>NC_086446.1:648325565-648983065 GCF_028390025.1 Pseudophryne corroboree | reverse complement strand
GTACCTAACTGGCTTGGAGGAGGGTCATGGGGGGAGGAGCCAGTGCACACCACCTGATCGGAAAGCTTTACTTTTGTGCCCTGTCTCCTGCGGAGCCGCTATTCCCCATGGTCCTTTCAGGAACCCCAGCATCCACTACGGACTCCGAGAAATAGAATTATCGGTAAGTAAATTCTTATTTTTTGTGCAATTGTGTGCGCAGTTGTGAGGGAGTTTGCAATGACTCCAGTGGGTGTCTGTTCATTTCTGGGTGGCAGCTTCACTTGTTAATATCAGCAGTTGCGCAGCCAAGAAAATTGCACATGCTAAGCCTGTATGTACAAACGAATAAGGCCCTGTGTCTGCTGCATGAGGCACAACAAGCCATGCTGTTTCCCAGTGTAATACAAAGAAAAAATTCTGCCTGCTTTATAATCACATGGTTGAAAATCGCAGAAGGAAGCCAGAAAGATAAAGTAGTGTATATTTTAGAAGTGGTTTGAGGCATACTTGCCTACCTGACCCTCTCCATGATGAAGAAAATGCTCTGTTCCTGGACTTTCCTGGTAATGTAGGGGCCCGCAAACCGATCCTGTCCGGCCCACTGCCTCCCACCAGCGAGCAATGACAAGCGGCCCGAACGGCTGAGCTGCTTGTCATTGCTCTGAGCTGCAGTACCTTCAAGCTGCCGGTGGCGCCTCGGCTCTCTCCCCTGCTGCTGCGTTGTAGCAGCCTCCTCCCGTCCACAGTGACAACGGCTGGGTTCAGCCGAAAAGGGGCGGAGCTACGTGCCGAGGAGGGGCGGGGCTACACGGGACCTCAGGGGGCGGAGCTACACGGGACAAGAGCCAGACTGCTACAGATCCATCCTTCCTGCCACTGACAGCCAGCCAGCCAGCCAGATCAGTAAGTTATTGGGAAAAGTGAGTGAGAGAAAGAAAGAAAGGGGTGTGTGTGTGTGTGTGTGTGTGTGTGTGTGTGTGTGTGTGTGTGTGTGTGATAGTGTGCGTATATTTGTGTGTGCGCGCAGGGGTGTCAGTCTGTTGTTAGGTTGCGGGGAGAGATCTGTAGCTCTCGCTGTACCAACCCCTCCCGTGTTCTGTCACCATGTTACCCCCGTGTTCTGTCACGTATAACCCCCCCGTGTTCTGTCACGTATAACCCCCCCGTGTTCTGTCACGTATAACCCCCCCGTGTTCTGTCACATATAACCCCCCCCCCCCCCGTGTTCTGTCACTGTGTCACACCCCCCGTGTTCTGCCACCGTAGTCACCCCCATCGTGTTCTGTCACCGTGTCACCCCCACCGTGTTCTGTCACCGTGTCACCCCCACCGTGTTCTGTCACCGTGTCACCCCCCCCGTGTTCTGTCACCGTGTCACCCCCCCCGTGTTCTGTCACTGTCACACCCCCCGTGTCACCCCCACCGTGTTCTGTCACCGTGTCACCCCCCCCCCCGTGTTCTGTCACCGTGTCACCCCCCCCCCCCCGTGTTCTGTCACCGTGTCACCCCCCCCCCCCGTGTTCTGTCACCGTGTCACACCCCCCGTGTTCTGTCACCGTGTCACCCCCCCGTGTTCTGTCACCGTGTCACCCCCCCCGTGTTCTGTCACCGTGTCACACCCCCCGTGTTCTGTCACCGTGTCACACCCCCCGTGTTCTGTCACTGTCACCCCCCCTCCCCGTGTTCTGTCACCGTGTCACACCCACCGTGTTCTGTCACCGTGTCACACCCACCGTGTTCTGTCACCGTGTCACACCCACCGTGTTCTGTCACCGTGTCACCCCCCCCCGTGTTCTGTCACCGTGTCACCCCCACCGTGTTCTGTCACCGTGTCACCCCCACCGTGTCACCCCCCCGTGTTCTGTCACCGTGTCACCCCCCCGTGTTCTGTCACCGTGTCACCCCCCCCCCCCCGTGTTCTGTCACCGTGTCACCCCCACCGTGTTCTGTCACCGTGTCACACACCCCGTGTTCTGTCACTGTCACCCCCCCTCCCCGTGTTCTGTCACTGTGTCACCCCCACCGTGTTCTGTCACCGTGTCACACACCCTGTGTTCTGTCACTGTCACCCCCCCCTCCCCGTGTTCTATCAGTGTGTCACACCTTTCCCCAGGGGCCATAAGACACTGGATAATTTGCTTGCTGCACAATAATTATCCTAAATAAAATGTTAATGTGTAAAAGGGGGCTCTACCTGCTGTAATGTGTAAAAGGGGCTCTACCTTCCATACTGTGTAACAGGGGCTCTATCTGGTGTAATGTGTGTAAGTGGCGCTGTGTGGCGCAATTTGAATAATGGAGACTATTGTGCAGCCTAATATGAATCTGTATTATTTTCTGCCCACACCCCTTCCACATGAAGCACGTCCCTATATTTTTGGCAAGTGGGGGGAGCTGCTATTTTGTATGTGGCCCTCGGATACTGACAGGAAATGTCAAGTGGCCCCTCAGCTGAAATAATTGCCCACCCCTGTGGTAATGTATGATTGCCATCACCTGTGGTGAAACACCTTTCTTATCAATTAACTAGCTCACCACAGGTCATGGCAATCATACATTACCAGGAAAGTCCAGGAACAGCATTTTCTCCCTCATGGAGAGGGTCAGGTAGGCAAGTATGGTTTGAGGGTTAAAGTGTCACTGGTAGGTGGGGAAACAACTTTAGTTTCCAAATTACCCTTTATATATGCACAAGAAAACAATCCTTTGTCATAGTGCGTCTATAGAAATCAAAAATGAATAAATACAGTACTTCTCATATGTTATAAATGAAAATTGGTTGTAAAGCAACTATGGGGTTAAACAAGCAAAAGCTGTATGCAGATTAGACTCTGCCCTTTCAGAAAAAGCATAGCAATAACTGTGTTGAAATGCTGATTGAATGTATGTTTGGTTTAGCGTGGGGACTGGCCAGATGGCGAAGAGTTCTCTGTCTTATCATGTACTGCAATATATGAAACAAAGAATTACAGGTATTAGTACAGTACAGCCATATAGAAGCAAATATTTATTTCTTTATTTTTTAAGGCTATTGCTATAGGTCAATGTAGATGCTGATTTTTAGTTGTTGTTTGAGTTAAATAAGTAATCTTGCAGTATTTGTGTACAATACATACATACATACATACATACATGGTAGAGTACTTAGTATTTACTTTTATAATACATAATATTTACACTCCAGATCTTTACCAGGAGATCCTGCTGCCAGCACACAGATAAATAGGGAGAGCAATAACATCTCATTTTACATGTTGGTTCCATGCAAGGTATAAGATTGCATGTAACCTGCATTTTGCAAGTAATAACTTACAAATTCTGCACCACCTTGACACTATTTTGGCAGCTGCAGCCCCAGCATTAGATAAGCTGAAGCATTTGCCTAGTATGTCTATGTTTAAGGAACCATTGGCCACAGGAACAAAGACGAAGGAGCCAGCAGCTTCATACATGCTAGTGTATTGCTGGGATATTGTTGTTTGGCCACTATGTCACTCTTAAGTCCCAAGAGCAGAGGTTGCTCCCCCCACCACTGGCTTGCAAAGATAAGAAGCAGAGGAGTTGCAATGCCAGAAGGGGTGGTCTTCAGTTTGCCGAATGCCGGGATCCCGGCGCACAGTATACCGGCGCCAGAATCCCGACACACGGCATACCGGCATATATTCTCCCTCGTGGGGGTCCACGACCCCCCTGGAGGGAGAATAAAATAGTGTAGTGCGCCACCGTGCCCGTAGCGTGGCGAGCGCAGCGAGCCCGCAAGGGGCTCCTTTGTGCTCGCCATGGTGTCGGTATGCCGGCGGTCGGGCTCCCGGCGTCGGTATGCTGGTCGCCGGGAGCCCGGCCGCCGGCATACCATACTACACCCAAAACTGCAAATACAAAATTATGACACTCTTTCGGATTGTTAAAACAAAGAGTTTTCTACCTTTAAAGAGACGTGAGATAAGAACACTAACAAAGCAGGCAAGTCATAGCTGGGCAATTCAATATTTCTTTTACATCCGAGAGGATGCTGGGGTCCATATTAGTACCATGGGGTATAGACCAGGAGCCATTGGCACTTTAGAGTTTAACAGTGTGGGCTGGCTCCTCCCTCTATGCCCCTCCTACCAGACTCAGTTTAGAAAACGTGCCCGGAGGAGCCGGTCACAGCTAGGGGAGCTCCATAGGAGTTCTTTTGGTTTTTTTATTTTTATTAGAGATAGGCACAGGGAGCCTCCCTGCTTCGTGGGACTAAGGGGGGAGTAGTGCCTGCCCTGGGGGTCTGAGCCACTTACTCCGCTGTCTCCCACAGGGGATCGCTCACCCCAGCAGCATGCCGCCACCCCCTTACAGAGCCAGAAGATAGGTGGCGAGTTAGTCACCGGCCTCCCTGGCATGCGGGGAGCCGGTGTGAAGATGGCGGCAACAGGGTAGGGAGCGCGGTATTAACCGCGCTCCGAAGCTCAAAGGCACACTGTGAGGGGCGCCCTGAGCCAGCGCCTACACCCTGAACTGGTCAGCAAGCCTGTCGGGGTCCCCGGATCTCTGCCAGCATATACCTCAGGCCAGTATAATCCATGTGAAGAGCGAGAAGACACGGCATCTTCAGGGGCGGAGCTTCTCAGAGCGGACCCAGCAGTGTTCAGCGCCATTTTCTCTGCCTGCAGTCTTCAGCGCTGTCCCTCCACACCAACTCCAGCTATCTGTACGGTACCAAGGGGTTGTAGAAGGGGGGTGGAGGCTGTGTGTATACTGTGTCTACCTATTAAGGTGCACAGTCAGCGCGGGGTGGGGATTCCCTGTACCTCATAGGCGCGGTGTGTGGGTTGGCTCCAATCTCTGTGTCTCTCTGACATTCCTGGGGGGAAACTCTGTCTGCCCTTACCCTGTGTGTATGTGGGGTGTGTGGGGATTGCAAGCAGCCATGTCTAGGGACTCTCTATCATATGCTACAGAGGATATATCTTCTCAGGAAGATCCAATGCCATGTAATCAGGATTGCACTGTTGTAGCGCATATCCCGGCTAGGGAACTGGATTATTAAGGGGGTTATTTCCCAGATTTGTGAGAGGGTTGCACAGACTGAGAATGCAACTCAGGTTTTACAGTCCGCTATGGTGGTATGGTCCGGTTCTGTTCCCTCGGGGACCCGCTGCGGTACACCCTCAAAAACGTGCTCTTGCCCAAATTACGCAGGATGACACGGATACTGATTCTGACACAGCAGACGGTGATGGGGAGGTGTTGAAGGGGGTGGCATCACTTGTTAAGGGGGTGCAGTTGATGATTGAGACCATGAGAGATGTGTTAAATATTGCTGACGCAATTCCTGAGCAGGTTGAGGAGGCTTACTTCACTGATAATAAGAAAGCCTCGCTAATCTTCCCTGCATCTAAAGAATTAAATGCTATTTTTGAAAAATCCTGTGAGAACCCGGAGAAAAAATTCCGGTTCCCAAAAAGGGTTCTGGTTGCTTTTCCCTTCCCTGAGGAAGATAGGAAAAAATGGGAGACCTCGCCTATAGTTGACGCATCTGTCTCCAGGCTGTCAAACAAGGTGGTCTTACCTGTCCCGGGATCTACCGCGTTGAAAGAACTGGCAGATCGCAAGGTTGACATTACGCTCAAGTCCATATACACGGCTTCAGGGGCGATACTGCGGCCTACTATTTCCTGTGCATGGATTTCTAAAGCTATAGCAAAGTGGTCAGGCTGGAAGTCTTGGCTACGATGGACAAAGGTGACATTGAATTGTTTTTACGTAACGTACAGAATTCTGCGGAATTTTATGGTAGAATCTATGAAGGACCTGGGTTCCATGGCTGCGGGGATCTCCTCCATGTCCGTCTCGGCTCGCAGGGGTCTCTGGCTGCGCCAATGGTCTGCGGACGCGGAGTCCAGGAGAAGTGTGGAGCACCTACCCTACACAGGTCAGACTCTTTTTGGGGAGGCACTGGATGCGTGGATTTCCACGGCAACCACGGGTGTCTTCTTTTCTTCCCTCGGCTGCATCGGCTACAAAGAAACCTTTTTCTCCCAATACGTCACAGTCCTTTTGGCCTGCTAGGACTAGAAAGAACAAGCCCTCTAACACTTTCTTTAGAGGAGGTCGTGCTGAATCCAAAAAACCTGCACCTGCAGGTTCCCAGGACCAGAAGTCTGCTTCTGGTGCCTCAAAATCTTCAGCATGACGGTGGACTGCGCAGTTTGGAGGTCGGTAAGGTGGGAGCAAGACTCCGGCATTTCAGCCACGTCTGGGTGTCGTCTGGCCTGGATCCCTGGGTGCAGGATATTGTGTCCCGGGGATACAGGCTGGAGTTTCAAACTCTTCCACCTCACCGATCCTTCAAATCAGGCTTGCCAGCTTTGCTGGCAGACAGGGCTAGCCTACAGGAAGCTATCCGAAAATTGGAAATTTCAGAAGTCATTGTTCCAGTTCCACCTCATCAGCAAAACATGGGTTACTATTCGAACCTTTTTGTGGTACCAAAGCCGGATGGTTCGGTCAGGCCAATTTTGAACTTGAAGTCGTTAAACCCTTATCTAAGGGAGTTCAAATTCAAAATGGAGTCTCTGAGGGTGGTGATCTCAGGTCTGGCGGAGAGGGAGTTTCTGGTGTCCCTGGACATCAAGGATGCGTACCTCCACATTCCCATTTAGTCGCCGCATCAGGCTTATCTCAGGTTTGCACTGTTAGACGATCACTATCAGTTTCACGCACTGCCATTCGGTCTCTCCACGGCACCAAGGGCCTTCACCAAGGTGATGGCAGAGATGATGGTTCTCCGCAAGCAGGGGGAGAGCATAATTTCATATCTGGACGACCTGCTGATCAAGGCATCGTCCAGGGAGAAGTTGTTAAGGTCCATTGCTCTCACGATGCATCTGGTCAGGGAGCACGGTTGGATCCTGAACCTTCCAAAGTCTCATCTGGAGCCGACAAGGAGGCTGTCTTTCCTGGGGATGATCCTCGACACGGAGGTGCAGAGGGTGTTTCTCCCGGTGGAGAAAGCATTGGTGATACAGTCAATGGTTCGGGATGTCTTGAAGCCTGTCCGGATATCGGTTCATCAGTGCATCCGCCTTTTGGAGAAAATGGTTGCCTCCTAGGAGGCTCTGCAGTATGGAAGGTTTCCTGCTCGGTTCTTTCAGCTGGATCTCCTGGACCAGTGGTCGGGATCTCACCTACTCATGCACCAGAGGATACGTCTGTCGCCGAAAGCAAGGATTTCACTCTTCTGGTGGCTGCAACTGCAGCACCTTCTGGAGGGCCGCAGGTTCGGGGTTCAGAACTGGATCCTTCTAACCACGGATGCAAGTCTCAGAGGTTGGGGAGCAGTCACTCAAGGGGAAACCTTCCAAGGACGGTGGTCAAGTCAGGAATCTCTTCTTCCTGTAAACATCCTGGAGCTAAGAGCCGTGTACAACGGTCTTCTTCAGGCAGCACACATTTTGCGGACTTCCTCAGCAGACACGATCTCCATCCAGGAGAGTGGGGTCTCCACCCAGAGGTGTTCGAGGAGGTAACCGGTTGGTGGGGTGTACCTCACATAGACATGATGGCCTCATGCCTCAACAAGAAGCTGCGAAGGTACTGTTCCAAGTCGAGAGACCCACAAGCAGTGGCGGTGTACGCACTGGTGACACCATGGGTGTTCAAGTCAGTGTATGTGTTCCCTCCACTTCCTCTCATTCCAAGAGTTCTGCAGCTTGTAAAAAGAACAAGGGTTCAGGCAATCCTCATTGCTCCGAAATGGCCAAGGAGGGCTTGGCACGCGGATCTGCTGGATCTACTACTGGAAGATCCACGGCCTCTGCCTCTTCGGGAGGATCTTCTACAACAGGGGCCATTCGCTTATCAAGACTTACCACGGCTACGTTTGACGGCATGGTGGTTGAGCGCCAGATCTAAGCTCGGAAGGGTATACCGAGCGCGGTTATTCCTACCCTGTTACAGGCTAGGAAGGGTCTTGGTGTGAATCCAAGAAGTTTCAACTTGGACGGTTTCTCCTGTTCCTGCAAGCAGCAGTGGACATGGGCCTGAGATTGGGGTCCCTAAAGGTCCAGATTTCGGCTTTATCCATTTTCTTCCAGAAACAATTGGCTGCACTCCCTGAGGTTCAGACCTTTTTGAAAGGGGTTCTGCACATCCAGCCTCCCTTTTTGGCGCAGACGACTCCCTGGGATCTTCACGTGGTGTTGCATTTCCTGCAATCGGATTGGTTTGAGCCTTTACAGGAGGCTGAGGTCACGTTTCTCACGTGGAAGGCTGTCACTTTGTAGGCCTTAGCTTCTGCGCGGCGTGTGTTGGAATTGGGGGCTTTATCCTGTAGAAGTCCCTATCTTGTCTTCCATGAAGATAGGGTGAAACTCAGGACTCGTCAACAGTTTCTTCCAAAGGTTTTGTTGGTTTTTCATATCAACCAACCTATTGTGGTGCCAGTGGCTACGGACTCCTCAATTGCTTCAAAGGCCTTGGATGTTGTGAGGGCTTTGAAGATCTATGTGAAGAGGACTGCTCGTCACAGAAAATCTGACTCTCTGTTTGTCCTGTATGAGCCCAAGAAAATTGGGTGTCCAGCTTCTAAGCAGACGATTTTTTGCTGGATCAGGTTCACTATCCAGCATGCATATTCTACGGCAGGATTGCCGTGTCCAAATTCTGTTAAGGCCCACTCTACTCGTAAGGTGGGTTCTTCCTGGGCGGCTGCCCGGGGTGTCTCAGCTTTACAGCTTTGCCGAGCGGCTACTTGGTCTGGGTTGAACACGTTTGCTAAGTTTTACAAGTTCTATACTTTGGCCTCTGAGGACCTCAAGTTTGGTCAAGCAGTTCTGCAGGAACCTGCGCGCTCTCCCTCCTGTTCTGGGAGCTTTGGTACATCCCCATGGTACTAATATGGACCCCAGCATCCTCTAGGACGTAAGAGAAAATAGGATTTTAATTACCTACCGGTAAATCCTTTTCTCATAGTCCGTAGAGGATGCTGGGTGCCCGCCCAGTGCTTTGTTTTCCTGCAGTGTTTCTTTGGTTCAGTACTGCCTGGTTCCTAGCTAGGTTCTGCATTTCTTTACTGTTTCAGTACTGTTTCAGCTGTTGCTTAGTTTTCCGGCTTGTTTGCCGGGTTTGCCTTGTATGTGTGAGCTGGTATTAATCTCGCCACTATCTGTGTATTTCCTTCTCTCGAAGTATGTCGTCTCCTCGGGCACAGTTTCTAGATTGAGTCTGGTAGGAGGGGCATAGAGGGAGGAGCCAGCCCACACTGTTAAACTCTTAAAGTGCCAATGGCTCCTGGTGGACCCGTCTATACCCCATGGTACTAATATGGACCCCAGCATCCTCTACGGACTATGAGAAAAAAGGATTTACCGGTAGGTAATTAAAATCCTATCTTTCTTTGCAAATATCCCTTGCTCATAAAATATATATATATATATATATATATATATATATATATATATATTACACTGCTCAAAAAAAATAAAGGGAACACTAAAATAACACATCCTAGATCTGAATGAATGAAATATTCTTATTAAATACTTTGTTCTTTACATAGTTGAATGTGCTGACAACAAAATCGATTGACTCGGAGTTACATTGTGTTGTTTAAGTGTTCCCTTTATTTTTTTGAGCAGTGTATATATACTGTACAAGAACCATTAAGTTTTTTATATATATATATATATATATATATATATATATACACATACACTGCTCAAAAAAATAAAGGGAACACTTAAACAACACAATGTAACTCCAAGTCAATCACACTTCTGTGGAATCAAACTGTCCACTTAGGAAGCATCACTGATTGACAATCAATTTCACATGCTGTTGTGCAAATGGAATAGACAACAGGTGGGAATTATAGGCAATTAGCAAGACACCCCCAAAAAAGGAGTTGTTCTGCAGGTGGTGACCACAGACCACTTCTCAGCTCCTATGCTTTCTGGCTGATGTTTTGGTCACTTTTGAAAGCTGGCGGTGCTTTCACTCTAGTGGTAGCATGAGACGGAGTCTACAACCCACACAAGTGACTCAGGTAGTGCAGCTCATCCAGGATGGCACATCAATGCGAACTGTGGCAAGAAGGTTTGCTGTGTCTGTCAGTGTAGTGTCCAGAGCATGGAGGCGCTGCCAGGAGACAGGCCAGTACATCGGGAGACGTGGAGGAGGCCGTAGGAGGGCAACAACCCAGCAGCAGGACCGCTACCTCCGCCTTTGTGCAAGGAGGAACAGAAGGAGCACTGCCAGAACCCTGCAAAATGACCTCCAGCAAGCCACAAATGTGCATGTGTCTACTCAAACGATCAGAAACAGACTCCATGAGGGTGGTATGAGGGCCCGACGTCCACAGGTGGGGGTTGTGCTTACAGCCCAACACGTGCAGTACGTTTGGCATTTGCCAGAGAACACCAAGATTGGCAAATTCGCCACTGGCGCCCTGTACTCTTCACAGATGAAAGCAGGTTCTCACTGAGCACATGTGACAGACGTGACAGAGTCTGGAGACACCAAGGAGAACGTTCTGCTGCCTGCAACATCCTCCAGCATGACCGGTTTGGCAGTGGGTCAGTAATGGTGTGGGGTGGCATTTCTTTGGGGGGCCGCACAGCCCTCCATGTGCTCGCCAAAGGTAGCCTGACTGCCATTAGGTACCGAGATGAGATTCTCAGACCCCTTGTGAGACCATATGCTGGTGCGGTTGGCCCTGGGTTCCTCCTAATGCAAGACAATGCTAGACCTCATGTGGCTGGAGTGTGTCAGCAGTTCCTGCAAGACGAAGGCATTGATGCTATGGACTGGCCCGCCCATTCCCCAGACCTGAATCCAATTGAGCACTTGTGGGACATCATGTCTCGCTCCATCCACCAACACCACCACGTTGCACCACAGACTGTCCAGGAGTTGGCGGATGCTTTAGTCCAGGTGTGGGAGGAGATCCCTCAGGAGACCATCCGCCACCTCATCAGGAGCATGCCCAGGCATTGTAGGGAGGTCATACAGGCACGTGGAGGCCACACACACTACTGAGCCTCATTTTGACTTGTTTTAAGGACATTTCATCAAAGTTGGATCAGCCTGTAGTGTGTTTTTCCACTTTAATTTTGAGTGTGACTCCAAATCCAGACCTCCATGGGTTAATAAAATAAGATTTTCTCACCGGTAAATCTATTTCTCGTAGTCCGTAGTGGATGCTGGGAACTCCGTAAGGACCATGGGGAATAGCGGCTCCGCAGGAGACTGGGCACAACTAAAAGAAAGCTTTTAGACTACCTGGTGTGCACTGGCTCCTCCCACTATGACCCTCCTCCAAGCCTCAGGATACTGTGCCCGGAAGAGCTGACACAATAAGGAAGGATTTTGAATCCCGGGTAAGACTCATACCAGCCACACCAATCACACCGTATAACTTGTGATACTATACCCAGTTAACAGTATGAAATATAACTGAGCCTCTCAACAGATGGCTCAACAATAACCCTTAGTTAGGCAATAACTACATACAAGTATTGCAGACAATCCGCACTTGGGATGGGCGCCCAGCATCCACTACGGACTACGAGAAATAGATTTACCGTTGAGTAAAATCTTATTTTCTCTGACGTCCTAGTGGATGCTGGGAACTCCGTAAGGACCATGGGGATTATACCAAAGCTCCCAAACGGGCGGGAGAGTGCGGATGACTCTGCAGCACCGAATGAGAGAACTCAAGGTCCTCCTCAGCCAGGGTATCAAATTTGTAGAATTTTGCAAACGTGTTTTCCCCTGACCAAGTTGCAGCTCGGCAAAGTTATAAAGCCGAGACCCCTCGGGCAGCCGCCCAAGATGAGCCCATTTTCCTCGTGGAATGGGCTTTTACTGATTTAGGATGCGGCAATCCAGCCGCAGAATGTTCCAGCTGAATTGTGCTACAAATTCAGCGAGCAATAGTCTGCTTAGAAGCAGGAGCACCTATTTTGTTGGGTGCCTACAGGATAAAAAGCGAGTCAGTTTTCCTGACTCCAGCCGTCCTGGAAATATAAATTTTTTAAGGCCCTGACTACGTCCAGTAACTTGGAATCTTCCAAGTCCCTAGTAGCCGCAGGCACTACAATAGGTTGGTTTAAGTGAAAAGCTGATACCACCTTAGGGAGAAACTGGGGACGAGTCCTCAATTCTGCCCTATCCATATGGAAAATCAGATAAGGGCTTTTACATGACAAAGCCGCCAATTCTGACACACGCCTGGCCGAAGCCAAGGCCAATAACATGACCACTTTCCACGTGAGATATTTCAAATCCACAGTTTTAAGTGGCTCAAACCAATGTGATTTTAGTAAACTCAACACCACTTTGAGATCCCAAGGTGCCACAGGAGGCACAAAAGGGGGCTGAATATGTAGCACTCCCTTTACAAATGTCTGAACTCCAGGCAGTGAAGCCAGTTCTTTCTGGAAGAAAATCGACAGAGCCGAAATCTGGACCTTAATGGAGCCCAAGTTTAGGCCCATAGTCACTCCTGACTGTAGGAAGTGCAGAAAACGACCCAGCTGAAATTCCTCTGTTGGGGCCTTCCTGGCCTCACACCACGCAACATATATTCACCAAATACGGTGATAATGGTTTGCGGTTACTTCTTTCCTGGCTTTTATCAGCGTAGGAATGACTTCCTCCGGAATGCCTTTTTCCTTTAGGATCCGGAATTCAACCGCCATGCCGTCAAACTTAGCCGCGGTAAGTCTTGGAACAGACAGGGCCCCTGCTCTGGCAGATCCTGTCTGAGCGGTAGAGGCCATGGGTCCTCTGATATCATTTCTTGAAGTTCTGGGTACCAAGCTCTTCTTGGCCCATCCGGAACCACGAGTATCGTTCTTACTCCTCGTTTTCTTATTATTCTCAGTACCTTTGGTATGAGAGGCAGAGGAGGGAATACATAAACCGACTGGTACACACACGGTGTCACTAGAGCGTCCACAGCTATTGCCTGAGGGTCACTTGACCTGGCGCAATATCTAGTTTTTTGTTGAGGCGGGACGCCATCATGTCCACCTGTGGCCTTTCCCAACGGTTTACCAACAGTTGGAAGACTTCTGGATGAAGTCCCCACTCTCCCGGGTGTAGGTCGTTTCTGCTGAGGAAGTCTGCTTCCCAGTTGTCCACTCCCGGAATGAACACTGCTGCCAGTGCTAAGACGTGATTCTCCGCCCATCGGAGAATCCTTGTGGCTTCTGCCATCGCCATCCTGCTTCTTGTGCCGCCCTGGCGGTTTACAAGGGCGACTGCCGTGATGTTATCTGATTGGATCAGTACCGGCTGGTTTTGAAGCAGAGGCCTTGCCAGACTTAGGGCATTGTAAATGGCCCTCAGTTCCAGAATATTTATGTGTAGGGACGACTCCTGACTTGACCAAAGTCTTCGGAAATTTCTTCCCTGTGTGACTGCCCCCCAGCCTCGAAGGCTGGCATCCGTGGTAACCAGGACCCAGTCCTGTATGCCGAATCTGCGGCCCTCTTGAAGATGAGCACTCTGCAGCCACCACAGTAGAGATACCCTGGTCCTTGGAGACAGGGTTATCAGCCGATGCATCTGAAGATGCGATCCCGACCACTTGTCCAAGAGGTCCCACTGAAAGGTTCTTGCATGGAACCTGCCGAATGGAATTTTGCTTCGTAAGAAGCTACCATTTTTCCCAGGACTCGTGTGCAGTGATGCACCGATACCTGTTTTGGTTTCAGGAGGTCTCTGACTAGAGATGACAGCTCCTTGGCTTTCTCCTGCGGGAGAAACACTTTTTTCTGTTCTGTGACCAGAACCATCCCCAGGAACAGTAGGCGTGTGGTAGGAACCAGCTGTGACTTTGGAATGTATAGAATCCATCCGTGCTGTTGTAGCACTTCCCGAGATAGTGCTACTCCGACCAACAACTGCTCCTTGGACCTCGCCTTTATAAGGAGATCGTCCAAGTACGGGATAATTAAAACTCCCTTTTTTCGAAGGAGTATCATCATTTCTGCCATTACCTTGGTAAAGACCCTCGGTGCCGTGGACAGTCCAAACGGCAGTGTTTGGAATTGGTAATGGCAATCCTGTACCACAAATCTGAGGTACTCCTGGTGAGGATGGTAAATGGGGACATGTAGGTAAGCATCCTTGATGTCCAGGGATACCATGTAATCCCCCTCCTCCAGGCTTGCAATAACCGCCCTGAGCGATTGCATCTTGAACTTGAATTTTTTTATGTATGTGTTCAAGGATTTTAAATTTAAAATGGGTCTCACCGAACCGTCCGGTTTCGGTACCACAAACAGTGTGGTATAGTAACCCCGTCCTTGTTGAAGTAGGGGCACCTTGACTATCACCTGCTGGGAATACAGCTTGTGAATTGCCTCTAGCACAGCCTCCCTGCCTGAGGGAGTTGTCGGCAAGGCAGATTTGAGGAAACGGCGGGGGGGAGACGCCTCGAATTCCAGCTTGTACCCCTGAGATACTACTTGAAGGATCCAGGGATCCACCTGTGAGCGAGCCCACTGATCGCTGAAATTTTTGAGGCGGCCCCCCACCGTACCTGGCTACGCCTGTGGAGCCCCCGCGTCATGCGGTGGACTCAGAGGAAGCGGGGGAAGAATTTTGATTCTGGGAACTGGCTGACTGGTGCAGCTTTTTCCCTTTTCCCTCGTCTCTGTGCAGAAAGGAAGCGCCTTTGACCCGCTTGCTTTTCTGAAGCCGAAAGGACTGTACCTGATAATACAGTGCTTTCTTAGGCTGTGAGGAAACCTGAGGTAAAAAAAAATTTCCTCCCAGCTGTTGCTGTGGATACAAGGTCCCAGAGACCATCCCCAAACAACTCCTCACCCTTATAAGGCTCTATGTGCCTTTTAAAGTCAGCATCACCTGTCCAGTGTCGGGTCTCTAATACCCTCCTGACAGAATGGACATTGCATTAATTCTGGATGCCAGCCGGCAAAATATCCCTCTGTGCATCCCTCATATATAAGACGACGTCTTATGTTCGCAAAATAGTATCCCTGTTTGACAGGGTTACAGACCACGCTGCAGCAGCACTATCTGCAGGTCTCAGTCTAGTACCTGAGTGTGTAAATACAGACTTCAGGATAGCCTCCTGCTTTTTATCAGCAGGTACCTTCAAAGTGGCCGTATCCTAAGACGGCAGTGCCACCTTTTTTGACAAACGTGTGAGCGCCTTATCCACCCTAGGGGATATCTCCCAGCGTAACTTATCCTCTGGCGGGAAAGGGTACGCCATCAGTAACTTTTTAGAAATTACCAGTTTCTTATCGGGGGAACCCACGCTTTTTCACACTTCATTCACTCATTTGATGGGGGAACAAAACACTGCCTGCTTTTTCTCCCCAAACATAAAACCCTTTTTTAGTGGTACTTGGGTTAATGTCAGAAATGTGTAACACATTTTTTATTGCCGGGATCATGTAACGGATGTTCCTAGTGGATAGTGTATATGTCTCAACCTCGTCGACACTGGAGTCAGACTCCGTGTCGACATCTGTGTCTGCCATCTGAGGGAGCTGGCGTTTTTGAGCCCCTGTTTTCCTTTGAGACGCCTGGGCAGGCGCGGGCTGAGAAGCCGGCTGTCCCATAGCTGTTACGTCATCCAGCCTTTTATGTAAGGAGTTGACACTGTCGGTTTATACCTTCCACCTATCCATCCACTCTGGTGTCGCCCCCACAGGTGGCGACATCACATTTATCGGCATCTGCTCTGCCATCACATAAGCCTCCTCATCAAACGTGTCGACACAGCCGTACCGACACACCGCACACACACAGGGAATGCTCTGACTGAGGACAGGACCCCACACAGCCCTTTGGGGAGACAGAGAGAGAGTATGCCAGCACACACCAGAGCGCTATATAATTTAGGGATTAACACTATATTGAGTGAATTTTTCCCAATAGCTGCTTGTATATACAATATTGCGCCTAAATTTAGTGCCCCCCCTCTCTTTTTAACCCTTTGAGCCTGCAAACTACAGGGGAGAGCCTGGGGAGCCGTCTTCCAGCTG
The DNA here is from genome assembly GCF_028390025.1 of Pseudophryne corroboree. Classification (NCBI taxonomy): domain Eukaryota; kingdom Metazoa; phylum Chordata; class Amphibia; order Anura; family Myobatrachidae; genus Pseudophryne; species Pseudophryne corroboree. The sequence continues at coordinate 648,967,076 of NC_086446.1, read as the reverse complement.
CACTGTGAAGAGAAAATGGCGCCAGTGTGCTGAGGGAGATAGCTCCGCCCCTTTTTTGCGGACTTTTCTCCCGCTTTTTTATGGATTCTGGCAGGGGTATTTATCACATATATAGCCTCTGGGGCTATATATTGTGATATATTTGCCAGCCAAGGTGTTTTTATTGCTGCTCAGGGCGTCCCCCCCCCCCCAGCGCCCTGCACCCTCAGTGACCGGAGTGTGAAGTGTGCATGAGGAGCAATGGCGCACTGCTGCAGTGCTGTGCGCTACCTTGGTGAAGACTGATGTCTTCTGCCGCCGATTTTCCGGACCTCTTCTTGCTTCTTGCTCTGTAAGGGGGACGGCGGCGCGGCTCTGGGAACGAACACCAAGGCCAGTTCCATGCGGTCGATCCCTCTGGAGCTAATGGTGTCCAGTAGCCTAAGAAGCCCAAGCTAGCTGCAAGCAGGTAGGTTCGCTTCTTCTCCCATTAGTCCCTCGATGCAGTGAGCCTGTTGCCAGTAGGTCTCACTGTAAAATAAAAAACCTAAAATAAACTTTCTTTCTAGGAGCTCAGGAGAGCCCCTAGTGTGCATCCAGCTCGGCCGGGCACAGAAATCTAACTGAGGCTTGGAGGAGGGTCATAGTGGTAGGAGCCAGTGCACACCAGGTAGTCTAAAAGCTTTCTTTTAGTTGTGCCCAGTCTCCTGCGGAGCCGCTATTCCCCATGGTCCTTACGGAGTTCCCAGCATCCACTAGGACGTCAGAGAAATTTGATTTCCATTGATAATTTTTGTGTGATTTTGTTGTCGGCACATTCAACTATGTAAAGAACAAAGTATTTAATAAGAATATTTCATTCATTCAGATCTAGGATGTGTTATTTTAGTGTTCCCTTTATTTTTTTGAGCAGTGTATATATATATATATATATATATATATATATATATATTTCTCAACGGTACTTGCAAAGTATATCAAAGTCCATTCTCAAGCTTGATTTGCAAGGTACTTTCTAGGGCATTGCCAATGCCAAGTAGCCTCTGTGGACTTTGCAACTACTGTTTATCAAACAACGCAGAAGACATGTTTTGGCATCATTTTGAGTGCCAAGAATTCGTTATCTAGTGAATATTTTATGATGAAGAATTTTAAATAGTACAGGTGGAATACCAACCTTAAAAACACTAGCCCTCTCCGCTGCAAGAAAGTAAGATATAATACTGTATATGCTAAAGTAAAATATCCGTTCTTACCAGCAGTGAGCACATTTTATTTTCCCAGAACATTCCACCACTCCCACGTACTAACACCTCCCCAAGGTACATAAGTCCCTCACTAATCCCCCTAGGCATTCCATTATCTTCAGTACCAGTTCCCTCACCTCCGACCTTTCCTTTTCCGTAGTCTTCCTTCTCCAGCCTTTAGGTACTTCCCTCAGATTGCACATCCAAGATTCCACCCATTTTCTCAAACTATTATAGTCTATTGCATGGCAACCTGCCACGTCTTTCAGTCATGTGATGTACAGGCTCTATATACTCACATTCTCCACGATTTAGGTGACAATGCAGTTAGAGTCTACACTCAAATGATTTGAATGAAAGTGATCTGAAGCAATTAGTTCTAGACAGCATAACCTTCTTACTCACACACAAAAACTGAACCGTTTTTCTATCAGACACGGAGTACTGCCAGGGAGGCCAGGTTTGCTCCAAACTTTGCAAACTTCTACACATGTCTCCTTAAGGAGAGGACCATGAGGGTGACGGGGGTGTGTGAAGGGGGGGGGGGGGGGGGGGGGGTGAGTTTGTAGTGGACCTGATCCTCCATGGGACTTAAATGGCAAAATGCCGGTGCAGCAGAGTGGGGATGGTGCCTCTATTTTATACCTCCAAAGAGCCCAATGTCTAAACCAGTGACACACTCATTGGTCCTTACTTTCCTCTTGTTTTAATCTGCATATCACCTTCTGGCTAGTCTTTAGGCACTGCATGGAAGATGCCCAATCCAGCTCTGTGAACACCTCTAAGGATTGTGATCTTAATAATAAATACCATCAAATTATTAATCATAGATGCCCTTTAGCCAGTACCATCACTTCTCTTACTCTACCTCATGGGAAAACCTTTATTGCATCAAAATTCTACTAACAATTTATCCTTGGGCACGTTGAACCCATTTGTCATGGCAAACTGGTATCTGCAAAACCCTGGAACTGATCCTTCAGAATTAAGGCATGCTCTTCATCAAATGTAAAGTATTTGCCTGTACTAAGTGCGCCCAACATATAGGTCCTAATCAAGCTCAATGTGGTCCATTACTTCCGTTGAACAATATTCGGACTCATATTGCTATGGATTTTATTACTGATTACTACTTTGCACTTACTAAATTACCATATCTGTAGTGGTGGACCACTTTTTGAAAATGGCTGGTTTCCTTACTCTCAAGAGTATGCCCTCCACAGCCATGTTACCAAACTTTTCATCATGCAAATATTCTAGCTCCAAGGTTGCCCTTAAGAGATCCTCTCTGATCATGGGGTACAATTCGAAACTATGTTCTGGAGAGCTTTATTTAAGAACTTACAAGTCTGGCTAAATTGCTTTTCTGCACCACCCTCAAACCATTGGACAAACCAAACATGTTAATCTAAAGATTTCTCATAATCTACTGTATATCTCATCCTCTCAAGACAATTGGGCTGAACTCTTTTCATGTGCCAAATTTGCTCATATTGAACATTAACATGAATTCTCCACCTCTACTCTTTTCTTCATAATTTATGGCCTTCATCCCCATGTTCCTCAATTCTTTTCTCTACCCGCTTCTGCTGTTCCTTCAAATGATGTGTTACTATAGCACCGTACCAAGATTTGAGAGTATGTCAAAAGTAACCTTAAAAAAATCTTCGGATTGTTTAAGAAGCAGAGAGAGATTACTTGCTTTTAAACCTGGAGATGTTGGCTCTTTACTCATAAGTAATGTATTCAAGTTCCTTCAATGAAATTTGCTCCATGCTGTATTGGACCCTTCAGCTTTCTGTGAGTAATCAATGCAGTATCCTACAAGATTAAGCTGCCATCTTTCTTACAGTACCTAATGCCTACTATATTTCTATCTTCAAACCGTTAATTATTAACATTTCTTCATTCCAAATTAAGGTACCCCAGAAGTCCAAACTTAGAATGGGGGAGAATGCACAGTCAAACAAATTCTAGCCTCACAAATGAATCAGGGAAAATTGCAATACTTTATTGATGGAAAGGAAATGGTACAGAGAAGAGAAATTGGACTGATTCACCTACAGTTCATGCTCCTATCTTAGGAAATGTTACTAAATGTTTCCCAAGAATCCACATGTTGGATGCCTAATGGCCACCCATAAGAGGGAGTACTGTCACACACCAGGCCATGGTGGGAGGGAAAGTATGTCCTGATCTATGAGAAACAGTGCTGCTACAGGCAAAACCATCACTTGTCAAGTTCTCCAGGTTTATGCTGGGAATTTGGCATCTGGCATCATATAGACAGTACCAATATCATATCGTACTCACAATTAATTTAAGTCATATATCTAGAGAAACAGGACAGTAGTCTAGGAAAGAAGCAGAAAATGTGAATTTAATGAAGGAACAGAAGTATCTCTGTCCAATCTTTGATAGGTCTCCACCTTGGTGTTTGAAGTGATGTTCAGGCCAAGAGTGACAATCTGGAATCTTTGCCAATTGCTACAAGATCCTTAACCTCAGCCATTTCTTGATAGTCTTTGACAATGGCTACCTCATATTCTGCACTCTGCCACCATTTATTACATTAAAATATACTTGAAATTATTTTAACCTTACAAACTGCATTATACACGTTAAACTAGAAATTCATGAACGCCATACAATGGAGACCTACAGTGTAACTGATACCAAACTATACTCTATATTAAATAGCCCATTTATCAAGTTAATTTTATAAACTGAGTTTTAATAAACATTCATGTGGTTCCACTTTAAATCTAGATGGTTCATCTTACAAACACCAGGCCTGAGCTAGAAGGCAGGTAGATTACAGGTGGGGCTGGAAATTAGGTTTGCAAAGCTTAAAAATAATGTATTTGCTTCCATTACAGAGCAAAATATTTGCCATGGTGAATGTCTCCTTCTCTAGGGAAGCCACTTGCATGCTCTGTAAATTCAGCTTTCAAAAAACTGAAAGCCAATAAAGATATCACCTTCAGCGAGCAATTTGTCATTTGTCTCCTAACAGAATGTATTTATAGCCCAACTGTAAATCTCAAGTGATTTTTTTTTTTCTATTTTAAATTTCTTCATGACTGACACATGAGTTCTTTGTTAAACCACTTGCCAGCTTGTTCATATAGAAACGAATGTCAATGGCTGCAGATGCCATGAATAGAAACCGCAAATAACAATACATTGATCCTTTGCTGTGCATCTTTTTTACAGCATATTTTTTTAAGATATTAGAGAAAGATATTGAGACCTTGTATGTCTGACCTTGAAGCGCCACATGGAATATTAATGTGTTTTCCTTCTAGTATTGGAAACTGGTTTCATCAATGAAATTCCTCTTAGGGACTATCACAGCGTCTCTAATTTCACTTTAATCATAGCCGATTGTGGTACTCACCTCTGGCCCATTGAAATGACTATGTCTGTGGTCCTATGATTGTAATGCTGCATAGATTAAACATTTATGTGAGAGTGATGGAGAAGGAAATGGTGAAGGTGAGTGGAAAAGGTAAATCACAGCTAACATTTCAAAAGCACCAGGAGCAGGGGATTAGAAGCCAGGGTAGGAACAATTCATTGGATCCAATAATTCAGTTGATTTAAAACTAAAATATTAAAATGTATTAAAGATTGAGTCTCCCATATCCAAAATCCAGTATCCAAAATATGCTGAAATCCAATTTTTTTTAACGCGACTGAGATAGTGACACTTTTGCTTTCTGATGGCTCAATGTACACAAATTTGTTTCATGCACAAAATAATTAGAATGTTGTATAGAATGACCAGGCTAAGTGTATAAGGTGTATATGAAACATAAATGCATTCTTGGCCTTATTCATGTTTGTAAGTAAGCAAAAAAGCAAGAAACTGGACAAAACCATGGCCCTCATTCCAAGTTGTTCGCTCGCAAGCTGCTTTTAGCAGCATTGCACACGCTAAGCCGCCGCCTACTGGGAGTGAAACTTAGCTTCTCAAAATTGCGAACGAAAGATTTGCAATATTGCGAAAAGACTTCTCTGTGCAGTTTCTGAGTAGCTCGAGACTTACTCTTCCAGTGCGATCAGTTCAGTGCTTGTCGTTCCTGGTTTGACGTCACAAACACACCCAGCGTTCGCCCAGACACTCCTCCGTTTCTCCAGCCACTCCCGCGTTTTTCCAAGAAACGCCAGCGTTTTTTCACACACTCCCATAAAACGGCCAGTTTCCGCCCAGAAACACCCACTTCCTGTCAATCACACTCCGATCTCCAGTACGAAGAAAAAACCTCGTAATGCCGTGAGTAAAATACCAATCTGCATAGCAAATTTACTTGGCGCAGTCGCAGTGCGAACATTGCGCATGCGCAGTTAGCGGAAAATCGCTGCGATGCAAAGAAAATTACAGAGCGAACAACTCGGAATGAGGGCCCATGTTGCCCTGCGTGTTGGGGAGATGTAACATGTGCAGAGATATTTAAATTTGGGTGGGGTATGATTAAACTGAAATCTAAATTGCAGTGTAAAAATAAAGCTACATGCAAAAGCAGCCAGTATTTACCCTGCACAGAAAAAATATAAGCCTCCTAAATCTAAAATCTATCTGCACATGTTACATCTGACCCACCTGCAGTGCCAAATGGTTTTGCCCAGTTGCTTGCCTTTTTACTTTACCTTACAAACATGAATCAGGCCTACTCTGTTCAGACTTGAGTCCCATCCCCAATATATCTAATTATTAGGCTTACCATACCATCAGGGCCAGTTCAAAACGTTTTGGAGCTCGGGGCAAAATTTTAATTACCCCCCATATGCAAAACAGCGACAGTGTGTGCCAAGGGTACGTGCAAAAAATTTAGGGGCATGGCGAGGCGTGACCACAGAATAGTACCAGTTTACATTACACTGCACAGGAGTGTCCATTAGTCACATTACATCACACAGTAATACCCCTTATACACGTTACACCACAGTACAGCTGCTTTTACATGTTATACCACAGTAGAGCCCCTTACACTATAGTAGAGCCCCTTATGCATGTTACGCCACAGTAGAGCCATTTATACACATTATGCCACAGTAGAGCCCCTTATCAAATGAACGGCTGATATATAATCCTAGCAAAATACTGCAGTCTCATAATAATGGGCCTAATTCACACCTGATCGTAGCAGCAAATTTGTTTGCAGATGGGCAAAACCATGTGCACTGCAGAGGGGGCAGATATAACATGTGCAGAGAGAATTAGATTTGGGTGTGGTGTGTTCAAACCAGAGGTGTAGCAAGGTGTCATGGTGCCTGGAGCAAAATATGTTTCAGCGCCCCCCTCCTCTGTACTTAATTGGGGGCGTGGCCACCTGGGTCGATTCTAGACCTTGTGGCACCCAGGGTGAAAGTTTCCTTTGGCGCCCCCTCCCCACACACACACACGCCTAGGTGAAACATAGTGCACGGCAAATAAAAGGGGCATGGCCACAGTTATGCCCCCTGTAGTTATGGGTATCCGTTCACATGGTCGACCATGTTATGGTCGACAGTCATTAGGTCGACCACTATTGGTCGACATTGACATGGTCGACATGGACACGTGGTCGACACATGAAAGGTCGACACATGAAAAGGTCGACATGCGTTTTTTAACGTTTTTTTTTCTTTTGGGGAACTTTTCCATACTTTACGATCCACATGGACTACGATTGGAACGGTAAAGTGTGCCGAGCGAAGCGGTAGCGGAGCGAAGGCACCATGCCCGAAGCATGGCGAGCGAAGCGGTGCACTAATTGGGGTTCCCAGTCACTTTACGCAAAAAACGACACCAAAAAAAGTTAAAAAACTCATGTCGACCTTGTCATGTGTCGACCTTTCATGTGTCGACCATGTGTCCATGTCGACCATGTCAATGTCGACCAATAGTGGTCGACCTAATGACTGTCGACCATAACATGGTCGACCATTCATACCGGAACCGTAGTTATGGACCCAGTAGTTGTGCCCCCTGCAGCTGTGCCCGGAGTAGTTGTTCCAGCTGTAGATTTGCCCCCTGTAGTTGTGCCCTCAGTAGATTTTCCCCCTGCAGCTGTGCCCCTGTAGATTTGCCCCTGTAGCAGAGCCCCCTGTAGATTTGCCCCCAGTATTTGTGCCCCCTGTAGCTGTGCCCTCAGTAGTTGTGCCCCTGTAGCTGTGACCCCTGTAGATTTGCCCCCAGTAGTTGTGACCCCTGTAGCTGTGCCCCCTGTAGATTTGCCCCCAGTAGTTGTGCCCCCTGTGGCTGTGCCCCCTGGTGCTGTGCCCCCTGTAGATTTGCCCCCAGTAGTTATGCCCCCTGTAGATTTGCCCCCTGTAGATTTGCCCCCAGTAGTTGTGCCCTCAGTAGTTGTGCCCCTGTAGCTGTGCCCCCTGTAGATTTGCCCCCAGTAGTTGTGCCCCCTGTAGCTGTGCTCCCTGTAAATTTGCCCCCAGTAGCTGTGCCCCCTGTAGCTGTGCTCCTGTAACTGTGCCCCCTGGTGCTGTGTCCCCTGTAGATTTGCTCCAGTAGTTGTGCCCCTGTAGCTGTGCCCCCTGTAGATTTGCCCCCAGTATTTGTGCCCCTTTTAGTTGTGCCCCTGTAGCTGTGCCCTCAGTAGATTTGCCCCCAGTAGTTGTGCACCCTGTAGATGTGCCCCTCAGTAGATTTGCCCCCAGTAGTTGTGCCCCCTGTAGATTTTTCCCCTGTAGTTGTGCCCCCTGGTGCTGTGTCCCCTGTAGATTTGTCCCTGTAGCTGTGCCCCCAGTAGTTGTGCTCTCAGTAGATTTACCCCAAGTAGTTGTGCCCCCTGTAGCTGTGCTCTCAGTATATTTGCCCCAGTAGTTGTGCCCCCTGTAGCTGTGCCCTCAGAAGATTTGCCCCTAGTAGTTGTGCTCCAGTAGTTGTGCCCCCTGTAGCTGTGCCCCCTGTAGATTTGTCCCTAGTAGTTGTGCCCCCTGTAGCTGTGCCCCCTGGTGCGGTGCCCCCTGTAGCTTTGACCCAGTAGTTGTGCCCCTGTAGCTGTGCCCCCTGTAGATTTGTCCCCAGTAGTTGTGCCCCCTGTAGTTGTGCCCCCGTATCTGTGCCCTCAGTAGATTTGCCCCCAGTAGTTGTGCCCCCTGTAGCTGTGCCCCCTGTAGCTGTGCCCTTGTAGCTGTGCCCTCAGTAGTTGTGCCCCCAGTAGTTGTGCCCCTGTAGCTGTGCCCCCTGTAGATTTGCCCCCTGTAGCTGTGCCCTCAGTACATTTGCCCCCAGTAGTTGTTCCCCCTGTAGATTTGCCCCCAGTAGTAGTGCCCCCTGTAGATTTTTCCCCAGTAGTTGTGCCCCCTGCAGCTGTGCCCAGAGTAATTGTGCCCCGTGGTAGCGCCGCTTACACACACTAAAGAAAAACAACAACAAAAAATACTCACCTGCCCCGCTCCTGCTTGCCGTTGCTGCTGCTCCGTCTCCGTAGTCCTGAGGAGTCTGGCCGCGTCTCCACCCGTCTGACATCATGATGTCAGACGCCCGTGCATCACAGAGCGCGGAGGGGTGGAGGGGAGGAGTGAGGGAGGTAGAAAGCTGACTCTGCTCAGGCTCGCAGCTGTCAGTGACTGACAGCTGCGAGCTCCGTGCGGCCAGGCGTAGGTTCCGGCGGAGTCGAGCTGCGGCGCCCTGTACTGTCTTGGGCGCCTGGAGCCACGAGCTCCACCGGAACCGCCCTCCCTACACCCCTGGTTCAAACTGAAATCTAAATTGCAGCGTAAAAAAAAAGCAGCCAGTATTCACCCTGCACAGAAGCAATATAACACACCCAAATCTAACGCTCTCTGCACATGTTTTATATATATATATATATATATATATATATATATATATATACTTCTTGTCACAATCATTTCAGATATTTGAAACTCAACCAGTGGTTATGTAATACGCCACTAGTAGTCAAGTGTGTGGACCGTGTGGTACCTGTATTCCCCGGTCCTTGTTGTCTGTTTCGGTCTTCTTTTGGGGTTGGGTGTGTGTGACTTGCGGTCAGGAGACCGCCGGTCACAATACCGACGGTGGGATCCCTGCATTTTGATGGCCCGGGGGAGGTGAGCACAACGAAGCCCCTTATGGGCTCGGTACCAAGCTGCACTCGCCACAGGTTCTATTCCCACTCTCTGGGTGTCGTGGACACCCACGTGTGGGAATAGTCCCTGTTGGCCGGCATGCCGGGTTAGTGAGTGTTCGGGATGTAGGTGCCACTAATATAACCGGCGGGGTCACATAACTACATCCGTCCTCGGGCACACATTCCTCTGTGCTTCCTTGGTGATCAGACAGAGAGATGAGAACACCCCAAAGACCCTGACAAACCCCAAACAAGTCACCACTCATTAGGACAGTGACCAGTATTTATTATACTGGAGAGATAAGATGCTGGTGCTAAATGAAAATGGTTATATTTAATGAAAAGGTAGCAGAATTTAATGCACTAGTAATTAGCAGTGGTATACACATAACATGCGGGAATATTAATCATTAGCGTTACAATAGCACAGGCAAAACATCAAACATTAGCATTTGTAGTAACACTCTTGTCTGTAGTTGATAGCAAGTATTATATTCCTCACTGTAGTAATAGCTGGAGCTGATGTGAGTCTAATACTAGCCCAAGTACTGAGTACAAGAAGATAACTGGTTATCGTGAACTAGTTCCGTGGCTGGGAGTGAAGGCACTGGGCAGTTTGATCACTTAGTAAGTCCACGGCAATTACCCCTGAACTTCTTCTAACTGCCCTGCCTGTAATTGGGGCTAGTAGTGTGTTAGCCTGTGCAGTGTGTCACCTCACTGTCTCCGCTCCTTCACTCTCTCCCCTGCGGCTCCACTTAGTGACCAGTTGGAAGCGTGAATAATATAAAAAAGTGCTGGTTGTAACAAAGGCTGGTGCTGGCTGGGAAAGCGATTCTCCTGGGTTTCTGTAGCTGGTGCTGATGAGGACAGATACAAATGCTGACTGTTAGAGTCCCTCCGGGGGTGCTGAGTGCTAGCTGTAGGGTAAAAGCTGCTTACTTTGCCCTCTGCTGGCTTTCCCACATTCCCCAGTGCTTACCAGCTCCACCAATCAGCTGGCTCAGCCTGTCCCTGTCACACACCGATCTTCCCCACAGCGTTACCAGGCACCAGCTCTGGCTGCTTCAAAACTCTGGGCTCTCCATGCAGGACAGTCGATCCTCAGTCCCACCTAAGTCGCCTCGTGGACAGCACTCAGCTCAGTCTCTCCACAGGCAGGATGGCTTCCCCTAGCACCCGGTGCCGTAACTAGACATTTTAACGCTGTGTGCAAGAAACAGCATCGGTGCCAAACATATAGGGGTGTGGCTTCATGGGGAACGGGCGTAGCCACAAAATAATACCAATTCATATGACACTGCACATTAGTCTCCATTATTCAAATTACACTGCACAGTAGCACCACTTACACACATTACACCAGGTAGAGCCCCTTTTACACGTTACGCCAGGTAAAGCAAAAACCAAACAGAAGTACACTTTATACATTTTATACCACAGTAGAGAACAGTCAGACGCATGGTCTTACACTAAGTTTGATGTTCAACAAATGCTCAAAAGAAATTCATGACTTCTATCTGTGGCTGTACAGTGGGCATTTGGGTCATGCTGTATAATGTGGTTGGAAGTTATGCTGCTATTTACATTTCTTCTGCCGAGGAATGGCTCCTGTACTCCAGTCCCTCCTCAGAAACTGCAGGAGATGGAGGGATCGGTGCAGGGGTAAGTGACAAGTGCAAAGAGTGGGTGTAGGGAGCAGTGAGGAAGGGTGTAGGGAGCAGTGAGTGAGAGAAGCATAGAGAGTGGGTGTAGGGAGCAGTGAGGAAGGGTGTGGGGAGCAGTGAGTGAGAGAAGCATAGAGAGTGGGTGTAGGGATAAAATAGGGTGGGTGAGTGAGGGGAGCAGATAGAGTGGGTGTAGGGATCAGTGAGGGTGAGTGTAGGAAACAGTGAGAATGGGTGAGAGAGGGTAGCAGAGAGAGGGTGTAGGGAGCAGTGAGGGTGAATGTAGGTAGCAGTGAGGGTGGGTGAGTGAGGGGAACAGAGAGAGTTGGTGTAGGGAGCATCGAGGGTGAGTGTAGGGAGCACCGAGGTGGGTGAGTGAGGGGTACAGAGAGAGTGGGTGTAGGGAGCAGAGGGTGAGTATAGGGAGCAACGATGGTGAGTGAGGGGAGCAGAGAGGGTGGGTGTAGGGAACAGTGAGGGTGGGTGAGTGGGGGAGCAGAGAGAGTGGGTGTAGGGAGCAGTGAGAGTGAGTGTAGGGAGCAGTGAGGGGCGTAGAGGGAGTGGGTGTAGGGATCAGCGAGGGTGAGTGAGGGGAGCAATGAGGGTGGGTGTAGGGATCAGCAAGGGTGAATGCAGGGAGGGTGAGTGAGGGAGCAGAGAGAGTGGGTGTAGGGATCAGCAAAAGGGGGAGTGTAGGGAGCAGTGAGGGTTGGTGAGTGAGGGGAACAGAGAGAGTGGGTGAAGGAATCAGCAAGGGTGAGTGTAGGGAGCAGCGAGGGTGAGGGGAGCAGAGATAGTGGGTGTAGGGATCAGCGAGGGTGAGTGTAGGGAGCAAATAGGGTTGGTGAGTGAGGGGAGCAGAGAGAGTGAGTGTAGGGATCAGTGAGGGTGAGTGGAGGGAGCAGTGAGGGTGAGTGAGAGAAGCAGTGAGGGCGGGTGAAGGGATCAGTGAGGTTGAGTGAGGGGAGCAGAGAGAGTGGGTGTAGGGAGCAGTAAGGGTGAGTGTAGGGAGCAGTGAGGGTGAGTGAGGGGAGCAGAGAGAGTGGGTGTAGGGATCAGTGAGGGTGAGTGTAGGGAACAGTGAAGGTGGGTGAGTGGGGATCAGAGAGAGTGGGAGTAGGGAGCAGCGAGGGTAAGTGAGGGGAGCAGAGAGAGTGGGTATAGGGATCAGCGAGGGTGAGTGTAGGGAGCAAATAGGGTGGGTGAGTGAGGGGAGCAAAGAGAGTGGGTGAAGGCATCAGTGAGGGTGAGTATGTGGAGCAGTGAGGGTGAGAGGGGCGTAGAGAGAGTGGGTGTAGGAATTAGCGAGGGTGAGTGAGGGGAGCAGTGAGGGTGGGTGTAGGGATCAGCAAGGGTGAGTGTAGGGAGCAGTGAAAGTGAGTGAGGGGAGCAGAGAGAGTGGGTGTAGGAATCAGCGAGGGTGAGTGTAGAGAACAGCGAGGGTAAGTGAGGGAAGCAGAGAGAGTGGGTGTAGGGATCAGCGAGGGTGAATGTAGGGAGCAAATAGGGTGGGTGAGTGAGGAGAGCAGAGAGAGTTGCTGAAGGCATCAGCAATGGTGAGTATAGGGAGCAGTGAGGGTGAGTGAGGGGAGCAGAGAGAGTGGGTGAAGGCATCAGCGAGGGTGAGTATAGGGAGCAGTGAGGGTGAGTGAGGGGAGCAGAGAGAGTGAGTGTAGGGATCAGCGAGGGTGAGTGTAGGGAGCAGTAAGGGTGAGTAAGGGAAGCAGTGAGGGTGGGTGTATGGATCAGTGAGGGCGAGTGAGGGAAGCAGAGAGAGACCAGTGAGGGACACCAGTGTGGAGCCGCTGAGCCAAGTGTGTGTTCCCAACTTCCCGCAGACAGTTGTAACCTCCCCCCGCCTCTATGACTCACCCCATGCTGCCTCTGTGCACTCCCGCACTGGCTGAACTCCGGCTCCTAGTCACGTATGCGCCACTGGTGCCGCCGACGAGTGCAAGGCAGAGCTCTGGAGCTCTGCACGTTACAACTGTTACATTGGGAAAGGCCAGCTGAAGGCGAGAGGGTGGGCGACGGCGGTAGGCAGTCGCGGGTGCCGGCCACCATGGGCGCTTTGCACTTGATGCGGGAGGTGGCAGCGGGGTAAGAGAGAGAGAGTGTGCTGATTGCGCCTACAGTGCCTATGTGCTGTGGGCAGCACACAATCAGCACACAGGTAGTTATGGCTCTGCTGGCACCTCACACAGCTCACTCTCCTCGGGGCTCAGCTCCCACTCAGTAGGCTCCTCCCCCTTCAGAGGTCACAGGTCAGCCTGTTGCTAGGCCAGGGCTCCTTCTCCTGCTGCAGCTCACGACATCTAGTAAGGAGAACACTTAATTTCTGCAGCCCCATTGCTTGCCCTAGCACTGGGAGCACAGGATCCAAATAAGGGATGTGATTACCCCACAAGGGATCCTGACGGGTTTCTGTAGTAGAGTATCACAGTTTATCTCAAGTAATTTTACCAAAAATGATTAACCCAAAAACAAATATGCATTCATTTCTAATAAACACTGAAAGGATCCCTGATCTGCCACTTGCTTACAAAGACCAGGGCCGGTTCTAGACCTTGGGGCGCCCAGGGCGAAAGTTTCGCTGTGCCCCAGTAGCTGTTATGCCCCAGGTAGTTGTGCCCCCTGTAGCTGTTATGCCCCCTGCAGCTGTGCCGCCTGCAGCTGTGCCACCAGTAGCTGTTATGCCCCCTGCAGCTGTGCCCCCATTAGTTGTGGCCCCCTTAGTGTGCCCCCTGCAGCTGTGTGACCATTAGTTGTGGCCCCCTGCAGCTGTGCCCCCATTAGTTGTGGCCCCAGTAGTTGTGCCCCCTTAGTATGCCCCCTGCAGCTGTGCCCCCATTAGTTGGGGCCCCAGTAGTTGTGCCCACCAGTTGCTGTGCACCTAGTAAAAAAAAAAATGCTTACCAGCCCCGTTCCTGCTTCCCGACCACTGCACTCCATCTCCGCTGCCGGCGCCGCTCCTCTGATCTATGGGAGAGACGTCATGATGTCTCTCCCATAGCGCTGCACAGAAAGGTCCTCTCCGCTAAGGGAATCTAGACGCTACTACATCTAGATTCCCTTCACGGAGAGGACCTTTTCACAACCGCTGCCGCCATCCTAGTTAGTAGCGGCTCTTGCCACGGCAGCGGCGCCCCGGGCAAAAGTACTGCTTGCCCGTGGCAAGAGCCGCTATTGACAAAGACGCACAGTCGGTCACACTATTGGGCCAATTAGCACACCCTATGGTTGCTCAGAATGTCCATCGCAAGTAAGCCGCTGGAGGTTTTACAAATGCATACCACATGCCCCAAATATGGGACGTGCATTTGACTTGCCACACCCCTGTAACTTCCCACCAATACTCATTAACTGTCAAAAACTCTGTGTCCAAATGACCTCTGTTGCAAGACCATCAGGACGCACATGCAGTTCCGCTCATTGTGAACACTTTGCATCAACCTCTGAATCACCCAGCTCTATAAATATATCACCAGGGTTCACTTTTAATGTACAAATACAAATCAGCAATCTAAACACACACACCTTATCTATTATACCCAGTAGCGGCTCTTGCCACGGGCAAGCAGGCTTTTTGCCCGGGGCGCCGCTACCCCGAGGGCGCCGCCACCGCCATGGCAAGAACCGCTACTAATCTACCCTCCCTCCCCGCTCCCCGGCTGCAGCTGGCGCCGTGTACGCCCGCTGCAGCCGGCGTCGCTGACTGACGCTAGAGGTCAAAATTGACTGCTAGTGTCAGTGCGGCGCTGCTATGGGAGAGACGTCATGACATTTCTCCCATAGAGAGGAGCCGGCGCCCGGAGAAAGCAGCGGTCGCAGCGGTCCGGAAGAAGGAGCGAGGCTGGTAAGTATTGTTTTTTGTTTGTTTTGTTTTTTTTAGGGTTTCAAAGCGGCGCTACTACAGGGGGCACATACTGGGGGCACAGCTACTGGGGGCACAGCTACTGGAGGCACTACTACAGGGGACACAGCTACAAGGGGCACAGCTACTGGGGGCAAATATACAGGGGGCACATACTGGGGGCATTACTACAGGGGGAACAGCTACTGGGGGCAAATCAACTGGGGGCACAGCTACAGGGGGCACTGCTACAGGGGGCACTACTAAAGGGGGCACTGCTACAGGGGGGATAGCTACTGGGGGCACCGCTACAGGGGGCACAGCTGCTGGGGGCACATCTACTGAGGGCACAACTACTGGGGGCAAATCTACAGGGGGCACAACTACAGGGGGCACATACTGGGGGCACTGCTACAGGGTGCAAACCAACTGGGGGCACAGCTACAAGGGGCACAGCTACTGGGGGCACTACTACAGGGGGCACTGCTACTGGGGGCACAGCTACAAGTGGCACAACTACAGGGGGCACTGTTACAGGGGGAATAGCTACTGGGGGAAAATTAACTGGGGGCACGGCTGCTGGAGATACAGCTACTGGGGGCACATCTACTGGGGGCACAGCTACAGGGGGCACAAGTACAGGGGCATAACTATGGGCATGCCCCTTCCCTATGAAGAAGCCACGCCCCTTCCCTATGAAGAAGCCAAGCCACGCCCCTGTTTTGGGGTGCCCGCCCTCTGTGCGCACCAACTGTATTTTACCCGGGGGGAAGCGCCACAGGAAACTTTCACCCTGGGCGCCACAAGGTCTAGAACCGGCCCTGGTTATACCCTATATTTGCACCTTTATAATTGTGGTTTGTTTCATATTTGGTTCATCCTCAGCAGTTACACGTAATTACATAGACTACACTGTACTATATTACTGCCTGACCTCATTACACTGAGAGCTTTAGGCTGGAGCAGAGAAATGCCATAAGGAACAGCATTATGAAAAGGGATAATGCATGCAATAGACTTTAATGAGCACTCTAACTTCCAAGTGCTCCAGACAGTTCATTATTCACTACAAATACTTTTATTAGACAATTTATAATGAAAAGCCGACTTGCTTTTATGTTCATATAACAAAAATAATGCAGTTGGAAAAAGTTTGAGGTCAGTTGGATCTATTCCTGAATCTATTTAAATTCGTCACAATTATCATTCTGGATTTTATTATATTACGCCTGTGGGTTGAAATAGTAATATTCTACAAATACTCTCATATATCCTATATACAGTATATGGCTCTCACTTATGAGATACAGTATATGGATCTCGCCTATGGAAGCACGAGTACCAGACAAGACAATCGCAAACATAGATGGATGCACATGGAAAATGTCCAGAGTGTGAAAAGTTTGCATCATATGGCTTTTACAATGTACTAGGTGATTTATCGCGCCCTACGGGCGCTCTTCACACCGTCGTGAGGGGCTATGCCCCCCTTAACCCTTGCACGCTCTTGTGGCGTGCAATAGTTGTATTATATGGAGGATTACCTCCAATCATAATTGTGTGAGTGGTTAAATATTGCACGGACAAAGGGCGTGCGATGGTTAATGGGTCATAGTCCAGTGACGTGCGGTGAGGTCAGTGGCTGGGGAGGCACACATGGGGGTGAAAGAGGGGGTGCCATCTTTAGAGTTTTGCTTGTGTGAATAAACCCACAATATAACGCAGGCCTCACACGTTGCCACAGATTTCTTGTTCGAAATATACATAACTGTAAACCAGTTAATATAAGCAGGATTTCGTCCAAGTATAGATCCCAGTGCTTTCTAATGGTTGAAACGTTACTGCACAATGACACAGTTAAACAATCAGGTCCGATGCAGACCTTTTTTGATGGATGATAAAAATAGATTTAAAGACACAATATATTGGGGTCTATTCAGACCCGAACGCAGCCGCACATCTATGCAGAGGCTGCATTCAGAGGGTCTGCGCATGCACACTGGCAGAAGTGCGTGTACGTGACTCTACACCTTATAGCAGGATGCGGCCGCAAGGAGATTGACAGCGGTGGCCGTTGGGGAGGGAGGCGACATGACGTTGCGAGAGCGTGGCGGGCAAAATGGTGGCATGTCAGGAGCATTTTTGGAGCATCTGTGTGACATCATACATAGCTCAGTGCCGTAACTAAGCATTTTAGCGCTGTGTGCAAGAAACGGCATTGGCGCCCCCCCTATGCAAGATAGGGGCAGTGCGCGCAGCAGGCGCACGGGAATATATATATAGGGGCGTGGCTTAATTGGGAAGGGGCGTGGCCACAAAGTAATACCAATTTATACTACGGTGCACAGTAGTCTCCATTATTCAAATTACGCTGCACAGTAGCACCACTACACCAGGTAGAGCCCCTTTTACACATTACGGCAGCCTGTCCCCCTTTTTACACATTACGGCAGACAGCGTCCCCTTTTTACACATTACGGCAGACAGCGTGCCTTTTTACACATTACGGCAGACAGCGTCCCCTTTTTACACATTACGGCAGACAGTCTCCCTTTTTACACATTACGGCAGACAGCGTCCTCTTTTTACACATTACAGCAGACAGCGTCCCCCTTATTACACATTACGGCAGACAGCGTCCCCCTTATTACACATTACAGCAGACAGGGTCCCCTTTTTACACATTACGGCAGACAGCGTCCCCCTTATTACACATTACGGCAGACAGCGTCCCCCTTATTACACATTACGACAGACAGCATCCCCTTTTTTACACATTACGGCAGACAGCGTCCCCCTTATTACACATTACGGCAGACAGTGTCCCCTTTTTACACATTACGGCAGACAGCGTCCCCTTTTTGCACATTGCGGCAGACAGGATAGAGAGAGAGAGAGAGATAGATAGATAGATAGATAGATACTTACCATCTCTCCCCGATGGCAGTGAGGCTCCTCGTGCTGGCAGATCCCAGGCAGGGGAGAAGGAGGAGGAGGGAGGGGGACTGGAGCCGCAGCAGCGCAATGTAATTGGTAGAGGCGCCGCTGCAGCAGTCCCCTCTCCTTCCGTATTGGCTGGCCGCCGCCGCTGTGAATGCTGGCATGAGGGATGTGCATCCCAGCATTCACAGCGGCGGCGAGCAGCCAATGCGGAAGGAGAGGGGACTGCTGCAGTGGCGCCTCTACCAATTACATAGTGCTGCTGCGGCTCCAGTCCCCCTCCCTCCTCCCCTGCCTCCGGCACTGCTGCTCTGCTCCCCTGCCACCGGCTTCTCCAGCACGGCGCACACAGCAGAGGCGGCTTGTAATGAGTCAATTTGACTCATTACAAGCCGCTGGCCGTTGCGCCCCCAGGGCAACTGCGCTGTGTGCCAGGTAGTTACGGCGCTGACATAGATGCTGCCCCCAAAAAAATGGCTCTGGTAGGTGTCAACCTCAAATCAATGCGGACGCATAATGAGGCAGTGACACACACATGCTGGGTGGCCTTGCCCTGTGCTGGGCTGCCCCTAGCATTTGAATAGATAGATGGACTCTGATCTTTCTGAGGGAAGCAAGATCTGCATCCATCTCTGAATAACCCCCATAGTGCAGTAAGAAGGGAGAAACACTACCCTGTGTGTGTGATCAAAGAGTTACAGTGCTGAGGATAACTCACCCTGTATTGCTGTCTCCAGTGTAAAGTCATAAAGTGCACAGTGACAGATGATTAATGGCTCCTGTCTGCTAACCTTTGGTGTCCATGTGTGCACAGCTCTGCTGTGTCCCGGGATGTTAGCAGCCTCGAGGCTCCTGATAGGGGTCATGCAGATCAGCTGAGAAGATAAATATGCCGGGAACCCTTCACTGCCTCGGCTGCAGCAGTCATACCCCTTTCACATCGCACAAATAACCCGGTACCGACACGGCATATTGCCGTGTCGAACCGGGTCAGTGTGCGATGTGAAAGCACACTGGGCGATTTAGCGGGTCGCCTGACCCGGTAAATCAACCCGGTAAAAAAGAAGGGTTTTACCCGGGTTGATTACCGGGTCAGGTGCGGTGTGAATGGGAGCCGTGTCGATGCGACACGGTTCCCATTCACAAGATAGGGAGAGGCAGCGCTGGAGATGAGCTCATCTCCCGACGCCGCCTCCACCCCCGCCCCTGCTGCTGCTGCGGCCTCCGTTGTCATGGCAACCGACCCGGTATATTGCCGGGTCGGGAAGCCTGCAACGGAGCGCAAATGCCGGATCCCACCCGGTAAGTACACGTTTGTCTTACCGGGTAGGACCCGGCATTTGCGGTGTGAATGCAGCATTAGTGTGCTGTGGTGGCTTCTGCAATAGTCACAGTATGCTGGCGTTTCTTTACTCACTGACCATTTCCTCAGAAGCAGTGATGGATCTGCTGTCCAATGACTGGCAGGGGGCGTGCTTTAGTGTGAGCAGAAGGCATAGCCCCATCAGTGAGGCAAATGTACAGCTGCCTCTTTTCTTCATTTTTTTCAATGGGCTTTTCCTGCCCGTGGCTTGGCCCCGCCTCCCGCTTCAGCAGTTTACTATTGTCAGTGGGAGGCAGCCCTCTTCGCTGCCTCCCACTCCGATTTTGCTGCAGTTTCAGGGCAACAATTATATGGAAAATGCAAAGAAGATATATATGACACAGAATATGTGTTATAAATATCTTCTTTGTATTATTTGAAGCATTATGACAGGGGAGGCACTGCCTCCCCTGCCTCCCCTGACTGCACGTCCCTGTCATAGGCCCTTGCAATGGCGTGAAGAGCGCACGCAGGGCCTGATGAATCACCTAGTAGGTGCTGTGGTTGGGGAAGTGGCGGGTGTGGGGGAAAGGCGGATGGGGGAGGGGGGCTGGGGGTGCCACGGGTGGGGGAGGGGTGGTTGTGGGGGTGGTGCGGGTGGGTGCAGCGGGTGGGGGAAGTGCCGTGGGTGGAGCAGGTGAGGGGGTGTGCGGGTGGGGGGCCGGAGCCACCATGGGTGGTGGAGGGGGTGTGGTTCATCAAATCGACAGTATCTAGGTCGACAATGTTTAGGTCGACCACTATAGGTCGACAGTCACTAGGTCGACATGGATGGAAGGTCGACAGGGTTTCTAGGTCGACATGTGCTAGGTCGACAGGTCTAAAGGTCGACATGAGGTTTAATTTTTTTTTTTTTTCGTTTTCTTCGTAGAGTGACTCGCTTCGCTCACCATGATTCGGGCATGGTGCCTTCGCTCCGCTACCGCTTCGTTCGGCACAGATTACCGTTCCAATCGTAGTCCACGTGGATCGTTAAGTATGAAAAAATTCAAAAAAAGAAAAAAAATGTGAAAAACTCATGGCGACCTTTAGACCTCCTGACCTAGAAACCCTGTCGACCTTCCATCCATGTCGACCTAGTGACTGTCGACCTATAGTGGTCGACCTAAACATTGTCGACCTTCAGACCGGATCCCGGTGGAGGTGGGGTGTGCGGGTGCTGCGGATGGAGCCCGGAGGTACTGCGAGTGGGGGAGGTGCGGGTAATGCTTCTCCAGCTTCTTCTCCTGGCAGGAGCCAGGAGCACTCAATAAACTACAGCTCCCAGCAGCCCTTAACGCCTGAATGCTTCGGCGCTAAGGGTTGCTAGGAGTTGTAGTTTATTTAGTGGGTATACTTCCCTGTAATGCGGTGCCATGGGACACTGGCGCTAACAATAGTGACTGGCTGGCAGAACTGACTGACTCGCTGAATCAATGTAAAAGGTGAGAGTGCTGTGCAGTGTCAGTGTCAGCATCCAGACATTACCCTCCGTGATATCACCCGCTCTGTTACATTAGCCATCTCGTGGGACTCCAGGCCGGCCAGGTGCTTTGTTGCGGAGTCAGGGCCTCTGGGGATCTGTGCGTGGGTGTGGCAGGGAGGCACTTCTGTGACATCACGCGCAGAGGACTCAGAGAGTATGCAGCGCTCGGAGGGCTATGTAAGCCTTCCGCTGCGCCACTTTCATACACATCTATGCCGGTGGCTGTAGCAGCTATCGTTCCACGTGCAACGCGGCTAGGGAGTGGGAATTGTTGATGCAGGAGGGGGCAGGCGGACTGGCAGCAGGACACAGCTACGATCACTTACACTGACATGCTGGGGGATGCCCAGCACAGGGCAAGTCCGCCCCGCATGTCAGGCTGGCCCCAAACCTCTCCCCCCCCCCCCCCCCCCCCTCGCAGAAGTACAAAAGCATCGCACAGCGGCGATGCTTTTGTACTTGAAGACTAACTCCCAGCCAGAGCAGCTCCTGCAGCTGGCCGGGAGTTACTCATTGCTGCCCGGGTCACAGCAGTTGCGTGTGACGTCACACAGCTGCTACGGCCCGCCCACCTCACGGTCTGGCCACGCCTGCATTGGTGGGACCGCAGCCACAAAATAGCGAGCAAACGCTGCCGTGCCGCCCTCTCCCGCCCAGCGACTGCCTCTGCCTGCCAATCAGGCAGAGGTGATCGCTAAGCAACAACAGGCAGAGGTGATCGCTAGGCAACGACAGCCATCGGCTGTCAGCCATGTACCGGCGCACTGCGGCGCCAGCGCATGTGCAGTTCTGACCTGATCACTGCACTGCAATGAACTGCGATGAACTGCAGCGAGCGATCAGGTCAGATGACCCCCATAGGACGCTGCAGTAAAAGGATTTTTTCCCCCTCTATCTACAGCGCAGAGACTTGCGGCAGATGCAGGGGCATACCCTCCAGCTGGACCTTTTTGGCAGGTACAGTACCTTTTTTTATGGTCTGTACCGATGTTTGGGTCTCCAAACTTCCATTGAAAGTACAGGGAAAGGGGTATGGCCACACCACTGTACCCGTGGCCACGCCTCCTTTTCGAATTTGTAGCAATTTTTTGTGTAAATTGTTGGAGGGTGTGTTGCTGCAGATGCAGTGGGCCTATTTTGTGGTGTGGGGCTGCAGCTGCAGCTCCATCAGCCCCATTGTTAATCCTGCTCTGAGAACACACAGCAGCCAAAGGACAGAGCCTCCCATTGGATGTATCCTGTGTGGGAGGGCGTTTCTCGCCCAATCAGCTGTGGACTGGGTGTGATAGACCTGCTGCTAACCCAGTGAGAACTCCTAGCCACACCCAGCGTTAGCCACACAGTCACAGAGTGACAGATCTGGGCAATTATATAAGAGATTGTATGGTACAGTATTTCTATGATGACAACTGTGGAAAAATAAATTGAACATTAAAATACTCTTTGTACATAAGTGTAACTCATTAAGGGGCTGAAGGGGAGATGTACTAACCCTTAGAGAGTGATGAGTGGAGAGAGATAAAGTAGCATGTTACAGACTGTGTTTGAAAAATGACAGGAGATTTGCTGGTACTTTATCTCTGTCCAGTTTATCACTCTCCAAGGCTTCGTTTATCTGATTCTGAATTTGACTTTGAGTCCTTGGGGCATGTAGTATCTATGTAAATAGTTTATGTGCATTAGCTAGATGAGGTAGTGTACCTTTAAGAATCTGGCTGCACAGATGAACATGTGATCAGGAAGTAGAAGGAAGTAGGAAGTAGAAGGGGAGTAAGGAGGAGAGCAGCATGTGGAGTTGATGTCTATCTATAACCATGCAAGTACTACTTACCAATAAGAAATAAAATACATAATCGTCATACTATATGATTCATTGAAATAAAGAGATGTACATCAGGACATAACAGGGCATATGTATCAAAGCATAGTTGTCTACCCTCCCTCATTCTGCAGGAGACTCCCTGAAGTAGCAGCAATCTCCCTCACTCCCTGAATAGACCAGCAATCTCCCTGATTGCACCTTATTCCCATTATGCAGCTATTACATTCTTGGGGGGGGAAATAAATCAGAGATACATACATTCAAATAGGATCATTAGTGCCATTTCCCTGCATTGTTTATAAGGCACAATGATCCCTATGGTCACTTACAGTATATGGAACCTCTTGTAAAACACAATACACAAACAAATCCTGCATAATATAAGTATCTTTTCTTCAACAAATAGATCTTACTAACTTTGGGGATCATTTACATTTGGATGTAAGTCATTTTCATGACACGCCTCTCTGATGTAGCAGTACGCACCCGCGCTCATAGGTGTTACTTTCACAATCTCCCTGAAATGCTTTTTCAAAAGTAGGCAAGTATGTATCTGTCACAACTGAGGGCTGGAGACCGTGACTGGGAGCCTCAGTTGTAGGGGTTGACGGGTACCTGAATGTTGGAGGAGCGATGGGACTCCTGGACATGCGTAAAGACAGTAGCAAGGATGCCCGAAGGCGTGACCACGACAACTGGAAATATCTTTAAGTGATTTTATTAAATGAAAGTCATAAAACGTGCAAAAACAATAGAAAGTCACAAGTGGAAATTTAGGTGTGCAACTGGTTAATACCAGTAACCTGGAATGTAGAGAAAAGTTCTGTAAACTGTAAATGAAGCTAGGGTTCGCTGGAAAATTGAAATAGAAGCTGGAGTGCGCTGGAAAACTGTAGTTGTTGAAGAGTGGCTGCTGGAAAGCCGGAATACAGACACAGGTGAGCAAGGTGATGTTGTAGAGGGTTAATCACAGTGGTGTCGTGTTACACCACAGAGTGTAACACAGAGGAGTCAGGCTTGAATGCAGGAGAGTTCACTGGAGAATCTGTAGAGGACTGCACACAGGAACCACTGGAGACAAATGAAGCACTGACATCTATCTGGCCCAGACACAGGATACTTATACCTGCAGCTATGCAGGCATTGGCTGGGCAATTATGCAGATTTCAGAGCCAGTAGATTGGAGGAGCTGGAACATGTGATTGCATCCAACATGGCTGCGCCCATGCTGGAAGTAAGATGGAAAACCTGGTTTGGAACACAATGTAGAAACATAGTAGTAATGGCGGCTCCGGCCGCAGAGGATAGGAGACGCCAAACAACAAGTGCATGCTGAGACACGTGGAAGGCAGCGGAGGCCGCGGAGGGCGTACAACCAGAAGGGAGATAGTGTCTTAGTACTCGGATCGTGACAGTATAAAAGCTTAGTGAGAGATAAAGTGCCAACCAATTAGCTCCTTTCAGTTTTTAAACACAACCTGTGAAATGACAAGTAGGAGCTGATTGGTTGGTACATTATATCTTCCACTTTGATATATATGAGCCTGTGTCCAGGGCGCCACACCCTTCTTGGTTAGGTGGGGCAAGAGTTCATTTAATTTTAGCTGAATGTCACCTCCTCAGGGACACCTGGACTTACCCACCACACCACCTACCTGATGACAACGATATCTAACTATCAATCTATAGAGATGTGCCCACTGTCAGCTTACCCACGAATGGGTCGCACATGAGACCCATTCATGGGAACATACACAACCATGCAACCATATGGATCATGGGTGTGTACGCGGCGCAGACTTTACAGGGTACATTTTCAATGTATTTGGGGTGACAGTGTACCTATAGCGCTTCACTTGGGTATAAGCAAGTCGTTCAATACATACATGGGGTACCCTACCCCACTTCAGTGAATATAGAAATACGTAGGTTGAGTATTGCATGTGGCGCTACCCAATTGCTGACATAGGATATTGTAGTCAAATATGTAAACAAATGCACACTTTAATAACCTAAATACCATACAACTAATAAAATACAACTAATAAAATATCACACCAGGCACAATGTGATATAAGGAAGGAGCCCTACCGAGGATATACGTAGGGGAGCTGCAGGTGATAATTTATGCAGGGAAGACCGGACTTGCCCTGCATTTGCTCCCAGATCTTAAAGTCCTCACTCCAGCAGGTATCACTCCTCTGGTCCAGATGATGGGGAGACCGTCCAAACGGGGGATGTTTCCAACGCGTTTCGGAACACACAAGGTTCCTTTCTCAAGGCAGATAACCCCCTCTGCTCCAGGATCTCTTTAAAAAGGCAGTGAAATTGGTACTTCCGGTTTCGTCATCCCGAAACCGGAAGTGACGTCATTCCAAATATACAAACTATCATACAGTATAAAACTCTCATAACAAGCTGTTAAATGACATGTAGTCACTAACTGTATGCAAACTACATCCTCAGAAAGTAATAGAAGGTCTCAGATTGAGGAATCGCTGACCGGAAGTGCGGGACCGCTGACCGGAAGTGCGTCAACCGGAAGTCCCACAGCCGCCATTTTAAATCCACAATATGCTCCTATTCTTCAAACTGTCATTGATACTGTGGGCAAAAGTGTTGGCAAAGGTGATAGTGGTCAAAATCAATGATAATCTTGATCCAGATGACAACAAAAGATGTATTAAAGGCAGTCTTTAGACAGTATGGAGTATCCTTATGTGTTTCTTCATTTTAATAGCTGGAACTTGTATAATTTCCTCAGAAAAGGGAGATAGAAGAAAAAATAAATAAAAAACAAATTAAAAACAGATATAAAAGATACATATTGTTCGATGTTTTACAAAAACCATTTTATTTCAAAATCTTGATTTAAACCAGTTGGTGATAAGGTTTGCAATTTGAATATTGTTTTCATTTCTGTTTTTGCTAGAATCTTCTCTGTATCTCGATCACGCCAAGTTGGTTTAACATGTATAAGTCCTGCAAAAAATTTGATCGAACTAACTGAACAATTATGTTCTAGTCTGCAGTGATCTGAGAGATTATGCGTTGGCAGCCCTTTTCTGATGTTTCTAAGATGTTCTGATAGTCGCATTTTGAGGGATCTTGATGTCCTCCCAATATATGCTTTGTTGCACGAGCATACAATAACATATACAACATTGGTAGTGTTACAGGTAATTACATTTTTAATTTTAAATGGAATGTCATTTATTCGGATTTCTGTGTATTTAGAGATATCACTTTTCACTTGTCTACATGCTGCACAGAGACCACAGCGATGAAAACCTTCCGTACGGATAGGGTTAATGGATTTAAATGGTAAAGTACTTTTCACCAGTTCAGATTTAAGGTTTCTTGCTTTTTTATAGATGAAGGTGGGTTGATCTGGAATAATCTCTTTCAGGGTGCTGTCCATCTGTAAAATGTGCCAATGCTTTTTTATTATTTTCTCCACCTGTTTGTGGCTGGAATCATATCCAGTAAGAAAGGACCACTGAAATTTGGAATTATTCTTAGTATTTTCTCTCGCTTTTTTTGTAGTAAAGTAGATCTCTCCGCATTAAGCACAGAAGCTGCCGTCCGATCTAAATCTTCTCCATTATATCCTTTTTCAAGGAACACTCTTTTCATTTCTTGTATTTGTATATTACATACAGCATCCTCACTGCAATTTCTCCTTACTCTAATGAACTGGCTCTTTGGTATGCCATTTAGCCAGTTTTGATGGTGTTCACTGTCTACTGGTATATGGCTATTACAGTCTGTGGGTTTCTTGTATATTTTTGTATGTAAATTATTATCTTTTATGTAGATGGATAGGTCTAGGAAATTTACTTCCACATCGCTCATTTGGAAAGATAGCTGGATGTTCCTATCGTTGAGATTTAAATATGTGCAAAATTCTTCTAGATTTTCATTTCCGCCATTCCATACGAATAGGACATCGTCTATGTACCGTATCCATTTAACAATATTTGAATTCCATTCTTGCTTTGAAAGAATGTAGTTATATTCCCAGTATGACATGAACAAGTTCGCATATGCCGGTGCAAACCGAGTGCCCATGGCCGTTCCTTTGCGTTGGAGGTAGTAGAAACCGTCAAAGAAGAAATAATTGTTATGCAATATGAAATGAATTGATTCCATAATAACGTTTTTTCTTTCTTCAGAGTGGGAAGTTTGGTTGAGAAAATGGTTTACGCTTTGATAAACAACCATCATTTTCAGATTCATCAGAAACTTTCATAAAAGAGTGGACAAACTCGTTAGATACATGCTCCTTTGCCCTCATGAATTTAATAGTGAAAGAAAGGAAAAGTAAATTGATAGAAGTCAAGGAAAGAATTGATACACTACAAGTTTTGATGGAACCGTATAAAACTCAACCCTCCTATAACACACTAGAGGAAGAAATCAAAGTAAAGATCGAACAGAACACAAAGGAATTGATAAAGAAAAAGCAGAAAAAACTCCAAAGAGATTTTGATTTCTATAAATTTGAGATAATAAAATCTAAACAACCCAAACCAGCTGGCAACATAAAATATACGATAAAGTTAAAGGAACAGAACTCTAACAGACATCAATCTATCACTAGAGAGAGAGAGGATAGACAAGACAGAAGGAAAACAAGAATATACTCTCCATATCGAAGGGACCATAGGGAAAATCCCCATAGATTTTATGATCAAAGAGAACCCGGGTTTAGATCTTATTATCCTCATAGGAGATATAACAATAGGTACCGTTCGGAATCCAGAATTCATCAGGATCTACAATACAGGAGGAGATTCCAAAGAAAAAGGGAACATCATGAGTCTCATAAAGAAGAATGGAATCACAATAAAGACAGGCATTTCAGAGCGGAGAAAAAATGGACCGTGGATAGATGGCCATCAGTAGAAACATCACGACCTAGGAACAATGATAGAAGGAGTGTGGATAAAGAAATAGCAGGACCATCACATGTTTCTTCTGGAACCCCTTTCCACGTACTTGGCAGAACAAAAAAACACATTTACCCAAACCAGACGGACTGAAAGGGGTCCCATGTTTACACATGGGACCCCTTTCCCCGAATGCAGAGACCCCCCGTGACTCCTGTCACAGAAGGTCCCTTCTGCCAATCAGGAAGCGCCACTTCGTGGCACTCTCCTGATTGGCTTTGCGCGTCTGAGCTGGCAGACAGCGCATCGCACAGCTCCCTCCTTTATCTTCAATGGTGGGAACTTTGCGGTCAGCGGTGGGGTCACCCGCGGTCAGCCGCTGACCGTGGGTGACCTCACCGCTGACCTCACCGCTGACTGCAAAGTTCCCACCATTGAAGATAATGGAGGGGGCTGTGCGATGCGCGTCTGACAGCTCCGACGCGCATACTGCCAATCAGGAGAGTGCCACGAAGTGGCGCTTCCTGATCGGCAGAAGGGACCTTCTGTGACAGGAGTCACGGGGGGTCTCTGCATTCGGGGAAAGGGGTCCCATGTGTAAACATGGGACCCCTTTCAGTCCATCTGGTTCGGGTAAATGCGTTTTTTTGTTCTGCCAAGTACGTGGAAAGGGGTTCCAGAAGAAACATGTGATGGTCCTGCTATTTCTTTATCCACACTCCTTCTATCATTGTTCCTAGGTCGTGATGTTTCTACTGATGGCCATCTATCCACGGTCCATTTTTCTCTGACGTCCTAGTGGATGCTGGGGACTCCGTCAGGACCATGGGGATTAGCGGCTCCGCAGGAGACAGGGCACAAAAATAAAGCTTTAGGATCAGGTGGTGTGCACTGGCTCCTCCCCCTATGACCCTCCTCCAAGCCCCAGTTAGGTTTTTGTGCCCGTCCGAGCAGGGTGCAATCTAGGTTGCTCTCCTAAAGAGCTGCTTAGAAAAAGTTTTTAGGTTTTTTATTTTACAGTGAGTCCTGCTGGCAACAGGCTCACTGCAACGAGGGACTTAGGGGAGAAGAAGTGAACTCACCTGCGTGCAGGATGGATTGGCTTCTTAGGCTACTGGACACCATTAGCTCCAGAGGGATCGAACACAGGCCCAGCCATGGAGTCCGGTCCCGGAGCCGCGCCGCCGACCCCCTTGCAGATGCCGAAAAGTGAAGAGGTCCAGAAACCGGCGGCAGAAGACTTTTCAGTCTTCATGAGGTAGCGCACAGCACTGCAGCTGTGCGCCATTGTTGTCACACACTTCACACCAGCGGTCACGGAGGGTGCAGGGCGCTGCGGGGGGCGCCCTGGGCAGCAATGAAATACCTATACTGGCTAAAAGATACATCACATATAGCCCCTGGGGCTATATGGATGTATTTAACCCCTGCCAGGTCTCAGAAAAACGGGAGAAGAAGCCCGCCGAAAAGGGGGCGGGGCCTATTCTCCTCAGCACACAGCGCCATTTTCCCTCACAGAAATGCTGGTGGGAAGGCTCCCAGGCTCTCCCCTGCACTGCACTACAGAAACAGGGTTAAAACAGAGAGGGGGGGCACTTATTTGGCGATATGATTATATATATATTAAGATGCTATAAGGGAAAAACACTTATATAAAGGTTGTCCCTGTATAATTATAGCGTTTTGGTGTGTGCTGGCAAACTCTCCCTCTGTCTCTCCAAAGGGCTAGTGGGGTCCTGTCCTCTATCAGAGCATTCCCTGTGTGTGTGCTGTGTGTCGGTACGTGTGTGTCGACATGTATGAGGACGATGTTGGTGAGGAGGCGGAGCAATTGCCTGTAATGGTGATGTCACTCTCTAGGGAGTCGACACCGGAATGGATGGCTTATTTAAGGAATTACGTGATAATGTCAACACGCTGCAAGGTCGGTTGACGACATGAGACGGCCGGCAAACCAATTAGTACCTGTCCAGGCGTCTCAAACACCGTCAGGGGCGTTAAAACGTCCTTTTACCTCAGTTGGTCGACACAGACACGGACACTGACTCCAGTGTCGACGGTGAAGAAACAAACGTATTTTCCTTTAGGGCCACACGTTACTTGTTAAGGGCAATGAAGGAGGTGTTACATATTTCTGATACTACAAGTACCACAAAAAAGGGTATTATGTGGAGTGTGAAAAAACTACCTGTAGTTTTTCCTGAATCAGATAAATTAAATGAAGTGTGTGATGATGC
The DNA here is from genome assembly GCF_028390025.1 of Pseudophryne corroboree. Lineage (NCBI taxonomy): Eukaryota > Metazoa > Chordata > Amphibia > Anura > Myobatrachidae > Pseudophryne > Pseudophryne corroboree. Next base: position 648,937,530 of record NC_086446.1, on the reverse strand, counting down.
GTGGGTTTCCCCCGATAGAAAATTATTGGCGGTATACCCTTTCCCGCCAGAAGTTAGGGCGCGTTGGGAAACACCCCTTAGGGTGGATAAGGCGCTCACACGCTTATCAAAACAAGTGGCGGTACCGTCTCCAGATAGGGCCGCCCTCAAGGAGCCAGCTGATAGGAGGCTGGAAAATATCCTAAAAAGTATATACACACATACTGGTGTTATACTGCGACCAGCGATCGCCTCAGCCTGGATGTGCAGCGCTGGGGTGGCTTGGTCGGATTCCCTGACTGAAAATATTGATACCCTTGACAGGGACAGTATTTTATTGACTATAGAGCATTTAAAGGATGCATTTCTATATATGCGAGATGCACAGAGGGATATTTGCACTCTGGCATCAAGAGTAAGTGCGATGTCCATATCTGCCAGAAGTTGTTTATGGACACGACAGTGGTCAGGTGATGTAGATTCCAAACGGCACATGGAAGTATTGCCGTATAAAGGAGAAAAAGACAACGTCTTTTCAGCCTCAGTCCTTTCGTCCCCATAAGGGCAAGCGGGCAAAAGGCCAGTCATATCTGCCATGGGATAGAGGAAAGGGAAGAAGACTGCAGCAGGCAGCCCATTCCCAGGAACAGAAGCCCTCCACCGCTTCTGCCAAGTCCTCAGCATGACGCTGGGGCCGTACAAGCGGACTCAGGTGCGGTGGGGGGTCGTCTCAAGAGTTTCAGCACGCAGTGGGCTCACTCGCAAGTGGACCCCTGGATCCTACAAGTAGTATCCCAGGGGTACAGATTGGAGATTCGAGACGTCTCCCCCTCGCAGGTTCCTGAAGTCTGCTTTACCAACGTCTCACTCCGACAGGGAGGCAGTAGTGGAAACAATTCACAAGCTGTATTCCCAGCAGGTGATAATCAAAGTACCCCTCCTACAACAAGGAAAGGGGTATTATTCCACACTATATTGTGGTACTGAAGCCAGACGGCTCGGTGAGACCTATTCTAAATCTGAAATATTTGAACACTTACATACAAAGGTTCAAATCAAGATGGAGTCACTCAGAGCAGTGATAGCGAACCAGGAAGAAGGGGACTATATGGTGTCCCGGGACATCAGGGATGCTTACCTCCATGTCCAAATTTGCCCTTCTCACCAAGGGTACCTCAGGTTCGTGGTACAGAACTGTCACTATCAGTTTCAGACGCTGCCGGTTGGATTGTCCACGGCACCCCGGGTCCTTACCAAGGTAATGGCCGAAATGATGATTCTTCTTCAAAGAAAATGGACGATCTCCTGATAAGGGCAAGGTCCAGAGAACAGTTGGAGGTCGGAGTAGCACTATCTCAAGTAGTTCTACGACAGCACGGGTGGATTCTAAATATTCCAAAACCGCAGCTGTTTCCGACGACACGTCTGCTGTTCCTAGGGATGATTCTGGACACAGTCCAGAAAAAGGTGTTTCTCCCGGAGAAGAAAGCCAGGGAGTTATCCGAGCTAGTCAGGAACCTCCTAAAACCAGGAAAAGTGTCAGTGCATCATTGCACAAGGGTCCTGGGGAAAATGGTGGCTTCTTACGAAGCGATTCCATTCGGCAGATTTCACGCAAGAACTTTTCAGTGGGATCTGCTGGAAAAATGGTCCGGATCGCATCTTCAGATGCATCAGCGGATAACCCTGTCTCCAAGGACAAAAGTGTTTCTTCTGCGGTGGCTGCAGAGTGCTCATCTACTAAAGGGCCGCAGATTCGGCATTCAGGACTGGGTCCTGGTGACCACGGATGCCAGCCTGAGAGGCTGGGGAGCAGTCACACAGGGAAAAAATTTCCAGGGAGTGTGATCAAGTCTGGAGACTTCTCTCCACATAAATATACTGGAGCTAAGGGCAATTTACAATGTTCTAAGCTTAGCAAGACCTCTGCTTCAAGGTCAGCCGGTATTGATCCAGTGGGACAACATCACGGCAGTCGCCCACGTAAACAGACAGGGCGGCACAAGAAGCAGGAGGGCAATGGCAGAAACTGCAAGGATTCTTCGCTGGGCGAAAAATCATGTGATAGCACTGTCAGCAGTGTTCATTCCGGGAGTGGACAACTGGGAAGCAGACTTCCTCAGCAGGCACGACCTCCACCCGGGAGAGTGGGGACTTCATCCAGAAGTCTTCCACATGATTGTGAACCGTTGGGAAAAACCAAAGGTGGATATGATGGCGTCTCGCCTCAACAAAAAACTGGACAGGTATTGCGCCAGGTCAAGAGACCCTCAGGCAATAGCTGTGGACGCTCTGGTAACACCGTGGGTGTTCCAGTCAGTGTATGTATTTCCTCCTCTGCCTCTCATACCAAAAGTACTGAGAATTATACGGCAAAGGGGAGTAAGAACGATACTCGTGGCTCCGGATTGGCCAAGAAGAACTTGGTACCCGGAACTTCAGGAGATGCTCACGGAAGATCCGTGGCCTCTACCTCTAAGACGGGACCTGCTTCAGCAGGGACCGTGTCTATTCCAAGACTTACCGCGGCTGCGTTTGACGGCATGGCGGTTGAACGCCGAATTCTAAGGGAAAAAGGCATTCCGGAAGAGGTCATTCCTACACTGGTAAAAGCCAGGAAGGAGGTGACTGCACAACATTATCACCGCATTTGGAGAAAATATGTTGCGTGGTGTGAGGCCAGGAAGGCCCCCACGGAGGAATTTCAATTGGGTCGATTCCTACATTTCCTGCAAACAGGATTGTCTATGGGCCTCAAATTGGGGTCCATTAAGGTTCAAATTTCGGCCCTGTCGATTTTCTTCCAGAAAGAATTGGCTTCAGTTCCTGAAGTCCAGACTTTTGTAAAAGGAGTACTACATATACAGCCCCCGGTTGGGCCCCCAGTGGCTCCGTGGGACCTTAATGTAGTTTTGGATTTTCTCAAATCCCATTGGTTTGAGCCACTCAAATCGGTGGATTTGAAATATCTTACATGTAAAGTAACCATGCTACTGGCCCTGGCTTCAGCCAGGAGAGTGTCAGAATTGGCGGCTTTATCGTATAAAAGCCCATATCTGATTTTCCATTCGGACAGGGCAGAACTGCGGACGCGTCCTCAGTTTCTGCCTAAGGTGGTGTCAGTGTTTCACCTGAACCAGCCTATTGTGGTGCCTGCGGCTACTAGCGATTTGGAGGATTCCAAGTTGCTGGACGTTGTCAGGGCATTGAAAATATATATTTCAAGGACGGCTGGAGTCAGAAAATCTGACTCGCTGTTTATACTGTATGCACCCAACAAGCTGGGTGCTCCTGCTTCTAAGCAGACGATTGCTCGTTGGATTTGTAGCACAATTCAACTTGCACATTCTATGGCAGGCCTGCCACAGCCTAAATCTGTCAAGGCCCATTCCACAAGGAAGGTGGGCTCATCCTGGGCGGCTGCCCGAGGGGTCTCGGCATTACAACTCTGCCGAGCAGCTGCGTGGTCGGGGGAGAACACGTTTGTAAAATTCTACAAATTTGATACCCTGGCTAAAGAGGACCTGGAGTTCTCTCATTCGGTGCTGCAGAGTCATCCGCACTCTCCCGCCCGTTTGGGAGCTTTGGTATAATCCCCATGGTCCTGACGGAGTCCCCAGCATCCACTAGGACGTCAGAGAAAATAAGATTTTACTTACCGATAAATCTATTTCTCGTAGTCCGTAGTGGATGCTGGGCGCCCATCCCAAGTGCGGATTGTCTGCAATACTTGTACATAGTTATTGTTACAAAAAAATCGGGTTGTTATTGTTGTGAGCCGTCTGTTCAGAGGCTCCTACGTTTGTCATACTGTTAACTGGGTTCAGATCACAAGTTGTACGGTGTGATTGGTGTGGCTGGTATGAGTCTTACCCGGGATTCAAAATCCTTCCTTATTGTGTACGCTCGTCCGGGCACAGTATCCTAACTGAGGCTTGGAGGAGGGTCATAGGGGGAGGAGCCAGTGCACACCACCTGATCCTAAAGCTTTATTTTTGTGCCCTGTCTCCTGCGGAGCCGCTAATCCCCATGGTCCTGACGGAGTCCCCAGCATCCACTACGGACTACGAGAAATAGATTTATCGGTAAGTAAAATCTTATTTTTCTCCGCTCTGAAATGCCTGTCTTTATTGTGATTCCATTCTTCTTTATGAGACTCATGATGTTCCCTTTTTCTTCGGAATCTCCTCCTGTGTTGTAGATCCTGATGAATTCTGGATTCCGAACGGTGCCTATTGTTATATCTCCTATGAGGATAATAAGATCTAAACCTGGGTTCTCTTTGATCATAAAATCTATGGGGATTTTCCCTATGGTCCCTTCGATATGGAGAGTATATTCTTGTTTTCCTTCTGTCTTGTCTATCCTCTCTCTAGTGATAGATTGATGTCTGTTAGAGTTCTGTTCCTTTAACTTTATCGTATCTTTTATGTTGCCAGCTGGTTTGGGTTGTTTAGATTTTATGATCCCAAATTTATAGAAATCAAAATCTCTTTGGAGTTTTTTCTGCTTTTTCTTTATCAATTCCTTTGTGTTCTGTTCGATCTTTACTTTGATTTCTTCCTCTAGTGTGTTATAGGAGGGTTGATTTTTATACGGTTCCATCAAAACTTGTAGTGTATCAATTCTTTCCTTGACTTCTATCAATTTACTTTTCCTTTCTTTCACTATTAAATTCATGAGGGCAAAGGAGCATGTATCTAACGAGTTTGTCCACTCTTTTATGAAAGTTTCTGATGAATCTGAAAATGATGTTTGTTTATCAAAGCGTAAACCATTTTCTCAACCAAACTTCCCACTCTGAAGAAAGAAAAAACTTTATTATGGAATCAATTCATTTCATATTGCATAACAATTATTTCTTCTTTGACGGTTTCTACTACCTCCAACGCAAAGGAACGGCCATGGGCACTCGGTTTGTACCGGCATATGCGAACTTGTTCATGTCATACTGGGAATCCAACTACATTCTTTCAAAGCAAGAATGGAATTCAAATATTGTAAAATGGATACGGTACATAGACGATGTCCTATTCGTATGGAATGGCGGAAATGAAAATCTAGAAGAATTTTGCACATATTTAAATCTCAATGATAGGAACATCCAGCTATCTTTCCAAATGAGCGATGTAGAAGTAAATTTCCTAGACCTATCCATCTACATAAAAGATAATAATTTACATACAAAAATATACAAGAAACCCACAGACTGCAATAGCCATATACCAGTAGACAGTGAACACCATCAAAACTGGCTAAATGGCATACCAAAGAGCCAGTTCATTAGAGTAAGGAGAAATTGCAGTGAGGATGCTGTATGTAATATACAAATACAAGAAATGAAAAGAGTGTTCCTTGAAAAAGGATATAATGGAGAAGATTTAGATCGGACTGCAGCTTCTGTGCTTAATGCGGAGAGATCTACTTTTCTACAAAAAAAAGCGAGAGAAAATACTGAGAATAATTCCAAATTTCAGTGGTCCTTTCTTACTGGATATGATTCCAGCCACAAACAGGTGGAGAAAATAAAAAAAAAGCATTGGCACATTTTACAGATGGACAACACCCTGAAAGAGATTATTCTGGATCAACCCACCTTCATCTATAAAAAAGCAAGAAACCTTAAATCTGAACTGGTGAAAAGTACTTTACCATTTAAATCCATTAACCCTATCCGTACGGAAGGTTTTCATCGCTGTGGTCTCTGTGCAGCATGTAGACAAGTGAAAAGTGATATCTCTAAATACACAGAAATCCGAATAAATGACATTCCATTTAAGATTTAAAAATGTCATTACCTGTAACACTACTAATGTTGTATATGTTATTGTATGCTCGTGCAACAAAGCATATATTGGGAGGACATCAAGATCCCTCAAAACGCGTCTATCAGAACATCTTAGAAACATCAGAAAAGGGCTGCCAACGCACAATCTCTCAGATCACTGCAGACCAGAACATAATTGTTCAGTTAGTTCGATCAAAGTTTTTGCAGGACTTATACATGTTAAACCAACTTGGCGTAATCGAGATACAGAGAAGATTCTAGCAAAAACAGAAATTAAAACAATATTCAAATTGCAAACCTTATCACCAACTGGTTTAAATCAAGATTTTGAAATAAAATGGTTTTTGTAAATCATCGAACAATATGTATCTTTTATATCTGTTTTTTATTTGTTTTTTTATTTCTTTTTACTTATGTCTCCCTTCTCTGAGGAAATTATACAAGTTACAGCTATCAAAATGAAGAAACACATAAGGATACTCCATACTGTCTAAACACTGCCTTTAATACATCTTTTGTTGCCATCTGGATCAAGATTATCATTGATTTTGACCACTATCACCTTTGCCAACACTTTTGCCCACAGTATCAATGACAGTTTGAAGAATAGGAGCATATTGTGGATTTAAAATGGTGGCCACGGGACTTCCGGTTGACGCACTTCCGGTCAGCGTCCCGCATTTCCGGTCAGCGATTCCTCAATCTGAGACCTTCTATTACTTTCTGAGGATGTAGTTTGCATACAGTTAGTGACTACATGTCATTTAACAGCTTGTTATGAGAGTTTTATACTGTATGATAGTTTGTATAGTTGGAATGACGTCACTTCCGGTTTCGGGATGACGAAACCGGAAGTACCAATTTCACTGCCTTTTTAAAGAGATCCTGGAGCAGAGGGGGTTATCTGCCTTGAGAAAGGAACCTTGTGTGTTCTGAAACGCGTTGGCAACATCCCCCGTTTGGACGGTCTCACCATCATCTGGACCAGAGGAGTGATACCTGCCGGAGTGAGGACTTTAAGATCTGGGAGCAAATGCAGGGCAAGTCCGGACTTCCCTGCATAAATTATCACCTGCAGCTCCCCTACGTATATCCTCGGTAGGACTCCTTCCTTATATCACATTGTGCCTGGTGTGATATTTTATTAGTTGTATTTTATTAGTTGTATGGTATTTAGGTTATTAAAGTGTGCATTTGTTTACATATTTGACTACAATATCCTATGTCAGCAATTGGGTAGCGCCACATTCAATACTCAACCAGGGTACATTTTCAGCTGAATCCAACTGGGAATGGGGAGAGGTCATGGGTTGCTAAGAGGGAAGGGGGTGGGAGGACAAAGGGCAGCTGATAAAGGGGAGGACAAAGGTGGGATGGGGAAGATGTTAGGAACATATGAAGTGGGAGGTGAGAAAGGCACAGGGCTGGTCCTGGTCCCAGAGGAGGGGTCAATCTACAGTAACTAGCCACCAGGGGCGTATCTACCCCTTGGCCAGGATGGCACTTGCTAGGTGCGCCAGCAGTGGAGGGGTGCCACCAGGTGGTGCCACCAATGGCCAAGGGGTAGAATCACATAGTCAGTACCTGCAGGCAGCAGCAACTGTGTGTGTATATATATATATATATATATATATATACGCACACACACACATACATGGTGTGTATGTGTATGTATATATATAGGGGGCCTGCCTCTAAAACTGCTGATGAGGGTGTTTGCGGCACCAGGCTGTTGTGCGTGCATGAGACTGGCTGCTGCTGCGGATTGTGCGCCCCTTTCCCCAGACAATGCTGCGTTCCAAGGCTGCTGATCGTGAGACTTGCTGCAGCTGTGACCATGCTCCACTCTTAGGGGTATATGCAATTCCGGGTGAATTGCGGCACTTTTTCGCCCGTTTTTAAATTCGACACAATTCGACCGTCGAATTCCGGCAGGTGGGTGCCGGAATTCGACATATTCAATAAAAAACGAATTCGACAGTCCCGCTGTCGAAAAACGGCCGATTTGACGGATTTTGCTTAGATTTTTAAAAATGTTTAAAAAACGGTAAAAAACCCCAAAAAAATTTGCGTGGGGTCCCCCCTCCTAAGCATAACCAGCCTTGGGCTCTTTGAGCCGGTCCTGGTTGCCAAAATACGGGGGGGGAAATGACAGGGGATCCCCGTATTTTAACAACCAGCACCGGGCTCTGCGCCTGGTCCTGGTGCAAAAAATACGGGGGACAAAAGAGTAGGGGTCCCCCGTATTTTTTGTACCAGCACCGGGCTCCACTAGCTGGACAGATAATGCCACAGCCGGGGGTCACTTTTATACAGCGCCCTGCGGCCGTGGCATTAAATACCCAATTAGTCACCCCTGGCCGGGGTACCCTGGAGGAGTGGGGACCCCTTCAATCAAGGGGTCCCCCCCTCCAGCCACCCAAGGGCCAGGGGTGAAGCCCGAGGCTGTCCCCGCCATCCAAGGGCTGCGGATGGGGGGCTGATAGCCTTGTTGAAAATGTAAGAATATTGTTTTTTGCAGAAGAACTACAAGTCCCAGCAAGCCTCCCCCGCAAGCCGGTACTTGGAGAACCACAAGTACCAGCATGCGGGTGTTGAAACGGGCCCGCGGGTACCTGTAGTTCTACTGCAAAGAAAATACCCAAATAAAAACAGGACACAGACACCGTGAAAGTAAAACTTTATTACATACATGCACACCGACACACGTACTTACCTATGTTGACACGCCGACTCTGGCCACATCTCCAATGTCGACATCCGGGGTACCTGAAAATAAAATTATACTCACCTGATCCAGTGTCCAGTTCTTTTATTGTAATCCACGTACTTGGCAATACAAAAAAACGCATTTACCCGAACCAGACGGACTGAAAGGGGTCCCATGTTTACACATGGGACCCCTTTCCCCGAATGCAGAGACCCCCCGTGACTCCTGTCACAGAAGGTCCCTTCTGCCAATCAGGAAGTGCCACTTCGTGGCACTCTCCTGATTGGCTGTATGCGCGTCGGAGCCGTCAGACGCGCATCGCATAGCCCCCTCCATTATCTTCAATGGTGGGAACTTTGCGGTCAGCGGTGAGGTCAGCGGTGAGGTCACCCACAGTCAGCGGCTGACCGCGGGTAACCCCACTGCTGACCGCAAAGTTCCCACCATTGAAACTAATGGAGGGAGCTGTGCGATGCGCTGTCTGCCAGCTCAGACGCGCAAAGCCAATCAGGAGAGTGCCACGAAGTGGCGCTTCCTGATTGGCAGAAGGGACCTTCTGTGACAGGAGTCACGGGGGTCTATGCATTCGGGGAAAGGGGTCCCATGTGTAAACATGGGACCCCTTTCAGTCCGTCTGGTTCGGGTAAATGCGTTTTTTTGTTCTGCCAAGTACGTGGAAAGGGGTTCCAGAAGAAACATGTGATGGTCCTGCTATTTCTTTATCCACACTCCTTCTATCATTGTTCCTAGGTCGTGATGTTTCTACTGATGGCCATCTATCCACGGTCCATTTTTTCTCCACTCTGAAATGCCTGTCTTTATTGTGATTCCATTCTTCTTTATGAGACTCATGATGTTCCCTTTTTCTTTTGAATCTCCTCCTGTATTGTAGATCCTGATGAATTCTGGATTCCGAACGGTACCTATTGTTATATCTCCTATGAGGATAATAAGATCTAAACCCGGGTTCTCTTTGATCATAAAATCTATGGGGATTTTCCCTATGGTCCCTTCGATATGGAGAGTATATTCTTGTTTTCTTTCTGTCTTGTCTATCCTCTTTCTCTCTAGTGATAGATTGATGTCTGTTAGAGTTCTGTTCCTTTAACTTTATCGTATCTTTTATGTTGCCAGCTGGTTTGGGTTGTTTAGATTTTATGATCCCAAATTTATAGAAATCAAAATCTCTTGGGAGTTTTTTCTGCTTTTTCTTTATCAATTCCTTTGTGTTCTGTTCGATCTTTACTTTGATTTCTTCCTCTAGTGTGTTATAGGAGGGTTGATTTTTATACAGTTCCATCAAAACTTGTAGTGTATCAATTCTTTCCTTAACTTCTATCAATTTACTTTTCCTTTCTTTCACTATTAAATTCATGAGGGCAAAGGAGCATGTATCTAACGAGTTTGTCCACTCTTTTATGAAAGTTTCTGATGAATCTGAAAATGATGTTTGTTTATCAAAGCGTAAACCATTTTCTCAACCAAACTTCCCACTCTGAAGAAAGAAAAAACTTTATTATGGAATCAATTCATTTCATATTGCATAACAATTATTTTTTCTTTGACGGTTTCTACTACCTCCAACGCAAAGGAACGGCCATGGGCACTCGGTTTGTACCGGCATATGCGAACTTGTTCATGTCATACTGGGAATCCAACTACATTCTTTCAAAGCAAGAATGGAATTCAAATATTGTTAAATGGATACGGTACATATACGATGTCCTATTCGTATGGAATGGCGGAAATGAAAATCTAGAAGAATTTTGCACATATTTAAATCTCAATGATAGGAACATCCAGCTATCTTTCCAAATGAGCGATGTGGAAGTAAATTTCCTAGACCTATCCATCTACATAAAAGATAATAATTGACATACAAAAATATACAAGAAACCCACAGACTGTAATAGCCATATACCAGTAGACAGTGAACACCATCAAAACTGGCTAATGGGGCATACCAAAGAGCCAGTTCATTAGAGTAAGGAGAAATTGCAGTGAGGACGCTGTATGTAATATACAAATACAAGAAATGAAAAGAGTGTTCCTTGAAAAATGATATAATGGAGAAGATTTAGATCGGATGGCAGCTTCTGTGCTTAATGTGGAGAGATCTACTTTACTACAAAAAAAAGCGAGAGAAAATACTGAGAATAATTCCAAATTTCAGTGGTCCTTTCTTACTGGATATGATTCCAGCCACAAACAGGTGGAGAAAATAATAAAAAAGCATTGGCACATTTTACAGATGGACAACACCCTGAAAGAGATTATTCCGGATCAACCCACCTTCATCTATAAAAAAGCAAGAAACCTTAAATCTGAACTGGTGAAAAGTACTTTACCATTTAAATCCATTAACCCTATCCGTACGGAAGGTTTTCATCGCTGTGATCTCTGTGCAGCATGTAGACAAGTGAAAAGTGATATCTCTAAATACACAGAAATCCGAATAAATGACATTCCATTTAAGATTAAAAATTTCATTACCTGTAACACTACCAATGTTGTATATGTTATTGTATGCTCGTGCAACAAAGCATATATTGGGAGGACATCAAGATCCATCAAAACGCGCCTATCAGAACATCTTAGAAACATCAGAAAAGGGCTGCCAACGCACAATCTCTCAGATCACTGCAGACTAGAACATAATTGTTCAGTTAGTTCGATCAAAGTTTTTGCAGGACTTATACATGTTACACCAACTTGGCGTAATCGAGATACAGAGAAGATTCTAGCAAAAACAGAAATGAAAACAATATTCAAATTGCAAACCTTATCACCAACTGCTTTAAATCAAGATTTTGAAATAAAATGGTTTTTGTAAAACATCGAACAATATGTATCTTTTATATCTGTTTTTTATTTGTTTTTTATTTATTTTTTCTTATGTCTCCCTTTTCTGAGGAAATTATACAAGTTCCAGCTATTAAAATGAAGAAACACATAAGGATACTCCATACTGTCTAAAGACTGCCTTTAATACATCTTTTGTTGCCATCTGGATCAAGATTATCATTGATTTTGACCACTATCACCTTTGCCAACACTTTTGCCCACAGTATCAATGACAGTTTGAAGAATAGGAGCATATTGTGGATTTAAAATGGCGGCAGCGGGACTTCCGGTTGACGCACTTCCGGTCAGCGTCCCGCACTTCCGGTCAGCGATTCCTCAATCTGAGACCTTCTATTACTTTCTGAGGATGTAGTTTGCATACAGTTAGTGACTACATGTCATTTAACAGCTTGTTATGAAAGTTTTATACTGTATGATAGTTTGTATAGTTGGAATGACGTCACTTCCGATTTCGGGATGACGAAACCGGAAGTACCAATTTCACTGCCTTTTTAAAGAGATCCTGGAGCAGAGGGGGTTATCTGCCTTGAGAAAGGAACCTTGTGTGTTCCGAAACGTGTTGGCAACATCCCCCGTTTGGACGGTCTCACCATCATCTGGACCAGAGGAGTGATACCTGCCGGAGTGAGGACTTTAAGATCTGGGAGCAAATGCAGGGCAAGTCCGGACTTCCCTGCATAAATTATCACCTGCAGCTCCCCTACGTATATCCTCGGTAGGACTCCTTCCTTATATCACATTGTGCCTGGTGTGATATTTTATTAGTTGTATTTTATTAGTTGTATGGTATTTAGGTTATTAAAGTGTGCATTTGTTTACATATTTGACTACAATATCCTATGTCAGCAATTGAGTAGCGCCACATTCAATATTCAACCAGGGTACATTTTCAGCTGAATCCAACTGGGAATGGGGACAGGTCAGGGGTTGCTAAGAGGGAAGGGGGTGGGAGGACAAAGGGCAGCTGATAAAGGGGAGGACAAAGGTGGGATGGGGAAGATGTTAGGAACATATGAAGTGGGAGGTGAGAAAGGCACAGGGCTGGTCCTGGTCCCAGAGGAGGGGTCAATCTACAGTAACTAGCCACCAGGGGCGTATCTACCCCTTGGCCAGGATGGCACTCGCTAGGTGCGCCAGCAGTGGAGGGGTGCCACCCATGGCCAAGGGGTAGAATCACATAGTCAGTACCTGCACGCAGCAGCAACTGTATATATATATATATATATATATATATATATATACGCACACACACACACATACATGGTGTGTATGTGTATGTATATATATATATATAGGGGGCCTGCCTCTAAAACTGCTGATGAAGGTGTTTGCGGCACCAGGCTGTTGTGCGTGCATGAGACTGGCTGCTGCTGCGGATTATGCGCCCCTCTCCCCAGACAATGCTGCGTTCCAAGGCTGCTGAGCGTGAGACTTGCTGCAGCTGTGACCATGCTCCACTCTTAGGGGTATATGCAATTCCCGACGAATTGCGGCACTTTTTCGCCCGTTTTTAAATTCGACACAATTCGACCGTCGAATTCCGGCAGGTGGGTGCCGGAATTCGACATATTCAATAAAAAACGAATTTGACAGTCCCGCTGTCGAAAAACGGCCGATTTGACGGATTTTGCTTAGATTTTTAAAAATGTTTAAAAAACGGTAAAAAAAAACCAAAAAATTTGCGTGGGGTCCCCCCTCCTAAGCATAACCAGCCTCGGGCTCTTTGAGCCGGTCCTGGTTGCCAAAATATGGGGAAAAAAATTACAGGGGATCCCCCGTATTTTAACAACCAGCACCGGGCTCTGCGCCTGGTCCTGGTGCAAAAAATACGGGGGACAAAAAGAGTAGGGGTCCCCCATATTTTTTGTACCAGCACCGGGCTCCACTAGCTGGACAGATAATGCCAGAGCCGGGGGTCACTTTTATACAGCGCCCTGCGGCCGTGGCATTAAATACCCAACTAGTCACCCCTGGCCGGGGTACCCTGGAGGAGTGGGGACCCCTTCAATCAAGGGGTCCCCCCCTCCAGCCACCCAAGGGCCAGGTGTGAAGCCCGAGGCTGTCCCCCCCCCATCCAAGGGCTGTGGATGGGGGGCTGATAGCCTTGTTGAAAATGTAAGAATATTGTTTTTTGCAGAAGAACTACAAGTCCCAGCAAGCCTCCTTCGCAAGCCGGTACTTGGAGAACCACAAGTACCAGCATATGGGGGGGAAACGGGCCCGCTGGTACCTGTAGTTCTACTGCAAAAAAAATACCCCAATAAAAACAGGACACAGACACCGTGAAAGTAAAACGTTATTACATACATGCACACCGACACACATACTTACCTATGTTGACACACCGACTCTGGCCACGTCTCCAATGTCGACGTCCGGTGTACCTGAAAATAAAATTATACTCACCTGATCCAGTGTCCAGTTCTTTTATTGTAATCCATGTACTTGGCAAAACAAAAAAACGCATTTACCCGAACCAGACGGACTGAAAGGGGTCCCATGTTTACACATGGGACCCCTTTCCCCGAATGCAGAGACCCCCCGTGACTCCTGTCACAGAAGGTCCCTTCTGCCAATCAGGAAGCGCCACTTCGTGGCACTCTCCTGATTGGCTGTATGCGCGTCGGAGCTGTCAGACGCGCATCGCATAGCCCCCTCCATTATCTTCAATGGTGGGAACTTTGCGGTCAGCGGTGAGGTCAGCGGTGAGGTCACCCACAGTCAGCGGCTGACCGCGGGCTCTTTGAGCTGGTCCTGGTTGCCAAAATACGGGGGGGGAAATGACAGGGGATCCCCCGTATTTTAACAACCAGCACCGGGCTCTGCGTCTGGTCCTGGTGCAAAAAATACGGAGGACAAAAAGAGTAGGGGTCCCCCGTATTTTTTGTAGCAGCACTGGGCTCCACTTCCCCGAATGCAGAGACCCCCCGTGACTCCTGTCACAGAAGGTCCCTTCTGCCAATCAGGAAGCGCCACTTCGTGGCACTCTCCTGATTGGCTTTGCGCGTCTGAGCTGGCAGACAGCGCATCGCACAGCTCCCTCCATTAGTTTCAATGGTGGGAACTTTCCGGTCAGCGGCGGCTGACCGCGGGTAACCCCACCGCTGACCGGAAAGTTCCCACCATTGAAACTAATGGAGGGAGCTGTGCGATGCGCTGTCTGCCAGCTCAGACGCGCAAAGCCAATCAGGAGAGTGCCACGAAGTGGCGCTTCCTGATTGGCAGAAGGGACCTTCTGTGACAGGAGTCACGGGGGGTCTCTGCATTCGGGGAAGTGGAGCCCAGTGCTGCTACAAAAAATACGGGGGACCCCTACTCTTTTTGTCCTCCGTATTTTTTGCACCAGGACCAGGCGCAGAGCCCGGTGCTGGTTGTTAAAATACGGGGGATCCCCTGTCATTTTCCCCCCCGTATTTTGGCAACCAGGACCAGCTCAAAGAGCCCGAGGCTGGTTATGCTTAGGAGGGGGGACCCCACGCAAATTTTTTTCGGGTTTTTACCCCATTCCATTAAAATAAAAATAAAAAATAAATATTTATAAAAATATTTAAATAATACTTGTGCCTCCTAAATAGACAAACCAAGTACCTAATCCCTTCTAATATAAATAGATATGCTATTACCAATAAAAAAAACACAAATAAAAACATGTTTTTAATTTTTTTTATTAGATTTCGCCAGCAAAGTGTGGCGGATTGAAAATGACGAATTTACTGTCTAAAAGCACTGTTGTCAAATTTACAATCTTCAATTGAATATACTTTTGTCGAAATGCCGTATTTGTACCATTGCAGAAATGTCGAATTTGACAAATGTCGAATTTCAAAAAGTCGAATTTGGAATGGACGTTTTTTTGACGAAAAGTACTGTATTGCATTGTCGAATTTTTTTTTTGGCGAAAATGTCCCGTTTTTTGACATTTTCGGGAATTTGACCGCAATTGCATATACCCCTTACAGAGGATAAAAAAACAATATTACATTAGTGAAAAATAAACCTAATATAAGTGTAAGCCGATACTGAAACACACGACTCACAGTTTTGCCGGTAAAAGCCTTTCACACACCCCATCTTAAACGCAAAGTCACCAACTCCAACCTACAGAAGTAGGGTAAGTGGAAATGATGCCATTACTGACTCCCTTACAACTCCCCCTGGGATCATATGGGCATACAAAAATGTAATGATATGATTGTAAGCCAGCTATATGTACATTGACATTTAATTTATACTACTGTCCTTTGGACGAAAAGGAATATCATTAATTTTCTTCCGGGACTGTGCATCCACCCACTTTATCCAGGAGAGGGGCCCTGCCTATTTTGTCAGTTCTGAGCCCCGCCATTTATGATGGCAGCCCTGGGGTTAGGCTCTGGAAAAAGGGAGGGTTAGGGTTAGGCTGCGGAGTATGGAGGGTTCGGTTTAGGCTGCAATGAAGGTGGAATAGGTTTAGGCTGCAGGGAGTGGGGGGGTTAGGGGGCATTGGGATAAGGTAAGTATACTTACCTTGCCCATGTCGGGATTCTAAGCATCGGGATGCTGCGGTCGGTCTTCTGACCGCTGGCATCCCAACCGCCGGCATTTCCTACCCAACGCATCTATAGCTCTATATCTTCCAGTGCCAGCTGTGGTGGTGGGCTGCTGCTGCTACTGGCCATGGGAGGGAGAACAGGGGAATGACATTTCCTATGTCCCAGCATGTACCGGAGGCGATGACATCCTGGCAGGAGCTGGAGAGCTCACACAGTGTGTAAGGGGCACTACTGTGTAGAATAATGTTAATAAGGGCTCTACTGTGTAGCGTAACCTGTATAAGGGATACTGCAGTGATGCGTAACATGAATAAGGGATACTACAGTGATGTGTAACATGAATAAGGGATACTACAGTGATGCGTAACATGAATAAGGGATACTACAGTGATGAGTAACATGAATAAGGGTTACTACAGTGATGCGTAACATGAATAAGGGTTACTACAGTGATGTGTAACATGAATAAGGGATTTTCTTATTCCTTGTGAATAAATTTGGTTATTTTACATATAGCCTAGCAATCCTGCTGACTAAAGCATATATGGTAGACCAGCTAACTAATTGTTAGAGAAACACGGCATGATGAAGTTCAAAATTCAAATAAGGGAGACGCACCAACTGCCAATGAGTCAATTTGAAATTACAGTTGGTGACAGTTGGTGTGGCTCCCTTATTTGAAATTTTAACTGACCTGCAGCCCCTACTCTGGAGCTGCCACTGGTTGCGACCACATCCCCCAACATGCCAAGGCCATGACCCAAACCCATTTCACTACTCAAAAAGTAAGGAGATATGCAGGTCTAGAATTACACGGCACTATAGTGTCCGTTATTCACATTATACAACACAATAGTACTCCTTACACACATTACTCCACAGTAGAACCACAACCCTTGATACCCAATATCCCAGGTGGAGTCGACATTATGCCAAGTAGAGCCCCTGATACACATTATGCCAGGTAGAGCCCACATTATGCCAGGAAGAGATCCGATACATATTATGCCAGGTAGAGCCACATTATGGTAGGTAGAGCTCCTGATACACAATATGTCAGGTAGAGCCCCTAATACACATTATGTCAGGTAGAGCCCACATTAT
Source organism: Pseudophryne corroboree (assembly GCF_028390025.1). Taxonomy (NCBI): domain Eukaryota; kingdom Metazoa; phylum Chordata; class Amphibia; order Anura; family Myobatrachidae; genus Pseudophryne; species Pseudophryne corroboree. Next base: position 648,920,552 of record NC_086446.1, on the reverse strand, counting down.
GCCAGGAAGAGATCCGATACATATTATGCCAGGTAGAGCCACATTATGCTAGGTAGAGCTCCTGATACACAATATGTCAGGTAGAGCCCCTAATACACATTATGCCAGGTAAAGCCTCTGAGACACATTATGCCAGGTAGAGCCTCCAATACACATTATGCCAGGTAACGAGAGTTATGTTAAACTTACTTTTGTTAACTCTCTTTCTTTGACGTGCATAGGGTCAACAGGGAGAACACTGGGGCTGTAGGTGGTGGATGAGAGTCCGGGTACCAAACAATTAAGCTTTCCAGCTTCCCAGAATGCTTGGTTCCTCTCCCCTATAACCCCGTCTCCATGCTCAGGCAGGTCAGTTTTGTTAATAAGCCCAAAGCAGGAAGTCTATAGGAGAGAAGATATTGTACACATAAGAACACTTTCTCGCAGACAGGAGAAAGTGACAAATGCCACAAACACCCAGAGAGGCCAGGTGCGTCATGGTGGGTGCCCTGTGCACCCTATGAACCTCGAAGAAAGAGAGTTAACAAAGATAAGTCTACCATAACTCTCGTTTTCTTCTTCAGGATTCATAGGGCTCCACAGGAAGAAAATCAGGGATGTTCTAAAGCAGTATTTTTAAGGGAGGGGATGTGCCTGAAAGAATTACAGAATCCTGTGTCCAAAGGAAACAACCTGGGATGCAAAGGTATCAAATGAGTAGAAGTTTAGAAACATGTGAATGTAAGACCGTGTAGCAGCCTTACATAATTGCTCAGGAGACGACAGTAATAGAAGCCTCCTCCTCTGCTACACATGAATCTGTGACAGAGAGAGTATTCTCTACACCTTTCTCCTCAGATGACTTGTTTAAGTCTGATATAATAGTGGACTGAGAGGGAGATGTAGTATTTCTAGTTAATCTAGAATGCTGTTTGTTCCCTGGCAACATCTTTCGAAAAGCTATAGATGTCTGTGCCAGACTTTGAACTGAACTTGCCAAAGTTTCCACCCAGGGTGGATTTGTATCTGGGGTTCGTACTGGAATAGGGGTATCCATGGCTGGTATACGTCTGTCTACCAGGGTATCCCCAAATAACTGTGTAAAGGAAGCCCAAGGAGGTTCCTGTGTAGGTACAGAAGCAGTTGACTGACCAGGAGGTGTATAACATTTACCATGTAGTCCATCTTGTACAACATCCTGTTCAGATAATCCCACAGAGCACATTTTACATGAAAGTAATAATGGGGTTTCTGGCTGTTTGCGACCTTTTGTCTTGTTACAGTAACTGTTTAACCAAGTGTAGTATGTGACAAAAGTCAGCAATTTAACTGCTGCTCAGAATAACCCTGAAAGCACCTGTCTCACAGGGTATAAAGAAGATATATATATATAGATATAGATATATACATATAGATATATATCTCAGAAAAACAGATAAATCAGACAGCAGAACTAGCACAAGCCACAATACAGATAAATACACAACAATATAACTGCAATGAGCACTTGGATCAACTACTCAGCCTGTTTTTGAAAGCAGGTAAGATATAAGTGTTTGTAAAAACCTGGCTCCTTGGAGATGTTTTTACAGGGAAACTGAGCCCAGCATTCCCAGAGACATTGCTTGCTGCATGCTGAAGATGGCTCGCCTGGTCTCTGAGGGAAGGAGGGAGTGTTGTTTACAGCTCAAGGGCAGGAAATCTGCAGTAGACTGACACCCAAAGCTGGGGGAGGGGCTACAGGTTAATCGCAGCCTCCCCTTGCTGGTCTTCTACCCCAGGTACTAAAGGCCTTTACAAATTTAGTGTATACACTAAAACCTTTGCCTTATATTCCCTGGTGATCTAGTGGAATCCCTGACTTGACCAGTGTCCACGCCAGTGCCGCAGTCCATCTCCCGGGACACGCAGCGGACCACGATTTGAATGCAAGTCCTTTAAGATGGTACCCTCTTACCTGCCCCCATATGCCAGCTACATAGTCCTGGGGTCCCCACAGTGAGCAGTGGTAGACATGGGACCTTCTGTGACAGGAGTCACGGGGGTCTATGCATTCGGGGAAAGGGGTCCCATGTGTAAACATGGGACCCCTTTCAGTCCGTCTGGTTCGGGTAAATGCGTTTTTTTGTTCTGCCAAGTACGTGGAAAGGGGTTCCAGAAGAAACATGTGATGGTCCTGCTATTTCTTTATCCACACTCCTTCTATCATTGTTCCTAGGTCGTGATGTTTCTACTGATGGCCATCTATCCACGGTCCATTTTTTCTCCACTCTGAAATGCCTGTCTTTATTGTGATTCCATTCTTCTTTATGAGACTCATGATGTTCCCTTTTTCTTTTGAATCTCCTCCTGTATTGTAGATCCTGATGAATTCTGGATTCCGAACGGTACCTATTGTTATATCTCCTATGAGGATAATAAGATCTAAACCCGGGTTCTCTTTGATCATAAAATCTATGGGGATTTTCCCTATGGTCCCTTCGATATGGAGAGTATATTCTTGTTTTCTTTCTGTCTTGTCTATCCTCTTTCTCTCTAGTGATAGATTGATGTCTGTTAGAGTTCTGTTCCTTTAACTTTATCGTATCTTTTATGTTGCCAGCTGGTTTGGGTTGTTTAGATTTTATGATCCCAAATTTATAGAAATCAAAATCTCTTGGGAGTTTTTTCTGCTTTTTCTTTATCAATTCCTTTGTGTTCTGTTCGATCTTTACTTTGATTTCTTCCTCTAGTGTGTTATAGGAGGGTTGATTTTTATACAGTTCCATCAAAACTTGTAGTGTATCAATTCTTTCCTTGACTTCTATCAATTTACTTTTCCTTTCTTTCACTATTAAATTCATGAGGGCAAAGGAGCATGTATCTAACGAGTTTGTCCACTCTTTTATGAAAGTTTCTGATGAATCTGAAAATGATGTTTGTTTATCAAAGCGTAAACCATTTTCTCAACCAAACTTCCCACTCTGAAGAAAGAAAAAACTTTATTATGGAATCAATTCATTTCATATTGCATAACAATTATTTTTTCTTTGACGGTTTCTACTACCTCCAACGCAAAGGAACGGCCATGGGCACTCGGTTTGTACCGGCATATGCGAACTTGTTCATGTCATACTGGGAATCCAACTACATTCTTTCAAAGCAAGAATGGAATTCAAATATTGTTAAATGGATACGGTACATATACGATGTCCTATTCGTATGGAATGGCGGAAATGAAAATCTAGAAGAATTTTGCACATATTTAAATCTCAATGATAGGAACATCCAGCTATCTTTCCAAATGAGCGATGTGGAAGTAAATTTCCTAGACCTATCCATCTACATAAAAGATAATAATTGACATACAAAAATATACAAGAAACCCACAGACTGTAATAGCCATATACCAGTAGACAGTGAACACCATCAAAACTGGCTAAATGGCATACCAAAGAGCCAGTTCATTAGAGTAAGGAGAAATTGCAGTGAGGACGCTGTATGTAATATACAAATACAAGAAATGAAAAGAGTGTTCCTTGAAAAATGATATAATGGAGAAGATTTAGATCGGATGGCAGCTTCTGTGCTTAATGTGGAGAGATCTACTTTACTACAAAAAAAAGCGAGAGAAAATACTGAGAATAATTCCAAATTTCAGTGGTCCTTTCTTACTGGATATGATTCCAGCCACAAACAGGTGGAGAAAATAATAAAAAAGCATTGGCACATTTTACAGATGGACAACACCCTGAAAGAGATTATTCCGGATCAACCCACCTTCATCTATAAAAAAGCAAGAAACCTTAAATCTGAACTGGTGAAAAGTACTTTACCATTTAAATCCATTAACCCTATCCGTACGGAAGGTTTTCATCGCTGTGATCTCTGTGCAGCATGTAGACAAGTGAAAAGTGATATCTCTAAATACACAGAAATCCGAATAAATGACATTCCATTTAAGATTAAAAATTTCATTACCTGTAACACTACCAATGTTGTATATGTTATTGTATGCTCGTGCAACAAAGCATATATTGGGAGGACATCAAGATCCATCAAAACGCGCCTATCAGAACATCTTAGAAACATCAGAAAAGGGCTGCCAACGCACAATCTCTCAGATCACTGCAGACTAGAACATAATTGTTCAGTTAGTTCGATCAAAGTTTTTGCAGGACTTATACATGTTACACCAACTTGGCGTAATCGAGATACAGAGAAGATTCTAGCAAAAACAGAAATGAAAACAATATTCAAATTGCAAACCTTATCACCAACTGCTTTAAATCAAGATTTTGAAATAAAATGGTTTTTGTAAAACATCGAACAATATGTATCTTTTATATCTGTTTTTTATTTGTTTTTTATTTATTTTTTCTTATGTCTCCCTTTTCTGAGGAAATTATACAAGTTCCAGCTATTAAAATGAAGAAACACATAAGGATACTCCATACTGTCTAAAGACTGCCTTTAATACATCTTTTGTTGCCATCTGGATCAAGATTATCATTGATTTTGACCACTATCACCTTTGCCAACACTTTTGCCCACAGTATCAATGACAGTTTGAAGAATAGGAGCATATTGTGGATTTAAAATGGCGGCAGCGGGACTTCCGGTTGACGCACTTCCGGTCAGCGTCCCGCACTTCCGGTCAGCGATTCCTCAATCTGAGACCTTCTATTACTTTCTGAGGATGTAGTTTGCATACAGTTAGTGACTACATGTCATTTAACAGCTTGTTATGAAAGTTTTATACTGTATGATAGTTTGTATAGTTGGAATGACGTCACTTCCGATTTCGGGATGACGAAACCGGAAGTACCAATTTCACTGCCTTTTTAAAGAGATCCTGGAGCAGAGGGGGTTATCTGCCTTGAGAAAGGAACCTTGTGTGTTCCGAAACGTGTTGGCAACATCCCCCGTTTGGACGGTCTCACCATCATCTGGACCAGAGGAGTGATACCTGCCGGAGTGAGGACTTTAAGATCTGGGAGCAAATGCAGGGCAAGTCCGGACTTCCCTGCATAAATTATCACCTGCAGCTCCCCTACGTATATCCTCGGTAGGACTCCTTCCTTATATCACATTGTGCCTGGTGTGATATTTTATTAGTTGTATTTTATTAGTTGTATGGTATTTAGGTTATTAAAGTGTGCATTTGTTTACATATTTGACTACAATATCCTATGTCAGCAATTGAGTAGCGCCACATTCAATATTCAACCAGGGTACATTTTCAGCTGAATCCAACTGGGAATGGGGACAGGTCAGGGGTTGCTAAGAGGGAAGGGGGTGGGAGGACAAAGGGCAGCTGATAAAGGGGAGGACAAAGGTGGGATGGGGAAGATGTTAGGAACATATGAAGTGGGAGGTGAGAAAGGCACAGGGCTGGTCCTGGTCCCAGAGGAGGGGTCAATCTACAGTAACTAGCCACCAGGGGCGTATCTACCCCTTGGCCAGGATGGCACTCGCTAGGTGCGCCAGCAGTGGAGGGGTGCCACCCATGGCCAAGGGGTAGAATCACATAGTCAGTACCTGCACGCAGCAGCAACTGTATATATATATATATATATATATATATATACGCACACACACACACATACATGGTGTGTATGTGTATGTATATATATATATAGGGGGCCTGCCTCTAAAACTGCTGATGAAGGTGTTTGCGGCACCAGGCTGTTGTGCGTGCATGAGACTGGCTGCTGCTGCGGATTATGCGCCCCTCTCCCCAGACAATGCTGCGTTCCAAGGCTGCTGAGCGTGAGACTTGCTGCAGCTGTGACCATGCTCCACTCTTAGGGGTATATGCAATTCCCGACGAATTGCGGCACTTTTTCGCCCGTTTTTAAATTCGACACAATTCGACCGTCGAATTCCGGCAGGTGGGTGCCGGAATTCGACATATTCAATAAAAAACGAATTTGACAGTCCCGCTGTCGAAAAACGGCCGATTTGACGGATTTTGCTTAGATTTTTAAAAATGTTTAAAAAACGGTAAAAAAAACCCAAAAAATTTGCGTGGGGTCCCCCCTCCTAAGCATAACCAGCCTCGGGCTCTTTGAGCCGGTCCTGGTTGCCAAAATATGGGGAAAAAAATTACAGGGGATCCCCCGTATTTTAACAACCAGCACCGGGCTCTGCGCCTGGTCCTGGTGCAAAAAATACGGGGGACAAAAAGAGTAGGGGTCCCCCATATTTTTTGTACCAGCACCGGGCTCCACTAGCTGGACAGATAATGCCAGAGCCGGGGGTCACTTTTATACAGCGCCCTGCGGCCGTGGCATTAAATACCCAACTAGTCACCCCTGGCCGGGGTACCCTGGAGGAGTGGGGACCCCTTCAATCAAGGGGTCCCCCCCTCCAGCCACCCAAGGGCCAGGGGTGAAGCCCGAGGCTGTCCCCCCCCATCCAAGGGCTGTGGATGGGGGGCTGATAGCCTTGTTGAAAATGTAAGAATATTGTTTTTTGCAGAAGAACTACAAGTCCCAGCAAGCCTCCTCCGCAAGCCGGTACTTGGAGAACCACAAGTACCAGCATATGGGGGGAAACGGGCCCGCTGGTACCTGTAGTTCTACTGCAAAAAAAATACCCCAATAAAAACAGGACACAGACACCGTGAAAGTAAAACGTTATTACATACATGCACACCGACACACATACTTACCTATGTTGACACGCCGACTCTGGCCACATCTCCAATGTCGACGTCCGGTGTACCTGAAAATAAAATTATACTCACCTGATCCAGTGTCCAGTTCTTTTATTGTAATCCATGTACTTGGCAAAACAAAAAAACGCATTTACCCGAACCAGACGGACTGAAAGGGGTCCCATGTTTACACATGGGACCCCTTTCCCCGAATGCAGAGACCCTCCGTGACTCCTGTCACAGAAGGTCCCTTCTGCCAATCAGGAAGCGCCACTTCGTGGCACTCTCCTGATTGGCTGTATGCGCGCCGGAGCTGTCAGACGCGCATCGCATAGCCCCCTCCATTATCTTCAATGGTGGGAACTTTGCGGTCAGCGGTGAGGTCAGCGGTGAGGTCACCCACAGTCAGCGGCTGACCGCGGGCTCTTTGAGCTGGTCCTGGTTGCCAAAATACGGGGGGGGGGAAATGACAGGGGATCCCCCGTATTTTAACAACCAGCACCGGGCTCTGCGCCTGGTCCTGGTGCAAAAAATACGGAGGACAAAAAGAGTAGGGGTCCCCCGTATTTTTTGTAGCAGCACTGGGCTCCACTTCCCCGAATGCAGAGACCCCCCGTGACTCCTGTCACAGAAGGTCCCTTCTGCCAATCAGGAAGCGCCACTTCGTGGCACTCTCCTGATTGGCTTTGCGCGTCTGAGCTGGCAGACAGCGCATCGCACAGCTCCCTCCATTAGTTTCAATGGTGGGAACTTTCCGGTCAGCGGTGGGGTTACCCGCGGTCAGCCGCCGCTGACCGGAAAGTTCCCACCATTGAAACTAATGGAGGGAGCTGTGCGATGCGCTGTCTGCCAGCTCAGACGCGCAAAGCCAATCAGGAGAGTGCCACGAAGTGGCGCTTCCTGATTGGCAGAAGGGACCTTCTGTGACAGGAGTCACGGGGGGTCTCTGCATTCGGGGAAGTGGAGCCCAGTGCTGCTACAAAAAATACGGGGGACCCCTACTCTTTTTGTCCTCCGTATTTTTTGCACCAGGACCAGGCGCAGAGCCCGGTGCTGGTTGTTAAAATACGGGGGATCCCCTGTCATTTTCCCCCCCGTATTTTGGCAACCAGGACCAGCTCAAAGAGCCCGAGGCTGGTTATGCTTAGGAGGGGGGACCCCACGCAAATTTTTTTCGGGTTTTTACCCCATTCCATTAAAATAAAAATAAAAAATAAATATTTATAAAAATATTTAAATAATACTTGTGCCTCCTAAATAGACAAACCAAGTACCTAATCCCTTCTAATATAAATAGATATGCTATTACCAATAAAAAAAACACAAATAAAAACATGTTTTTAATTTTTTTTATTAGATTTCGCCAGCAAAGTGTGGCGGATTGAAAATGACGAATTTACTGTCTAAAAGCACTGTTGTCGAATTTACAATCTTCAATTGAATATACTTTTGTCGAAATGCCGTATTTGTACCATTGCAGAAATGTCGAATTTGACAAATGTCGAATTTCAAAAAGTCAAATTTGGAATGGACGTTTTTTTGACGAAAAGTACTGTATTGCATTGTCGAATTTTTTTTGGGCGAAAATGTCCCGTTTTTTGACATTTTCGGGAATTTGACCGCAATTGCATATACCCCTTACAGAGGATAAAAAAACAATATTACATTAGTGAAAAATAAGCCTAATATAAGTGTAAGCCGATACTGAAACACACGACTCACAGTTTTGCCGGTAAAAGCCTTTCACACACCCCATCTTAAACGCAAAGTCACCAACTCCAACCTACAGAAGTAGGGTAAGTGGAAATGATGCCATTACTGACTCCCTTACAACTCCCCCTGGGATCATATGGGCATACAAAAATGTAATGATATGATTGTAAGCCAGCTATATGTACATTGACATTTAATTTATACTACTGTCCTTTGGACGAGAAGGAATATCATTAATTTTCTTCCGGGACTGTGCATCCACCCACTTTATCCAGGAGAGGGGCCCTGCCTATTTTGTCAGTTCTGAGCCCCGCCATTTATGATGGCAGCCCTGGGGTTAGGCTCTGGAAAAAGGGAGGGTTAGGGTTAGGCTGCGGAGTATGGAGGGTTCGGTTTAGGCTGCAATGAAGGTGGAATAGGTTTAGGCTGCAGGGAGTGGGGGGGTTAGGGGGCATTGGGATAAGGTAAGTATACTTACCTTGCCCATGTCGGGATTCTAAGCATCGGGATGCTGCGGTCGGTCTTCTGACCGCTGGCATCCCAACCGCCGGCATTTCCTACCCAACGCATCTATAGCTCTATATCTTCCAGTGCCAGCTGTGGTGGTGGGCTGCTGCTGCTACTGGCCATGGGAGGGAGAACAGGGGAATGACATTTCCTATGTCCCAGCATGTACCGGAGGCGATGACATCCCGGCAGGAGCTGGAGAGCTCACACAGTGTGTAAGGGGCACTACTGTGTAGAATAATGTTAATAAGGGCTCTACTGTGTAGCGTAACCTGTATAAGGGATACTGCAGTGATGCGTAACATGAATAAGGGATACTACAGTGATGTGTAACATGAATAAGGGATACTACAGTGATGCGTAACATGAATAAGGGATACTACAGTGATGAGTAACATGAATAAGGGTTACTACAGTGATGCGTAACATGAATAAGGGTTACTACAGTGATGTGTAACATGAATAAGGGATTTTCTTATTCCTTGTGAATAAATTTGGTTATTTTACATATAGCCTAGCAATCCTGCTGACTAAAGCATATATGGTAGACCAGCTAACTAATTGTTAGAGAAACACGGCATGATGAAGTTCAAAATTCAAATAAGGGAGACGCACCAACTGCCAATGAGTCAATTTGAAATTACAGTTGGTGACAGTTGGTGTGGCTCCCTTATTTGAAATTTTAACTGACCTGCAGCCCCTACTCTGGAGCTGCCACTGGTTGCGACCACATCCCCCAACATGCCAAGGCCATGACCCAAACCCATTTCACTACTCAAAAAGTAAGGAGATATGCAGGTCTAGAATTACACGGCACTATAGTGTCCGTTATTCACATTATACAACACAATAGTACTCCTTACACACATTACTCCACAGTAGAACCACAACCCTTGATACCCAATATCCCAGGTGGAGTCGACATTATGCCAAGTAGAGCCCCTGATACACATTATGCCAGGTAGAGCCCACATTATGCCAGGAAGAGATCCGATACATATTATACCAGGTAGAGCCACATTATGGTAGGTAGAGCTCCTGATACACAATATGTCAGGTAGAGCCCCTAATACACATTATGTCAGGTAGAGCCCACATTATGCCAGGAAGAGATCCGATACATATTATGCCAGGTAGAGCCACATTATGCTAGGTAGAGCTCCTGATACACAATATGTCAGGTAGAGCCCCTAATACACATTATGCCAGGTAAAGCCTCTGAGACACATTATGCCAGGTAGAGCCTCCAATACACATTATGCCAGGTAACGAGAGTTATGTTAAACTTACTTTTGTTAACTCTCTTTCTTTGACGTGCATAGGGTCAACAGGGAGAACACTGGGGCTGTAGGTGGCGGATGAGAGTCCGGGTACCAAACAATTAAGCTTTCCAGCTTCCCAGAATGCTTGGTTCCTCTCCCCTATAACCCCGTCTCCATGCTCAGGCAGGTCAGTTTTGTTAATAAGCCCAAAGCAGGAAGTCTATAGGAGAGAAGATATTGTACACATAAGAACACTTTCTCGCAGACAGGAGAAAGTGACAAATGCCACAAACACCCAGAGAGGCCAGGTGCGTCATGGTGGGTGCCCTGTGCACCCTATGAACCTCGAAGAAAGAGAGTTAACAAAGATAAGTCTACCATAACTCTCGTTTTCTTCTTCAGGATTCATAGGGCTCCACAGGAAGAAAATCAGGGATGTTCTAAAGCAGTATTTTTAAGGGAGGGGATGTGCCTGAAAGAATTACAGAATCCTGTGTCCAAAGGAAACAACCTGGGATGCAAAGGTATCAAATGAGTAGAAGTTTAGAAACATGTGAATGTAAGACCGTGTAGCAGCCTTACATAATTGCTCAGGAGACGACAGTAATAGAAGCCTCCTCCTCTGCTACACATGAATCTGTGACAGAGAGAGTATTCTCTACACCTTTCTCCTCAGATGACTTGTTTAAGTCTGATATAATAGTGGACTGAGAGGGAGATGTAGTATTTCTAGTTAATCTAGAATGCTGTTTGTTCCCTGGCAACATCTTTCGAAAAGCTATAGATGTCTGTGCCAGACTTTGAACTGAACTTGCCAAAGTTTCCACCCAGGGTGGATTTGTATCTGGGGTTCGTACTGGAATAGGGGTATCCATGGCTGGTATACGTCTGTCTACCAGGGTATCCCCAAATAACTGTGTAAAGGAAGCCCAAGGAGGTTCCTGTGTAGGTACAGAAGCAGTTGACTGACCAGGAGGTGTATAACATTTACCATGTAGTCCATCTTGTACAACATCCTGTTCAGATAATCCCACAGAGCACATTTTACATGAAAGTAATAATGGGGTTTCTGGCTGTTTGCGACCTTTTGTCTTGTTACAGTAACTGTTTAACCAAGTGTAGTATGTGACAAAAGTCAGCAATTTAACTGCTGCTCAGAATAACCCTGAAAGCACCTGTCTCACAGGGTATAAAGAAGATATATATATATATATATATATATATATATATATAGATATATAGATATATACATATAGATATATATCTCAGAAAAACAGATAAATCAGACAGCAGAACTAGCACAAGCCACAATACAGATAAATACACAACAATATAACTGCAATGAGCACTTGGATCAACTACTCAGCCTGTTTTTGAAAGCAGGTAAGATATAAGTGTTTGTAAAAACCTGGCTCCTTGGAGATGTTTTTACAGGGAAACTGAGCCCAGCATTCCCAGAGACATTGCTTGCTGCATGCTGAAGATGGCTCGCCTGGTCTCTGAGGGAAGGAGGGAGTGTTGTTTACAGCTCAAGGGCAGGAAATCTGCAGTAGACTGACACCCAAAGCTGGGGGAGGGGCTACAGGTTAATCGCAGCCTCCCCTTGCTGGTCTTCTACCCCAGGTACTAAAGGCCTTTACAAATTTAGTGTATACACTAAAACCTTTGCCTTATATTCCCTGGTGATCTAGTGGAATCCCTGACTTGACCAGTGTCCACGCCAGTGCCGCAGTCCATCTCCCGGGACACGCAGCGGACCACGATTTGAATGCAAGTCCTTTAAGATGGTACCCTCTTACCTGCCCCCATATGCCAGCTACATAGTCCTGGGGTCCCCACAGTGAGCAGTGGTAGACATGGGACCTTCTGTGACAGGAGTCACGGGGGTCTATGCATTCGGGGAAAGGGGTCCCATGTGTAAACATGGGACCCCTTTCAGTCCGTCTGGTTCGGGTAAATGCGTTTTTTTGTTCTGCCAAGTACGTGGAAAGGGGTTCCAGAAGAAACATGTGATGGTCCTGCTATTTCTTTATCCACACTCCTTCTATCATTGTTCCTAGGTCGTGATGTTTCTACTGATGGCCATCTATCCACGGTCCATTTTTTCTCCACTCTGAAATGCCTGTCTTTATTGTGATTCCATTCTTCTTTATGAGACTCATGATGTTCCCTTTTTCTTTTGAATCTCCTCCTGTATTGTAGATCCTGATGAATTCTGGATTCCGAACGGTACCTATTGTTATATCTCCTATGAGGATAATAAGATCTAAACCCGGGTTCTCTTTGATCATAAAATCTATGGGGATTTTCCCTATGGTCCCTTCGATATGGAGAGTATATTCTTGTTTTCTTTCTGTCTTGTCTATCCTCTTTCTCTCTAGTGATAGATTGATGTCTGTTAGAGTTCTGTTCCTTTAACTTTATCGTATCTTTTATGTTGCCAGCTGGTTTGGGTTGTTTAGATTTTATGATCCCAAATTTATAGAAATCAAAATCTCTTGGGAGTTTTTTCTGCTTTTTCTTTATCAATTCCTTTGTGTTCTGTTCGATCTTTACTTTGATTTCTTCCTCTAGTGTGTTATAGGAGGGTTGATTTTTATACAGTTCCATCAAAACTTGTAGTGTATCAATTCTTTCCTTGACTTCTATCAATTTACTTTTCCTTTCTTTCACTATTAAATTCATGAGGGCAAAGGAGCATGTATCTAACGAGTTTGTCCACTCTTTTATGAAAGTTTCTGATGAATCTGAAAATGATGTTTGTTTATCAAAGCGTAAACCATTTTCTCAACCAAACTTCCCACTCTGAAGAAAGAAAAAACTTTATTATGGAATCAATTCATTTCATATTGCATAACAATTATTTTTTCTTTGACGGTTTCTACTACCTCCAACGCAAAGGAACGGCCATGGGCACTCGGTTTGTACCGGCATATGCGAACTTGTTCATGTCATACTGGGAATCCAACTACATTCTTTCAAAGCAAGAATGGAATTCAAATATTGTTAAATGGATACGGTACATATACGATGTCCTATTCGTATGGAGTGGCGGAAATGAAAATCTAGAAGAATTTTGCACATATTTAAATCTCAATGATAGGAACATCCAGCTATCTTTCCAAATGAGCGATGTGGAAGTAAATTTCCTAGACCTATCCATCTACATAAAAGATAATAATTGACATACAAAAATATACAAGAAACCCACAGACTGTAATAGCCATATACCAGTAGACAGTGAACACCATCAAAACTGGCTAAATGGCATACCAAAGAGCCAGTTCATTAGAGTAAGGAGAAATTGCAGTGAGGACGCTGTATGTAATATACAAATACAAGAAATGAAAAGAGTGTTCCTTGAAAAATGATATAATGGAGAAGATTTAGATCGGATGGCAGCTTCTGTGCTTAATGTGGAGAGATCTACTTTACTACAAAAAAAAGCGAGAGAAAATACTGAGAATAATTCCAAATTTCAGTGGTCCTTTCTTACTGGATATGATTCCAGCCACAAACAGGTGGAGAAAATAATAAAAAAGCATTGGCACATTTTACAGATGGACAACACCCTGAAAGAGATTATTCCGGATCAACCCACCTTCATCTATAAAAAAGCAAGAAACCTTAAATCTGAACTGGTGAAAAGTACTTTACCATTTAAATCCATTAACCCTATCCGTACGGAAGGTTTTCATCGCTGTGATCTCTGTGCAGCATGTAGACAAGTGAAAAGTGATATCTCTAAATACACAGAAATCCGAATAAATGACATTCCATTTAAGATTAAAAATTTCATTACCTGTAACACTACCAATGTTGTATATGTTATTGTATGCTCGTGCAACAAAGCATATATTGGGAGGACATCAAGATCCATCAAAACGCGCCTATCAGAACATCTTAGAAACATCAGAAAAGGGCTGCCAACGCACAATCTCTCAGATCACTGCAGACTAGAACATAATTGTTCAGTTAGTTCGATCAAAGTTTTTGCAGGACTTATACATGTTACACCAACTTGGCGTAATCGAGATACAGAGAAGATTCTAGCAAAAACAGAAATGAAAACAATATTCAAATTGCAAACCTTATCACCAACTGCTTTAAATCAAGATTTTGAAATAAAATGGTTTTTGTAAAACATCGAACAATATGTATCTTTTATATCTGTTTTTTATTTGTTTTTTATTTATTTTTTCTTATGTCTCCCTTTTCTGAGGAAATTATACAAGTTCCAGCTATTAAAATGAAGAAACACATAAGGATACTCCATACTGTCTAAAGACTGCCTTTAATACATCTTTTGTTGCCATCTGGATCAAGATTATCATTGATTTTGACCACTATCACCTTTGCCAACACTTTTGCCCACAGTATCAATGACAGTTTGAAGAATAGGAGCATATTGTGGATTTAAAATGGCGGCAGCGGGACTTCCGGTTGACGCACTTCCGGTCAGCGTCCCGCACTTCCGGTCAGCGATTCCTCAATCTGAGACCTTCTATTACTTTCTGAGGATGTAGTTTGCATACAGTTAGTGACTACATGTCATTTAACAGCTTGTTATGAAAGTTTTATACTGTATGATAGTTTGTATAGTTGGAATGACGTCACTTCCGATTTCGGGATGACGAAACCGGAAGTACCAATTTCACTGCCTTTTTAAAGAGATCCTGGAGCAGAGGGGGTTATCTGCCTTGAGAAAGGAACCTTGTGTGTTCCGAAACGTGTTGGCAACATCCCCCGTTTGGACGGTCTCACCATCATCTGGACCAGAGGAGTGATACCTGCCGGAGTGAGGACTTTAAGATCTGGGAGCAAATGCAGGGCAAGTCCGGACTTCCCTGCATAAATTATCACCTGCAGCTCCCCTACGTATATCCTCGGTAGGACTCCTTCCTTATATCACATTGTGCCTGGTGTGATATTTTATTAGTTGTATTTTATTAGTTGTATGGTATTTAGGTTATTAAAGTGTGCATTTGTTTACATATTTGACTACAATATCCTATGTCAGCAATTGAGTAGCGCCACATTCAATATTCAACCAGGGTACATTTTCAGCTGAATCCAACTGGGAATGGGGACAGGTCAGGGGTTGCTAAGAGGGAAGGGGGTGGGAGGACAAAGGGCAGCTGATAAAGGGGAGGACAAAGGTGGGATGGGGAAGATGTTAGGAACATATGAAGTGGGAGGTGAGAAAGGCACAGGGCTGGTCCTGGTCCCAGAGGAGGGGTCAATCTACAGTAACTAGCCACCAGGGGCGTATCTACCCCTTGGCCAGGATGGCACTCGCTAGGTGCGCCAGCAGTGGAGGGGTGCCACCCATGGCCAAGGGGTAGAATCACATAGTCAGTACCTGCACGCAGCAGCAACTGTATATATATATATATATATATATATATATACGCACACACACACACATACATGGTGTGTATGTGTATGTATATATATATATATAGGGGGCCTGCCTCTAAAACTGCTGATGAAGGTGTTTGCGGCACCAGGCTGTTGTGCGTGCATGAGACTGGCTGCTGCTGCGGATTATGCGCCCCTCTCCCCAGACAATGCTGCGTTCCAAGGCTGCTGAGCGTGAGACTTGCTGCAGCTGTGACCATGCTCCACTCTTAGGGGTATATGCAATTCCCGACGAATTGCGGCACTTTTTCGCCCGTTTTTAAATTCGACACAATTCGACCGTCGAATTCCGGCAGGTGGGTGCCGGAATTCGACATATTCAATAAAAAACGAATTTGACAGTCCCGCTGTCGAAAAACGGCCGATTTGACGGATTTTGCTTAGATTTTTAAAAATGTTTAAAAAACGGTAAAAAAAAACCAAAAAATTTGCGTGGGGTCCCCCCTCCTAAGCATAACCAGCCTCGGGCTCTTTGAGCCGGTCCTGGTTGCCAAAATATGGGGAAAAAAATTACAGGGGATCCCCCGTATTTTAACAACCAGCACCGGGCTCTGCGCCTGGTCCTGGTGCAAAAAATACGGGGGACAAAAAGAGTAGGGGTCCCCCATATTTTTTGTACCAGCACCGGGCTCCACTAGCTGGACAGATAATGCCAGAGCCGGGGGTCACTTTTATACAGCGCCCTGCGGCCGTGGCATTAAATACCCAACTAGTCACCCCTGGCCGGGGTACCCTGGAGGAGTGGGGACCCCTTCAATCAAGGGGTCCCCCCCTCCAGCCACCCAAGGGCCAGGGGTGAAGCCTGAGGCTGTCCCCCCCCATCCAAGGGCTGTGGATGGGGGGCTGATAGCCTTGTTGAAAATGTAAGAATATTGTTTTTTGCAGAAGAACTACAAGTCCCAGCAAGCCTCCTCCGCAAGCCGGTACTTGGAGAACCACAAGTACCAGCATATGGGGGGGAAACGGGCCCGCTGGTACCTGTAGTTCTACTGCAAAAAAAATACCCCAATAAAAACAGGACACAGACACCGTGAAAGTAAAACGTTATTACATACATGCACACCGACACACATACTTACCTATGTTGACACGCCGACTCTGGCCACGTCTCCAATGTCGACGTCCGGTGTACCTGAAAATAAAATTATACTCACCTGATCCAGTGTCCAGTTCTTTTATTGTAATCCATGTACTTGGCAAAACAAAAAAACGCATTTACCCGAACCAGACGGACTGAAAGGGGTCCCATGTTTACACATGGGACCCCTTTCCCCGAATGCAGAGACCCCCCGTGACTCCTGTCACAGAAGGTCCCTTCTGCCAATCAGGAAGCGCCACTTCGTGGCACTCTCCTGATTGGCTGTATGCGCGTCGGAGCTGTCAGACGCGCATCGCATAGCCCCCTCCATTATCTTCAATGGTGGGAACTTTGCGGTCAGCGGTGAGGTCACCCACAGTCAGCGGCTGACCGCGGGCTCTTTGAGCTGGTCCTGGTTGCCAAAATATGGGGGGGGAAATGACAGGGGATCCCCCGTATTTTAACAACCAGCACCGGGCTCTGCGTCTGGTCCTGGTGCAAAAAATACGGAGGACAAAAAGAGTAGGGGTCCCCCGTATTTTTTGTAGCAGCACTGGGCTCCACTTCCCCGAATGCAGAGACCCCCCGTGACTCCTGTCACAGAAGGTCCCTTCTGCCAATCAGGAAGCGCCACTTCGTGGCACTCTCCTGATTGGCTTTGCGCGTCTGAGCTGGCAGACAGCGCATCGCACAGCTCCCTCCATTAGTTTCAATGGTGGGAACTTTCCGGTCAGCGGTGGGGTTACCCGCGGTCAGCCGCTGACCGCGGGTAACCCCACCGCTGACCGGAAAGTTCCCACCATTGAAACTAATGGAGGGAGCTGTGCGATGCGCTGTCTGCCAGCTCAGACGCGCAAAGCCAATCAGGAGAGTGCCACGAAGTGGCGCTTCCTGATTGGCAGAAGGGACCTTCTGTGACAGGAGTCACGGGGGGTCTCTGCATTCGGGGAAGTGGAGCCCAGTGCTGCTACAAAAAATACGGGGGACCCCTACTCTTTTTGTCCTCCGTATTTTTTGCACCAGGACCAGGCGCAGAGCCCGGTGCTGGTTGTTAAAATACGGGGGATCCCCTGTCATTTTCCCCCCCGTATTTTGGCAACCAGGACCAGCTCAAAGAGCCCGAGGCTGGTTATGCTTAGGAGGGGGGACCCCACGCAAATTTTTTTCGGGTTTTTACCCCATTCCATTAAAATAAAAATAAAAAATAAATATTTATAAAAATATTTAAATAATACTTGTGCCTCCTAAATAGACAAACCAAGTACCTAATCCCTTCTAATATAAATAGATATGCTATTACCAATAAAAAAAACACAAATAAAAACATGTTTTTAATTTTTTTTATTAGATTTCGCCAGCAAAGTGTGGCGGATTGAAAATGACGAATTTAGTGTCTAAAAGCACTGTTGTCAAATTTACAATCTTCAATTGAATATACTTTTGTCGAAATGCCGTATTTGTACCATTGCAGAAATGTCGAATTTGACAAATGTCGAATTTCAAAAAGTCGAATTTGGAATGGACGTTGTTTTGACGAAAAGTACTGTATTGCATTGTCGAAATTTTTTTTTGGCGAAAATGTCCCGTTTTTTGACATTTTCGGGAATTTGACCGCAATTGCATATACCCCTTACAGAGGATAAAAAAACAATATTACATTAGTGAAAAATAAACCTAATATAAGTGTAAGCCGATACTGAAACACACGACTCACAGTTTTGCCGGTAAAAGCCTTTCACACACCCCATCTTAAACGCAAAGTCACCAACTCCAACCTACAGAAGTAGGGTAAGTGGAAATGATGCCATTACTGACTCCCTTACAACTCCCCCTGGGATCATATGGGCATACAAAAATGTAATGATATGATTGTAAGCCAGCTATATGTACATTGACATTTAATTTATACTACTGTCCTTTGGACGAAAAGGAATATCATTAATTTTCTTCCGGGACTGTGCATCCACCCACTTTATCCAGGAGAGGGGCCCTGCCTATTTTGTCAGTTCTGAGCCCCGCCATTTATGATGGCAGCCCTGGGGTTAGGCTCTGGAAAAAGGGAGGGTTAGGGTTAGGCTGCGGAGTATGGAGGGTTCGGTTTAGGCTGCAATGAAGGTGGAATAGGTTTAGGCTGCAGGGAGTGGGGGGGTTAGGGGGCATTGGGATAAGGTAAGTATACTTACCTTGCCCATGTCGGGATTCTAAGCATCGGGATGCTGCGGTCGGTCTTCTGACCGCTGGCATCCCAACCGCCGGCATTTCCTACCCAACGCATCTATAGCTCTATATCTTCCAGTGCCAGCTGTGGTGGTGGGCTGCTGCTGCTACTGGCCATGGGAGGGAGAACAGGGGAATGACATTTCCTATGTCCCAGCATGTACCGGAGGCGATGACATCCTGGCAGGAGCTGGAGAGCTCACACAGTGTGTAAGGGGCACTACTGTGTAGAATAATGTTAATAAGGGCTCTACTGTGTAGCGTAACCTGTATAAGGGATACTGCAGTGATGCGTAACATGAATAAGGGATACTACAGTGATGTGTAACATGAATAAGGGATACTACAGTGATGCGTAACATGAATAAGGGATACTACAGTGATGAGTAACATTAATAAGGGTTACTACAGTGATGCGTAACATGAATAAGGGTTACTACAGTGATGTGTAACATGAATAAGGGATTTTCTTATTCCTTGTGAATAAATTTGGTTATTTTACATATAGCCTAGCAATCCTGCTGACTAAAGCATATATGGTAGACCAGCTAACTAATTGTTAGAGAAACACGGCATGATGAAGTTCAAAATTCAAATAAGGGAGACGCACCAACTGCCAATGAGTCAATTTGAAATTACAGTTGGTGACAGTTGGTGTGGCTCCCTTATTTGAAATTTTAACTGACCTGCAGCCCCTACTCTGGAGCTGCCACTGGTTGCGACCACATCCCCCAACATGCCAAGGCCATGACCCAAACCCATTTCACTACTCAAAAAGTAAGGAGATATGCAGGTCTAGAATTACACGGCACTATAGTGTCCGTTATTCACATTATACAACACAATAGTACTCCTTACACACATTACTCCACAGTAGAACCACAACCCTTGATACCCAATATCCCAGGTGGAGTCGACATTATGCCAAGTAGAGCCCCTGATACACATTATGCCAGGTAGAGCCCACATTATGCCAGGAAGAGATCCGATACATATTATGCCAGGTAGAGCCACATTATGGTAGGTAGAGCTCCTGATACACAATATGTCAGGTAGAGCCCCTAATACACATTATGTCAGGTAGAGCCCACATTATGCCAGGAAGAGATCCGATACATATTATGCCAGGTAGAGCCACATTATGCTAGGTAGAGCTCCTGATACACAATATGTCAGGTAGAGCCCCTAATACACATTATGCCAGGTAAAGCCTCTGAGACACATTATGCCAGGTAGAGCCTCCAATACACATTATGCCAGGTAACGAGAGTTATGTTAAACTTACTTTTGTTAACTCTCTTTCTTTGACGTGCATAGGGTCAACAGGGAGAACACTGGGGCTGTAGGTGGTGGATGAGAGTCCGGGTACCAAACAATTAAGCTTTCCAGCTTCCCAGAATGCTTGGTTCCTCTCCCCTATAACCCCGTCTCCATGCTCAGGCAGGTCAGTTTTGTTAATAAGCCCAAAGCAGGAAGTCTATAGGAGAGAAGATATTGT
Source organism: Pseudophryne corroboree (assembly GCF_028390025.1). Taxonomy (NCBI): domain Eukaryota; kingdom Metazoa; phylum Chordata; class Amphibia; order Anura; family Myobatrachidae; genus Pseudophryne; species Pseudophryne corroboree. The sequence continues at coordinate 648,900,237 of NC_086446.1, read as the reverse complement.
ACACATAAGAACACTTTCTCGCAGACAGGAGAAAGTGACAAATGCCACAAACACCCAGAGAGGCCAGGTGCGTCATGGTGGGTGCCCTGTGCACCCTATGAACCTCGAAGAAAGAGAGTTAACAAAGATAAGTCTACCATAACTCTCGTTTTCTTCTTCAGGATTCATAGGGCTCCACAGGAAGAAAATCAGGGATGTTCTAAAGCAGTATTTTTAAGGGAGGGGATGTGCCTGAAAGAATTACAGAATCCTGTGTCCAAAGGAAACAACCTGGGATGCAAAGGTATCAAATGAGTAGAAGTTTAGAAACATGTGAATGTAAGACCGTGTAGCAGCCTTACATAATTGCTCAGGAGACGACAGTAATAGAAGCCTCCTCCTCTGCTACACATGAATCTGTGACAGAGAGAGTATTCTCTACACCTTTCTCCTCAGATGACTTGTTTAAGTCTGATATAATAGTGGACTGAGAGGGAGATGTAGTATTTCTAGTTAATCTAGAATGCTGTTTGTTCCCTGGCAACATCTTTCGAAAAGCTATAGATGTCTGTGCCAGACTTTGAACTGAACTTGCCAAAGTTTCCACCCAGGGTGGATTTGTATCTGGGGTTCGTACTGGAATAGGGGTATCCATGGCTGGTATACGTCTGTCTACCAGGGTATCCCCAAATAACTGTGTAAAGGAAGCCCAAGGAGGTTCCTGTGTAGGTACAGAAGCAGTTGACTGACCAGGAGGTGTATAACATTTACCATGTAGTCCATCTTGTACAACATCCTGTTCAGATAATCCCACAGAGCACATTTTACATGAAAGTAATAATGGGGTTTCTGGCTGTTTGCGACCTTTTGTCTTGTTACAGTAACTGTTTAACCAAGTGTAGTATGTGACAAAAGTCAGCAATTTAACTGCTGCTCAGAATAACCCTGAAAGCACCTGTCTCACAGGGTATAAAGAAGATATATATATTATATATATATAGATATAGATATATACATATAGATATATATCTCAGAAAAACAGATAAATCAGACTGCAGAACTAGCACAAGCCACAATACAGATAAATACACAACAATATAACTGCAATGAGCACTTGGATCAACTACTCAGCCTGTTTTTGAAAGCAGGTAAGATATAAGTGTTTGTAAAAACCTGGCTCCTTGGAGATGTTTTTACAGGGAAACTGAGCCCAGCATTCCCAGAGACATTGCTTGCTGCATGCTGAAGATGGCTCGCCTGGTCTCTGAGGGAAGGAGGGAGTGTTGTTTACAGCTCAAGGGCAGGAAATCTGCAGTAGACTGACACCCAAAGCTGGGGGAGGGGCTACAGGTTAATCGCAGCCACCCCTTGCTGGTCTTCTACCCCAGGTACTAAAGGCCTTTACAAATTTAGTGTATACACTAAAACCTTTGCCTTATATTCCCTGGTGATCTAGTGGAATCCCTGACTTGACCAGTGTCCACGCCAGTGCCGCAGTCCATCTCCCGGGACACGCAGCGGACCACGATTTGAATGCAAGTCCTTTAAGATGGTACCCTCTTACCTGCCCCCATATGCCAGCTACATAGTCCTGGGGTCCCCACAGTGAGCAGTGGTAGACATGGGACCTTCTGTGACAGGAGTCACGGGGGTCTATGCATTCGGGGAAAGGGGTCCCATGTGTAAACATGGGACCCCTTTCAGTCCGTCTGGTTCGGGTAAATGCGTTTTTTTGTTCTGCCAAGTACGTGGAAAGGGGTTCCAGAAGAAACATGTGATGGTCCTGCTATTTCTTTATCCACACTCCTTCTATCATTGTTCCTAGGTCGTGATGTTTCTACTGATGGCCATCTATCCACGGTCCATTTTTTCTCCACTCTGAAATGCCTGTCTTTATTGTGATTCCATTCTTCTTTATGAGACTCATGATGTTCCCTTTTTCTTTTGAATCTCCTCCTGTATTGTAGATCCTGATGAATTCTGGATTCCGAACGGTACCTATTGTTATATCTCCTATGAGGATAATAAGATCTAAACCCGGGTTCTCTTTGATCATAAAATCTATGGGGATTTTCCCTATGGTCCCTTCGATATGGAGAGTATATTCTTGTTTTCTTTCTGTCTTGTCTATCCTCTTTCTCTCTAGTGATAGATTGATGTCTGTTAGAGTTCTGTTCCTTTAACTTTATCGTATCTTTTATGTTGCCAGCTGGTTTGGGTTGTTTAGATTTTATGATCCCAAATTTATAGAAATCAAAATCTCTTGGGAGTTTTTTCTGCTTTTTCTTTATCAATTCCTTTGTGTTCTGTTCGATCTTTACTTTGATTTCTTCCTCTAGTGTGTTATAGGAGGGTTGATTTTTATACAGTTCCATCAAAACTTGTAGTGTATCAATTCTTTCCTTGACTTCTATCAATTTACTTTTCCTTTCTTTCACTATTAAATTCATGAGGGCAAAGGAGCATGTATCTAACGAGTTTGTCCACTCTTTTATGAAAGTTTCTGATGAATCTGAAAATGATGTTTGTTTATCAAAGCGTAAACCATTTTCTCAACCAAACTTCCCACTCTGAAGAAAGAAAAAACTTTATTATGGAATCAATTCATTTCATATTGCATAACAATTATTTTTTCTTTGACGGTTTCTACTACCTCCAACGCAAAGGAACGGCCATGGGCACTCGGTTTGTACCGGCATATGCGAACTTGTTCATGTCATACTGGGAATCCAACTACATTCTTTCAAAGCAAGAATGGAATTCAAATATTGTTAAATGGATACGGTACATATACGATGTCCTATTCGTATGGAATGGCGGAAATGAAAATCTAGAAGAATTTTGCACATATTTAAATCTCAATGATAGGAACATCCAGCTATCTTTCCAAATGAGCGATGTGGAAGTAAATTTCCTAGACCTATCCATCTACATAAAAGATAATAATTGACATACAAAAATATACAAGAAACCCACAGACTGTAATAGCCATATACCAGTAGACAGTGAACACCATCAAAACTGGCTAAATGGCATACCAAAGAGCCAGTTCATTAGAGTAAGGAGAAATTGCAGTGAGGACGCTGTATGTAATATACAAATACAAGAAATGAAAAGAGTGTTCCTTGAAAAATTATATAATGGAGAAGATTTAGATCGGATGGCAGCTTCTGTGCTTAATGTGGAGAGATCTACTTTACTACAAAAAAAAGCGAGAGAAAATACTGAGAATAATTCCAAATTTCAGTGGTCCTTTCTTACTGGATATGATTCCAGCCACAAACAGGTGGAGAAAATAATAAAAAAGCATTGGCACATTTTACAGATGGACAACACCCTGAAAGAGATTATTCCGGATCAACCCACCTTCATCTATAAAAAAGCAAGAAACCTTAAATCTGAACTGGTGAAAAGTACTTTACCATTTAAATCCATTAACCCTATCCGTACGGAAGGTTTTCATCGCTGTGATCTCTGTGCAGCATGTAGACAAGTGAAAAGTGATATCTCTAAATACACAGAAATCCGAATAAATGACATTCCATTTAAGATTAAAAATTTCATTACCTGTAACACTACCAATGTTGTATATGTTATTGTATGCTCGTGCAACAAAGCATATATTGGGAGGACATCAAGATCCATCAAAACGCGCCTATCAGAACATCTTAGAAACATCAGAAAAGGGCTGCCAACGCACAATCTCTCAGATCACTGCAGACTAGAACATAATTGTTCAGTTAGTTCGATCAAAGTTTTTGCAGGACTTATACATGTTACACCAACTTGGCGTAATCGAGATACAGAGAAGATTCTAGCAAAAACAGAAATGAAAACAATATTCAAATTGCAAACCTTATCACCAACTGCTTTAAATCAAGATTTTGAAATAAAATGGTTTTTGTAAAACATCGAACAATATGTATCTTTTATATCTGTTTTTTATTTGTTTTTTATTTATTTTTTCTTATGTCTCCCTTTTCTGAGGAAATTATACAAGTTCCAGCTATTAAAATGAAGAAACACATAAGGATACTCCATACTGTCTAAAGACTGCCTTTAATACATCTTTTGTTGCCATCTGGATCAAGATTATCATTGATTTTGACCACTATCACCTTTGCCAACACTTTTGCCCACAGTATCAATGACAGTTTGAAGAATAGGAGCATATTGTGGATTTAAAATGGCGGCAGCGGGACTTCCGGTTGACGCACTTCCGGTCAGCGTCCCGCACTTCCGGTCAGCGATTCCTCAATCTGAGACCTTCTATTACTTTCTGAGGATGTAGTTTGCATACAGTTAGTGACTACATGTCATTTAACAGCTTGTTATGAAAGTTTTATACTGTATGATAGTTTGTATAGTTGGAATGACGTCACTTCCGATTTCGGGATGATGAAACCGGAAGTACCAATTTCACTGCCTTTTTAAAGAGATCCTGGAGCAGAGGGGGTTATCTGCCTTGAGAAAGGAACCTTGTGTGTTCCGAAACGTGTTGGCAACATCCCCCGTTTGGACGGTCTCACCATCATCTGGACCAGAGGAGTGATACCTGCCGGAGTGAGGACTTTAAGATCTGGGAGCAAATGCAGGGCAAGTCCGGACTTCCCTGCATAAATTATCACCTGCAGCTCCCCTACGTATATCCTCGGTAGGACTCCTTCCTTATATCACATTGTGCCTGGTGTGATATTTTATTAGTTGTATTTTATTAGTTGTATGGTATTTAGGTTATTAAAGTGTGCATTTGTTTACATATTTGACTACAATATCCTATGTCAGCAATTGAGTAGCGCCACATTCAATATTCAACCAGGGTACATTTTCAGCTGAATCCAACTGGGAATGGGGACAGGTCAGGGGTTGCTAAGAGGGAAGGGGGTGGGAGGACAAAGGGCAGCTGATAAAGGGGAGGACAAAGGTGGGATGGGGAAGATGTTAGGAACATATGAAGTGGGAGGTGAGAAAGGCACAGGGCTGGTCCTGGTCCCAGAGGAGGGGTCAATCTACAGTAACTAGCCACCAGGGGCGTATCTACCCCTTGGCCAGGATGGCACTCGCTAGGTGCGCCAGCAGTGGAGGGGTGCCACCCATGGCCAAGGGGTAGAATCACATAGTCAGTACCTGCACGCAGCAGCAACTGTATATATATATATATATATATATATATATACGCACACACACACACATACATGGTGTGTATGTGTATGTATATATATATATATAGGGGGCCTGCCTCTAAAACTGCTGATGAAGGTGTTTGCGGCACCAGGCTGTTGTGCGTGCATGAGACTGGCTGCTGCTGCGGATTATGCGCCCCTCTCCCCAGACAATGCTGCGTTCCAAGGCTGCTGAGCGTGAGACTTGCTGCAGCTGTGACCATGCTCCACTCTTAGGGGTATATGCAATTCCCGACGAATTGCGGCACTTTTTCGCCCGTTTTTAAATTCGACACAATTCGACCGTCGAATTCCGGCAGGTGGGTGCCGGAATTCGACATATTCAATAAAAAACGAATTTGACAGTCCCGCTGTCGAAAAACGGCCGATTTGACGGATTTTGCTTAGATTTTTAAAAATGTTTAAAAAACGGTAAAAAAAACCCAAAAAATTTGCGTGGGGTCCCCCCTCCTAAGCATAACCAGCCTCGGGCTCTTTGAGCCGGTCCTGGTTGCCAAAATATGGGGAAAAAAATTACAGGGGATCCCCCGTATTTTAACAACCAGCACCGGGCTCTGCGCCTGGTCCTGGTGCAAAAAATACGGGGGACAAAAAGAGTAGGGGTCCCCCATATTTTTTGTACCAGCACCGGGCTCCACTAGCTGGACAGATAATGCCAGAGCCGGGGGTCACTTTTATACAGCGCCCTGCGGCCGTGGCATTAAATACCCAACTAGTCACCCCTGGCCGGGGTACCCTGGAGGAGTGGGGACCCCTTCAATCAAGGGGTCCCCCCCTCCAGCCACCCAAGGGCCAGGGGTGAAGCCCGAGGCTGTCCCCCCCCATCCAAGGGCTGTGGATGGGGGGCTGATAGCCTTGTTGAAAATGTAAGAATATTGTTTTTTGCAGAAGAACTACAAGTCCCAGCAAGCCTCCTCCGCAAGCCGGTACTTGGAGAACCACAAGTACCAGCATATGGGGGGGAAACGGGCCCGCTGGTACCTGTAGTTCTACTGCAAAAAAAATACCCCAATAAAAACAGGACACAGACACCGTGAAAGTAAAACGTTATTGCATACATGCACACCGACACACATACTTACCTATGTTGACACGCCGACTCTGGCCACATCTCCAATGTCGACGTCCGGTGTACCTGAAAATAAAATTATACTCACCTGATCCAGTGTCCAGTTCTTTTATTGTAATCCATGTACTTGGCAAAACAAAAAAACGCATTTACCCGAACCAGACGGACTGAAAGGGGTCCCATGTTTACACATGGGACCCCTTTCCCCGAATGCAGAGACCCCCCGTGACTCCTGTCACAGAAGGTCCCTTCTGCCAATCAGGAAGCGCCACTTCGTGGCACTCTCCTGATTGGCTGTATGCGCGCCGGAGCTGTCAGACGCGCATCGCATAGCCCCCTCCATTATCTTCAATGGTGGGAACTTTGCGGTCAGCGGTGAGGTCAGCGGTGAGGTCACCCACAGTCAGCGGCTGACCGCGGGCTCTTTGAGCTGGTCCTGGTTGCCAAAATACGGGGGGGGGAAATGACAGGGGATCCCCCGTATTTTAACAACCAGCACCGGGCTCTGCGCCTGGTCCTGGTGCAAAAAATACGGAGGACAAAAAGAGTAGGGGTCCCCCGTATTTTTTGTAGCAGCACTGGGCTCCACTTCCCCGAATGCAGAGACCCCCCGTGACTCCTGTCACAGAAGGTCCCTTCTGCCAATCAGGAAGCGCCACTTCGTGGCACTCTCCTGATTGGCTTTGCGCGTCTGAGCTGGCAGACAGCGCATCGCACAGCTCCCTCCATTAGTTTCAATGGTGGGAACTTTCCGGTCAGCGGTGGGGTTACCCGCGGTCAGCCGCCGCTGACCGGAAAGTTCCCACCATTGAAACTAATGGAGGGAGCTGTGCGATGCGCTGTCTGCCAGCTCAGACGCGCAAAGCCAATCAGGAGAGTGCCACGAAGTGGCGCTTCCTGATTGGCAGAAGGGACCTTCTGTGACAGGAGTCACGGGGGGTCTCTGCATTCGGGGAAGTGGAGCCCAGTGCTGCTACAAAAAATACGGGGGACCCCTACTCTTTTTGTCCTCCGTATTTTTTGCACCAGGACCAGGCGCAGAGCCCGGTGCTGGTTGTTAAAATACGGGGGATCCCCTGTCATTTTCCCCCCCGTATTTTGGCAACCAGGACCAGCTCAAAGAGCCCGAGGCTGGTTATGCTTAGGAGGGGGGACCCCACGCAAATTTTTTTCGGGTTTTTACCCCATTCCATTAAAATAAAAATAAAAAATAAATATTTATAAAAATATTTAAATAATACTTGTGCCTCCTAAATAGACAAACCAAGTACCTAATCCCTTCTAATATAAATAGATATGCTATTACCAATAAAAAAAACACAAATAAAAACATGTTTTTAATTTTTTTTATTAGATTTCGCCAGCAAAGTGTGGCGGATTGAAAATGACGAATTTACTGTCTAAAAGCACTGTTGTCGAATTTACAATCTTCAATTGAATATACTTTTGTCGAAATGCCGTATTTGTACCATTGCAGAAATGTCGAATTTGACAAATGTCGAATTTCAAAAAGTCAAATTTGGAATGGACGTTTTTTTGACGAAAAGTACTGTATTGCATTGTCGAATTTTTTTTGGGCGAAAATGTCCCGTTTTTTGACATTTTCGGGAATTTGACCGCAATTGCATATACCCCTTACAGAGGATAAAAAAACAATATTACATTAGTGAAAAATAAGCCTAATATAAGTGTAAGCCGATACTGAAACACACGACTCACAGTTTTGCCGGTAAAAGCCTTTCACACACCCCATCTTAAACGCAAAGTCACCAACTCCAACCTACAGAAGTAGGGTAAGTGGAAATGATGCCATTACTGACTCCCTTACAACTCCCCCTGGGATCATATGGGCATACAAAAATGTAATGATATGATTGTAAGCCAGCTATATGTACATTGACATTTAATTTATACTACTGTCCTTTGGACGAGAAGGAATATCATTAATTTTCTTCCGGGACTGTGCATCCACCCACTTTATCCAGGAGAGGGGCCCTGCCTATTTTGTCAGTTCTGAGCCCCGCCATTTATGATGGCAGCCCTGGGGTTAGGCTCTGGAAAAAGGGAGGGTTAGGGTTAGGCTGCGGAGTATGGAGGGTTCGGTTTAGGCTGCAATGAAGGTGGAATAGGTTTAGGCTGCAGGGAGTGGGGGGGTTAGGGGGCATTGGGATAAGGTAAGTATACTTACCTTGCCCATGTCGGGATTCTAAGCATCGGGATGCTGCGGTCGGTCTTCTGACCGCTGGCATCCCAACCGCCGGCATTTCCTACCCAACGCATCTATAGCTCTATATCTTCCAGTGCCAGCTGTGGTGGTGGGCTGCTGCTGCTACTGGCCATGGGAGGGAGAACAGGGGAATGACATTTCCTATGTCCCAGCATGTACCGGAGGCGATGACATCCCGGCAGGAGCTGGAGAGCTCACACAGTGTGTAAGGGGCACTACTGTGTAGAATAATGTTAATAAGGGCTCTACTGTGTAGCGTAACCTGTATAAGGGATACTGCAGTGATGCGTAACATGAATAAGGGATACTACAGTGATGTGTAACATGAATAAGGGATACTACAGTGATGCGTAACATGAATAAGGGATACTACAGTGATGAGTAACATGAATAAGGGTTACTACAGTGATGCGTAACATGAATAAGGGTTACTACAGTGATGTGTAACATGAATAAGGGATTTTCTTATTCCTTGTGAATAAATTTGGTTATTTTACATATAGCCTAGCAATCCTGCTGACTAAAGCATATATGGTAGACCAGCTAACTAATTGTTAGAGAAACACGGCATGATGAAGTTCAAAATTCAAATAAGGGAGACGCACCAACTGCCAATGAGTCAATTTGAAATTACAGTTGGTGACAGTTGGTGTGGCTCCCTTATTTGAAATTTTAACTGACCTGCAGCCCCTACTCTGGAGCTGCCACTGGTTGCGACCACATCCCCCAACATGCCAAGGCCATGACCCAAACCCATTTCACTACTCAAAAAGTAAGGAGATATGCAGGTCTAGAATTACACGGCACTATAGTGTCCGTTATTCACATTATACAACACAATAGTACTCCTTACACACATTACTCCACAGTAGAACCACAACCCTTGATACCCAATATCCCAGGTGGAGTCGACATTATGCCAAGTAGAGCCCCTGATACACATTATGCCAGGTAGAGCCCACATTATGCCAGGAAGAGATCCGATACATATTATGCCAGGTAGAGCCACATTATGGTAGGTAGAGCTCCTGATACACAATATGTCAGGTAGAGCCCCTAATACACATTATGTCAGGTAGAGCCCACATTATGCCAGGAAGAGATCCGATACATATTATGCCAGGTAGAGCCACATTATGCTAGGTAGAGCTCCTGATACACAATATGTCAGGTAGAGCCCCTAATACACATTATGCCAGGTAAAGCCTCTGAGACACATTATGCCAGGTAGAGCCTCCAATACACATTATGCCAGGTAACGAGAGTTATGTTAAACTTACTTTTGTTAACTCTCTTTCTTTGACGTGCATAGGGTCAACAGGGAGAACACTGGGGCTGTAGGTGGTGGATGAGAGTCCGGGTACCAAACAATTAAGCTTTCCAGCTTCCCAGAATGCTTGGTTCCTCTCCCCTATAACCCCGTCTCCATGCTCAGGCAGGTCAGTTTTGTTAATAAGCCCAAAGCAGGAAGTCTATAGGAGAGAAGATATTGTACACATAAGAACACTTTCTCGCAGACAGGAGAAAGTGACAAATGCCACAAACACCCAGAGAGGCCAGGTGCGTCATGGTGGGTGCCCTGTGCACCCTATGAACCTCGAAGAAAGAGAGTTAACAAAGATAAGTCTACCATAACTCTCGTTTTCTTCTTCAGGATTCATAGGGCTCCACAGGAAGAAAATCAGGGATGTTGTAAAGCAGTATTTTTAAGGGAGGGGATGTGCCTGAAAGAATTACAGAATCCTGTGTCCAAAGGAAACAACCTGGGATGCAAAGGTATCAAATGAGTAGAAGTTTAGAAACATGTGAATGTAAGACCGTGTAGCAGCCTTACATAATTGCTCAGGAGACGACAGTAATAGAAGCCTCCTCCTCTGCTACACATGAATCTGTGACAGAGAGAGTATTCTCTACACCTTTCTCCTCAGATGACTTGTTTAAGTCTGATATAATAGTGGACTGAGAGGGAGATGTAGTATTTCTAGTTAATCTAGAATGCTGTTTGTTCCCTGGCAACATCTTTCGAAAAGCTATAGATGTCTGTGCCAGACTTTGAACTGAACTTGCCAAAGTTTCCACCCAGGGTGGATTTGTATCTGGGGTTCGTACTGGAATAGGGGTATCCATGGCTGGTATACGTCTGTCTACCAGGGTATCCCCAAATAACTGTGTAAAGGAAGCCCAAGGAGGTTCCTGTGTAGGTACAGAAGCAGTTGACTGACCAGGAGGTGTATAACATTTACCATGTAGTCCATCTTGTACAACATCCTGTTCAGATAATCCCACAGAGCACATTTTACATGAAAGTAATAATGGGGTTTCTGGCTGTTTGCGACCTTTTGTCTTGTTACAGTAACTGTTTAACCAAGTGTAGTATGTGACAAAAGTCAGCAATTTAACTGCTGCTCAGAATAACCCTGAAAGCACCTGTCTCACAGGGTATAAAGAAGATATATATATATATATATATATATATATATATATATAGATATATAGATATATACATATAGATATATATCTCAGAAAAACAGATAAATCAGACAGCAGAACTAGCACAAGCCACAATACAGATAAATACACAACAATATAACTGCAATGAGCACTTGGATCAACTACTCAGCCTGTTTTTGAAAGCAGGTAAGATATAAGTGTTTGTAAAAACCTGGCTCCTTGAAGATGTTTTTACAGGGAAACTGAGCCCAGCATTCCCAGAGACATTGCTTGCTGCATGCTGAAGATGGCTCGCCTGGTCTCTGAGGGAAGGAGGGAGTGTTGTTTACAGCTCAAGGGCAGGAAATCTGCAGTAGACTGACACCCAAAGCTGGGGGAGGGGCTACAGGTTAATCGCAGCCTCCCCTTGCTGGTCTTCTACCCCAGGTACTAAAGGCCTTTACAAATTTAGTGTATACACTAAAACCTTTGCCTTATATTCCCTGGTGATCTAGTGGAATCCCTGACTTGACCAGTGTCCACGCCAGTGCCGCAGTCCATCTCCCGGGACACGCAGCGGACCACGATTTGAATGCAAGTCCTTTAAGATGGTACCCTCTTACCTGCCCCCATATGCCAGCTACATAGTCCTGGGGTCCCCACAGTGAGCAGTGGTAGACATGGGACCTTCTGTGACAGGAGTCACGGGGGTCTATGCATTCGGGGAAAGGGGTCCCATGTGTAAACATGGGACCCCTTTCAGTCCGTCTGGTTCGGGTAAATGCGTTTTTTTGTTCTGCCAAGTACGTGGAAAGGGGTTCCAGAAGAAACATGTGATGGTCCTGCTATTTCTTTATCCACACTCCTTCTATCATTGTTCCTAGGTCGTGATGTTTCTACTGATGGCCATCTATCCACGGTCCATTTTTTCTCCACTCTGAAATGCCTGTCTTTATTGTGATTCCATTCTTCTTTATGAGACTCATGATGTTCCCTTTTTCTTTTGAATCTCCTCCTGTATTGTAGATCCTGATGAATTCTGGATTCCGAACGGTACCTATTGTTATATCTCCTATGAGGATAATAAGATCTAAACCCGGGTTCTCTTTGATCATAAAATCTATGGGGATTTTCCCTATGGTCCCTTCGATATGGAGAGTATATTCTTGTTTTCTTTCTGTCTTGTCTATCCTCTTTCTCTCTAGTGATAGATTGATGTCTGTTAGAGTTCTGTTCCTTTAACTTTATCGTATCTTTTATGTTGCCAGCTGGTTTGGGTTGTTTAGATTTTATGATCCCAAATTTATAGAAATCAAAATCTCTTGGGAGTTTTTTCTGCTTTTTCTTTATCAATTCCTTTGTGTTCTGTTCGATCTTTACTTTGATTTCTTCCTCTAGTGTGTTATAGGAGGGTTGATTTTTATACAGTTCCATCAAAACTTGTAGTGTATCAATTCTTTCCTTGACTTCTATCAATTTACTTTTCCTTTCTTTCACTATTAAATTCATGAGGGCAAAGGAGCATGTATCTAACGAGTTTGTCCACTCTTTTATGAAAGTTTCTGATGAATCTGAAAATTATGTTTGTTTATCAAAGCGTAAACCATTTTCTCAACCAAACTTCCCACTCTGAAGAAAGAAAAAACTTTATTATGGAATCAATTCATTTCATATTGCATAACAATTATTTTTTCTTTGACGGTTTCTACTACCTCCAACGCAAAGGAACGGCCATGGGCACTCGGTTTGTACCGGCATATGCGAACTTGTTCATGTCATACTGGGAATCCAACTACATTCTTTCAAAGCAAGAATGGAATTCAAATATTGTTAAATGGATACGGTACATATACGATGTCCTATTCGTATGGAATGGCGGAAATGAAAATCTAGAAGAATTTTGCACATATTTAAATCTCAATGATAGGAACATCCAGCTATCTTTCCAAATGAGCGATGTGGAAGTAAATTTCCTAGACCTATCCATCTACATAAAAGATAATAATTGACATACAAAAATATACAAGAAACCCACAGACTGTAATAGCCATATACCAGTAGACAGTGAACACCATCAAAACTGGCTAAATGGCATACCAAAGAGCCAGTTTATTAGAGTAAGGAGAAATTGCAGTGAGGACGCTGTATGTAATATACAAATACAAGAAATGAAAAGAGTGTTCCTTGAAAAATGATATAATGGAGAAGATTTAGATCGGATGGCAGCTTCTGTGCTTAATGTGGAGAGATCTACTTTACTACAAAAAAAAGCGAGAGAAAATACTGAGAATAATTCCAAATTTCAGTGGTCCTTTCTTACTGGATATGATTCCAGCCACAAACAGGTGGAGAAAATAATAAAAAAGCATTGGCACATTTTACAGATGGACAACACCCTGAAAGAGATTATTCCGGATCAACCCACCTTCATCTATAAAAAAGCAAGAAACCTTAAATCTGAACTGGTGAAAAGTACTTTACCATTTAAATCCATTAACCCTATCCGTACGGAAGGTTTTCATCGCTGTGATCTCTGTGCAGCATGTAGACAAGTGAAAAGTGATATCTCTAAATACACAGAAATCCGAATAAATGACATTCCATTTAAGATTAAAAATTTCATTACCTGTAACACTACCAATGTTGTATATGTTATTGTATGCTCGTGCAACAAAGCATATATTGGGAGGACATCAAGATCCATCAAAACGCGCCTATCAGAACATCTTAGAAACATCAGAAAAGGGCTGCCAACGCACAATCTCTCAGATCACTGCAGACTAGAACATAATTGTTCAGTTAGTTCGATCAAAGTTTTTGCAGGACTTATACATGTTACACCAACTTGGCGTAATCGAGATACAGAGAAGATTCTAGCAAAAACAGAAATGAAAACAATATTCAAATTGCAAACCTTATCACCAACTGCTTTAAATCAAGATTTTGAAATAAAATGGTTTTTGTAAAACATCGAACAATATGTATCTTTTATATCTGTTTTTTATTTGTTTTTTATTTATTTTTTCTTATGTCTCCCTTTTCTGAGGAAATTATACAAGTTCCAGCTATTAAAATGAAGAAACACATAAGGATACTCCATACTGTCTAAAGACTGCCTTTAATACATCTTTTGTTGCCATCTGGATCAAGATTATCATTGATTTTGACCACTATCACCTTTGCCAACACTTTTGCCCACAGTATCAATGACAGTTTGAAGAATAGGAGCATATTGTGGATTTAAAATGGCGGCAGCGGGACTTCCGGTTGACGCACTTCCGGTCAGCGTCCCGCACTTCCGGTCAGCGATTCCTCAATCTGAGACCTTCTATTACTTTCTGAGGATGTAGTTTGCATACAGTTAGTGACTACATGTCATTTAACAGCTTGTTATGAAAGTTTTATACTGTATGATAGTTTGTATAGTTGGAATGACGTCACTTCCGATTTCGGGATGACGAAACCGGAAGTACCAATTTCACTGCCTTTTTAAAGAGATCCTGGAGCAGAGGGGGTTATCTGCCTTGAGAAAGGAACCTTGTGTGTTCCGAAACGTGTTGGCAACATCCCCCGTTTGGACGGTCTCACCATCATCTGGACCAGAGGAGTGATACCTGCCGGAGTGAGGACTTTAAGATCTGGGAGCAAATGCAGGGCAAGTCCGGACTTCCCTGCATAAATTATCACCTGCAGCTCCCCTACGTATATCCTCGGTAGGACTCCTTCCTTATATCACATTGTGCCTGGTGTGATATTTTATTAGTTGTATTTTATTAGTTGTATGGTATTTAGGTTATTAAAGTGTGCATTTGTTTACATATTTGACTACAATATCCTATGTCAGCAATTGAGTAGCGCCACATTCAATATTCAACCAGGGTAAATTTTCAGCTGAATCCAACTGGGAATGGGGACAGGTCAGGGATTGCTAAGAGGGAAGGGGGTGGGAGGACAAAGGGCAGCTGATAAAGGGGAGGACAAAGGTGGGATGGGGAAGATGTTAGGAACATATGAAGTGGGAGGTGAGAAAGGCACAGGGCTGGTCCTGGTCCCAGAGGAGGGGTCAATCTACAGTAACTAGCCACCAGGGGCGTATCTACCCCTTGGCCAGGATGGCACTCGCTAGGTGCGCCAGCAGTGGAGGGGTGCCACCCATGGCCAAGGGGTAGAATCACATAGTCAGTACCTGCACGCAGCAGCAACTGTATATATATATATATATATATACGCACACACACACACATACATGGTGTGTATGTGTATGTATATATATATATAGGGGGCCTGCCTCTAAAACTGCTGATGAAGGTGTTTGCGGCACCAGGCTGTTGTGCGTGCATGAGACTGGCTGCTGCTGCGGATTATGCGCCCCTCTCCCCAGACAATGCTGCGTTCCAAGGCTGCTGAGCGTGAGACTTGCTGCAGCTGTGACCATGCTCCACTCTTAGGGGTATATGCAATTCCCGACGAATTGCGGCACTTTTTCGCCCGTTTTTAAATTCGACACAATTCGACCGTCGAATTCCGGCAGGTGGGTGCCGGAATTCGACATATTCAATAAAAAACGAATTTGACAGTCCCGCTGTCAAAAAACGGCCGATTTGACGGATTTTGCTTAGATTTTTAAAAATGTTTAAAAAACGGTAAAAAAACCCAAAAAAATTTGCGTGGGGTCCCCCCTCCTAAGCATAACCAGCCTCGGGCTCTTTGAGCCGGTCCTGGTTGCCAAAATATGGGGGGGAAAATTACAGGGGATCCCCCGTATTTTAACAACCAGCACCGGGCTCTGCGCCTGGTCCTGGTGCAAAAAATACGGGGGACAAAAAGAGTAGGGGTCCCCCATATTTTTTGTACCAGCACCGGGCTCCACTAGCTGGACAGATAATGCCAGAGCCGGGGGTCACTTTTATACAGCGCCCTGCGGCCGTGGCATTAAATACCCAACTAGTCACCCCTGGCCGAGGTACCCTGGAGGAGTGGGGACCCCTTCAATCAAGGGGTCCCCCCCTCCAGCCACCCAAGGGCCAGGGGTGAAGCCCGAGGCTGTCCCCCCCCATCCAAGGGCTGTGGATGGGGGGCTGATAGCCTTGTTGAAAATGTAAGAATATTGTTTTTTGCAGAAGAACTACAAGTCCCAGCAAGCCTCCTCCGCAAGCCGGTACTTGGAGAACCACAAGTACCAGCATATGGGGGGGAAACGGGCCCGCTGGTACCTGTAGTTCTACTGCAAAAAAAATACCCCAATAAAAACAGGACACAGACACCGTGAAAGTAAAACGTTATTACATACATGCACACCGACACACATACTTACCTATGTTGACACGCCGACTCTGGCCACGTCTCCAATGTCGACGTCCGGTGTACCTGAAAATAAAATTATACTCACCTGATCCAGTGTCCAGTTCTTTTATTGTAATCCATGTACTTGGCAAAACAAAAAAACGCATTTACCCGAACCAGGCGGACTGAAAGGGGTCCCATGTTTACACATGGGACCCCTTTCCCCGAATGCAGAGACCCCCCGTGACTCCTGTCACAGAAGGTCCCTTCTGCCAATCAGGAAGCGCCACTTCGTGGCACTCTCCTGATTGGCTGTATGCGCGTCGGAGCTGTTAGACGCGCATCGCATAGCCCCCTCCATTATCTTCAATGGTGGGAACTTTGCGGTCAGCGGTGAGGTCACCCACAGTCAGCGGCTGACCGCGGGCTCTTTGAGCTGGTCCTGGTTGCCAAAATACGGGGGGGGGGAAATGACAGGGGATCCCCCGTATTTTAACAACCAGCATCGGGCTCTGCGCCTGGTCCTGGTGCAAAAAATACGGAGGACAAAAAGAGTAGGGGTCCCCCGTATTTTTTGTAGCAGCACTGGGCTCCACTTCCCCGAATGCAGAGACCCCCCGTGACTCCTGTCACAGAAGGTCCCTTCTGCCAATCAGGAAGCGCCACTTCGTGGCACTCTCCTGATTGGCTTTGCGCGTCTGAGCTGGCAGACAGCGCATCGCACAGCTCCCTCCATTAGTTTCAATGGTGGGAACTTTCCGGTCAGCAATTACAGAATCCTGTGTCCAAAGGAAACAACCTGGGATGCAAAGGTATCAAATGAGTAGAAGTTTAGAAACATGTGAATGTAAGACCGTGTAGCAGCCTTACATAATTGCTCAGGAGACGACAGTAATAGAAGCCTCCTCCTCTGCTACACATGAATCTGTGACAGAGAGAGTATTCTCTACACCTTTCTCCTCAGATGACTTGTTTAAGTCTGATATAATAGTGGACTGAGAGGGAGATGTAGTATTTCTAGTTAATCTAGAATGCTGTTTGTTCCCTGGCAACATCTTTCGAAAAGCTATAGATGTCTGTGCCAGACTTTGAACTGAACTTGCCAAAGTTTCCACCCAGGGTGGATTTGTATCTGGGGTTCGTACTGGAATAGGGGTATCCATGGCTGGTATACGTCTGTCTACCAGGGTATCCCCAAATAACTGTGTAAAGGAAGCCCAAGGAGGTTCCTGTGTAGGTACAGAAGCAGTTGACTGACCAGGAGGTGTATAACATTTACCATGTAGTCCATCTTGTACAACATCCTGTTCAGATAATCCCACAGAGCACATTTTACATGAAAGTAATAATGGGGTTTCTGGCTGTTTGCGACCTTTTGTCTTGTTACAGTAACTATTTAACCAAGTGTAGTATGTGACAAAAGTCAGCAATTTAACTGCTGCTCAGAATAACCCTGAAAGCACCTGTCTCACAGGGTATAAAGAAGATATATATATATATATATAGATATAGATATATACATGGGGAGAGGGACAAGCGCCTAATAGTGCAGTAACTTCACACCAAATTAGGTTATTTATAATGTCGTGTCTATAGGTAATGTGCGTACCAGAAATGTGGTCTTTAGTGGGCACATCAAACTTTATAATAGCTGGTATTATACACCGCAATTGGTCACCAGGTTGGTCATCAATATGGAAATTTCCCAAATCATCAATTTGCAAGTGCGCTGGTCCTCAATAGATCTGCAAAGGTGGCTCAACATCTGTGTGATGTTGAGCCACCTTTGCAGATCTATTGAGGACCAGCGCACTTGCAAATTGATGATTTGGGAAATTTCCATATTGATGACCAACCTGGTGACCAATTGCGGTGTATAATACCAGCTATTATAAAGTTTGATGTGCCCACTAAAGACCACATTTCTGGTACGCACATTACCTATAGACACGACATTATAAATAACCTAATTTGGTGTGAAGTTACTGCACTATTAGGCGCTTGTCCCTCTCCCCTTGTCTCTTCCAGATTTATTTGTCACCAAACCTAGTGACACCTTGAAGGACTGAGCAGCCATCTACAGGAATACCCTGTGGAACCAAAGTGCAAGTTGATAAACCTAGGACTCTTTTTTGAACTCATTAATCAAGAAGGAAAGTAGCGCACCAACTGAATTCTACGATCATAGATATATACATATAGATATATATCTCAGAAAAACAGATAAATCAGACAGCAGAACTAGCACAAGCCACAATACAGATAAATACACAACAATATAACTGCAATGAGCACTTGGATCAACTACTCAGCCTGTTTTTGAAAGCAGGTAAGATATAAGTGTTTGTAAAAACCTGGCTCCTTGGAGATGTTTTTACAGGGAAACTGAGCCCAGCATTCCCAGAGACATTGCTTGCTGCATGCTGAAGATGGCTCGCCTGGTCTCTGAGGGAAGGAGGGAGTGTTGTTTACAGCTCAAGGGCAGGAAATCTGCAGTAGACTGACACCCAAAGCTGGGGGAGGGGCTACAGGTTAATCGCAGCCTCCCCTTGCTGGTCTTCTACCCCAGGTACTAAAGGCCTTTACAAATTTAGTGTATACACTAAAACCTTTGCCTTATATTCCCTGGTGATCTAGTGGAATCCCTGACTTGACCAGTGTCCACGCCAGTGCCGCAGTCCATCTCCCGGGACACGCAGCGGACCACGATTTGAATGCAAGTCCTTTAAGATGGTACCCTCTTACCTGCCCCCATATGCCAGCTACATAGTCCTGGGGTCCCCACAGTGAGCAGTGGTACACATGGTGTGCGGACCCTGCCGCAAGTTCCTATCTTGGCATTGGCCGTGCGGGAGTTTCCGTGCCAGCGGGGGGTGATGGAGCTCTAGCGCTGAAGTCTGCAGACTTACAGCACTGACAAGCTCAGAAAAAAAAACTTCCAGCTGGCACCAACAAAAAACTGACCTGCTTGAGCATGGAGGCGGGGTATAAGGGAAGGAGCCGAGCATTCTGGTAAGCCAGAAAGCTTAACTGTTTTGTGCCCAGACTTTCGTCCACCACCCACAACATGGATGTTCTCCCTGTGGAGCCCTATGAATCTTGAAGAAGAAAGAGCCCACATTTAGCCAATGTTGCCCCCAATACACATTATGCCAGGTAGAGCCCACACTATGCCAGGTAGAGCTGACATTATGCTAGGTAGAGAGAGAGAGAGAGAGAGAGAGAGAGAGAGAGAGAGAGAGAGAGTGTGTGTGTGTGTGTGTGTGTGTGTGTGTGTGTGTGTGTGTGTGTGTGTGTGTGTGTGTCTCACGGAGCACACAACTTTAACCACGCAGCGAAAAACCAGGACGGCCAGAACGTGTGGCCACAAGCTGCAGAGCTACGTGGCTACCATTCTATGCAGCACTGTAACAAGTAGCCGGGTGCTGCAGCTTACTCGCACTGACACACAGGGGGCCGCGGATCCACAGGTGTTGCAGGTGGTCCTGAACCCACAGTGCATATGCGCTGTGTGCCAAGCACCACTGGCAAAGCACCTAGTTGCCACCCTGCTTTTTACGGTGACGTATCTTAAATGTGGTCAAAAAAAAGATACACATTCTGTAAATTCAAAGTGCTTGTTTACTAAATAGCGTAATAAAGTAATAAGATGTATTTTTCCCAAGAAGAAGCACTGTGTATTCAACGTAATTACAATCTATTATACTTGTTGTGTACCTCAAATGCTTACAGATTGACACACAGGGAAATGTAGATCCTGAGTTCAGATCCACAGCAATGTATTAATGTTGTATAATATATTCATCTGCATTGATGTGGCTCCTGAGAGGATTGTATGTTTCAGAGGCTGAGGGGATCAGGATTCAAGGCCAAACTGTTTTCAGCAATTATTTTCACTCCTTGAAGTGTCTCTTCAATTTTAAACAACTTGGTGCACATTCTGTTTAATCCCAGTTCAGTTTTTCTGGTTAATTTGCATCCTTAGCAAGCAATCAATTTACAAAAATATATAGTGGCTGATTGTGAGTTGGGATCAAAGTAAAAAGGGCAAGTCACTCAGCACCTCAACAATCAAAGTTGCACTGCAAGGGGTGCACATATATTTATTTTTATTTTTTGCATGCAGAGTAAATTCTGGCTGCTTTTGCATGTAGCCCACAAATACTGGAACACTTTATATTTACACTGCAACTTAGATTATAGTTTGGACACGCCTCTCTCAAATCAAAATCTTTCTGCACACTTTCGATCTCCCCCACCAGCACTGCAGCATGGTTTTACCAAAGTGCTAAATTGTTGTCATTGTTTTGCTTTACTTCCAAGTCAAAATCAGCTCCCTAATAAAATAAGAACATTCATTTATTTAATTCCTATTTTGAAAACAGTTCTATGGAGGAAATGAGCCAGTTCCTGGGTAGTAGAGAGAAATTATTTCAAATAATAATAAAATGAAAATAAATTAATTTGTTCCAAAAATTCCTGCTTCAGTCAGTGAAAAATTTCCACCTTATCCCTCATGGGAGGGGAAGTTCCTGGCTGGGAAAAGCGGAAAGGGGATGGGTCAAGATGAGGGAACACCAGAAGGTGTGTTGGAGAGAGCCATCAGAAGGTATTCCATAGCTACTGGCCCGAGGCAGCATGTGAGACAGAACTTGGCAACATTCTGTGAGGCAAGTCCTGGGCATACTTGCTTACTTTTATTTTCTCCTCTCCGGGAGACATCCCGACAAGTCATGCTGCTGGGCGCTTCTGGAGGCAGTGCCGGGCTCTGACAACATCAAGCTCCTCCCCCACTTCTGCAAAATGCCACAATTCGCAGGTCTGCAGATTAGGGGTGTAGTTAAAATTCTGTAGTTTGCACCATTTTAGCAGCGCCCCCTCCCTGTGGCACTGCCATTGACAGTGATTATCTCTCACTCCTGCCCCCTTCACTGTTGGCAGAGTGTATTGGAATTGCCTGGTGCAGTGACGTCCGTCCACGCACTTAATGACTTAAACAGTAATGCAGGTTTATTCAGTGAACACAGGTGACTCAGATGTAATACTGATATAGGCAATTAGGGACCCTTATATCATACAAGGTAACAGCAGTGGTAGCGGTACTTATCAGGAGTTGTCTCCGGTGGTGAGGGACGGAGGACTGCACAACCGCGCAGTCTGACTCCCGCTGTAGACAAGATGCGGCGCCCGGCTCAGCATTAGCTCCGGAGCCGCGATACATGCACTGGAACTCTGTTAGTCTATGTAGCTGAGATCTGCTCCCGGTCTCATCTACATAGACTAACAGCGTTCCAGTGCATGTATCGCGGCCGGTCTCAGTGCATGTACCGCTCCCGGTCTCAGCTCTGCACGCTTGCACACACCAGGAATCAGTCTCTCTTACTCACTCACTCTAAGATGGAGGAGCAGGGATTACATCACATAGCTCCGCCTCCGAGTGACTCTTGGCACTAGGGAATTAACACTAGGGGATGCGCCCATAGACTGCTGTGTAGAAGGAGACAGGCACAGAGCGCACCATGGCCCTCATTCCGAGTTGATCGCTAGCTGCCGTTGTTCGCAGCGCAGCAATCAGGCAAAAAAATCGGCACTTCTGCCCATGCATATGTGGCGCACTGCGCACGCGCGACGTACTTTCACAAAAGCTGATGCAGATTTACACAAGCTCTAGCGACGCTTTTCAGTTGCACTGCTGGCTGCAGAGTGATTGACAGGAAGTGGGTGTTTCTGGGTGGTACTTACCGTTTTCGGGGATTGTGTGTAAAAACGCAGGCGTGCTAGTTAAAAACGCAGGAGTGGCTGGGGAAACGTAGGCGTGGCTAGCCGAACGCAGAGCGTGTTCGTGACGTCAAAACAGGAACTAAACAGACTGAAGAGATCGCTAGCTAGGAGTAAGTCTCGAGCTACTCTGAAACTGCACAATTTTTTTTAGTAGCAGCGCTGCGATCCTTTCGTTTGCACTTCTGCTAAGCTAAGATACACTCCCAGAGGGCGGCGGCCTAGCGTTTGCACTGCTGCTAAAATGAGGGCCCATATCCTAACATTCACTTAGATGTGGGCAGTATAATGTGGGAGATCTGACAGCTCTTCAGGGGGTGCTGGGGACTACCCCAAAAATGGGTAATCTCTCACAGCTTCCAGGAGAGTAGGAAAGTATGGTCCTGGGGCTCCTTCCCACTTGCAATGTGAAGATGCACTTAGTGTAAATTCTAATTTTAACAGTGTATAACGAGTACATGGCTTAGTGAAAAAACAGCGGTATATCAAACAAGTGCTGAATGAACAGCATAAGATTGGGGGATTAGTTATGCAGTTATCTCAAAAAAGAAGGTTGTAGATACCAGGTGAATGTAAGCAATGGAAATAAAAATGCTTGCTGCCTTAACTGATGGTTTGTATAGGAGTAATAATAATAATAATGACAGCATGTCTTTAGTAAAGATTTCTACTCCTCGTATACAAATATATCTAGGAGTTTGTGTTAGGTATGGAAAGAGTTCCATTTCAGTGTGATGTGACATGGCATATTGCTGAATCTGACCTAAAATTATCAGCTCTCACCTGCTCTCCTCTTCATTCTGTTATTCTCTTGAGTAGAAGATCAATTACAAATGCTATACACTCGCTAAAGGGGTTATGTCCTTCTTTCAGTATTTACCAAACGGCGGTAAGCATGCCCCTGCATCGCTTACGCCATCTATAGATGGAGAGAGCAATGCGGTCCCCATTGCTGGCAGCAGCCCTTCTGGCTTCATTGAAGCCTTCCAGGTAGAGATGAGCGGGTTCGGTTTTACTCTGATTTAATCGGTTCTCAAAATGGCATCTTATTGACTCACTGATGTCTCTTGTTTTGTATAGATAATAAGATGCCGTTTTGAGAACCGAGTAAATCCGAGTAAAACCGAGTAAAACCCGAACCTGCTCATCTCTACTTCCAGGTATTGCTGGTTCCCCGCTGAGTGAAATTTTAATGCACATGTACAGACTGGCCACCGTGCATGCATTTGACACAGCAGCCCATCAGTATCAGTAGTAGGTTTCCAGCAGCAAAGCAAAGACGCCACTGAGGAGGCAGGCAGTGCTGGACCTCACTGAAGAATTACAGTAAGTAATGTTAAATACCAACGGCATATTTACTAGTATCACTGTAATACTAAACAAAATATTCTGCTGGTCTTGTTATTAAATGGGGACCCTTGTGTTTTACACTGGCTTCAATCTAAGCCAATGGATGCTGTTATGCCACCTAACCACTGATACCTTACCAATGACACCTACACAGAGCTGGAGAGCTTGGTAAGGTGCCGCAGGTCTGTGAGTTGAGACTGACAAGTTAAAGATGTTGAGGTGATGCTAAGTGCCAGGACCACTGAAAATCTGCTGATAGAGTGCTGGGAAGAGAGCAGAAGTGCCACCAATGTGTGTGAAAGATCCAGAGAGGCAGCGTGGCAGTGCTGGGAGCTGCAGCAGAAATACACAGAGGCTGTGTGAGTTAAACTGATTAAGGACAACATCCTTACTGAGAGTATACTTCAATATTAAGTAAAAAGCAATACCTGCAAGAGATGGAGATAGATAGAAATTCTGACCGTGATAGGTACTGTAAGAACTATTATTGTATCAGTGAACTGAGTTTATTAGTGCACAGAGAGAGGAAACTATTTTGTGTAATGAGCGAACTAAAAGAGCACTTGGGACTGAGATACAAGTACTAGTGAAAGCTGAAGATAATTGTGCTAGTAAAGTGGAACTGTATTTAATATACCTTATTATAGGAAAGTCAAATCTATTGTTATCTGGACTCAAGAAAGACCAGCATTAGATGGTAAGTCTATTACATTTGTCTTTTGTGTATTACAAGTACATGCATGTAATAGGGTAGTGGCCATCTAACAAGAGAATAATCCAATGAATGTACTTTGTGTTCACGTAAATGTAAATAACTGATCAGTATGGGGTTTTGCTAGTCTGTTGAGAAATAATCTGTTTTGCTATTTCATTCTCTAAACACACAATTTTTTTGAATAACATGTATATAATGGAATAACAAAACAGATTATTACTCATCAGACTAGCAAAACCCCAAACTGATCAGTCATATACTTTAAAATTAACACAATGTACTTTCATTGGGTTATTCTCTTGTTTGGTGAGAAGGTTATTGTGTGTTTTGAGTACAGTTTATTGTAGTAATTGAGAAACTGCATTTTCCATAGTTATAGCTAAAGAGGTACTTTGGCAGTTAGGATAAAGAGAGATTATTTTATCTACTAAAGAGATCGTTATTGTCAAATATTTGCAATATTTAATTTGTGGCATTCATGCCAGAGTCTCAACTGTATGCTATGATGTAAACCTAACCTATCTGTGGCCATACATACACACACCTGGAGTACCACACTTAGCAACCTGCTAACACAAGACTAGTATGCCTGAGAATACATGAAAAGAATAGAGAGCTGATTTTTTTCCTACAAGTCACAGAAAAAATCAAGCTAATAACACAGATACAAAAAACATAGCAATTATCAGCTTTACTTTGTTCTTTCAAACACAGACTGTGCTGGAGAACATAATGTACTGGTTATATAAAAGTGTCCTTAAGTGTCCTTATTTGCTATTATAGCTATTGCTATAATAGTAATTTGTAACTGTACATGTTCTACATATGATTTTGGACTGTGAATTATTAGATCTACACTAAAAATGTTTACAGTCAATAGGTCTACCACTAATGGTAGACATGCATTAAGCATACAGGATCAAACGATCGTCAGGGTCAAAAAGCCGACATAGAATAGGTAGACCGTAGAAAAGGTCGACAGGGTTAAAAGGTCGACATGGAAATGGTTGACACAAAAAAGGTAGACACAATTGTTATGTAATTTTTGGGGGAGTTTTGTCACCTTTCTGCCACAAACAAGTCCTATTTATGTACCATATCCCCTTGCATGGCTCGCTTCACTTGCCATGCTTTAGGCAAGGTTACTATTCCCAATTATAGACCATGTGGATGGTAAAGTATGAAAAAATTGAAAAAAATTAAATAAAAAAAAGTGCGTTGACCTTATGTGTGTCGACCATTGTCATGTCGAACTTTTTGACCCCTTCGATCTTTTGAACTGTCTACCTTTTACGTCGACCATTTAACCCTGTCGAACTTTTGACCCTGTCGACCTAATGCAAGTCTACCATTAGTGGTCGACCTATTAACTGTAGACCTTTTTAGCGTAGATCTATAGACCGGACAGTGGCGGAACTTGAGCCAGTGCAACCAGTGCATTGCACTGGGGCCCAATGCAGTGAAGGAGCCCAAAGCTGCTGGCTTCATAATGAGTCACACTGACTCATTATGACACCGTCCGAACCTTCTCCACCAGCCACCAGTAACATTGCGCAGCACGCCAGCGCATACTTTGTGCCATGCTGCAGGGGAAGGGTGAGTAGGGATGATCTCACATCTCCTCCCCTCGCCTCTCATATACCGCCTCCTCCTCTTAGATATTGTGCTGCTGCCGATGTGTGCTGAGTGCCTGGCCAGAGGGGGAGGAGGAGCTGCTCTCCCTGCTCCCCCCACATACTCAATAATACAGACTGTGTGGGACAGCCTGGCTACAGGAGCAGGAGGGGCTGCTCTCTCACCTCCTTACTCCCCTTTCATGCTTACATTCCACCCCCATCCCCTGATGTCCCCGGCACCAACAGTGAATGCGAGGGAAGCAGAGGCACTCACTACCCATCTCCATGCGCAGCATCAGCCCTGGACTGTACAAGCCAGAGGGCAGGTAGGAAAAAAACAATGCTATAGTACTACAAGTGACAAGTGCAGTGCAGCCTCTCTCTCTCTCTCTTTGTCCTCTCTCTCCCCCTTGGTCCCCCCTCTCATTCCCGCTGCCCTCTTACTTGCGTACTCTCTCTCCCTTGCCCTCCTCTCTCTCTCTATCTCTCTCTCCCATCCCCCCCACCTCCTCTCTCTCCTCTCCCTCTCCCTGTCTCCCCCATCTCTCTCTGTCTCCCATCTCTCTCCCTTCTCTCTGTCTCTCTCTCCATCTTCCCCCCTCTCCATCTCCTCAACTCTCTGTTTCCCCATTTCCCCCTCTCTCACTTTCTCAGTCTCCCCCTCTCTCTCTACCTCACCCCTCTCCCACCTTCTGCCCCTCCTTCCACTCTCTCT
This sequence comes from Pseudophryne corroboree, assembly GCF_028390025.1. NCBI lineage: Eukaryota > Metazoa > Chordata > Amphibia > Anura > Myobatrachidae > Pseudophryne > Pseudophryne corroboree. The sequence goes on along the minus strand of NC_086446.1, from coordinate 648,873,892 downwards.
CGTCTCCCCCCATCTCCACAACTCTCTCTCTCTCCCTCTATCTCCCATATCTCTCTCTATTCCCCTGCACCTCTCTTCATTCTTCTAAAGCCATTTCTCTCTCTCTCCATCTCCCCCTCTATTCTTTTCCATTCACCCCTTTCTCTCTCCATCCCACCTTATCTCTCTCTCTGTCTCTCCCCCTCTCTCAGTCTGCCTCTCTGCCCATCTCTCACTCTCTCTGTCTCCCCCTTCCTCTCTCCATCTCTGCCCCTCTCTCTCCATCTCCACCCCCCTCTCATTCCCTCAGTCTCCCATCTCTCTCTCTGTTCTCCTGCACCTCTCTCTCTTCCTTCCTCTTCACCCCTCTCTCTCTCCATCTCCCCCTCTCTCTCTGTCTCCCCCTCTTTATCTGTCACTCCCTTCTCTGTCTCTCTGTCTCCCCCACTCTCACTTCCCCTCACTCTCTCCGTCTCCGCCTCTCTCCCTCTCTCCATCTCCGCCCTCTCTGTCCCTCCGTCTCTCATCACTCTCTTCCTCTTCCTCTTTTCTTTAATCTTAACCCCCCCCCCTCTCTCTCTCTCTCTCTCTCTCTCTCTCTCTCTCTCTCTTCCTCCCTCCCTCTCTCTGTCTCTCCTACCCTCCCTCACTCTCCTCTTCCTTAACATAATTCCTCCTCTTCCCTAACATAAGTATTGTCTCTCATCAGTTCCCATGTTAAAGCTTCTTGGGAGTTTTCTGCCTTTGTCCCCCACTGATACCTTCCCTTCATGTCCCAGTGAACCCTGTCAACCCAATTTACCCCCTTTTCTCCCTCCTACAGAAACCTCTCATACCCTTTGCCTCTCCTCTTCACCTTCTCCCTGTCACCCTCTGACTGTCACACTCTCCATCCTTCAATGCCTCTCCCTGGCACCCACTGCTATTCCCTTTCACCCTCTCTCTGTCACCTTTTTCCTATCACCCATTGGCTTTCCCTTTTACCAACTCTCCATAACCCTGTCACCATCTGTCTCATTTTTATTTATTTATTAGCAGTTTCTTATATAGCGCAGCATATTCCGTTGCGTTTTACAATTAGAACAACGGTTATAGAACAAAACTGGGACATAGAGGTAGGAGGACCCTGTTCACAAGCTTACACTCTATAGGGAAATAGGCATTGATACACAAGGATAGATGCTACCTGTTACATAATGGTTCCCCAGATTGCTAGGTTCTTAGTGGGTTGTATGATATGATCACCCAGCAATGTTGGAAAACAAAATGTGAGGTTATGTGGACTGTACAGAGGGGATGTAACTGGATAGGGAAGCATTGAAGGTTATGTGTGTGGGTCAGGAATTTGGTAGGCTTGTCTGAAGTGTCAAAGTCAAAAAATATTGTAGTACACACAGCGCGTACTAACAACACACACATGCCCGCTGCGCGGGCACTTGTTCTGTCGTGCGTGCACATATCCGCAATTTGCGTATGGTCGCTCCCGCGATCCTGCGCGTGGTATAGGTATTTACGGCGGAGTTTGTGAACGCATGGAGGGTTATCAAAACATTACATATTTAATCCAAATAGTGCACATTGTACACATAGCCCCCCTGCACCACATCAGCAAGTATCAACAGTTTAAATGATTCCAGGACTAGGGGATTCACCTTTGCATGATAGGAAGGGACAGACTAAGGTTATAAGGTGATGTCTGGTATCCAGCTGTAGGGTATTTTAAGGGTAACATTCCGGTGTAGGTTAGAGGAAGATCGCATGTTCCTGCGTATAGTTATGTGCAGAAGTAGAATATAGATATAAACTGTATTTACTGTATATTATGTATGCGGCGGGAATCCAGAGAAGACCACCCACAATAGCAGTTGAGAAAGACATCGCCCACCTTTTCAAATCAACCTATGACCTCTCCTGTAATGTAAAGATGCATCCCTGTGTCCAATGGACAAAGGGATTACAGTATCCATTGTATTGCTTTTGGAAGTAGTGTATAAAAAGCCTGTTGCTGCCTGGCCGGTGAGAAGACTCTTAACGCTATCTACCTGATTAGCGGAGGACTGGACCAGGAAGCGCATGCGAATACTCTCACGTATGTACATTGACTGTAGCCATTTACTCTGTTGTATTGTAGTGTTTAAATTGTATTGTTAACCCCCTTTCAGATATATACTCTGTGGTGTCGGAGCCCAGTGTTTAACTACAAATCGGTGTTGTGTCCTCTTTTCCCTGCTAGGGTTTAAAGCGTATTACATTACCTAACTGTATAAGGTTTAAAAGTGTATTGATAAGGTGTGTACGCGCTGCGGGTACTTTGTACCGTCAGCGCTGCATAAGGTTTAAGGTGTAACATTATTGCATTGCATTACTACTAAGGTTTAAAGTATAACTCTGGGTGTGTGCACGCTGTGTGTTCTTTGTACCCCCAGCACGGCGTTTGTACGCTAAGTCCGTACAAGGTACGGGACTCTGCACGCAAATAGCGTACAAAGTACGTAGAGTGCATATTAAGTCTAGCGGCCGCAGCGGCTCCATGGTAAAAGTGTGTTTAAAGGTATAGCTTTATGGTTTAAGATAATATCGACATTATCAATTGGGGGCATCGTCAGGTTTTTCCTCATACCCGCAGCCTAGCAGGTTAAAGCAGACTTTATCTATCAGCAAAGGGCGGACAGGTATCCTACGTGAACCTTTTCCTGGCCGTAGAATACACTGGAAAACCCTATCTTATTGCTGATTAGATGGTGTCTGCTCTGCATGGTTTGTAGGGATGTCTGTGAATTTCTGTTTGGCGCCAAATGCGCACACAACACAAGCATACACCTGTACTTTGTATTTGTATACCTGCTCATATTGTTGCCATAAATACTGATTACTAGATTCATTTAGATCTGTACGGAGAAATTTGTTGCTATTTAGTTAAAACATAGACTAAATATTAAGGAAGTAAACGTAAAACACAAATACAGTCTGGCTTAGTTAAAAAGGTTTATACAGAAAGACAACTGTGTTGTGTTAAGTAAACGATTATAGGTAATATCGCTTACATTTATAGAAGTATGGGATTTGTACTATTGCGGACATATGGTTTTTGTACACGTGTCTCGGACAAAGTACGGGACTGCGTACGCAACGTAAAGACATACGCATGGTCGCGTGTTTACGCAACGTGCGTAAGGGCACGACCGCTAAGTACAAATTACACAATAGCATTGTTTAGTTTAGGGGCGGAACAGTAGCCACGCTACAATAGCACAAATTGATCGGTTTCCAAAATTTAGTTTAAATAAAACCTTTTTTACTGTATTACCTCTGGTACTAAGGCTGTTTATCTGAATGAAAGTTAATTTTCTGTACAGAAAAAACAAAGTATATTTGAGTGAACGAACGTGAGTGTGCAAACATAATAAAGGTGTTGTAGACCCAGGGAATTCGGGATCCCGTAGAAGTGGTACACCGAGTGAGTGGAGACTCGGTGGCGTGAGGCAGCTGACTCATGTTAATATAGATTGAAGTACAAAGGAGCAAGGTAGCAGAGTACCGCAGACCAGAAGGTCAGCGAGGTTTAGAGTACCGCGGCTCAAGAGGTCAGCGAGGTTTAGAGTACCGCAGCCCAGGGGGTTAGCGAGGTTTACCCATATAGGCCTGTTTTTGATACGCTCCGGCTGAGGTTTCGCAGCCTGAAAAATTGATTCCATTGGTCGTACGGCGGATAAGTAACAATTACCTATACGCTGTGCGATTGGACCACGCGTTCGTGGGTGCAATAGTTAGCGCAACGTGATACTCTTTTTACGAGCTTTGCGTAAAATCGCGGGATCATTAGCGCTGAATATAGCATACGCAAGCGTGATTTGTGTATAATAAAGGTTTAGGCAGTTTTCGCTGGTCTCTCTCAGGAAACCTCCAACGACCAATATTTACTGGAAAGGGTAAGTTATTCCCAGAAACTTCCAGTAAATAGAGGTTACATAGGGGTCCTAGGTTGGGTACATTGCCTGCGCTATCAACAGTGTATGGTAGTACTGGCCAACGGTGGCGTGAGTGGGTGAAAGCACTCGGAGAACTTTCACCGTACCTTATATTGAGTATTTTGGTTATTTTTGTGGGATTAGCCAAAAGGACAATACCTGCAAAATATGGGGGCCAGTTGCTCAAGTAAGGGACGTTCAACCAGGGTTCAGGTTGACATTCCGCGGCCCAGGGGGTCGGCGAGGTACATAATGTGTGAGAAGCATGGACCACACACAGAATTTTTTTGCAATGAATGGGAACGTATGACTGCGGAAGATAGGGAACCATTCCCTAAGGTATGCAGTTTTGAACCAGAGGTATTGCAGAATTTAAGGATTAGGATATGTCTGATAAAATCCCGAAAGCAAAGGGTCAGACACACAAACTGTTTAAATTTATGGCAGCAAGAGGGCGATATGCAAAGACAATTAGCTCACGCAGCAGGTACCAAACCTAGCAGGAAAATGATGGCAACCGCACCAGGGGAGAAAGTGGCTACAGACAATGGCATATTGGTATCTGATAAGAGTATAGTTGATAAATGTACTAATGCTAACCCGTGCAAGTTGTATCCCATTTTAAACTTTCCTCAGGACTGCGAGCAAGAAGATGAGCCCAGCACGATATCGGCACTCTCTCTAGCAGCCACCATACAGAACACTCAGGTGGGCACGGCCCAACCAGTAAGATCAGTAGTAAGGCCCCCTAGCGGAGGGATAAGTGAGGTCGTGTCCACAGGTAAGTACGGTACCATACATTATGCAGAGACAATAGCACCTCAGATTGTGGAGTCAACTCAGAATGACGTAATTGAGCTAAATCCTGTCAGGGTGATCGCGGGCCCCAATGGGAAGACCGACGCTCAGGGAGTCACTCCCATCAGAAACATTGCTATGCATTGTCCCTGGTCCCGGACAGAATTGAGGACAATTATGTCTGAATTTCCCGATCTCAGAAAGGATCTAGTCGCATGCCAGAGGTTCATTAAAGAATTAGGTAACGCCACCGAACCCACAAACAAAGATTGGCGAACTGTGCTACGAGTATGTTTACCTTCCAATATTGACCCCGTGAAATTCATTACTGATTGTAAATTAGACGCAGAAGTACCTCTCACTGATGAGTACACTCAGGAGAATGTACGACAAATCAATCTGCAATTAGGAGTATATTTCCCTACTGTTGTCAAATGGAATAAAATCTTTTCCATAAGACAAAAAGAAGGTGAAACGGCATCTGAATATTTCCACCGAGCACTGCAGGAAATGGCTAGATACACTGGAGTCAAGGACATTAAGGAAAATGTACATCACAGGGAGGTAGCTGTGTCAGTATTAATGGGTTAAAAGAGACATTAAGAACAAGGGTACAAACCACTCTACCTAACTGGAGAGGTATCTCGGTGGCTGCATTAAGAGAGTCCGCTAGCGAGCACGATCGGAACGTCATTAAGCACAGGGAGTCACAGGGGGATAAGCTGATGACAGTAAGTATAAATGCCCTTACAACCAAACCGCATCAGCCAAAACCCCAGACCCCTGATGGTAAGTCACGTTTAGTAGTATGCTATAACTGTCGGAAGGAAGGACATTTTGCACGGAACTGCAGTTATAAAGGCACACATAAGGTATATCGACCCCCTAGACCAGGATATGAACCACATTATAATACACATGATAGGGATCAGGGATCGCATAGGAGAAGTTATGAGCCACATGCAGGGGAAACAAGGAGGTACCCACCTAGGAGGGACTGGCAGACCTCTGAAAATTCTCAGATACCCCCATCACATATTGTAGCTGCCAGCACGCTGCGGGAGGGTCACAATATACAATAGGGGTTGGGACACACCTGTAGTCTGCAGCCAGTGAAGTTGATTGCTAGCCTTGGTAGTGAACCTGAGGTCACAGTTGATGTAGCTGGTAGATCATTACCTTTTCTTGTAGATACAGGGGCGGCCAGGTCAGTGTTAAATTCAATGGTAGGTATGAAAACCACGGGTAAAACAATTTCGGCAATAGGAGTAACAGGATTAGTACAACACTACCCTTTGAGTAGACCTGCAGAGATTACGATAGGGCCTTTGCAGACCAAGCATTCCTTTTTGTTAGCTGCATCAGCTCCGACTAATCTACTTGGGAGAGATCTATTGTGTAAAATGGGGTGTGTCATATATTGTACTCCTGAGGGTGTCTTCTTGGATATACCAGAGAATCACGTTCAGGAAGTGCAGGATATGTTAGAGACCCCACAAAGGCTAATGTCACACTCTTCTGGTATAGACAGGTGTCCATCCAAGGTAGAGGAAATGATCTCACAAATACCGGGATCCCTCTGGACCAAAGATGGACAAGACACTGGATTGATGGCGAATGTAGCTCCGGTAGTAGTGCAAATAAAAGATGGTAGGATAGCTCCAAAAATCCCTCAATATCCTCTGAAGCCAGAGGTGGAATTAGGAGTGTACCCAGTCATAGAGCGCTTGCTACAACAGGGCATCCTAGTCAGGATGTCCAGCACTGCCAATAGTTCCATCTTCCCTGTGAAAAAGAGTGGGGGGAGGGGTTACAGGCTAGTGCAGGATCTAAGAGGGATAAACAAGATAGTTGAGAGCCAATTCCCAGTAGTGCCAAATCCAGCTGTCATCCTCATGCAAATTCCCCCTACTGCAAACTTTTTCACTGTCATTGACCTCTGTTCTGCTTTCTTTTCTGTCCCTCTGCACCCTGACAGCCAATACCTGTTTGCATTCACATACAGGGGAGTACAGTACACCTGGACTCCCCTACCACAAGGTTTCATTGACAGCCCAAGTATTTTCTCCCAGGCTCTGCATGACTGTTTACAATCCTTTCAACCTGAGAGCGGATCAGTATTAATACAGTATGTAGATGACTCACTGCTGTGTTCTGATTCACTCGAATCATCCTTGAAAGACACGAAACAGCATCTGTTTAACCTTTCTAATACGGGACACAAGGTTTCAAAGGATAAGTTACAGTTGTTCCAGACCAGGGTAAAATATTTGGGACATTGCTTGACGCAAGGCCTTAGACACCTTACCGCTGATAGAATACAGGCGATTCGCGACATGACTGCCACAAACCCAGCAACAGATCCGCACTTTTCTTGGAATGTGTGGGTACTGCCGAAACTGGATCCCAGGGTTCTCCATACTGGCCTTGCCTTTGCAAGAAATGGTCTCTTCAAACAAACCAGATCGGATCTCGCACACAGATGAGTCCGAGCTGGCATTTGAGAGAATCAAACAGTGCCTATCACAGGCACCTGCATTAGGCATGCCAGATTATGGGAAACCCTTTGAATTGTACGGTACGGAAAGTGCTGGGTGTGCGGCAGGCGTCCTAACCCAGAGACATGGTGATGCCAGCAGGCCGGTAGCTTACTACAGTGCACAGTTGGACACCGTAGCGCGGTCTCTCCCCACATGCTTGCGAAGTGTTGCAGCGATAGCATTGCTAGTGAGTAAAAGCAAAGACGTAGTGTTAGGACACAACCTGACAGTCCATAAGCTTCATGCAGTGTCAGCCTTACTGAACTCCACCCAAACCAGACATGTCTCATCAGCACGGTTTACAAGGTGGGAATTAGCACTAATGGCCCCTGTAAACATCACCATAAAGAGATGCAGCGCACTAAATCCTGCAACTTATCTGCCAGGTGTATCTGGACAGGCACAAAGGGTGGAGGATGAGAATGATGGTGAAGGAGGATTTAGTGCAGACACTGACACGCATGAGTGTATGGAATACCTGAACCAGACTTTCACTGCGAGACCTGACATTAGTGACAACCCACTGAAAGGCGTAGATTTTACTTTTTACACTGACGGTAGTTGCCACAGACAGACGGACTCGGGAGACCTGTGTACTGGATACGAAGTCGTAGACGACAGAAGTATCATAGAAGCTGAACCCCTGGGCCCACCACACTCAGCACAAGTTGCTGAGCTGGTCGCCCTAACCAGAGCGTGTGAAATGGCCAAGGGTAAGTCAGCCAATATATACACAGATTCTAGGTATGCCTTTGGAGTAGTGCATGATTTCGGGGCCCTATGGCGCCTCAGAAATTTCATGATGGCAGCTGGCACACCTGTAGCGCATGCATCCCACATAAAAAGGCTTCTAACAGCGATACAAGAACCAGACAGAGTGGCTGTTATCAAGTGCAAAGCACACACTTACAACCAAGATCCAATCTCACTTGGTAACAGCCGGGCAGACGAAGCTGCTAAATCAGCAGCCAGCACCCCCATACAAACAAATATCATTTCACTGATGACATTCAACACAATCAACACACAAAAATTAATTGAAATGCAAAATGTGTGTTCTCTACAGGAAAAGGCGGTCTGGAGGTCAAATGGGGTATGGCCAGGAGTCCTCAGGACTCTGGACAGGTGGACAGGGTAAGCCAGTAGCCCCCAGAGCATATCTTCCAAGCTTAGCTGAGGCAGCACATGGTCTGACTCATCTGGGTAAAGAGGGTATGTGTAAGCTGGTGAGTGCCTACTGGTGTGCGCCAGGATTCTCTTCTCATGCGGGTAAGAGAGCAATGACATGTCTTACTTGCTTGAGGAAGAATATTGGAAAGTCAATACCAACAGAACCATCCCATATCCCGCCGACAGATGGCCCTTTTCAGGTAATACAAATTGATTTCATACAGTTACCACCCTGTAGGAATTAAAAATATGTGTTAGTCTGTATTGATGTGTTTTCCAATTGGGTAGAAGCGTTCCCTGCTGCCACAAATACTGCTACGTTCACTGCAAAGAAAATTGTGCAGGAATTTGTGTGTAGATATGGTATCCCTAGAATAATTGAAAGCGATAGGGGTACCCATTTTACAGGTGAAGTCTTTCAGGTTATGTGCAAACTGATGGGAATTAATAGCAAGCTGCACACTCCGTACCGCCCACAGGCGAGAGCGATGGTGGAGAGAGTAAACAGCACTATTAAGAATAAGCTGAGCAAAGTGATGGCTGAAACTGGATTGTTGTGGCCAGAAGCTTTGCCACTAGTATTGTACAGCATCAGAACCACTCCCAGGTCCCCCCTTAACCTATCACCCTTTGAGATTCTTTTTGGCCGACAACCCCATGTAATGATAGACCCCCAGGATGATTTGAAATGCAATAACAAAGTGACTGTAAAATATTTGGTTAAGATGAGCCAGCAGCTGAGGAATCAAAACAAAAATCTAAAGCTGGTGATTCCTGACCTGCCGAACAGTAATTGTCATGACATTGAACCTGGGGATTATGTAATGATTCGAAATTTTCTACGCTCAGGTTGCCTCATTGACAGGTGGGAAGGACCGTATCAAGTCTTACTAACCAGCACGACAGCATTAAAGGTTGCCGAAAGAGAGACTTGGGTCCACTCGTCCCACTGTAAGAAGGTCGCTGACCCAGAGAGAACCCGTGACAAAGAGCAGAGTGTAGAGAACATCGTATCACTGGAGTGTCTGTTCCGGGAAGGTTGAGAGGCAGTACTGTTGAGACGGCACCTGAGCGCGGAGAACAACAAGACCAGAGGTGGTTGTCGCACCAGTTTTTCTTTTTTATTATTTTCTCCATCTCCCACTACCCTCCTTCTCTCCTTCCCTTTTCCTCCCCCTTCTTGTTTCCTTTCTCTCCCCTTAACAAGATGGACTTACTCCAAGAGACTGCATTCCGGCTTTTCATGTTAACCCTGTTGTTGACCAGAACATTCTGTTTCGGTGAAAGTCCCAGAGAGGTCGAGAAAGGATCTGGAACGGGTTCTGATGGCGAGGACGGATTTGTAGAATTCCAAGATCAACACATCACTCGAGCAAAGGCGAGTATCAGAAAACGATCTGGTAGTCAGGGAGCTCGGAAGCACTGTGAAGGGTTATTGGCTGTGGAAAATTGCATTTGTAGGAATTGTGAGAACATAGTTGAGGATGGGTGCATCCAGAGATGTCAGTCCAGCCTTAATATCAACATGGACCGTCATCCATTGAGTGATTACCACTCCCTATTGGGTGAGGTTTTAAACCAAACAGAATGCTGGGTGTGCTCACAAGTACCTCAAGGTCAGAGCAAGTCAGGATTAGTACCGTACCCTTTAGCAATAGATGAGGTACTCGAATTACGGGGTGGGAGACCGGTGGACAAGAAATTTAATATTTCTAGGCCCCCTAGTTTGAAGCTCCACCAGTATCATGTAGATAGATCCTTATTATGCTTCAACATTTCCAATTTCCAAAAACCAGGAAATTGGGAGGTGACATGGAATAACCAGACCATGGCCTTTTCACACAGAGCTGATAGGATACCCATAGACTCTGAACTTGTACGCCAAATAGCCAACAGTGGAAGGTATTTTCGGTATAGGTATACTCGAGGAAGCAAGACCATGTGGGTTGGAGAAGTATCACCAGGGTACTGTGCTCATATCATCCAGGCTGATACTTATACTGAGCAGATGGGAGAACTATGGATTGGGTTTTTCACTTGGAAAGTTTGTAATATGGTAATGTCATATTCTGTCCCATATGTTCTCCCCGATGATGCCTATTTCATATGTGGGAGGAAGGCGTATAAGTGGCTTGCCCCAAACTCAGAGGGATTGTGTTATGTTGGAAGAGTGTTGCCAGAGGTCATGACCATAACCCATGATAAGATGAAAGACGTTCACCGCAGTGCTCAGGCTCCTTATACTCATACTCATTATGAGCACATCGTCAAGAGACACCTCATAGATAGGACAGAGCACGTAGCCTCTGATTTGATCCACGAATCCACCGGGATTCAAGTCCTTCTCGCATTAGACATCACCCGTACTGCCAGAGGAATTATAAATTATAGGTATATCCATGCGCTAGCGAACCTGATAGATAATATCACAGAGATGTATGACGACACCTTCAGGTATACGGGTAGGGCGTTGCAAGCTTACAAGACAGAACTGATCCAGCATAGGATGGTCCTCAATTATATCACAGCCATGACGGGTGGGTACTGTGTCACTTTGGCAACTCAATATGGTGTGAAGTGCTGCACGTATATTACAAACAGCACTGACAACCCCACGGAGATTATCGATCAAAAGATGGACGATATCTTGCAGTTGAAGTGGGAGTTCCGAAGGAGACACAACCTTACCCTGACTGCTGTGAGTAATGAACTGACCGGCTGGGTCTCATGGTTGAACCCACGAAATTGGTTCTCAGGATTAGGAGAGTGGGCTCAAAATGTTATTATGAGTGTGGGAAAGTTTCTCCTTTGTATCCTGGGAGTCGTCATAATTATTGGTTTGATATTTAGGTGTGTTCGAATTCTGATGCAGCGCAAGCACGGCACAAAATTGATGAGTTTAAGGAGCGGGGGCATTGTTACAGCAGCAGATTTAATTTACGACCCATCCATAGAGACAGTGTTATAATTAGGATTGCAAATGAATTCCATGGCCTGTTTCTTTCACCCATTTTTCCTTTGTCTCCCCCTTTGCCCAGATACACCGATCCGGAAAAGACATCGACTACACCCAAGAATGATTACGAAAATGTTATGTGAATGTATTTTAGATATGTGTCTTATCTTCATCTCTACAACCTTCATTTAGTGACACACATAGTCGACAGGTGATATCCACATATACTAGCACTCACATATGTTCCCCCTCCATGTATCATCGACTAAATGTGCACACCATTTGTTGGAACAATAAGCCGAAAAGAGCTCGGTAGTGTTTGTTGGCCCACTTACAGACCCTTAATACGGGATAAGAAGGATTTAATGTATACTTCGCAATACCTCGAAGCTTATCTAGAACATATACGGCACGATGATACATGCCCCTCAGACATGGATTCATACATACATGCTTTTACTATCCCACTAGGTCATACATTTCCCACCTACACCTCTCCTTCTACCATCCAATCATCTGTAGATATTGTATTGTATATTTTTCTGTTTAGTGTTTAGATAGTGGCAGTTATTGTTGACTGCCAAAGGGTGGACTGTCAAAGTCGAAAAATATTGTAGTACACACAGCGTGTACTAACAACACACACATGCCCACTGCGCGTGCACTTGTTCCGCCGTGCGTGCACATATTCGCAAATTTGCGTATGGTCGCTCCCGCGATCCTGCGCGTGGTATGGGTATTTACGGCGGAGTTTGTGAACGCATGGAGGGTTATCAAAACATTACATATTTAATCCAAATAGTGCACATTGTACACATAGCCCCCCTGGACCACATCAGCAAGTATCAACAGTTTAAATGATTCCAGGACTAGGGGATTCACCTTTGCATGATAGGAAGGGACAGACTAAGGTTATAAGGTGATGTCTGGTATCCAGCTGTAGGGTATTTTAAGGGTAACATTTCGGTGTTGGTTAGAGGAAGATCGCATGTTCCTGCTTATAGTTATGTGCAGAAGTAGAATATAGATATAAACTGTATTTACTGTATATTATGTATGCAGCGGGAATCCAGAGAAGACCACCCACAAGAGCAGTTGAGAAAGACATCGCCCACCTTTTCAAATCAACCTATGACCTCTCCTGTAATGTAAAGATGCATCCCTGTGTCCAATGGACAAAGGGATTACAGTATCCATTGTATTGCTTTTGGAAGTAGTGTATAAAAAGCCTGTTGCTGCCTGGCCGGTGAGAAGACTCTTAACGCTATCTACCTGATTAGCGGAGGACTGGACCAGGAAGCGCATGCGAATACTCTCACTTATGTACATTGACTGTAGCCATTTATTCTGTTGTATTGTAGTGTATAAATTGTATTGTTAACCCCCTTTCAGATATATACTCTGTGGTGTCGGAGCCCAGTGTTTAACTACAAATCGGTGTTGTGTCCTCTTTTCCCTGCTAGGGTTTAAAGCATATTACATTACCTAACTGTATAAGGTTTAAAAGTGTATTGATAAGGTGTGTACGCGCTGCGGGTACCTTGTACCGTCAGCGCTGCATAAGGTTTAAGGTGTAACATTATTGCATTGCATTACTACTAAGGTTTAAAGTATAACTCTGGGTGTGTGCGCGCTGTGTGTACTTTGCACCCCCAGCGCGGCGTTTGTACGCTAAGTCCGTACAAGGTACGGGACTCTGTACGCAAATAACGTACAAAGTACGTAGAGTGCATATTAAGTCTAGCGGCCGCAGCGGCTCCATGGTAAAAGTGTGTTTAAAGGTATAGCTTTATGGTTTAAGATAATATCGACATTATCAGAAGAGATGAGATTTCAGGGAACGTTTAAAGGTTTGGAGACTAGAGTCTTATTGTGCGTGGGAGGGCATTCCACAGAGTGGGTGAAGCCCGGGTAAAGTCCTGTAATTTTGAGTGGGAACAGGTAATACATGTGGATGAGAGACGCAGATCTTGTGCAGAGCGGAGAGGTCTGGTAGGGAGATATTTTGAGATGAGCGAGGAGATGTATGATGGTGCAGTATGGTTAATAGCCTTGTATGTAAGTAAAAGTATTTTATATTTGACACGGTAGAATACCGGTAACCAATGGAGGGACTGACAGAGCGGATCAGCTGATGAAGAACGTCTGGCGAGGAAGATTAGCCTCGCAACTGCATTTAAAATGGATTGAAGTGGTGAGAGCCTATGTTTGGGAAGACCAGTATGGAGACTATTACAATAATCAATGCGGGAGATGATGAGTGCATGGATTAGAGTTTTTGCAGTGTCTTGTGTAAGATAAGGGCGTATTTTGGATATGTTTTTAAGGTGCATGTAACATGATTTAGAGACAGATTGAATGTGTGGAACAAAGGACAGTTCATAGTCAAGGGTGACACCTAGTCAGCGAGCTTGTGGGGTAGGGTGGATAGTTGCATTGTCAACAGTTATGGAGATATCAGGTTGGTAACTACTTTTAGCTGGTGGGAAAATAATTAATTCTGTTTTGGAAATGTTGAGTTTGAGGTGGCGAGAAGACATCCAAGATGAAATGGCAGACAGGCATCCAGTGACACGAGCCAATACAGATGGTGATAAATCTGGGGAGGATAGGTAGATTTGAGTATCATCAGCGTACAAATGATACTGAAATCCGAAGGAGCTGATTAGTTTACCAAGAAAGGAGGTATAGATTGAGAAAAGCAGAGGACCTAAGACTGAGCCTTGCGGTACTCCAACTGATAGAGGTAGAGAAGAGGAGGTAGAATCAGAGAAGTGAACACTGAAAGAGCGATTAGATAGGTAGGATGAGAACCAAGTAAGGGCTGTGTCCTGAAGACCTAGGGATTGTAGTGTTTGTATGAGAAGAGAGTGGTCAACAGTGTCAAAAGCAGCAGAGAGATCTAGAAGAATAAGTAGTATGTAATGGCCTTTTAATCTAGCAGTGACTAGATCATTCACTACTTTGGCCAGTGCTGTGTCTGTGGAGTGTTGGGCATGAAAGCCTGACTGAAGTGGGTCCAATAAGTTGTGGGAGTTAAAAAGTGTATAAGGCGAGTGTAGGTAAGTCTCTCAAGTAACTTGGAGGGACTGGGTAGTTGAGAAATGGGACGGTAGTTAGAGAGTGTGTTTGGGTCAGAGTTGTGTTTTTTAGAATGGGAGTAATCACTGCATGTTTAAACAGAGAGGGAAATATACCAGTAGAAAGAGAGAGATTACAGATTCCCCCCCCCCCCCCTTTCAGATTCTCATCCCCATCATCCTCTGCTTCAATTCCGTCACCCTATACCTCACCCTAGCACCCACTGTCATGTGGCATATTGTGAACTTGGGGTGGAGTGGAGGAGGGGGGCCCAAAGCATAGTTTTGCACCTGGGCCCACCACTCACAAGTTCCGCCACTGAGACCGGATACCATGATATTGATATATACTGTATGTGGATCTAATGATAATTATAGATATAGATAATTATAGATTATATAGATAATATAATGATAGTTATTTACCACACTAACACAGTATGTGTTTACTTACTTAATTCATTTAAAAGGTTGTTTTTCTATAAATACAGCAATTTTGCTTGTTTATGCGTAAAACGGGACACGGTCGGTATCCCGGCAGTCAGAATACCAATGCCGGAACACCGAAACTACTCGGAATGCCGACACTGGCATAGGGCCACCAGCCGAGTGCCAGAATCACGACCTCCAGGATCCTGAAGGAGCATCCGCCAGGCCGCCAGAGAGGTAATCCGCGGATGTGTGTGTTTGTTTAGGCTGCAGGGGGAGAATTAGGCTGCTGCCTGGGGGGTAGGCTTAGGCTGCGGGAAAGGAAGGTGAGGTACCACAAGGGAGGGTTAAGGTTGTGGTGCGGGGTTGGGATGGTTAGGTTTAGGCTACTAGAAGGGAGGGTTAGGAGGCCAGTGGAGGAAGGTAAGTATACTTGTTGGGATTCTGATCATCGGGATGCAGCGGTCGGTATTCTGACCATCGGCATTTCAATACCAAACCCGCTTAAAACAGAGGTCTATAAACCACCTTTTACAAAAACATGCTAGAATTTTGCAGAATTTGAAAAGAATGAAATGAAAAGAGATGCCCCTCCAAACTGGTTCACAGATGTACACACATACTAGATATTTTTGTGAATGCAGTCGCTAGAAGTTATTACAGTATATTGTCATTATACGAGGTGTGGCTATTAAATAATAAGACTGATGCTATAATTTATGTTAGATTATATTATGTACATTTTAACTACGTTCCACTTCTGCATTCACACACTGCTGAATTCTTATTTTCCTTATGTCAAAGCTGTGCTGTAGCTCATTATCTGTCAGTTGTCTCAACATTTTCCCACAACTCTTTCTTCTGATTCTCTCCCGCAAAGTGTCTAGAACATTTTTGTAGTAATGTTGATTCACTGTTACTCCTTCTGGTACCCAGTCTTTCAAAATAACACCCAACATGGCTTTGAATTTAGATATGCTTTGATGTGCTTTCTTCATTCTTGATGATTATGGTGTTTCCAGGGCATGGATGGGCATTTTGTCTCAGGATCGTACTGAAAGTTTTATCACAGGTAATCATTTTATCTAAAAAATGTAAATCCACTTGAATTTGTTTCAAAAGATCTGTACAAATTTGCTTTCAATTCTCTTTCTGCTTGCAGTGAGAAGCCTTGGAACCATCTTAGCTCAAATTTTTGTTGTGTTGAGACTTGCCTAACAGTTTCTTTGTCACTTGGAAAAGTATGAATGAAGAAGATGATGCTAACACAGTACCAATTTTCTCATTTTTTTTTTTTCCACATTTTCATTTGTTTTTGATGTGCAAGGCCTTCCGGGATGTTCACCATCTTCAACATACAACTGTCATTAACTCTTTTGTACCACTCAAACACACATGAACGTGACATACAATCTGTCTCGCGTAACCCTGGGTTCGCATGCAGAAAGATTTGTGGGTGTCTTGTTCAATTTAACTAAGATTTTTAAGTACACACATTGCTCTACTTTTGAACTAAACATTTTTACAACGCACGGGTGTAGTACCCCGGAAGGTGTTTTGTCAATGAGGAGAAATGTGTTTTTGATAGGATGCCTAGTTTTGTGGTACATCCCTTTGTTCTGCTTTGTGAAACTTTAAAAAATAACTTTGGAAATAAAAGATGGTGTCTAACAAACCATGACAATAAGCAACATGATTTTATCAATTGAATTACAACATAAAAAATAGATATGGTAACACTAAACAAAATTCCAGGATTATAAAAATCCAGTTGATAAATTAGTGATCTTGGATTTTATGTTGATTACATAAAATGCTCAGGCACTTTACTGACATCTTGTGGTAAAAAGTGATTATGTATGAACATGTAGGAACTTCTTGATAATACTTTAAGTTTTCACCATAATAAAAACGTATACGTTTCTCGGAGTTTTTCAATAAGACAAAACTTCCCAGAAAGGCATCAGCAATTTTCATGCGTGAGGGACATTCATTTAAATGGCAAAATCATATTTCAAGGTCTTCGCTGAAAAACAGAAAAAAGCAGATTAAAGTCTATTCTGGGGCACACTTTGTAAATTGATACATAGGGGGTCATTCTGACCCATTCGCTTGCTGCTTTTTATCGCAGCCGAGCGAACGGGTACCCACTGCGCATGCGCCGACGCGTAGTGCTCCGGCGCATGCCAGATTGCCAAACGCCGTAGCTGGGCTGCGATCGCCTCTGCCTGATTGACAGGCAAAGGCGGTCGCTGGATGGGAGGAGGCAGAACGGCGGCGTTTGCCCGCTGTTTTGTGGACGCGGTCTGGCCAAAGCAGGCGTGGCCGGACCATGCGGGGGGTGGGCCGCAGCGGCTGCATGACGTCACACACAGCCGCTGCGGGCCGGCACGCTAAAGCTGCGCTGGTCGGGAGCTACTCTTGAAGTGCAAAGGCATCGCACAGCGGCGATGCCTTTGCACTTCTTCGTGGGGGGGAGCGGCACTGACATGTGGGGCAGACTAGCACTGTGCTGGGCGTCCCCCCGCATGTCAGTGTGAATGATTGTAGCTGTGCTAAATTTAGCACAGCTACGATCATCTCGGAATGAGGGCCACAGTGTATTAAATACAGACAAAGTATAGCTTTTATTTATTACACTTAAAACTTCTAGGCAATATTGAACTTGTATATATGTTTTGATGATCATATCAATGATCATTATATATTTATTGGCAAAATGCTTATATAGTACCCTGAAAATTTTATACATGTGGCGATATATGTTACAGTTTAGCTCTTTCCTGTTATAATGTAGACCTTAATTAGGGGAGAGAACTACAGCTGAAAAATACTTAACCCTTAAGGTGCAGAAACACGGTGCGATACTGACTTATGTGCAATTTTGACTATGTGATTCTGACTATGCGATATTGATATGTGTGCTTGCGATTTTGACTATATTGATGTAAGCCAAACAAAGTCAATCTGAATACATTCAGTATGAATGACTCACTAAATAATTAAGCACTCTTATACAGAAACAGAATTTTTCCACATAGATACATACATATACATACCATATAACTGACAAAAGTCATGCAAGTCAATGTTATGCAGAGCACATTTATATATCAAATACATTGGGGTAAATTTACTAAGATGGGAGTTCTATTTGAGATGGGATGTTGCCTATAGCAACCAATCAGATTCTACTTCTCATTTATCTAGCACCTTCTAGAACAGGGGTGGGGAACCTTTTTTCTACCGAGGGCCATTTGGATATTTATAAAATCCTTCGGGGGCCATACAAAAATTCTCAACTTAAAAAATTACCCTGCCCCCCAGTAGGTCTGCCCCTTAGAGGTACTGTGTGTGCGCGCCGGAGGCGCGCACGCGCCAAAAAAATGGGTGTGGCCAGTTAAAATGGGACGTGATACACATATGCCGCCAATAGTGCGGTGCCAGATCCACAATTGCCCCCACAGTGCCAGGTATACAAATGCCCCCGCAGTGCCAGGTATACAAATGCCCCTCACAGTGCCAGGTATACAAATGCCCCTCACAGTGCCAGGTATACAGATGTCCCCACAGTGCCAGGTATACAGATGCCCCCACAGTGCCAGGTATACAAATGCCCCTCACAGTGCCAGGTATACAAATGCCCCTCACAGTGCCAGGTATACAGATGTCCCCACAGTGCCAGGTATACAGATGCCCCCACAGTGCCAGGTATACAAATGCCCCTCACAGTGCCAGGTATACAGATGTCCCCACAGTGCCAGGTATACAGATGCCCCCACAGTGCCAGGCATACAGATGTCCCCACAGTGCCAGGTATACAGATGCCCCCACAGTGCCAGGTATACAAATGCCCCTCACAGTGCCAGTTATACAGATGCCCCCACAGTGCCAGGTATACAAATGCCCCCCACAGTGCCAGGTATACATATGTCCCCACAGTGCCAGGTATACAGATGCCCCCACAGTGCCAGGTATACAAATGCCCCTCACAGTGCCAGGTATACAGATGTCCCCACAGTGCCAGGTATACAGATGCCCCCACAGTGCCAGGTATACAGATGTCCCCACAGTGCCAGGTATACAGATGCCCCCACAGTGCCAGGTATACAAATGCCCCTCACAGTGCCAGTTATACAGATGCCCCCACAGTGCCAGGTATACAAATGCCCCCCACAGTGCCAGGTATACAAAATGCCCCCCACAGTGCCAGGTATACAGATGCCCCCACAGTGCCAGGTATACAGATGCCCCCCACAGTGCCAGGTATACAGATGCCCCCCCCACAGTGCCAGGTATACAGATGCCCCCACAGTGCCAGGTATACAAATGCCCCCACAGTGCCAGGTATACAGATGCCCTCCCCCCTCCCCTCTCCCCTCCGTGCTGCTTACCGTGGGACACGGAGGAGAGCGCGGCTGTCGGGTGGGAGCGGCGGCGTGTAGTACTTCAAACCAGCCGCCGGTTCGAGAGCCAATCAGAGCTCGCGGACCGGCAGCCGCGGCTCCTGATTGGCTGCCGGTCTGCGAGCTCTGATTGGCTCACGGACCGGCGGCTGGTTTGAAGTACTACACGCCGCCACTCCCACTCGAGAGCCGCGCTCTCCTCCCTGTTCTGACAGCTGAGACACGCTGCCGCCGGACTGAGCGGCAGCGTGTCTCACTGACACAAGCTGGTGGGCCGGACCAAACGGCTTCGCGGGCCGTATACGGCCCGCGGGCCGGAGGTTCCCCACCCCTGTTCTAGAAGATAACTGGATTCTGACTGGTTACTATGAACAACGTCCCATCTTAAATAGAACTCCCATCTTAGTAAATTTACCCCATTGAGTCCTTGAAGTGGGTGGTCTTCTGTTTGCCGGCGGTCGGGCTCCCGGCGCTCAGTATACCGGCGCCGGGAGCCCGACAGCCGGAATACCGACAATTATTTTCCCTCGTGGGGGTCCACGACCCCCATAGAGGGAGAATAAAATAGTGTGGCGCGCGTAGCGCGCCACCGTGCCCGTAGCGTGGCGAGCGCAGCGAGCCCGCAAGGGGCTCATTTGCGCTCTCCAAGCTGTCGGTAAGCCGGCGGTCGGGCTCCCGGCGCCGGGATGCTGGTCGCCGGGAGCCCGACCGCCGGCCAGCCGTAGTGAACCCCTTGAAGTTTGTGCGTGCTCTGATGATCCTTGCAGTTAGTAGGTACTCTAGTGATCCACATTTCCTGGATTCACTAAGGGCTGCTTAAACATACACCTAGGGAGGCATGTATCGTGGTTGGTATGTTCTACTTCTAAATATAAAGGTTCAATTTGTTATATGTAGCATTTACATTATAAGTTATTAAGCATTGCTGTGATCATATATACATCTAAATGCACAAGGTAACGTGGGGAGATAGGAGGTCACAGAAACAATATATAATATAAATGGTCACATACACAGTATAGGTGGTCTCAACACATAATCAACATGGTATAGAAGCAAACGGCCATTATATATTCATTCATAAGTGAATAGTAAGAAAAGAACACCAGGATGTATAGAAGTCCAAACTCTTCTGCTGTCCAGTATCTGCATGGACATTGCATATAGGAAGAGAGAGTGTTTGGGCTAAATCCTGGTAAGGAAAAAAGTAAGGTGCATGTTTCTGCTTGCCACAATGCTGCTCAGGGCACTCTGGGCCTAATTCACACCTGATCGCTAGGGTGCATTTTTTGCATCCCTGCGATCAGGTAATCGCCGCCTACAGAGGGAGGGTATTAGCTGTGTGCAGGTGTGCAATCACATGTGTTGCAGAACTGCACAAACATAAGTTTGTGCAGTTTCTGCTCAGTCCAGGACTTTCTTAGCCGCTGCGATGACCGGGGCCGAAGCTGATGTCAGAATCCCTCCCTCCAAACGCCTAGTCCCTCCTGCGTTTTTCCGGAAACTCCTAAAAAATGGTCAGTTGCCACCCACAAATGCCCTCTTCCTGTCAATCTCCATGCGATCGCTGGTGCGTTCGGATTTTTCGCACCATCCCGTTGCTTACTAACGCTCCCCATTGTTGTGGTCCGTCGCGCCTGCGCATTGCAGTGAATACGCATGCGCTGTTCAGACCTGAATGCAGCCTGAAAAAAAAATGCACAGCAGCGATCGGGTCTGAATTACCGCCTCTGTTGCAGTAAAGCATTGTAAGCCCGGCTGTTAGGATTAGACAGCCTGCTCCCGAATGAATGAAGAGAATGAATTAAATAGTGTAATGTGACCTGTACTACTGTGCCCAGTATCCCTGTGACCTGTTATATGTGCCGCTGTGCCACTAGGGTGTATGGGCACTATGGTGGTCTGGTTTGGTTTTTGGGGTGTAGAGATCAGAAGCTCCGCGGAACCAGAAGTTGGACCCCATACCGGAAGTGATATATGTTTTCTACTACAGCTTGTTCACACGGTCAACCTGATTTTGCCTTTAAAATGATTGCCTCTTTAAAACACTGGGTAGACTCACCGGTTACCTGCCAATGTCTGCAAGTCGCAGACTAGTACATTTACTCCCACATCGTACAAATGTTGACTATGATATTAGGTATGGAGAATATCGTTTTCCTGGAAAAATCCTGATTTTTGCCATAGAAATTCTTAAAATGATGATGCATTCATATAACTACTGGCTCGATGTTTTGGCATTGTTATAGTCCATGGTACTTGTGTGACGTATTTTCATTCCAAATGTATAAAAAACTTAATGCATGCTACACGTTATAACCTGTAACTGGGCCATAGCAGTCCATCTTTTGATGCTCGAAATATAATTAAAACCCTGTTAAGGCTCAAAGGTCTTACAATGACAGCTGTGTTTCCAGAAGACAGAGATGGACTGCTATAGCACAGATGCAATTTCTCCCAGCTAAAACTGTGCATATTATATTTTTCATTAAGACATCAGGGCACCAAGCCAGACTGTTTACACAACCCAAGCAGCATATGAGTTCATGTAGCTGCTCGCTGGATAGGAAACCTCACCATCCAATCAAGGATTACTCAACACCACAGGTTGTGTTATTGCAAGAAGTTGGTAATTGCTATAAAGAGGATCTTGAAGGAAAACTACTCTAGGTAATGAGGGTTATATGTTGGCTACCACTCCAAGAGGGTGCTCCCCACAGCGACCGTAAGATTTTAGCTACAGATGGAGCCTCCCTTATCTTTACCGGTTTTCTGCCTAAACGGAGGTTTAGTCGCACCTAGTCGAAAAACAGCTTAAATCATAGAATTTGGGGGTCATTTTGATCTCATAGTATTATAACCTCAATAACCATAATTTCCACTCATTTCCAGTCTATTCTGAACACCTCACACCTCACAATATTATTTTTATTCCTAAAATTTGCACCGAGGTCGCTGGATGACTAAGCTAAGCGACCCAAGTGGCCGACACAAACACCTGGCCCATCTAGGAGTGGCATTGCAGTGTCAGACAGGATGGCACTTCAAAAAAATAGTCCCCAAACAGCACATGATGCAAAGAAAAAAAGAGGCACAATGAGGTAGCTGTGTGACTAAGCTAAGCGACCCAAGTGGCCGACACAAACACCTGGCCCATCTAGGAGTGGCACTGCAGTGTCAGACAGGATGGCACTTCAAAAAAATAGTCCCCAAACAGCACATGATGCAAAGAAAAAAAGAGGCGCAATGAGGTAGCTGTGTGACTAAGCTAAGCGACCCAAGTGGCCGACACAAACACCTGGCCCAGCTAGGAGTGGCACTGCAGTGTCAGACAGGATGGCAGATTTAAAAAATAGTCCCCAAACAGCACATGATGCAAAGAAAAAAAGAGGTGCACCAAGGTCGCTGGATGGCTAAGCTAAGCGACACAAGTGGCCGATACAAACACCATGCCCGTCTAGGAGTGGCACTGCAGTGTCAGACAGGATGGCAGATTTAAAAAATAGTCCCCAAACAGCACGTGATGCACAGAAAAAAAGAGGTGCACCAAGGTCGCTGGATGGCTAAGCTAAGCGACCCAAGTGGCCGACACAAACACCTGGCCCATCTAGGAGTGGCACTGCAGTGTCAGACAGGATGGCAGATTTAAAAAATAGTCCCCAAACAGCACATGATGCAAAGAAAAAAAGAGGCGCAATGAGGTAGCTGTGCGACTAAGCTAAGCGACCCAAGTGGCCGACACAAACACCTGGCCCAGCTAGGAGTGGCACTGCAGTGTCAGACAGGATGGCAGATTTAAAAAATAGTCCCCAAACAGCACATGATGCAAAGAAAAAAAGTGGTGCACCAAGGTCGCTGGATGGCTAAGCTAAGCGACACAAGTGGCCGATACAAACACCATGCCCGTCTAGGAGTGGCACTGCAGTGTCAGACAGGATGGCAGATTTAAAAAATAGTCCCCAAACAGCACGTGATGCACAGAAAAAAAGAGGTGCACCAAGGTCGCTGGATGGCTAAGCTAAGCGACCCAAGTGGCCGACACAAACACCTGGCCCATCTAGGAGTGGCACTGCAGTGTCAGACAGGATGGCAGATTTAAAAAATAGTCCCCAAACAGCACATGATGCAAAGAAAAAAAGAGGCGCAATGAGGTAGCTGTGCGACTAAGCTAAGCGACCCAAGTGGCCGACACAAACACCTGGCCCATCTAGGAGTGGCACTGCAGTGTCAGACAGGATGGCACTTCCAAAAATAGTCCCCAAACAGCACATGATGCAAAGAAAAATGAAAGAAAAAAGAGGAGCAAGATGGAATTGTCCTTGGGCCCTCCCACCCACCCTTATGTTGTATAAACAGGACATGCACACTTTAACAAACCCATCATTTCAGTGACAGGGTCTGCCACATGACTGTGACTGAAATGACTGGTTGGTTTGGGCCCCCACCAAAAAAGAAGCAATCAATCTCTCCTTGCACAAACTAGCTCTACAGAGGCAAGATGTCCACCTCCTCCTCATCGTCCGATTCCTCACTCCTTTCACTGTGTACATCCCCCTCCTCACAGATTATTAATTCGTCCCCACTGGAATCCACCATCTCAGGTCCCTGTGTACTTTCTGGAGGCAATTGCTGGTGAATGTCTCCATGGAGGAATTGATTATAATTCATTTTGATGAACATCCTCTTCTCCACATTTTCTGGAAGTAACCTCGTACGCCGATTGCTGACAAGGTGAGCAGCTGCACTAAACACTCTTTCGGAGTACACACTGGAGGGGGGGGCAACTTAGGTAAAATAAAGCCAGTTTGTGCAAGGGCCTCCAAATTGCCTCTTTTTCCTGCCAGCATACGTACGGACTGTCTGACGAGCCTACTTGGATGCGGTCACTCATATAATCCTCCACCATTCTGTCAATGGTGACAGAATCATATGCAGTGACAGTAGACGACATGTCAATAATCGTTGGCCGGTCCTTCAGTCCGGACCAGATGTCAGCACTCGCTCCAGACTGCCCTGCATCACCGCCAGCGGGTGGGCTCGGAATTCTTAGCCTTTTCCTCGCACCCCCAGTTGCGGGAGAATGTGAAGGAGGAGCTGTTGACGGGTCACGTTCCGCTTGACTTGACAATTTTTTCACCAGCAGGTCTTTGAACCTCTGCAGACTTGTGTCTGCCGGAAAGAGAGATACAACGTAGGTTTTAAATCTAGGATCGAGCACGGTGGCCAAAATGTAGTGCTCTGATTTCAACAGATTGACCACCCGTGAATCCTGGTTAAGCGAATTAAGGGCTCCATCCACAAGTCCCACATGCCTAGCGGAATCGCTCTGTTTTAGCTCCTCCTTCAATCTCTCCAGCTTCTTCTGCAAAAGCCTGATGAGGGGAATGACCTGACTCAGGCTGGCAGTGTCTGAACTGACTTCACGTGTGGCAAGTTCAAAGGGTTGCAGAACCTTGCACAACGTTGAAATCATTCTCCACTGCGCTTGAGTCAGGTGCATTCCCCCTCCTTTGCCTATATCGTAGGTAGCTGTATAGGCTTGAATGGCCTTTTGCTGCTCCTCCATCCTCTGAAGCATATAGAGGGTTGAATTCCACCTCGTTACCACCTCTTGCTTCAGATGATGGCAGGGCAGGTTCAGGAGTGTTTGCTGGTGCTCCAGTCTTCGGCACGCGGTGGCTGAATGCCGAAAGTGGTCCGCAAATCTTCGGCCCACCGACAGCATCTCTTGCACGCCCCTGTCATTTTTTAAATAATTCTGCACCACCAAATTCAATGTATGTGCTAAACATGGGACGTGCTGGAATTTGCCCACATGTAATGCACGCACAATATTGGTGGCGTTGTCCGATGTCACAGATCCCCAGGAGAGTCCAATTGGGGTGAGCCATTCTGCGATGATGTTCCTCAGTTTCCGTAAGAGGTTGGCAGCTGTGTGCCTCTTATGGAAAGCGGTGATACAAAGTGTAGCCTGCCTAGGAACGAGTTGGCGTTTGCGAGATGCTGCTACTGGTGCCGCCGCTGCTGTTCTTGCCGCGGGAGGCAATACATCTACCCAGTGGGCTGTCATAGTCATATAGTCCTGAGTCTGCCCTGGTCAACTTGTCCACATGTCCGTGGTTAAGTGGACATTGGGTACAACTGCATTTTTTAGGACACTGGTGACTCTTTTTCTGACGTCTGTGTACATTTTCGGTATCACCTGCCTAGAGAAATGGAACCTAGATGGTATTTGGTACTGGGGACACAGTACCTCAATCAATTCTCTAGTTCCCTGTGAATTAACGGTGGATACCGGAAACACGTTTCTCACCACCCAGGCTGCCAAGGCCTGAGTTATCCGCTTTGCAGCAGGATGACTGCTGTGATATTTCATCTTCCTCGCAAAGAACTGTTGGACAGTCAATTGCTTACTGGAAGTAGTACAAGTGGTCTTCCGACTTCCCCTCTGGGATGACGATCGACTCCCAGCAGCAACAACAGCAGCGCCAGCAGCAGTAGGCGTTACACTCAAGGATGCATCGGAGGAATCCCAGGCAGGAGAGGACTCGTCAGACTTAACATTGACATGGCCTGCAGGACTATTGGCTTTCCTGTCTAAGGAGGAAATTGACACTGAGGGAGTTGGTGGTGTGGTTTGCAGGAGCTTGGTTACAAGAGGAAGGGATTTAGTGGTCAGTGGACTTCTTCCGTTGTCACCCAAAGTTTTTGACCTTGTCACTGACTTCTGATGAATGTGCTCCAGGTGACGTATAAGGGAGGATGTTCCTAGGTGGTTAACGTCCTTACCCCTACTTATTACAGCTTGACAAAGGCAACACACGGCTTGACACCAGTTGTCCACATTTCTGTTGAAATAATTCCACACCGAAGAGGTGATTTTTTTTGTATTTTGACCAGGCATGTCAATGGCCATATTCGTCCCACGGACAACAGGTGTCTCTCCGGATGCCCGACTTAAACAAACCACCTCACCATCAGAATCCTCCTTGTCAATTTCCTCCTCAGCGCCAGCAACACCCATATCCTCATCCTGGTGTACTTCAACAGAGGCATCTTCAATTTGACTATCAGGAACTGGACTGCGGGTGCTCCTTCCAGCACTTGCAGGGAGCGTGCAAATGGTGGAAGGCGCCACCTCTTCCCGTCCAGTGTTGGGAAGGTCAGGCATCGCAACCGACACAATTGGACTCTCCTTGGGGATTTGTGATTTAGAGGAACGCACAGTTCTTTGCTGTACTTTTGCCAGCTTAAATCTTTTCCTTTTTCTAGCGAGAGGATGAGTGCTTCCATCCTCATGTGAATCTGACCTACTAGTCATGAGGAACATAGGAGAGGGCCTCAGCCGTTCCTTGCCACTCCGTGTCGTAAATGGCATATTGGCAAGTTTACGCTTCTCCTCAGACAATTTTAATTTTGATTTTTGGGTAATTTTACTGAACTTTTGTATTTGGATTTTACATGCTCTCTACTATGACATTGGGCATCGGCCTTGGCAGACGACTTTGATGGCATTTCATCGTCTCGGCCATGACTAGTGGCAGCAGCTTCAGCATGAGGTGGAAGTGGATCTTGATCTTTCCCTATTTTACCCTCCACATTTTTGTTCTCCATTTTTTAATGTGTGGAATTATATGTCAGTAATATATTTATCAATAGCAATGGCCTACTACTATATATACTGCGCACAAAAACTTAAATGCACCACAGGTATGGATGGATAGTATACTTGACGACACAGAGGTAGGTAGAGCAGTGGCCTACTGTATCGT
Organism: Pseudophryne corroboree; assembly: GCF_028390025.1. Taxonomy (NCBI): domain Eukaryota; kingdom Metazoa; phylum Chordata; class Amphibia; order Anura; family Myobatrachidae; genus Pseudophryne; species Pseudophryne corroboree. The sequence continues at coordinate 648,846,794 of NC_086446.1, read as the reverse complement.
ACTGCTATATATTATATACTGGTGGTCAGCAGACTGTGCAAAACTGAAATGCACCACAGGTATGGATGGATAGTATACTTGACGACACAGAGGTAGGTAGAGCAGTGGCCTACTGTACCGTACTGCTATATATTATATACTGGTGGTCAGCAAACTGTGCAAAACTGAAATGCATCACAGGTATGGATGGATAGTATACTTGATGACACAGAGGTAGGTAGAGCAGTGGCCTACTGTACTGTACTGCTATATATTATATATACTGGTGGTCAGCAAACTGTGCAAAACTGAAATGCACCACAGGTATGGATGGATAATATACTTGACGACACAGAGGTAGGTAGAGCAGTGGCCACCTGTACTGTACTGCTATATATTATATACTGGTGGCCAGCAAACTGTGCAAAACTGAAATGCACCACAGGTATGGATGGATAGTATACTTGACGACACAGAGGTAGGTAGAGCAGTGGCCTACTGTACCGTACTGCTATATATTATATATACTGGTGGTCAGCAAACTGTGCAAAACTGAAATGCACCACAGGTATGGATGGATAGTATACTTGACGACACAGAGGTAGGTAGTGCAGTGGCCTACTGTACCGTACTGCTATATATTATATACTGGTGGTCAGCAAACTGTGCAAAACTTAAATGCACCACAGGTATGGATGGGATAGTATACTTGACGACACAGAGGTAGAGCAATGGACTACTGTACCGTACTGCTATATATATACTGGTGGTCATCAAAATTCTGCACTGTCCTCCTACTATATACTACAATGCAGCACAGATATGAAGCGTTTTTCAGGCAGAGAACGTATAATACTGGTGGTCACTGGTCAGCAAAACTCTGCACTGTCCTCCTACTATATAATACTGCTGGTCCCCAGTCCCCACAATAAAGCAATTAGCACACTGAGCACAGATATTTGCAGCACACTGAGCACAGATATGGAGCATTTTTCAGGCAGAGAACATAGATATTTGCACTTGCAGCACACTGAGCACAGATATTTGCAGCACACTGAGCACAGATATTTGCAGCACACTGAACATAGAAACTGAGAGGACGCCAGCCACGTCCTCTCACGATCATCTCCAATGCACGAGTGAAAAATGGCGGCGACGCGCGGCTCCTCATATAGAATACGAATCTCGCGAGAATCCGACTGCGGGATGATGACGTTCAGGCGCGCTCGGGTTAACCAAGCAAGGCGGGAGGATCCGAGTCTGCTCGGAACCGTGTAAAAAAAGGTGAAGTTTGGTGGGTTCGGATTCCGACGAACCGAACCCGCTTATCACTAGTATACAATAGTCAATTTTGTTGTAATAGTAAAGAAAAAATGGAACACTTTATGTTCTTGTGATCGTGCTGTTCATTAATTCGTATTTTTCATACTGCATTGTAGGAGAGTGCAAGAAATTGTGGAGGAACTAACTCGTGAGGATGATGAGTGTACTGCTTCGCAAATAAAACAAATTCTCCATTCCAAGTATGACCTGGACATATCAATCACCAGCATTAGAAGGATGCATCAGAAAATGGGATGGACCTTTGGCGCTACAAGGTAAAATACTGTAAGCAGTATAAAGCAGAAATGCACACTATTTCACAGTTAATAATCCTTTGAAAAATTATACAACAATGACGTAAATCAATATATAGACTGTATATATATATATATATATATAAACTGTATAGTGTATATCCTGTATACAGTATATATATATATATATATGTATGTATATATATATATATATATATATAAATGTGCTTTCTGGTGCCCGGCACTCCTGATCCTTAAGCGCACTTGCCTGGGTGCCCTCCGCTCCAGATCAGATACCACTAAAACAAATGCAGCGTCACTCCAGGGCTTTGAAAAAATCTTTGTATCTTTATTCCATCACTGTTCCAACGTTTCGGGGTCCGTAACCCCTTTGTCAAGGTGGGTTACGGACCCCGAAACGTTGGAACAGTGATGGAATAAAGATACAAAGATTTTTTCAAAGCCCTGGAGTGACGCTGCATTTGTTTTAGTGGTATATATATATATATATATATATATATATACAGTACTTTGTATATACTGTAATGTATCTATATACTGTATAAAGAAAAGAGTTGATCAGGCACGTTGATGGATTAAGAGCGGTGAAACATTTTTTACGATGTGTTTCACGGATGAATCGTTTGTTGCTCTTGAGAGGTTCTCCCAAATGTAATTCCGTAAACGTCCCCATATCTCATTAAAGCCAAGTCCAAAGCATCCATTGAAGGTCCATGTATGGGGAGCCATATCACGATTAGGAGCTGTTCCCCTATTATTGTTCAAAGGTACTTTATTCTGTGCCTGTGTTCTATAAAAATATATGCTGTACTGTACAATACATGTGAATTCACAATAAAATAAATTGCTTATTAATGAACAACATTTTCTTATTTCTGTAGGGATCATGGATAAGCAATTATTTCAAGTAAAAATAGTAGAGGTATGTATGGTGCCTTTCATGAGGGAATATTACCAATCTCATCACAGGATATTCCAGGATAATGATCCCAAACACTCTGCATCAGCCAAATTTATGGAAGAGAAAGGTATCAATTGGGAATGCACACCACCAGAGTGAGTATTGTTTTAATACTGTACAAGTAATGTTTGTACAGCACTGTAGTAAATGTTTTTATTGGCTTAATGAACAGTACAATACTGTATGTTTTCAAGGGGTTTGCGTGGACCGCACAGTATGTGTATCTTGTTCAAGGGGGCTGCTGGTATCTGGAGAGTTGTCCAGACTCTAGGGCTAGTGTTATCGTACAGGTTTTGGATACCTGCGCTCACCCTCTATTTGGTGTTTGTATGTGAGAAATGATGTATCTCTATGATCTGTAAATACCTTTATAAGTCACAATGCTTAGTATAACAGATGGTACAATAATTCATATATAATTGATGATATAGTGATTACACATAAATGCCCTTATTTGCAAACAGTAACATGCATATTGGGGGTAATTCCAAGTTGATCGCAGCAGGAAATTTTTTAGCAGTTGGGCAAAACCATGTGCACTGCAGGGGAGGCAGATATAACATGTGCAGAGAGAGTTAGATTTGGGTGTGGTGTGTTCAATCTGCAATCTAAATTGCAGTGTAAAAATAAAGCAGCCAGTATTTACCCTGCACAGAAACAAAATAACCCACCCAAATCTAACTCTGTCTGCACATGTTACATCTGCCTCCCCTGCAGTGCACATGGTTTTGCCCAACTGCTAAAAAATTTCCTGCTGCGATCAACTTGGAATTACCCCCATTGTGTGAACATCCGATGTATAGGGAAATTAAACACAAGATTAAATAAAATATGGTATTGCCGCTTGATGAATATCCAAGAAAAAAAAAAAAAAAAGTCTTGTGAGAAAAGGAGTATCTTTGTTCCAGATATATAGGAGTCAGTCTTTATCCGAAGGGATTTCCTTTCCCCTCAGTGTGAGTCTAACCAGTGTGCCCAGAGGCGGTTCTTTTGTCAATAATTGATCGTAGGTGGAGGTCGTGTTCTGGGAGGCCGGCATCCCGGCCTGCCAGGTGCAACTTACCCTCACGATGTGATGTTTAGTTCTCTTTGTTCACTCTGTGGTGAGTGATGATGTGGCCACTTGCGCTGTTTCCGCTGTATCCGTCCCCGGTGGTGCTCCTCAGCAGACAGGGCTGGAAGCCTTCCTGGCTCTGCTGCTAGGCTGCTGGGTCCCGCCGGAAGCCGCACTGAACAACCGGAAGTTGCGTTGCCACAATGCTCCGCTTATTCCTATGTCCTGTGCGGTCTCAACGGCCGCTCCACTCGCCGGCTGGCGAGGATTCTTGTGGATGTAGTTTGCGGTGATGTGCTGGCAAGCTTGAGGTGTCTGCATGGATCTGTTTTCCAACGCGTTTCGGCCGCAACTGGCCCTCTTCAAGGATTCAGAGTGCTGTCCCATGGGGTTCTTTTATTGGTCTTTCTGACCAATCGGATGCGGTGGGTGTGGTTCCAAATGGGTGATTGATGTTGTGGTGGGTGTGGTTCCAAATGGGTGATTGATGTTTCCATGGAAATGCTTCACTTAGTGCATCTGTTCATTTCAAACAGTAGTGTGCCAGACTTTTTTACTTTTATGGTATGGTGTTTAACGACAACGTGTATGTCCCATATATAGATAGTGGTTTCTTGGTCATATGTATCAACATACATGAATAGTAGTTCTACGGTTAAGTAGAGATATCATTTTCTACAAACATATCACATTTGCATATGTATTCATGTCTATGTATAAGTGGATATGGGTGTCTGGTTTTCCAGTGTCCGATAGTGTGCTCCAACCTGTAATAATTATTTGACTAGTATGCTGTTGTTAAAGTCAATGTTGAGACCTTTCGTTGCCATGGTTTTGAGATTAAAGATCCATTTTAATTCGTTCCTATCCAATATTTTATTGAAATCCCCACCTCTCCAATTTCTGAGTGGTTTCTCTATTGCTATGAAGAGCAAAGTGGTGGAATTTGCCCCATGTACTTCTTTGTAATGTTTTGATATGCTGTGGATCTCATATCCAATTTTGATGTTTCTTATATGTTCATATATCCTATTTTTTAATGGTCTGATGGTTCTGCCTATATATTCTAGCCCACACGGGCATCTCAGTAGGTATATCACCCCCTTACTTTCACATGAGACTTCATGTTTGATTTTGAATGACTCATTTATCGTGGAGGAGTGGAATTCCTCTATTCTCTTTGTGGTGGTCTTGTGTGTGATCTTGCAGCCTGAGCATTTGCCACAATAGTGAAAGCCCGTATGGTGTTCTGTGTATGGTAACGTAGTTTGTACCTTTGCTGATGGTTTGAGATGGTTCCTTACCAATTTCTGCTTAATGTCAGGGGCTTTCCTGTAGACTATGTGTGGTCTGTCATCCAAGATTTTATTAAGGTCCTCATCTTTCCTTAGTATACTCCAATGTGTTTGCAAACTTTGCAATGTCTTCTCTATTTGTTTGGCTGCATATTTCAATTCTTGGAAAAGAAATATGCCCCCGAACTGGTAGACAAAGCATTTGCAGAAACATTACACTTAGACAGACAAACACTACTACAGGACAAAACTAAACCACAGAATTCCCCAGGAGAGAGCACCTACTTCATAACCCAATATAACAGAGCAGCCAAACAAATAGAGAAGACATTGCAAACACATTGGAGTATACTAAGGAAAGATGAGGACCTTAATAAAATCTTGGATGACAGATCACACATAGTCTACAGGAAAGCCCCTGACATTAAGCAGAAATTGGTAAGGAACCATCTCAAACCATCAGCAAAGGTACAAACTACGTTACCATACACAGAACACCATACGGGCTTTCACTATTGTGGCAAATGCTCAGGCTGCAAGATCACACACAAGACCACCACAAAGAGAATAGAGGAATTCCACTCCTCCACGATAAATGAGTCATTCAAAATCAAACATGAAGTCTCATGTGAAAGTAAGGGGGTGATATACCTACTGAGATGCCCGTGTGGGCTAGAATATATAGGCAGAACCATCAGACCATTAAAAAATAGGATATATGAACATATAAGAAACATCAAAATTGGATATGAGAACCACAGCGTATCAAAACATTACAAAGAAGTACATGGGACAAATCCCACCACTTTGTTCTTCATAGCAATAGAGAAACCACTCAGAAATTGGAGAGGTGGGGATTTCAATAAAATATTGGATAGGAACGAATTAAAATGGATCTTTAATCTCAAAACCATGGCAACGAAAGGTCTCAACATTGACTTTAACAACAGCATACTAGTCAAATAATTATTACAGGTTGGAGCACACTATCGGACACTGGAAAACCAGACACCCATATCCACTTATACATAGACATGAATACATATGCAAATGTGATATGTTTGTAGAAAATGATATCTCTACTTAACCGTAGAACTACTATTCATGTATGTTGATACATATGACCAAGAAACCACTATCTATATATGGGACATACACGTTGTCGTCAAACACCATACCATAAAAGTAAAAAAGTCTGGCACACTACTGTTTGAAATGAACAGATGCACTAAGTGAAGCATTTCCATGGAAACATCAATCACCCATTTGGAACCACACCCACCACAACATCAATCACCCATTTGGAACCACACCCACCGCATCCGATTGGTCAGAAAGACCAATAAAAGAACCCCATGGGACAGCACTCTGAATCCTTGAAGAGGGCCAGTTGCGGCCGAAACGCGTTGGAAAACAGATCCATGCAGACACCTCAAGCTTGCCAGCACATCACCGCAAACTACATCCACAAGACTCCTCGCCGGCCGGCGAGTGGAGCGGCCGTTGAGACCGCACAGGACATAGGAAGAAGCGGAGCGTTGTGGCAACGCAACTTCCGGTTGTTCAGTGCGGCTTCCGGCGGGACCCGGCAGCCTAGCAGCAGAGCCAGGAAGGCTTCCAGCCCTGTCTGCTGAGGAGCACCACCGGGGACGGATACAGCGTAAACAGCGCAAGTGGCCACATCATCACTCACCACAGAGTGAACAAAGAGAACTAAACATCACATCGTGAGGGTAAGTTGCACCTGGCAGGCCGGGACGCCGGCCTCCCAGAACACGACCTCCACCTACGATCAATTATTGACAAAAGAACCGCCTCTGGGCACACTGTTTAGACTCACACTGAGGGGAAAGGAAATCCCTTCAGATAAAGACTGACTCCTATATATCTGGAACAAAGATACTCCTTTTCTCACAAGACATTTTTTTTTTTTTTAGGATATTCATCAAGCGGCAATACCATATTTTATTTAATCTTGTGTTTAATTTCCCTATACATCGGATGTTCACACAATATGCATGTTACTATTTGCAAATAAGGGCATTTATGTGTAATCACAATATCATCAATTATATATGAATTATTGTACCATCTGTTATACTAAGCATTGTGACTTATAAAGGTATTTACAGATCATAGAGATACTAGAGATGAGCGGGTTCGGTTTCTCTGAAACCGAACCCGCACGAACTTCATGTTTTTTTCACGGGTCCGAGCAGACTCGGATCCTCCCGCCTTGCTCGGTTAACCCGAGCGCGCCCGAACGTCATCATGACGCTGTCGGATTCTCGCGAGACTCGGATTCTATATAAGGAGCCGCGCGTCGCCGCCATTTTCACACGTGCATTGAGATTGATAGGGAGAGGACGTGGCTGGCGTCCTCTCCATTAGAAATTAGATTAGAAGAGAGAGAGAGATTGTGCAGAGTCAGACAGAGTTTACCACAGTGACCAGTGCAGTTGTTGTTAGTTAACTTTTATTTATTTTAATATAATATATCCGTTCTCTGCTATATCCGTTCTCTGCCTGAAAAAAAACGATACACAGCAGCAGCCAGTCACACAGTGTGACTCAGTCTGTGTGCACTCAGCTCAGCCCAGTGTGCTGCACATCAATGTATAAAAGGCAAAGCTTATAATAATTGTGGGGGAGACTGGGGAGCACTGCAGGTTGTTATAGCAGGAGCCCCCAGGAGTACATAATATTATATTAATTTAAAATTAAACAGTGCACACTTTTGCTGCAGGAGTGCCACTGCCAGTGTGACTAGTGGTGACCAGTGCCTGACCACCAGTATAGTAGTATATTGTTGTATGTATTGTATACTATCTCTTTATCAACCAGTCTATATTAGCAGCAGACACAGTACAGTGCGGTAGTTCACGGCTGTGGCTACCTCTGTGTCGGCAGTCGGAACTCGGCAGGCAGTCCGTCCATCCATAATTGTATTACAATATATACCACCTAACCGTGGTATTTTTTTTTCTTTCTTTATACCGTCGTCATAGTGTCATACTTGTTACGAGTATACTACTATCTCTTTATCAACCAGTGTACAGTGCGGTAGTTCACGGCTGTGGCTACCTCTGTGTCGGCAGTCGGCAGGCAGTCCGTCCATCCATAATTGTATTATTATTATAATATATACCACCTAACCGTGGTTTTTTTTTCATTCTTTATACCGTCGTCATAGTGTCATACTAGTTGTTACGAGTATACTACTATCTCTTTATCAACCAGTGTACAGTGCGGTAGTTCACGGCTGTGGCTACCTCTGTGTCGGCAGTCGGCAGGCAGTCCGTCCATCCATAATTGTATTATTATTATAATATATACCACCTAACTGTGGTATTTTTTTTTCTTTCTTTATACCGTCGTCATAGTGTCATACTAGTTGTTACGAGTATACTACTATCTCTTTATCAACCAGTGTACAGTGCGGTAGTTCACGGCTGTGGCTACCTCTGTGTCGGCAGTCGGCAGGCAGTCCGTCCATCCATAATTGTATTATTATTATAATATATACCACCTAACCGTGGTTTTTTTTTCATTCTTTATACCGTCGTCATAGTGTCATACTAGTTGTTACGAGTATACTACTATCTCTTTATCAACCAGTGTACAGTGCGGTAGTTCACGGCTGTGGCTACCTCTGTGTCGGCAGTCGGCAGGCAGTCCGTCCATCCATAATTGTATTATTATTATAATATATACCACCTAACCGTGGTTTTTTTTTCATTCTTTATACCGTCGTCATAGTGTCATACTAGTTGTTACGAGTATACTACTATCTCTTTATCAACCAGTGTACAGTGCGGTAGTTCACGGCTGTGGCTACCTCTGTGTCGGCAGTCGGCAGGCAGTCCGTCCATCCATAATTGTATTATTATTATAATATATACCACCTAACCGTGGTTTTTTTTTCATTCTTTATACCGTCGTCATAGTGTCATACTAGTTGTTACGAGTATACTACTATCTCTTTATCAACCAGTGTACAGTGCGGTAGTTCACGGCTGTGGCTACCTCTGTGTCGGCAGTCGGCAGGCAGTCCGTCCATCCATAATTGTATTATTATTATAATATATACCACCTAACCGTGGTTTTTTTTTCATTCTTTATACCGTCGTCATAGTGTCATACTAGTTGTTACGAGTATACTACTATCTCTTTATCAACCAGTGTACAGTGCGGTAGTTCACGGCTGTGGCTACCTCTGTGTCGGAACTCGGCAGGCAGTCCGTCCATCCATAATTGTATTATATACCACCTAACCGTGGTTTTTTTATACCACCTAACCGTGGCAGTCCGTCCATAATTGTATACTAGTATCCAATCCATCCATCTCCATTGTTTACCTGAGGTGCCTTTTAGTTCTGCCTATAAAATATGGAGAACAAAAAAGTTGAGGTTCCAAAATTAGGGAAAGATCAAGATCCACTTCCACCTCGTGCTGAAGCTGCTGCCACTAGTCATGGCCGAGACGATGAAATGCCAGCAACGTCGTCTGCCAAGGCCGATGCCCAATGTCATAGTACAGAGCATGTCAAATCCAAAACACCAAATATCAGAAAAAAAAGGACTCCAAAACCTAAAATAAAATTGTCGGAGGAGAAGCGTAAACTTGCCAATATGCCATTTACCACACGGAGTGGCAAGGAACGGCTGAGGCCCTGGCCTATGTTCATGGCTAGTGGTTCAGCTTCACATGAGGATGGAAGCACTCAGCCTCTCGCTAGAAAAATGAAAAGACTCAAGCTGGCAAAAGCAGCACAGCAAAGAACTGTGCATTCTTCGAAATCCCAAATCCGAATTCCGAGCCCACCCGCTGGCGGTGATGCAGGGCAGTCTGGAGCGACTGCTGATGCTGACATCTGGTCCGGACTGAAGGACCTGACAACCATTACGGACATGTCGTCTACTGTCACTGCATATGATTCTCTCACCATTGATAGAATGGTGGAGGATTATATGAGTGACCGCATCCAAGTAGGCACGTCACACAGTCCGTACTTATACTGGCAGGAAAAAGAGGCAATTTGGAGGCCCTTGCACAAACTGGCTTTATTCTACCTAAGTTGCCCTCCCACAAGTGTGTACTCCGAAAGAGTGTTTAGTGCCGCCGCTCACCTTGTCAGCAATCGGCGTACGAGGTTACATCCAGAAAATGTGGAGAAGATGATGTTCATTAAAATGAATTATAATCAATTCCTCCGCGGAGACATTGACCAGCAGCAATTGCCTCCACAAAGTACACAGGGAGCTGACATGGTGGATTCCAGTGGGGACGAATTGATAATCTGTGAGGAGGGGGATGTACACGGTGATATATCGGAGGATGATGATGAGGTGGACATCTTGCCTCTGTAGAGCCAGTTTGTGCAAGGAGAGATTAATTGCTTCTTTTTTGGTGGGGGTCCAAACCAACCCGTCATTTCAGTCACAGTCGTGTGGCAGACCCTGTCACTGAAATGATGGGTTGGTTAAAGTGTGCATGTCCTGTTTTGTTTATACAACATAAGGGTGGGTGGGAAGGGCCCAAGGACAATTCCATCTTGCACCTCTTTTTTCTTTTATTTTTCTTTGCGTCATGTGCTGTTTGGGGAGGGTTTTTTGGAAGGGACATCCTGCGTGACACTGCAGTGCCACTCCTAGATGGGCCCGGTGTTTGTGTCGGCCACTAGGGTCGCTTATCTTTCTCACACAGTCAGCTACCTCATTGCGCCTCTTTTTTTCTTTGCGTCATGTGCTGTTTGGGGAGGGTTTTTTGGAAGGGACATCCTGCGTGACACTGCAGTGCCACTCCTAGATGGGCCAGGTGTTTGTGTCGGCCACTAGGGTCGCTAATCTTACTCACACAGCTACCTCATTGCGCCTCTTTTTTTCTTTGCGTCATGTGCTGTTTGGGGAGGGTTTTTTGGAAGGGACATCCTGCGTGACACTGCAGTGCCACTCCTAGATGGGCCCGGTGTTTGTGTCGGCCACTAGGGTCGCTAATCTTACTCACACAGCTACCTCATTGCGCCTCTTTTTTTCTTTGCGTCATGTGCTGTTTGGGGAGGGTTTTTTGGAAGGGACATCCTGCGTGACACTGCAGTGCCACTCCTAGATGGGCCCGGTGTTTGTGTCGGCCACTAGGGTCGCTGAGCTTAGTCATCCAGCGACCTCGGTGCAAATTTTAGGACTAAAAATAATATTGTGAGGTGTAAGGTGTTCAGAATAGACTGAAAATGAGTGTTAATTATGGTTATTGAGGTTAATAATACTATGGGATCAAAATGACCCCCAAATTCAATGTTTTAAGATGTTTTTTAGGGTTTTTTGAAAAAACCACCCGAATCCAAAACACACCCGAATCCGACAAAAAAAATTCGGTGAGGTTTTGCCAAAACGCGGTCGAACCCAAAACACGGCCGCGGAACCGAACCCAAAACCAAAACACAAAACCCGAAAAATTTCAGGCGCTCATCTCTAAGAGATACATCATTTCTCACATACAAACACCAAATAGAGGGTGAGCGCAGGTATCCAAAACCTGTACGATAATACTGTATGTTTATTTAATCTTTTTCATTTCATTAACAAACATTTTTTTTCTTTACTGTTTATTTTAGATCACCGAACATGAATCCAATTGAATTAGTGTGTGTTGAATTGAAGAGATACATTAGGAGTGTTGCAAAGCCAACAACAAAACAGCAGCTGTTGGGTGGGATCAAAACATTTTGGAAAGAAGTACTTACACCTGAATATTGTAATAATTATATAAATCACCTGTATAAAATATTGCCTGTTATAGTTGAAAGAAATGGTCAAGCCACTGGTGTGTAGTACTGTAATTTCTGTTTAAAATTTTAATCAATGCATTATTAAAAATGTTTTTAAAATTGCATTTGTCTGAATATTGCCTATGCTACAATATTGTACATTATACTATTCAGTAGTACTGTTATTGAAGTGTATGAACAGTTGTTTACAGTTTTATAAGTCCTATATAATAGAATACATTTTTGATCAGTACTGTACAGTACATAAAATCAGATTTTGTAATAAAGACTTTTTTACATTTGTATTGATGCTTTTCCAATAAATATTCCGTTATACAGTACAGTATGGTACATGGGGGTAAATGTACAGTATGATGTGTCGTTATGGGGGAAGTGGTATTAAACATAGAAACATACTGTAGAAACATACACTAAAATTTGACAGCAGATGAGAACCACTGTGTCCATCAAGTCTGACCCTTTTTTTCCAATATTTTACCTCAAACATTATTATTTGATCCTTAAAATATTTACTCAGGGCTGTAACTAGGTGTGTGCCGATGGTGCCTTGCCCACAGCACAACTGCACTGGAGGCGCACCATCAGGCAGCACACCCCCAACGTATGAGCATTTTAGTGAGTGAGTGCATAGTGAAAGTCACGCTGTCCGCCGGCGCCTGTGTCCCGCCGCTTCCTCGGTAAGGGATGGGGAGCGGTGGCGCAGGCATCATTTGGTGTTACACAGCACAGTCCCCCGTGCGGTAATTCCACCAGTGAGACTCGCCACTGCTGCAAAGGAGAGGGAGTGCTACTGAAACCGCCAGCTGCAGTATATGACCCGCCTCTGCTGATTCCACCTGTTAGACCCACCGCCACATCAGGAATGGAGAACGAGTGGGAGCGTCTGTAGAACAGAGTCTGCGCCTAGCAGGTCTGGATGCCGGATCGCCCCCACAGGTGAAAAAACACACACACACTCCCTGCCTAATGCGACACACACACACACACACACACACTCCCCCTGCCTAATGTGATACACACACACACACACTCCCTACCTAATATGTCGAAAAAAGGGGGCTATGTTGCTGTAATATATAACATAGGGGACCTCTGCTGCCTAATGTGTAAAAAAGGCGGACTCTGCTGCTGTAATGTGTAAAAGGGGGACTATACCTGCCTAATGTATAAAAGGGGACTCTACCTGCCGTACTGTGTAAAAGGGGGACTCTACCTGCCTAATGTGTAAAAGGGGACTCTATGTGCCGCACCGTGTAAAAGGGGGACTCTACCTGCCTAATGTGTAAAAGGGGACTCTACGTGCCGCACTGTGTAAAAGAGGGACTCTACCTGCCTAATGTGTTAAAGGGGACGCTACGTGCCACACTGTGTAAAAGGGGGACTCTACCTGCCGTACTGTGTAAAAGGGAGCTATGTGGCCATGCCCCTTCCCCATGAAGCTTTTCACCTATATTTTTGGCGCACGCCTACGACGCGCATTAGCCCTGTTTTGTATTTAGTGGGGGTGGGGGGCGCTGATGCTGTTTCTTGCACACAGCGCTAAAATGTCTAGTTACAGCACTGTATCAGATTTTTAGTCTTTCTGGGTACAGGAGTACTGTATGTTTGTGATGTAGGCCATGCACCATTTTAGTTGCCCTTCTTCTTACAGTCTCTAATGTATTAATATCCTTTTGAAGATACAGTATGGCTTCAATAATTGAAGTGAGGCTATACTAATTACCTATACAGTACAGTGGCATTAATACAGTACTTTCTTTCTGCTGCTCATTCCTTTCCCAATGCAGACAAGCATCTGGCTAGCCTTCCTCATTGCTTTGTTACAATACATTGCTTACTTGCCTTTAAGTCACCTGAAATAGTGACCCCTACTATAGATCCCTTTCCTCCTCAGTAGATTCCAGTATACAGTAGTGCCATTTCCAGATGAGTGGGTTCGGTTCTCTGAAAACCGAACCCTACCGAACATCACGCCCCGAGCACGGATCCGAGTCCGGCTAGGGACTTGCCGCCAGACTCGGAAACCAGAACAAGGCAAAACGTCATCATCCCGCTGTCGGATTCTCACGGGTTTTGGATTCCATATAAGGAGCAGCGCGTCGCCGCTATTTTCACTCCAGTCCCAGAGAGTGCAGCGAGAGGATGTGTTTATCTCCTCATTGTCTGTCTGTGCCAGAAAGTGGTGTGGCAACCTGCTCTGTCTTATGAGGGTCAGTCCAGTGCTGTCTTGTGCTGCATCAGTCCAGTGGTGGTGTCTTGTGCTGTATCAGTCCAGTCACAGTGGTGGTGTCCTCTGCTGCCATATGTCCAGTGCTGCTGTATAAGTCCAGTCCAGTGGTGCTGTGTTGTGCTGCATTAGTCCAGTGGTGGTTTCCCTGTGCTGCTGTATAAGTCCAGTGGTACTGCCATATAAGTCCAGTGATATTGCTGTATATGTCCAGTGGTACTGACGTATAAGTCCAGTGATACTGCCATAAAAATCCAGTCCAGTGGTACTGCCATATATGTCCAGTGATACTGCCATATTTGTCCAGTGGTACTGCCGAAAAAGTCCAGTGATACTGCCATATAACTCCAGTGATACTGCAGTATAAGTCTAGTGATACTGCCATATAAGACTAGTGGTACTGCCGTATAAGTCCAGTGATACTGCCGTATATGTCCAGTGATACTGCCGTAAAAGTCCAGTGATACTGCCGTATATGTCCAGTGGTACTGCCATATAAGTCCAGTAGTACAGCCGTATAAGTCCAGTGATACTGCTGGATAAGTCCAGTGATACTGCCGTATAAGTCCAGTGGTACTGGACGTATAAGTCCAGTGGTACTGCCGTATAAGTCCAGTGATACTGCCGTATATGTCCAGTGGCACTGCCATATAAGTCCAGGGGTGCAGCCGTATAAGTCCAGTCCAGTGGTACTGCCGTATAAGTCCAGTGATACTGCCGTATATGTCCTGTGGTACTGCCATATAAATCCAGTGATACTGCTGTATAAGTCCAGTGATACTGCCGTATATGTCCAGTGGTACTGCCGTATAAGTCCAGTGACACTGCTGTATAAATCCAGTCCAGTGGTACTGCCGTATAAATCCAGTGGTACAGCCATATAAATCCAGTGATAAATCCTGTGATACTGCTGTACAAGTCCAGTGATACTGCCATATATGTCCAGTGGTATTGCCGTATAAGTCCAGTAATACTGCCATATAAGTCCAGTGGTACTGCTGTATAAATCCAGTGGTACTGCCGTATAAATGCAGTGATACTGTCGTATATATCTAGTGGTACTGCCGTATAAGTCCAGGATACTGCCGTATATGTCCACTGGTACTGCCGTATAAATCCAGTGATACTGCCATACAAATCCAGTCCAGTGGTACGGCTGTATAAGTCCAGTCCAGTGGTGCTGCCATATAAGTTCAGTGGTGCTGTCCTGTGCTGTATATAATTTACTCCAAATAAAGGGGTTATTAATATTTAATCCAAATAATTTTTACAGTGTCTGCTCTCCTGTGCTGCATTTTGTTATACAGGTTGAGTCTCCCTTATCCAAAATGCTTGGGACCAGAAGTATTTTGGATATCAGATTTTTCCGTATTTTGGAATAATTGCATACCATAATGAGATATCATGGTGATGGGACCCAAGTCTAAGCACAGAATTCATTTATGTTTCATATACACGTTATACACACAGCCTGAAGGTCATTTAATACAATATTTGTAATAACTTTGTGTCTTAAACAAAGTTTGTGTACATTGAGCCATCAGAAAACAAAGGTTTCACTATCTCACTCTCACTCAAAAAAGTCCGTATTTCGGAATATTCCGTATTTTGGAATATTTAGATATGGGATACTCAACCTGTATAACATCAGAAAAATAATGGAAAACAAAAATTTGGAGGATAAAATAGGGAAAGATCAAGAACCACTTCCTCCTACTGCTGCTGATGCTGCTGTTGTTGCTGCTGGTAGTTGATCATCATCCCAGAGGGGAAGTCAGAAGACCACTTGTACTACTTCAACTAAGCAAATGACTGTCCAACAGTCCTTTGCGAGGAAGATAAAATATGACAGCAGTCATCCTGTTGCAAAGCGGATAAATGAGGCCTTGACAGCTTTGTTGGTGTTAGACATGCGTCCTGTATCCGCCATTAGTACAGTGGGACTGCAGTGCCACTCCTAGATGGGCCAGGTGTTTGTGTCGCACACTTGTGTCGCTTAGCTTAGTCATACAGCTACCTCATTGCACCTCTTTTACTTCTTTGCATGATGTGCTGTTTGGAGACTAGTTTTTTTAAGTGCCATCCTATCTGCCACTGCACTGCAGTTCCACTCCTATATGGGATAGGTGTTTGTGCAGCACACTTGTGTCGCTTAGCTTTGTCATCCAGCGACCTCAGTGCAACTTTTAGGCCTAAAAACAATATTGTGAGGTGTGAGGTGTTCAGAATAGACTGGAAATGAGTGGAAATGAATGTTATTGAGATTAATAATACCGTAGGATCAAAATTACCTCCAAATTCTGGATTTTAGCTCTTTTTATGTTTTTTTTTCCAAAAATCATCCAGATTCAAAACAAAAACCAAAACCCGAAAGGGTGGTTTTGGCAAAACCTATCCAGCTTCAAAACACAAGTGGGGATCCAGATCCAAAACCAAAACATAAAACACGAAAAGTGCCGCCGAACATCTCTAGTGCCATTCATTCAGAACTGTATACTGTATTTACTGTACAGTAGCCTTTGGATTTTTGAGACCCAAGTGCATGATTTTGCATTTTTTGGAATTAAACTGTAATTGCCAGACTCTTGGATATTCCTCTAGTCAACCTACAGTAGATCCTCAATCATTTGTTTTACCCCTCCTGGTGTATCTACCCTGTTGCATACAGTACCTTTGTTTCATCTGCAAAAAGGCATACAGTAAAGTACTTTCCCTTTAATGCCATTTGCAACATCACCAATAAAGATTTTAAAAAGCACTGGTCCAAGTACAGATCCCTGGGGTACTCCACTGGTAACATTTCCCTCCTGTGAACACACTCCATTTACGAAAACTCTGTTTTCTATCATGCAACCAAGATCTAATCCATTCAACAATCTTAGTATGCAATAAACAAGCTTTAGAGTTCATTTAGCAGTTTGGGATGTGCAACAGTGTCAAAAGCCTTACTAAAGTCTATATAATGTAAGCTATTGTATATCCACGGCTCCACCTTTAGCCATCACTTTAGTCACACAGTCCAAAAAGTCAATAAGGTTTGTTTGACATGATCTCCTCCAGTGCATCCATGCTGTTTGGGATTCTGTCAATTGCTGGATTTGAGATAATCTACAGTACAACTCTTTCTTTTCCCTACTACTGAAGTAAGACTCACTGGTCTGTAGTTGTTTGCCTCTTCCTTGCTTCCACTCAGTGCTGAAGTTCTTCAGGGGACATCGCCAGAGGGGGGAGCTTTTGCTTAGTACAGTACATCTTGTCGATGTCCCTTCCTGCTTCATCTTGGCAATGAGGTGAAGCAGGAAGTGTTATACAGTACATTTATCTATTAATGTACTAAGTTTCTGTTTTGGACTGCTGTACATAAACCTATTGTACCACTCGGCCACTCAGCTCACAGTACAACCTTATCACCGACACAATGTCGTAATTACTGTACAGTGCTGTACTGCAATCTCAGTGAGACAGTACAGTATTTCTAAAGTACAGTATATTAACTTCTCCTGAGGATACTATGTATAGTAAAGTACTGTACTGTATCACACTTTTACAGTAAGACTGTACAGTATCTTGATAGGACTTACAGTAGCTTTACTGTACATTATTTACTGAGCTGTATACTTTATTTAGGAAAAAAACATTAACAACAGTAAATCGCCCATCCTGACAATGGGTAATTGCCTTGAAGGGCCTGATTGTACGCAAATGCAGCTTTCCTGCGTCTTTGCTGCCGCTTTGTCTGAGGGGTAGATTAGGAACTAAAAATGGCCCTGTACTATTGTCTAGAAGTGTCCCGACATGAGCAGCACAAGAGGTACAGTATAACGTACCGTGAAGCCATGAATCGGGACAATGCAGTATACTGAGTGTGGTGGGTTGGCCACCTGTCATGTGTGGGCTGGGGCTACATGACAAAACTAGTGATGTGCACCGGAAATTTTTCGGGTTTTGTGTTTTGGTTTTGGATTAGGTTCCGCGGCAGTGTTTTGGATTCGGACGCGTTTTGGCAAAACCTCCCTGAAAATTTTTGTCGGATTCGGGTGTGTTTTGGATTCGTTTTTTTTTTTTTACAAAAAACCCTCAAACAGCTTAAATCATAGAATTTGGGGGTCATTTTGATCCCATAGTATTATTAACCTCAATAACCATAATTTCCACTCATTTCCAGTCTATTCTGAACACCTCACACCTCACAATATTATTTTTAGTCCTAAAATTTGCACCGAGGTCGCTGGATGACAAAGATAAGCAACCCAAGTGGCTGACACAAACACCTGGCCCATCTAGGAGTGGCACTGCAGTGTCAGGCAGGATGGCACTTCAAAAAAATAGTCCCCAAACAGCACACGATGCAAAGAAAAAAAGAGGCGCACCAAGGTCGCTGTGTGACTAAGCTAAGCGACACAAGTGGCCGACACAAACACCTGGCCCATCTAGGAGTGGCACTGCAGTGTCAGACAGTATAGCTGATTAAAAAAATAGTCCCCAAACAGCACATGATGCAAAGAAAAAAAAAAGTGCACCAAGGTCGCTGGATGGCTAAGCTAAGCGACCCAAGTGGCCGACACAAACACCTGGCCCATCTAGGAGTGGCACTGCAGTGTCAGACAGTATGGCCGATTTAAAAAATAGTCCCCAAACAGCACATGATGCAAAGAAAAAAAGAGGTGCACCAAGGTCGCTGGATGGCTAAGCTAAGCGACCCAAGTGGCCGACACAAACACCTGGCACATCTAGTAGTGGCACTGCAGTGTCAGACAGGATGGCCAATTTAAAAAATAGTCCCCAAACAGCACATGATGCAAAGAAAAAAAGAGGTGCACCAAGGTCGCTAGATGGCTAAGCTAAGTGACCCAAGTGGCCGACACAAACACCTGGCCCATCTAGGAGTGGCACTGCAGTGTCAGACAGGATGGCCGATTTAAAAAACAGTCCCCAAACAGCACATGATGCAAAGAAAAAAAGAGGTGCACCAAGGTCCCTGGATGGCTAAGCTAAGCGACCCAAGTGGCCGACACAAACACCTGGCCCATCTAGGAGTGGCACTGCAGTGTCAGACAGGATGGCCAATTTAAAAAATAGTCCCCAAATAGCACATGATGCAAAGAAAAAAAGAGGTGCACCAAGGTCGCTGGATGGCTAAGCTAAGCCACCCAAGTGGCCGACACAAACACCTGGCCCATCTAGGAGTGGCACTGCAGTTTTCTAGCGAGAGGATGAGTGCTTCCATCCTCATGTGAATCTGAACCACTAGCCATGAACATAGGCCAGGGCCTCAGCCGTTCCTTGCCACTCCGTGTCGTAAATGGCATATTGGCAAGTTTACGCTTCTCATCAGATGCTTTTCATTTTGATTTTTGGGTCATTTTACTAAACTTTTGTAGTATACTTGACGACACAGAGGTAGAGCAATGGACTACTGTACCGTACTGCTATATATTATATACTGGTGGTCATCAAAATTCTGCACTGTCCTCCTACTATATAATACTGCGCACAACTAAAATGCAGCACAGGTATGGATGGATAGTATACTTGACGACACAGAGGTAGGTAGAGCAGTGGACTACTGTACCGTACTGCTATATATTATATACTCGTGGTCAGCAAAATTCTGCACTGTCCTCCTACTATATAATACTGCGCACAACTAAAATGCACCACAGGTATGGATGGATAGTATACTTGACGACACAGAGGTGGGTAGAGCAGTGGACTACTGTACCGTACTGCTATATATTATATACTGGTGGTCAGCAAAATTCTGCACTGTCCTACTATATAATACTGCGCACAACTAAAATATACCACAGGTATGGATGGATAGTATACTTGACGACACAGAGGTAGGTAGAGCAGTGTACTACTGTACTATACTGCTATATATTATATACTGGTGGTCAGCAAAATTCTGCACTGTCCTCCGACTATATAATACTTCGCACAACTAAAATGCACCACAGGTATGGATGGATAGTATACTTGACGACACAGAGGTAGGTAGAGCAGTGGCCTACTGTACCTTACTGCTATATATTATATACTGGTGGTCAGCAAAATTCTGCACTGTCCTCCTACTATATATACTGCGCACAACTAAAATGCACCACAGGTATGGATGGATAGTATACTTGACGACACAGAGGTAGCTAGAACAGTGGCCTACTGTACCATACTGCTATATATTATATACTGGTGGTCAGCAAAATTCTGCACTTTCCTCTTACTAAATATACTGCCCACAACTAAAATGCACCACAGGTATGGATGGATAATATACTTGACGACACAGAGGTAGGTAGAGCAGTGGACTACTGTACCGTACTGCTATATAATACTGGTGGTCACTGGTCAGCAAAATTCTGCACTGTCCTCCTATACTACAATGCAGCACAGATATGGAGCGTTTTTCAGGCAGAGAACGTAGATATTTTCAGCACACTGAGCACAGATATTTGCAAGCACACTGAGCACAGATATTTGCAGCACACTGAGCACAGATATTTGCAGCACACTGAACACAGAAACTGAGAGAACGCTGCACGTCCTTTCCCTATCATCTCCAATGCACGAGTGAATATGGCGGCGACGCGCGGCTCCTTATAGAGAATACGAATCTCGCGAGAATCCGACAGCGGGATGATGACGTTCGGGCGCGCTCGGGTTAACCGAGCAAGGCCGGAGGATCCGAGTCTGCCTCGGAACCGTGTAAAATGGGTGAAGTTCGGGGGGGTTCGGATTCCTAGAAACCGAACCCGCTCATCACTAGACAAAACCTATAACAGGCCACACAGACACAGCGGCCTACCAGGATTCTTCCTGGTGAGGTCTATGTCCTATCTCCCCCTGACTGTACCAATGTGTCATGCATGATGTCACAACTGGGCGAACATGTATTGTGATGTCAGTCACTGGTGGACACAGCAGCCAGGTCTGGCAACAGCGGGAACACAGGAGTATGCTTGTACCGGGCCCCCAAACTCAGAGGGGTTATGCACCCTCAAGAATCTTGGACATTAGTTTGTCATACAGTACTGGTATACAGTACCTTTGCTGTTTTAGAGTAACATGAATTCTAATAATTAACAATATGGAGAAATGTGTTTGTCTAAGCTGCATACTGTACAGTATTTTTTTTATGTACTCTACATTACTGTATTAATGTTCAAGTCACAATTGTGCTTACATTTTTCGGTATAATACTGTATGTTACACAGTTATAAATGATGTGTGTAATTGTTTTTAATTATTTTATGCAATAAAAAAGCATTTGAGAACTTTGCACAATTGTACTGAGTGCTTCCTTTATGCAGTGGAGGGTAATTTCTCTCCACAAATATTCTGTTTGTTCATACAGTACATAGATGCCTACCCTCACGGATATTGCAGGAGTCTCCTAATCGCCTGCATCATACAGTACAGTAAATCAAATCTCCCAGAATGTTTACCGCAGCCTGGGTTACAACAAGGGATTTGTAAGGACACTGATTTGCGGCAGTCAATACAGGTACAGTATGACTGCTAATGTACAGTATTTGTGCAAAGCAGTCCTGACTATAAGCAACCCCCTCCTAGTCCCCCCCAAGCTTCTTACTGTACTGCACAGTATCTCAATGTCTGCTAATACTCGGAAGTATGATGTGCAAATGTTTTATTAGTAATACAGTAGGTACTGTACTGTACAAAGAAACATAGATTTTGATGGAAGACACTGTAAGTACCACTTAGACCATCTAGTCTTCAGTTAAACAGACAAATTATTTTGGACAAGATTACTCAAAATTACATTTGGAATTTAATGCATACAGTATCTGTCCACACTGTACTGTACATACAGTATTTCCTTTATCCTGCCATGTACAGTATGGCACGGCTTGAAATCTCAGACTATACGATTTACAGTACAGTAGCCATGCTTTGTGATTTTTCTTAGGTTGCTTCTTTAATATGGTACTTTATACATATTCTACTGTATTATGGCAAACAAAATTGTTGGGTGTACACAGTAGTCTGGTCTGTAAATATCCTGTGCAGTAAGTCAGTTTCCAAAGAAACACTTTGGGTAGTTTCTGTTGTCAATATGATTTAAAAAGAGTAAACACAGTTGTTTGACAATAAATGGCATCACCCAACCACTAACCATGAGTGAAAGAAGAGTTTGTGAGTTATCATTCATATTCTCTGGCAAATGGCCAGAAAATCACAAATTCTGCTAGGGTATGTAAACTTATGAGCACAACTGTATGTGTACCATATGGTGAATTGAGCTCACTTATCCCAATAGCTGCTGTGTATTTTCAATAGCGGAATGAGACGCTCCTGCAGATTTACCCTGATTTATGTAAAACCTGTGTGCACACTTTTATTGAATGTGAAGGTATATTACAGTAGATTTTAAAAAATAATAATAAAGTGTCAGGAAAAATCAAACATGCATTCGCACTTTGGGAATCAAACCCAGGACTCTAAGCATGGGAACCAGCACACTTCACCACTCGGACACGACGCCTCATAACAGATACATAAGCTCATGTGTACAGTAAATGTATGCAGTGATCTCATCCCATTGGTTTTTGATAATGCCCTAATGGCTATGGAACTTGGCAGCTCACATACTGTACTGTACTGTATCCCTAACTTCAATGGACCATTCTGTAGCTTAAATACGTTGTTTTGCATATGTATACACTATTTTTTTAATTGCTCATTCTACCGGACCTCATTGGCGCTGTGTATTTAACTAGGGTATTGAGATGCTCCTTCAGCATTGCCCTGACTCTTGCAAAACTGATGCCATCACTGGCTCCATAGCTTCCATGAGGCACAGGGTCATGGACGGCAGCCATTTCGTCAACTTGCTATGCGATTGAGTCTGGTGTATCGTAATGTGCATAGAGCTCGCTTATCCCCATTGTTCCTGTGTAATTTAACTAGGGTATTGAGACACTCCTTCAGCATTGCCCTGATTCTTGCAAAACCGATGCCATCGCTGGCTCCATAGCTGAGGGCTTCCAAGAGGCACAGGGTCATGGGCGGCAGCCATGTCAACCAAGTCTGGCCTGCTACAGTATTGTATGTGTACCGTATGGTGCATAGAGCTCACTTATCCCCATAGCCGCTGTGTATATTAGATATGCTCCTGAAGCTTTGCCATGATTTATGTAAAACTTGTGTGCACACTTCAATTGAATGTGAAGGTATATTACAATAGATACAAAAATAAAAAAAATAATAAAATGTCAGGGAAAAATTAACATGCATTCGCAATTTAGGAATCGAACCCGGGTCTCTAAGCATGGGAAGTGGCACACTTCACCACTGGGACACGTCACCGTATGACAGATACACATTCACAAGCCCATTGGTTTTGATTATGCCATAATGGCTACGGGATTTGGATTCTCACATATCCCTTGCATTAATAGACCATACCTGTAACACGTACATTTGCGTTTGTATACACTACTATTTTTATTTGTTGATTTGTCTGCGGGACTTGGACGCTAACATATCCCTAACGTCAATGGACTATACTGTGGCTGTATCATGTTCGTTTGCATCTGTATATACTGTACTATCTGTCTGTATATACTGTACTAAATACAGTACTATATACTGTATTTGAAATACTGTAGCATACTGTAGCGTAATGAGACGCTC
Organism: Pseudophryne corroboree; assembly: GCF_028390025.1. Lineage (NCBI taxonomy): Eukaryota > Metazoa > Chordata > Amphibia > Anura > Myobatrachidae > Pseudophryne > Pseudophryne corroboree. The sequence continues at coordinate 648,823,235 of NC_086446.1, read as the reverse complement.
CAGTAAAGTAGTTCTCACGCTGTAGTTCAGTATTGTATTTTAATGAAGATCACACACATGCACAATGGTGATTTTAAAAAGCGACATCTGGTGGATGATCGCAGGAATTACACTAAAAGGTAACGGCAAACGCTATGTGCGCCTCCATACGACTAGGCAAGCCTCCTTTCACCCAGGCACGCTGCGTTTGCCTGATCGCGCCTAATGCCTCAGCCAGCAAAGATAACGAAGGCTCCATCTGTATTAATACTAATAATACTAGATAAACTATAGCTAGAATCGAATTGGTTGCTATGGGCAATACCTTCACTTGTACACTTTAGAAGGTTTGATAAATAACCCCCTACCTTATGCTATTCAGGGGAAGTCATGCATATAACATCACTTGAGCAGTATTTGGATACGTCCCCCAATTACAGACATGACTTTTTAATTTTGTTAAAAAAAATTATGCTTTTTCATACTTTACCAGCCACATGGACGACGATTGGGATTAGTAAACTGCCTGCAGCATGGCGAGCAAAGCAAGCCAAGCAAGGGTATGTGGTGCACTAAATGTTCCTGGTCATGTTATGCAAAAAGAACAATACAAAAAACATTTAAAAATATCATGTCTGCCTTTTCATGTGTCGACCTGTCCCATGTCAACATTTTACATGTCGTCCAATAGTGGGCAACCTATTGACTGTCGACCAATTGATCCATAACCATTTACGGCCAACCAATCTTTTAATATGGATTCCTACTCGGCTTGTAGCACCTCTCATGTCTCCTGCATCACTTTAGATTCAGATTCAAAGATTTATTGTCACTACAACATTAAACAATGCATAAATGAAATTTCAGTGCAGTACACTCATATTCCAATAATCAATATACTTCAGTAAGTTTAAAACAACATAGTTAAGAATTCAAACTAACAATTACAGAAGGAAAAAAAAACTATTCCACAACATGCTTTATCAGCAACCTAGACACCTATAACGCTTCCCAGACAGCAAAAGAGAAAAAAATTAATGGCATGGGTGACCAGGGTCAGATAGCTAAACTCCTCTTAAGAAATATATCAGCCATCTTTGGCAAGGGTAGGCCAATGACTTTCTTAGCAGCTTTAATTACTCTGGGGGTAATTTGAAGTTGATCGCAGCAGCAAGTTTGTTAGCAATTGGGCAAAACCACGTGCACTGGAGGGGGGGGGGGGCAGATATAACATTTGCAGAGAGAGTTAGATTTGGGTGGGTTATTTTGTTTCTGTGCAGGGTAAATACTGGCTGCTTTATTTTTACACTGCAATTTAGATTTCAGTTTGAATACACCACACCCAAATCTAACTCTCTCTGCACATGTTATATCTGCCTCCCCTGCACTGCACATGGGCCCTCATTCCGAGTTGATCGGTCGCAATGCGAATGTAGCAGAGTTACACACGCTAAGCCGCCGCCTACTGGGAGTGTATCTTAGCTTCTTAAAAGTGCGACCGAAGTAATCGCAATATTGCGATCACAAACCTCGTAGCAGTTTTGGAGTAGCTTCAGACTTACTCTGCCTGTGCGATCAGTTCAGTGCTTGTCGTTCCTGGTTGACGTCACAAACACACCCAGCGTTCGCCCAGGCACTCCCACCGTTTCTCCGGCCACTCCTGCGTTTTTTCCGGAAACGGTAGCGTTTTCAGCCACACGCCCCTGAAACGCTGTGTTTCCGCCCAGTAACACCCATTTCCTGTCAATCACATTACGATCGCCGGGGCGATGAAAAAGCCGTGAGTAAAATTACTTTCTACATAGCAAAGTTACTTGGCCCAGTCGCAGTGCGAACATTGCGCATGCGTACTAAGCGGATTTTCATTGCGATGCGATGAAAAATACCGAGCGAACAACTCGGAATGAGGGCCATGGTTTTGCCCCATTGCTAACAAAATTGCTGCTGCGATCAAATTAGGCCCCATGTGCACTGCAGGGGGAGGGGGGGGGGCAGATATAACATGTGCAGAGAGAGTTAGATTTGGGTGTGGTGTGTTCAAAGTGAAATCTTAATTGCAGTTTAAAAACAAAGCAGCCAGTATTTACCCTGCACAGAAACAAAATAACCAACCCAAATCTAACTCTCTCTGCAAATGTTATACCTGCCACACCTGCAGTGCACATGGTTTTGCCCAACTGCTAACAAATTTGCTGCTGCGATCAACTCTGAATTACCCCCTCTATTCAGAGAGCCACGACCTACATGTTTGGAGTTGCCATACCACACCGCGACTCCATATGTCAACAAACTCTCAATTACACAGCAATAGAAATTAACAAGAATCGGTTTCGGCACACCTGCTGCCTGAAAAGAAAAGGCGTTGCTGAGCCTTTCCAACCACAGCCGTGATATGTGAAGACCACGATAAGTCCTCAGTAAAACTAATTTCTAGGAGCTTAATCCCACTGACTCTTTCCACCTTCTCACCATTTAAAAACAATGGTTGTATGCAGGGGCGTCTCTAGAGAGGAGGAGGCCAGTGTGCAGGCTCCGGCTGGGCCCCCTCCTCTCCAGCCGGCAGCGCTGTGTAGACTCTGGGCACTAGGGGACCCTAGCGCTGTGCCAGAGTCTACTACACTTGCGCAGATCTCTGGGAAAATGGCGCAGCGGACATTTTCCCAGTGCTTTTCCTACTGCGCAGCGCCATTTTTCCAGCAATTTCGGCAGCACTACTGGTGCTCCGCAGGACTCCAAGGGTAAGTATTTCAATTAATGGGTGCAGGGCGTGCGCTGTGGACCCCCTTGGATACCCCGGGGGCCCGTGTGCACCGCACATACTGCACCCATTATAAATATGCCAGTGGTCGCATGCCACTTTTTCTTGACTTCCTAAAGTCTATCGCCACTTTCTTCATTTTCTTCCCGTTCAACAGCAGGTTGTTATTCTCTCCCCACTCAACAAGTCGCTTCACCTGCTCCCTGTAACTGCCCTCCTCTCCCTTAGTATTCAAGCCCACAAGAGCAATGTCATCTGCAAATTTTACTATAAAATTAGAAACCATGTATGACGTGCAATTGGAAGTATATAAAGAATATAAAAAGGGACTTAAAATGCACCGTTGGGGCACACTTTGTGGCAGATTGTGCACTAAGTCTCCCCTTAGCTCTCCACATTATCCTTTCATTTCACCACTAGGGAGGCCAATCCCGGGATCGGGATCGGCGGGATCCCGGGATTTGAGGCCAAAAATGCCGGGATTTGAATCCCGGGATTGGAGGCTCCAATCCCGGCATTCACGGGATTACGGTGCGCATGCGCATTACTGTTTTTTTGGCCGGGCAGCGCCGCTGAGCTCTAGCGCTTGGCTCAGCCTCAGACGCTGCCCGACCCCGGCTGCCTTGCTGTGCGCAGCGTGACGTCAGCAAGGTCACGCTGCGCAGCCCCAGCCGTGCCCGCCGCGTCTGCCTTCAGCGCGCCTGCCCGTCAGTGAGTCCACCCGCCTTCAATACAAAGCTGGTGAACAGTGAATGGTGTGTGGTGAACGGCTCTGCTGCAGTGCTGTCACTGTGCCGCTGCTGCCTGCCTGCCTCTCAACCTTGGGGACCCTTTTATTTACTGTAGTAAGTATGTTCTTTTTTTTCTGATTTGAAATGGGGCTCTAGATTATAGTACAGTTCAATCCCGGAATCCCGGGAATCCCGGGATTGAGCATTTTTCAATCCCGAATCCCGGGATTGAAAAAACAGTCCGGGATTGGCCTCCCTATTCACCACCACATTTTTTTCTGTGTGATTCCTCAGTATCTGTATGCACAGGTCATAGTTTAATGTTGTGGCTGTTGCTATTGCAGGTGTTGGTGCACTCAATCACTTTCTAACTATAGTGCTGGGTACACAATACGCGATGTGTACCCAGTCAATATGTCGGTCCAAAATATCGGATCCTAGATACACATCAGATTGGTCTAATGAAGGGTGGAAAGATCACTGTTCCAATCCTTCACCAGTATACACCAGTTAGCATACCAGTTGGCCGTGCAGAATGACTGAAGTCACATGCGACTGGTGGCACCCGCGTGTCGGGCATACACACTGAACGATATGTAATTCCAATATGGCTGGGGATGACATATCGGGCCAATATCGTCTCAGTGTATACCTGGCTTAAGCCAATTGGTTGCAATGGGCAACTTCTCCACTTCTCAATTTTAGAAGGTTTGATACATGTCCTCATCTATATATTAATTTTATGAGTGACATATTTTTATGATGCCGCTGTCTGAGCAGAGCACAAATGAAAGCTCTTGGTCATATATTTGCCGAATTTTATTGGCATTGTACTTGGTTTATTCGTTTCGGAGTTATGTGCCAAAACATCCGCTTGCCATTTTCAATGCATCACCATTGTGATCTGGAAAATGTAAAAGTTGGTGAACTCTCCCCGTGTACCTGCTGGGTGACCTGGACCATGTGACCTGGTGGGTGGTCTGGAAACTGTGAGTTATTTGCAACCACCCACTAAGCAGGGATTTTCTCCTCTAGTCCCCAAGTGCAATGTTTTGGAGTAATCCTTGACTCCTCCCTCTCCTTCAAACCACACATTCAGTACCTCTCAAAAATCTGCCATTTCCATCTCAAAAACATCTCCAGGATCAGACCCTTTCTCACCCAGGATGCTACTAAGACCCTCATCCACTCACTGGTCATCTCCAGATTGGACTACTGCAATCTCCTCCTATCTGGCCTCCCTCAAAAATGCCTCTCTCCACTTCAATCTATCCTCAATGCTGCTGCCCATCTCATCTTCCTCTACAAACGTACTACATCCACATCCCCTCTGTTGCAGGACTTTCACTGGCTACCCTTCCCATTCAGAATCCAATTCAAGCTTCTCACACTCACCTACAAAGCCCTCATCCACTCTTCTCCCTCTTACATCTCTGACCTTATCTCTCTTTACATTCCCACCCGTCCTCTTCGCTCTGCTAATGCACGCCATCTCTCCTGCCAACTGATTACTTCCTCCCACTCCTACGTACAAGATTTTGCACGTGCTGCTCCCTATCTCTGGAATGCTCTACCTCTCCCCATCCGCCTCTCCACCTCTCTACAAAACTTCAAAAGGGCTCTCAAGACCAATTTCTTCACCAAACCCAGGCAACTCTCCTCCTAACCCTCTTGTCTATGCTCACTGTCTACCCCTTCTGTGTCACCCCAGTCTGTTAGCCCCTCTCCTTTTAGATTTTAAGCTCGCAAGAGCAGGGACTTCTTTCCTCATGTGCCTTTCCTTTTCTTACTTACACAATCTTATACTCCATACTGCCTTTGATGGCACCTAACCCCTGGTTTTCCATACCTGTCTTATATTGTCTTGAACTGTAAGTGCTGTTTTCTTGTTTGCTCATTTGATTATGTACTGTGTAATGGGCGCTGCAGATCCCTTGTGGTGCCATATAAATAAAGGATATAATAATAATAATTTTTTTACGAAATCCGACTCCTAAGAGGATGAAAAAGGGCAAAATGTTCTGCCCAGCAAATCTTTGCCTGGTTGAAACTGGGCATATCAGCTAGTTATACTTTAATTTGCAAGTGTGCCAAACCTGTAACAGTCATAACATTAAGCTATGAACTGTGTATCTAGAATGATCTTAAAGGCAGAGAGATGAGTGCATGAGCATGACACTATTATACTGTTTCCAAACTGTCCTCGTGTTGTATTGCTTCTCTTCATTTGAAGAATGTTTCCCTCCTGGACTTTGTTAAAACCCTTGATATAGTTGAAAGTTTCTATCATGTTTGACCCCCCACACACACACCATTTCATAATTGCCTACCTGACCCTCTCCATGAGGGAGAAAATGCTCTGTTCCTGGACTTTCCTGGTAATGTATGATTGCCATCACCTGTGGTGAGCTAGTTAATTGATAAGAAAGGTGTTTCACCACAGGTGATGGCAATCATACATTACCAGGAAAGTCCAGGAACAGAGCATTTTCTCCCTCATGGAGAGGGTCAGGTAGGCAAGTATGCACCATTTCCCTTCTCTGCTCCAAACTATACATATTGAGATTCTTTTTGTCTATCTGGGTATGTTTTGTGATGTGGACCATGCACCATTTTAGTTGCTTTTCTTTGGGGGTCATTCCGAGTTGTTTGCTCGCAAGTGGATTTTAGCAGATTTGCTCATGCTAAGCCGCCGCCTACTGGGAGTGAATCTTAGCATCTTAAAATTGCGAACGATGTATTCGCAATATTGCGATTACACACCTCGTAGCAGTTTCTGAGTAGCTCAAGACTTACTCGGCATCTGCGATCATTTCACTGCTTGTCGTTCCTGGTTTGACGTCACAAACACACCCAGCGTTCGCCCAGACACTCCCCCGTTTCTCCGGCCACTCCTGCGTTTTTTCCGGAAACGGTAGCGTTTTTTCCCACACGCCCATAAAACGGCCTGTTTCCGCCCAGTAACACCCATTTCCTGTCAATCACATTACGATCGCCAGAACGATGAAAATGCCGTGAGTAAAATTCCTAAGTGCATAGCAAATTAACTTGGCGCAGTCGCAGTGCGGACATTGCGCATGCGCATTAAGCGGAAAATCGCTGCGATGCGAAGATTTTTACCGAGCGAACAACTCAGAATGACCCCCTTTGTACAGTCTCTAATGTATTAATATCATTCTGAAGATATGGCCTCCAGAATTGAACACAGTATTCTAGATGAGGCCGTACCTGTTATATGTCTGTTGTTTTGCTTTGTTCCTCAGCAGTATGTTCCCCTAACACTAGGGGTCACCAGGGAGCTTATTTTGTGCTGCAGTTCTGGATTCTTCCTAGACACTGCAGTTCTGTCTTGGAATTGTGGTCAGGTATCAGGTATTCTGATGTAATTACCAGCATGGCAAACACCTGGTTCCTGGTGTATTTAATCCCCCTGGGCCCAGCATTCAGGGCTGTGTCATTTATGTTGTCTGCCTGAAATGTGGATGTCATTTTCATGTTTCCAGTCTCGGTCCTGTATTTTGTGATTCTTTTGGACTCCAGTATCAACTACAGGTCTGCAACTCTTAATAAACTTCTTCACCTGTTCAGGTTATCCCTCTGTTATTATTTCTGCACATTTGTTTGCTCTTCATTCACATCGGGACTCCTGTTTATCAGTATGTGTCATCCCTGCACTTACAAGCTTGTTTGCATTCTGCTGTAATTCTGGACTTTAGTTTGATTTATAATTCATACCAGTTACCTGCCCTATCAGTGATTCATTTGTTATCAGCATCTGCATTTCAAGTATCCATGGTCCTGTGACCATCTGTTTGTTAAGCATTATTTCATATCACTGGTTTATCCGCACACCCTTGTTTCTAGGGAGTACCTGTAATAAACTAATTTTTGTGTTCACCGGCATCGCCAGACTATTAATAATAATAATAATAATAATAATAATAATAATAATAATAATAATAATAATATTATTATTATTATTATCCTTTATTTATATGGTGCCACAAGGGTTCCGCAGCACCCAATTACAGAGTACATAAATAATCAAACAGGAAAACAGCAACTTACAGTTGATGACAGTATAGGACAAGTACAGGGTAAATAAACATAGTTACATCAGCAGATGACACTGGAATAAGTATCAGGTGGCAGAAGACTGCTGGATGTGGTACAGTTGAAGATTATTAAAGTAAGACAAAGGATAAGCACATGAGGGAAGAGGGCCCTGCTCGTGAGAGCTTACAATCTAAAGGGGAGGGGTAGACAGACAGGGGTGACACAGATGGGGTACATAGAGAATGTGGAACAGAGGCATAGGTTTCTCTGTTACCCAGGAGAGTTCATAACAGTACCAATGACCTATACAGTGGCATTATTACTTCTTTCTGCTGCTGATTCCTCTCCCAATGCAGCCAAGCATCTGACTAGCCTTCCTCATTGCCTTGTTACATTGCTTACCTGCCTTTAAGTCACCTAAAATAGTGACTCCTAGATCCCTTTCCTCCTCAGTAGTTTCCAGTATAGTGCTATTAATACTATATTTAGCCTTCAGATTTTTGAGACCTAATTGAATGGTTTTGCATTTTTTTGGCATTTAAACTTTAACTGCCATGCTCTTTACCATTCCTCCATGTAAAACTAAACTAATTATCAACAAGGCATCCACATTTAACGCCTTTGTGTCCAGGGATTACATATGCCAAGACTGTGCTACCCAACAGGAATCAGGGAGGAGCTATTGGGACTGGGAGCAAAACAATATAATAGGATAATGTTATATATAGGTGTATATCCAGTAGGAGCTTGGTGAATGCATTACTTATTTCCAGATGTATTTTGATACAGTGGCCTGACTGGTTTGACAACATTAGTAGAAAAACACAATACAGAAATTGTTATCCCAGAATTTGACAATTATAAATAATAAAATTCAGGAGAAATCCCTGAGGGAAAATGACTGCATTATTAGGACAGGAACTGAGGCCCATCTGTATGGATTGCATCACTGTTACATAACATGTGGCTCACAGCCAAATGTATTTATTATTATTCAGTCTAAATGAGGAATTCTTATACATGTTATAGGGACTGCAATATGAGACAACACTGCATTCATTACTGCGTTATGCCATAGTCATTCTTTTGTTGGAGCGTTTTACAATCTCCAGACCTGTTATTCCTTGTAATACGATGTCAATTAGCATTGTGCCTCACACAATAAGCCCGTTATCTGAGAAGCAAGTCCGCAGTGCACCTGCATAAACAAACCAATCTCGCATACAGAGGGCATTAGAGTGAACCATTAATTATAGTTATATAACTATTAGGGAGGAAATGGGGGGGGAGGGGTTGCGCTCATTAACTGACCATTCAACTTCCACTGAAAAATAAGTGATATTGCAGAGAAAACACTATATAGGTAAAATGTATTTTTATTTAGTACACACACGCTGTGCCCATGCCAAATATATTAGAATTACACATATTACATGTGCTGGGGTTTTGGAAATTCAGAGATAGAATCCAATAAGCTACAAAACAAAAGATGTGGGAAAAGCAATTCCACAGATGACATATTTTGTGTTGCAGGGAGTGCATAATTATTTCCTTTTCCCCCGGGTGACAAAAATCCTAGTTTCAGGCCTGTCCCTTCTCACTGCACGTCTTGCTGCAGACTCACTGGACAGCAACTCTTCCTTGGTGTTTACTCTTGATTCACATCAAGTTAAGAAATATTGAAATGGACTCCTAATGACATCTCAGAGGAATCTGCCATTTAATGGATGGGAGGAGAAAATCTTGAGTTACAGGATGTAGGTTCTGAGGAAGAACTGGCACCTAATAATGATGTCAGAGACAAATCTGTGACCCAATATTTGGGAGAACAACAAACTCTGGAACATCACCATGTTATGATTCCAGCACTCTGGTCTGAGGAGATCTTATTGCGAGGACCGGAGCACTGGAACGTAATGCTGGGGAAGGGAGCGGGAATGGAAAATAGCCCCTGGCGCCCTAACTCCGTTGTCTCGCCCGTGCTGTCAGAAATCCCCTGCAAGACTATGGTTGCTTGAGCCCATGGCAGCCGCGTTTGAAGGGCGGATTATGTCTGCCCAACTCCGATGCCCCCTCAGGTCTTAATGGGAGACAAAGGGAAATCCGAGACAGGGTGATAACAAGGGGCCCTCTGACTAAACAACCAGGCCAGGGGCTACAAGAAACTAAAAACTAGAATATGTGCGGAAAAACCGCCAGGGAAAAGGACAACCAAAATATCCACTTGTCCACTCTCCTACCCGGCACCGCCGAGTTCCGGAGAGGACTTGTGGAAGCGGAACCCTCCGCAAATGCTCCGAAACAGAATATAAAGATAAAGTAGCTGAGCCGCAACACACGGCAGAGCCGCAACTCACGAACACCACTCGATATTCTCTGGTGATCGTTGAGGACAACAGGGGACCAAACGACTTCTTGGGATGAGATGACAACTCCAAGATACAGAACTTCTGAGGACAGGAATGACCGGATACAGCAGGACAGGAACAGAGGTTCAGCAAACCAAAGCAGCATGCAGTAAGCTATTACCGGCGTCTGTGTGCAGCACTGAGCAGGTATTTAGCAGGGAGTCCTCCAATCAGATGCTTGGAGCCTGATTAACAAGATGCCGTGCAGCTGGCTTGCTGCACGAGCAGAAGACAAATGTGTGAATGTTTTAACTGATTAGATTGACCCTGCAACGGGGAGCGTGGTCCGCCCGTGGCGTCCCCGTTGCTAGGGTCCAGGCGGCTCAGTGTTACTAGGGAGCCGGCGGCTAAGCGCGCACGGCGTCCCAGCGTTGCTAGGGACCCGGCGGCTCGCACGCCTGGCGTCACTAGTTGCTAGGTGCCGGGCCGCAAGGACGTCGCGGACCACGGCGCCTAACAGTACCCCCCCCTTGAGGAGGGGTCAACGAACCCCTAGAGCCAGGTTTCTGAGGAAATTCTCGAAAAAATGCTTTCTTGAGTCTAGGGGCATGAAGATCCTTGTCCAGGACCGAAGACCTTTCCTCCGGACCATAGCCTCTCCAATGAACCAAAAAATAAAGCCGGCCCCGGGATATTCTTGAATCAAGAACTTTCTCTACCAGGAACTCCTGTTGTCCCTGCACATCCACTGGAGATCCACCCTGAGAGATTTTCCGAGGAAATCTACTGGAAGAAACAAATCGTTTCAACAGGGAACAGTGAAAAGTATTTCCAATCTTAAGGGATCTCGGTAAACGTAGCCGAAAGGCAACTGGGTTGACCTTCTTAATAACAAGAAACGGTCCAATAAATTTGGGTCCCAGTCTAGCCGAGGATTGTCGAAGCCTGATGTTGCGAGTTGACAACCACACCTTATCTCCCACCTTAAAAGTGCAAGGACGTCGGAGCCTGTCAGAAATTTTTTTCTCTCGGAAGGCCGCTTTTCTGAGAGCAAGGTGCACTTTTTTCCAAATTGCTCTGAGATGGGAGGTTAAGGTTAGCGAGGAGACTGGAGAATGATGAAAAAAAGAATTGGCTCTGGGGTGAAAACCAAAAACTGAAAAGAATGGAGACTCTTTAGTGGAGGAATGACAAGAATTATTGTAAGCAAATTCAGCCAAAGGGAGAAACTCGGACCAATCATTCTGGAGTTTGGCTGAATACAAGCACAAATATTGTTTTAATGACTGGTTGACTCGTTCGGTTTGCCCGTTGGATTGTGGGTGGTAACCGGATGTTAACGACAGTTTCATCTTTAATGAGGCACAAAAACATTTCCAGAATTGTGCGATGAATTGTGGACCCCGATCAGAAACAATATCAGTGGGCAACCCATGAAGCCTGAACACCTGGCGGAGGAACAAAACTGCCAACCCTTGAGCAGAAGGCAATCGAGGAAGAGCAATAAAATGAGCCATTTTACTAAAACGTCCCACTACCACCCATATGACTCGGAATCCGGCTGAAAGGGGAAGGTCAACCACAAAATCCATGGAAATATGAGACCATGGCCTGAGAGGAACAGTTAACGGCATAAGTTGCCCGATAGGCAAGGAACGGGGAACCTTATGCTGTGCACAAACCTGACATGAATAAACAAATTCCTTAACGTCTTTAGAAAGACTAGGCCACCATACTGAGCGAGAGACTAACTCCAATGTCTTAGTGATTCCCGGATGCCCTGAAACTTTGTTGTCATGAAATTCAGTTAAAACAGTGGCTCTCCCGGCACCGCATGGAGTGACACGCTGCTTAGAAGCTCCGGTGCCCGCGGCCACTGACCTCTAACATATCGCCCATTTTGGGCGTCCATTGAGCGGTCACTCACACCGGCCCGCTCCCCGCACATCCGGCCCCCCTCTATGGACCGATTCCTAGCTCCTACGATGCAGGGAAAGCCTCCACGGGCCAAATCTGAAAGCCGCGGCTCGGCTTCCAAGATGGCCGCCGCAGCTTCTCTGGAGACCGGAGCTCGAACGGCGGGTACCTCAGCTCCTCCCTCGGCCCCTGTGCCCAGCGTCTCTCCATCCCTTGCTGGGTCCGCTGCCCTAGGCACGTTACTGCCCTCCTCTACCCCGGGGCATTCCTTGTCCTATGAGGACATTGTTAGAGCGGTGAAAGAGACCGTCCAGCCGTTATTTCAAGAACAAGCACAGCTGCATGCTGCTGCACTACAGCAAGCTGTCCTGGATATTAAAAGCCAGTATAAACAACTGTCCAAGCGTGTTTTACAAGTGGAACATACTGCTGGTGAAAATTTTCAGCAAATCGCTGAACTCTCCGACATCTCCGCTAAACTGCAGAAATCAGAAAACCTGGTATGGTCTAAGATCGACGATCTAGAAAATAGATCGCGCAGAAACAATCTCAGGCTCATTGGGCTCCCAGAGACGATTAAGGGCCAAGCTCTTTATCACTTCCTTCGACACACACTTCCTGATCTTCTTGGAATTCAAGATATTTGCTCGGATCTCGTGGTAGAACGTGCACACAGAACAGGCCCTGGTCGCTCCGCTGCATCCAACCGACCACGAGCTGTGCTATTTCGGTGTCTCAACTACCTCCATAAAGAGGCCCTGTGGTCTGCTTCCCGCCGTATAAGAGACCTTGTTTGGGAAGATGCCAAATTATTAATTTTCCAGGACTTCTCCCCGGAGCTTACCAGGCTACGAAAGGCGTTCTCCCCCACATGCTCAAAATTAGCCCAAGAGGGCCGAAAGTTTGCTCTACTCTACCCTGCACGCCTGAGGATTTTCGATGGCACGTCTTTTAAGGACTTCCACACCCCGGAGGATGCTGCCGCTTATCTTTCGGAGACCGAAGCCTCCGACCAAGTGCCGAAATAGCCGTCTTTTACAGACACTGCTCTGTAACTATCCTGCTTCATTGTTGCCTGGACTTAGTCACCCTCGACATACATTTATTTCTTATCCCCACCCCGTGGACTATAAGTTCCTCTGTTAGTCTTATTTGGACCTTCTCGCTAATCCCTCAGTGGTCTTCTGGGTGATGTATATATAATCTTAAAGTGACATAAGCTTCCTCTAAGCAATGTATACCTATATGCCTGTTTCTAGTTTTATATAGTTCTATATGCTTGGATGCCTGTTTTGCCCATCCATTTAGGGGTAGGCTGATGTCATCCTGACCGCTCACTCATATCCCCTATCCCTCTCCCCCCCCCCTCCCCCCTTCCACTCCCTATTTCTCCCTCCCCTATACCCCACTCCCCTTACCCTTCTCCCTCTCTCTCTCCCCCCCCCCCCCCCCCCATCCCCTATGCTGCTCATTATAGTGGTCGCTGGCTAGGAGCACTGCCCTCCTTGCTGCCCTTGGTTATTACTTTAATTATAATACCGTGAAGTTGTTTACACGAATATTGTTGTGGGACCCCCCGGTGGGTCTAATATTTTCTTCTCATCTCTATGTCTCTACTATCCTTGTGTCTTCCCCCTCCCCTCCTTCCTCTTGTGTCTTTTCCCACCCTACACTGCTTATGGGTTTGTAAGATGTCTTCCTGTATGATTACTCACTACTCAAAGCCCCATGTCTTCTATTAAGGTGGGCACATGGAATGTTGGGGGTATCCACTCCCCTATCAAGAGGAAGAAGATTCTACTCTATTTAAATAGATTACATATGGATTTGGTGTTTATACAGGAGACGCACCTTCTCACCCCAGAGGCCCAAAAATTGGGTGTTTTGGGCTGGCAGGTACTCTTAGACGCTCCCTATTCTTCTAAGGCTAGGGGTGTATTGATCCTCGCTAAAAGTAGCTTGCATATTGAAGTCATTACTTCCCTGTGCGATCCTGCTGGTAGATTCCTAATACTTGAAATTTTACTTCATAATACCAAGTATGTTTTATGTTCTGTGTATGCTCCAAACTCTTATTCAAAAGGTTTTTTTAAGAGTCTCATAACAACACTGTGCCCGTTTATGCCATGTCCAATGATTGTGGGCGGAGATTTCAATATTGTGGCCTCCGCTTATATGGATTCGAACTCCTCCGCTCGTGCACGCTCCCCTCCTACCCTAGGTGTCACCTTTTTTGCACAACAACTGCATCTGACTGATGCTTGGAGATTTCTTCATCCCACTGACAGGGAGTACTCGTGTCTCTCGGCTGCTCACGGCACACTGTCCAGAATAGACTTCTTATTGCTCTCAGATTCCCTGATTCCCCAAAATGCTGAAGCACAGATGGAAACAATTTCTCTTTCTGATCACGCCCTAGTTTGGGTTTCCCTTACCACCTCATTAGACTATGGCTCCTTTAAATGCTGGCGTTTCCCCACTTCCTTTACCTCTTCCCTACAATTTCGGAACAGGTTGGAGGCATTTTGGGAGGAGTTCAGACTGGATAATGCAGCTATTGCTGAAACCGATCCCTTATTGTTCTGGCAGACCTCAAAGGCGGTTATACGCGGTAGGCTTGTGGAATATACCTCCACAAGAAAGAAACAATTTCTTTCTGAATTTAAAACCTCACAACGCTGCCTAACTGATGCCTACCAACACTTCAAACAGTCCCCGTCTCCTGCCTCAAAGAAGGTATATTTAGATTGCAAGTCTCAGTTTGGTGCTGTACTGGCATTAATGGGCGACCGCCATACATTTAGCAGAAATCACCGTTTTCATAGGTACGGCAATAAAACGGGCCGTCTCCTTTCAAATCTTCTGCGGGGTTCAGTGCCGTCCTCGGTGATCCAGACATTGAAACGAGACGATGGCTCGTTGGCTACCAGATCTGTGGACATGGCGCAGATCCTCTCAGAATTTTATACTGATATTTACTCCCCCCCTCCCCTCGATCAAGCAGCTAAAACTTCTTTCTGGGACTCTGTTTCCTTGCCTCAAATATCAACATCGGTGAAGGGGGATCTTTGCTTGCCGATTACTACCCAGGAGGTGGAAGCGGCAATTAAACATCTTAAGCCCATGAAAGCACCTGGACCCGATGGTTTCTCTGGGGAATTCTACAAAATGCTCATACTTAAATTGCTGGATCCTTTGACCCTGGTATTTAATAGCATTTTATCTTCCCATTCCCTCCCTCTGTACTTTAACGAAGCCCTGATACGTCTCCTTCCCAAACCGGGAAGGGATCCCCATCTCCCCGGTTCATACCGCCCCATCTCCTTGCTCAACGTCGACTATAAACTCTTTACGAAAATTATTGCAGATAGGTTAAAAGGATTACTCCCCTCCATTATCCATCCTGACCAAACTGGTTTCATCTCAGGCCGACACTCCACTAACAATATCCGTAAAGTTCTTGCCGCGGCCACCTGGTTACACTCCAGCGGAGACCCTGACCCTCAATACATCCTCTCCCTGGACGCGGAGAAAGCGTTTGATCTTGTCAGTTGGGATCACCTATACACGACGCTGGATAAGTTTGGGTTTCCGCTGGACCTGATCAACATGATACGTAATTTGTATTCCCCCTCCTCATCTCGCATCATGTGTAATGGCTACCTGTCGGCTCCTATTCCTCTTCACCGAGGCACAAGACAGGGCTGCCCCCTTTCCCCACTATTATTTGCTATCGCCATAGAGCCCCTGGCTATTAAACTGCGGCATCTCCCAGAATACTCCGGAGTATTGGTTCATGGCCATGAGCTCCGTGTGAGTTTGTTTGCAGATGACATGCTCCTCTTTATTTCACGACCTGAGACCTCTGTCCCGTCGATCATGCTGGCTATTTCTGAGTTTGGTGCTTTTGCGGGATATCGTGTTAATGCCTCTAAGTCTGAACTCTTCCCACTCAACTCGATGGCCTGTCAGCGCCCCCCGGTGCCAGTTCTCACTCAATTTAAGAGAAACACCTTAGGCCTTAAATACTTGGGTATATATATCCCTGTGAATATCTTAGACCTATACTCAGTCAACTATACCGCTGTCTTTAACAAAGTTTCCCAATTGCTATCCACCTGGTCATCTCTTCCTGTGTCCCTACTAGGAAGAGTAGCTATTTTGAAGAGTATTGTATTCCCCAAGATCTCTTATCTACTCCAGATGATTCCTATCCAGCCCCCTACTAAAGACTTAAAAGAATGTGATAGAATGTTCTCCAAATTCCTGTGGAATCACAAGAGGTCTCGGATTTCTTTACCTAAACTTAAACTCCCCCGTGCCCAGGGTGGCTTGGCTGTACCAGACCTCTTGGCTTTCTTCCAGGCCGCGAACTTTAGGTATATCTCGGATTGGCTAAGGGGCACCTCCTCATATGTTAATTATGACATGGAACAGAGCCTTGTACACCCTTACGACTTAAGGGCTTTGCTACATACCCCGAAAGCTTTGCTCCCACCAATGGTACGCCCTAATATTCTTTTCTGGGACGCCTATCGTTCCTGGTGGGCCATTAACAAGGCCCTACATCGCAACCCAGAATACTCTCCTTTCATCCCATTGTGTGGAAACCCCTGCTTCACTCCTCCCCTTGACAATACCAAATTCCTCACATGGAAATCTAGGGGCATAGCCCTCATTCGTGATGTGTTCGACCCGGGTGGCCATGTATTGTCATTCGCGGATCTAGCCGAGAGACACGGTGTGCCCTCATCTGATTTCTTCATGTTCCTACAAGTACGCCATTTTGTACAAACTCTCCCCATCCCTCCTGTGCACGAGCGGAGAAAGGATCCCTTGTCCGCCCTGCTGGTCACGTTACCTACCTTTTCATATAAGATATGCTGGTTATACCGGGACTTGTTGCCCGGCAAGCCGGAGGTATTCTGGCCCCCCATGTTGTCAAAATGGTCGAGTGAGTGGTCCTGGGACCCATCGGTGGAGTGCTTCCTCTCCCCCCTTCCTGCTATACTGAAAGCCCTGCATTCTGCCCAGCTTCAGGAAATCCACTTCAAATTTTTACATCGGGCATATATTGCCCCGGGACAACGCAAATATATGGTCTCTACAGACTCTGGTCGTTGCCCCAAATGTAAAGCACCAAATGCTCTCTTTATGCATAACTTTTGGCATTGTCCGAAAATTAAACGATTCTGGAATAAAGTAGTATGGTATATAAAATCCACCTTCCGGATCTCTCTCCCTATGGACCCAGCGGCACTCCTCGGCCTTAATACTACAACCTGGCGTTTACATCCATCCCAGACATACTGCATTCCGTTTTTATATGTACTATTGACCCTGGGGAAAAAGTTAATTCTGAATCATTGGATATATCGAACCTCCCCCTCCCTAGGTAACCTCAAGTCTTTACTTACTAATACACTATACTTTGAACGCCAATCAACTCTCCCAGACCTTGACCGCAACGCTTTGCGCTTTTATAAGAAATGGGGACTATACATTGACTCTCTTCTACCCCCACAACGAACTCATATACTGAAATTGTTTGATTCCCTTAGTTGGGATTCTTACCGCAGACTAGGTATCCCTATTGGTGATGATCCACCTTCGGCATCAGGGTGATGCTCGCTTTCGTACCTTGATACTGAGCGATTTGATCCCCACAGTCCCTAGGAATGTGCCTTATCATGTACGATGAATATTTGTTAGGCATCTGCAACCCCCCCCCCCCCCCCCCTCCTCCCTCACACTTCTTATCCATGTCTCTGTTGTCTTTCTTTCTTCTTTCTTTTTCTCTATGATTGTCTAGTTGATTTTGGTTTGGCACATATGCGACAATGTGCAGTTTTTCTTCAATAATATATTATAGGCCTAAAATGCTGTTTATAATCATCACTGCTGATGCTTTGATATGGTCCTCTGCACTGCTCGCTCCTATACACACCACCAGGGGTAGTGGTGATGTTTGATACTATGCCACACCTTTGTTGCCTATTATGTAATCCATAAGTATAAGCATTTTACATGCACTTTGTACTGCATTGTTTCTCTGCCTTTTTCTCTCTTTATGTCTCTATGTGGAAAAACTAATAAACATATTTTCAAAAAAAAAAAAAAAAAAACAGTGGCTCTCAAAAATTCAGGGACGTAAAGACGACCAGCAGGAGTAAATCTAGGAGCTTGGTGTTGAAGCTGGTTTAACTGGGTAAATAAATCCTGTGTGAGGCCTGCCCGGATGACCGAAGATGGAAGTATGGGGGTAACAACAGGATTGCTATTGTGAACCGGAAGAAAGCTACGTGAAAGGGCATCAGCTTTAGTATTCTTGGAACCAGGCCTGAAAGTGATTATAAATTTGAAACGAGTAAAAAATAATGCCCAACGTGCCTGCCGGGCATTAAGCCGTTTAGCTGATTCAATGTATTGCAGGTTCTTATGGTCAGTCAAAACCGAAATAGTATGTTTTGCTCCCTCCAGCCAATGCCTCCACTCCTCGAAAGCCCACTTTACCGCCAGTAACTCCCGATTACCAACGTCATAGTTGGATTCAGCGGAGGAGAATTTCCTGGACATAAAGGCACAAGGATGTAACTCCAGAGACTCCGGATCCTTTTGAGAAAGGACAGCCCCCACTCCAACCTCTGAGGCATCAACCTCCACAACAAAGGGCAACTCCGGATTAGGATGTCTGAGGACTGGAGCCGAGACAAAGGCTTGTTTCAAGGCCCGGAAGGACAACTCAGCTTCATGCGACCAGTTGGTAGGATCCGCTCCTTTCTTTGTCAGAGCTACTATAGGAGCAACCAGGTCAGAAAAAGAATGAATGAACCTCCTATAATAATTCGCAAACCCTAAAAAGCGCTGAATTGCTTTTAAATTGGTGGGTTGCGCCCAATTAAGGATGGCCTGGAGCTTCTTTGGTTCCATGGAAAATCCCTGAGGGGAAATTATGTACCCTAAAAAAGATACTTCCGTGACGTGAAAATCACACTTCTCCAGCTTGGCATATAAATGATTCTCACGTAACTTTTGAAGAACCAGACGAACCTGGGTAACATGTTGTTCCATCGATTCAGAATAAATCAAGATGTCTAAATAAACGACCACGAATTTCCCTAGGAAGTCACGGAGCACATCGTTAATGAGGTCTTGAAAAACTGCTGGAGCATTAGACAGGCCGAACGGCATCACCAGGTATTCGTAGTGACCCGACTGAGTGCTGTAAGCCGTCTTCCACTCATCTCCAGATTTAATTCGGATGAGGTTGTAAGCTCCTCTAAGGTCAATTTTAGAAAAAATCACAGCAGAACGTAACTGATCAAAAAGTACAGAAATTAACGGCAAAGGATAGGTGTTTTTTACTGAGATCTTATTCAGGGCTCTAAAATCAATGCATGGTCTAAGCGAGCCATCCTTTTTCTCCACAAAGAAAAAACCTGCACTTAAAGGAGATTTTGATGGTCTAATAAATCCTTTCTCTAAGCTCTCCTGAACATAATCATTCATGGCCGATGTTTCTGGCCCGGACAATGCATATAATCTCCCCTTTGGCAATGCGGCACCTGGAACTAGCTCAATAGCACAATCATAAGGCCGATGGGGAGGCAGAATGTCCGCATTGCCTTTGGAGAATACATCGGCAAACTCCTGGTATTCCACATAATGAGCTCTGGAATGATAGCTGCTACTCTGACTGGATACGAAATACATTCCTTAGCACAAAATGTACCCCATTGGGAAATCTCCCCGGACCGCCAATCAATGGTGGGATTATGAAAGGCCAGCCAAGGGTGACCCAGAACAACTGGAACTGCTGGGCAATGTGTTAGGTAGAATTCAATATTTTCGGAATGTAAGGCTCCTACTGTAAGTACTACGGGAGGTGTACGGTGAGTAATAACCCCATTGAAAAGCGGACTCCCATCTAAGCCGTGCATGGTGATACACCTATCCGATGGTAACTGTGGAATGCCTAAGGCCTTAGCCCAAGTTAAATCCATAAAGTTTCCTGCAGCTCCACTGTCAACAAAAGCCGACACCAAAGAACTGAGGCTGCCAAAGGAAACCTTAACTGGAACTAAAAGAGAGTTATTCGAGGAGATAAGCTGCAGACCTAGGTGAACCCCCTCACAATTCACCTGGTCAAGGCGTTTCCCGACTTGTTCGGACAATTACGAGCAAAATGTCCCTTACCACCACAGTACAAACAATGACCGGAATTTTGCCTTCTGGTTTTTTCCTCTGGAGACAGCCGGGAGAGACCCATCTGCATGGGCTCTTCAACGTCCTCAGGAATGGAATAAACACAAGGACTAGACCTTACAGTTGTTCCTCTTTCAGCCCTCCGCTCTCTGAGACGACGATCAATCTTAATAGAAAGCTCCATGAGTTTATCGAGAGTCTCAGGAGCGGGGTACTGGAGGAGACTGTCTTTAATAAACTCTGATAAACCGAGGCGAAACTGACTGCGCAGGGCTGGATCATTCCAGCCACAGTCGTTCGACCAACGGTGAAACTCGGTACAATAAACCTCTGCAGGATTTCTACCTTGTTTGAGAGCGCGCAGCTGACTTTCAGCGGACGCCTCTCTATCTGGGTCATCATACAAGAGCCCTAAAGACTTAAAGAAAGCGTCTACTGACAACAACGCAGGATCCTCAGCTCTTAAACCAAATGCCCAGGTCTGAGGATCCCCCTGGAGTAAAGAAATAATAATCCCAACCCGCTGAGATTCAGTACCAGAGGAAGTAGGTCTTAAACGAAAATAAAGTTTACAGGACACTTTAAAATTAAAAAATTATTTTCTATCACCAGAAAAACGGTCGGGCAAATGCATCTTTGGTTCAGGGACTACCTTTGGGGAGGCTCGCAAAAGATCTTCCTGCGACCTCACCCGAAGAGAAAGAGCCTGAACCATCTGAGTAAGTTCTTGAATCTGATCGACTAAGAGCTGGCCAGGATTTGGCCCTAAACCTGTCGGATTCATGAGGCCAAAGAACTTTAACAAAAACTGAATGAGAAAAAATTAAACCCTGTTTAATTTTAGTTTTTGGTATGGCCGGTAATAATCTTATGATTCCAGCACTCTGGTCTGAGGAGATCTTATTGCGAGGACCGGAGCACTGGAACGTAATGCTGGGGAAGGGAGCGGGAATGGAAAATAGCCCCTGGCGCCCTAACTTCGTTGTCTCGCCCGTGCTGTCAGAAATCCCCTGCAAGACTATGGTTGCTTGAGCCCATGGCAGCCGCGTTTGAAGTGCGGATTATGTCTGCCCAACTCCGATGCCCCCTCAGGTCTTAATGGGAGACAAAGGGAAATCCGAGACAGGGTGATAACAAGGGGCCCTCTGACTAAACAACCAGGCCAGCGGCTACAAGAAACTAAAAACTAGAATATGTGCGGAAAAACCGCCAGGGAAAAGGACAACCAAAATATCCACTTGTCCACTCTCCTACCCGGCACCGCCGAGTTCCGGAGAGGACTTGTGGAAGCGGAACCCTCCGCAAATGCTCCGAAACAGAATATAAAGATAAAGCAGCTGATCCGCAACACACGGCAGAGCCGCAACTCACGGACACCACTCGATATTCTCTGGTGATCGTTGAGGACAACAGGGGACCAAACGACTTCTTGGGATGAGGTGACAACTCCAAGATACAGAACTTCTGAGGACAGGAATGACCGGATACAGCAGGACAGGAACAGAGGTTCAGCAAACCAAACCAGCATGCAGGAAGCTATTACCGGCGTCTGTGTGCAGCACTGAGCAGGTATTTAGCAGGGAGTCCTCCAATCAGATGCTTGGAGCCTGATTAACAAGATGCCGTGCAGCTGGCTTGCTGCACGAGCAGAAGATAAATATGTGAATGTTTTAACTGATTAGATTGACCCTGCAACGGGGAGCGCGGTCCGCCCGTGGCGTCCCCGTTGCTAGGGTCCAGGCGGCTCAGTGTTACTAGGGAGCCGGCGGCTAAGCGCGCACGGCGTCCCAGCGTTGCTAGGGACCCGGCGACTCGCACGCATGGCGTCACTAGTTGCTAGGCGCCGGGCCGCTAGGACGTCGCGGACCACGGCGCCTAACACACCATTTGATAAGACCGGTGACAGCTTCAGCAATTAAAGAGTATTACCGAAAAAAATGGAAAAGTAGAGATTGCAATGTTCAGTGGGCCTATTGCGCATCTTTATGGCCGTTATGAGCCTCATAAAGTTTGGAAGGCAATGCAGATGGTGTACCTTTTTAATGTGAAAACTTGATTAGAAAGCAGAAAGGGACATTACTGCCATAGATGAGCCTGATGGCAGAGACCAAGGACCATCTGGAGGAAATGGTACAATCTCTTCCCAATGAGGACACAGTAGAGGTACTAGAGTATTGTCAAAAAGAAGTGCCAAAAAAAAATAAAAAGGAGGAACTGAAAGATGTGCTCCATCAGAAGAAATAAATCAGTGACAGACTCCGCGATAAGACTTTGCGCTATGGGTGGCCAAGTCTAATAAGATGGATTAGAACACCAGTTCTGCATGTATTCCACAGGCGCAACAGGCTCAACCCATTAGGTGAAGTGTTGAGGGTGAACTCCAAAATATTACAAGTGTTCCTGATGGGCCATTACCGTTGGAGCTATGATACCCACTGGTCAACACAAGCAAACCTGAGACAGCAGGTCTACTGCCCACAGCCAGCTCTGCTCTAAGATCAGTATTGTAGGAGATACTGTGACGCCCACCTCTGTAAATCCTGCAAGATGAGTCACAATAAATGATCACCACCTGTTACTGACTTAACCCACTGAGTAGTGGGCAGGTATTTTGCTGCCACCACCAGGTACCTGGAAGAACAGAACTGTCAACTCTCGCTTTGTGATCCCCATACCCAGAGCTCCTGCACTTAACATAAAGAAAACTGAAGGCCCTCTGGTATGCCCAATCAGGTCAGTCCTTTGTAATGCCAGATCTATAAGAAACAAGACTGCAACAATTGCTGACCTTATTGAATCTGCAGATCTAGCCTGTATTACAGAGACCTGGCTAGATGAAAATGCAGCACCTATATTGGAGGCTGCAGTACCAACAAACTACTCTGTCATCCACAACCCAAGACTGGACCGCAGGGGTGGCGGGGTGGCTATCTGCTTCAAAAAAGAACTTCAACTTAGGGTCCACCCTATTGAAATTACTCGCTCATTCGAGTGCATTGCTGCCCAGAGTTTGACAGGATTAGGTTTCAGAGTACTTCTCATTTACCGGCCACCTGGAGATTGAAAGATATTTCTACAAGAAACTGCAGACACTGTTGCTGGCCTGGTTCTGGAACATCACAGATGGCTCATCCTCGGGGATTTCAATGCATGGGTGGATGATGAGCTCTCACGCCTTGGCCAAGACCTCCTGTGCACAATGAATGGTCTGGGCTTCACACAGGTCATTCCCTCTGCAACACATAAAAGTGGTCACACTCTCGATCTTGTCTTTCAGATTGGATTAGAAGTCACTGACCTAAAAATAAACCCAGTCATCTGGTCAGACCACTACTCCCTTTGGTTCCCAGTTGCAACCCCTCAAATAAGAACTCTGCCCGTGGAGTTGACCAGGTATCGTCCAAGGAGGGGTATGACTCCCTAGGCTCTTGCAGAAAATCTGGATCTCTCTGCTATACTGGGTGCCTGTGAAGATCCCTGTTCCCTAGTCCGTTCTTATAATAGGGATGTTATGGCTGCAATTGATATTATCGCCCCTGTGCGTAGAAGACCTTGTAAACCACAACGTCAAGCTCCATGGTTCGACAACAGTGTTAGTGAGCTCAAGAAAAGGGGGCGTAGACTGGAAAGACGATGGAGGAAGACTAACCTAGTGGATGACAAAATAAAACTAATAAAGCATAACGAAGAATATCAATCGACAATCACTTGTAAGAAATCGCAGTTCCTGTCAAATGAGATCACAGCAGCAAACAATAGGCCAGCTCAACTTTTCCGCACAGTGGAGATGCTTTGCAAGCCAGCATGCCTGCAGACTGATGAGAACCTCTCCCAGGCAAGATGCAATGAGTTTGCAAACTTCTTTGCAGATAAAATATCCACCACCCGGGCTGGAATCTCCACAGTGCCATCAAAGGAGTGCCAAACTACAAAGCCTGCCAATATAAGCTACCTGCCTTCATGGACCAGCTTTGACCCAGTGGATGTAAAGGACACTGCTGAAATTGCTCAGATTTTGCGTCCCACCACCTGTGATCTGGACCCAGCCTCAACCAAGCTTCTAATAGGTTGTATGGATATAATTGGTCCTGTCTTTGCAAAAATTGTTCAATGCTCTTTGCAGACAGGAATTTTTCCTGGACCCCTAAAGGAAGCAATTGTTAGACCGCTTCTTAAAAAACCTAATTTAGATCCTGACTGCATGACCAACTACAGACTGATAACCCAATAAGCAACCCTAAATGGTTGTTTTATCCGGGTTCAGTCGCAGCCAACAGGCGCTCATCCACTCCTGTAGCTCAGCTAGACAGAGGTCCTTATGATACGACCGCAACATCAAAGGACAAGACTGCAGCATAGCCAACCAACTGGACTTACACTCGGGGATTCAGAATTACAGACCAGTGATCGTGTGCGGAATCTTGGCGTTGTCCTGGATGGTGGCTTGACACTTAAACATCAGATATCAGCCACAATCAAATCCTCATTCTTTCACCTGAGGAACATAGCCAGAATCAAGCACTTAATTCCCTCAGATGATATGCCAAAACTCATACATGCATTTGTATCATCTCGATTAGACTACTGTAATGTCCTCTACCTTGGTCTCCCAGCAAAAGAATTGCAACGCTTACAGCTGGTGCAAAACACAGCTGCCAGGCTGTTAACCAACCAGCCCCGTTCTAGCCACATAACACCCATCCTCTACTCCCTTCACTGGCTGCCTGTAAGATGGCGAATCATCTTCAAGATTGGCTTACTGAGTTTCAAAGCATTACATGACCAGGGCCCAAGGTACCTGAAACAGCTTCTGACCCCATACTGCCCCACTCGATTACTGCGATCTGTAGATGAAGGACTTTTAGCAGTACCTAGAATCTACCGTAATTCATCTGGGGGTCGAGCTTTTAGTCATGTTGCTCCGACTCTATGGAACTCACTTCCCCACACAGTGCGAGAGGCCCCAACTATAGAATCCTTCAAAAGTAGACTCAAGACTTTCCTGTTTACTCAAGCATTTTCATAGTGTCCCTTTTAGTATCTTCATGCTTTTGTATTTTATGAAAATGTACTTCATTATTTTCTGTACTATATTATGCTATGTATCTGTTAAGCGCCTTGAGTCCTATTGGAGAAAGAGCGCTATATAAATAAAATTATTATTATTATTATTATTGTTGTTATTATTACCTTCACTGAGGCACCTGAAACTGGATTTATACTCTGGCTCCTACTATCGACACCTGATACTGATTGCTGCTGTGTATGTGTAGATACACAGCTGCCATACCTCCTGACTGTCATCAGTTGACCCCCACTGGTCACTGACCTGGATTAGACCCTGTACGGTAGCTGGCAGAGGGCAGAGCTTGGAGACACGGGGCTCAGTGGCACACGCAGGGGGGGTTCCGGGTACCTGGAAACCCCCCTGATGAGCCCACACTTTTATTTTTGAGACGGAGACAGCAGTATCTCCGTCTCAGTAAAAGCCGCGACAGCAGAGCTGCTCTAGCAGAGAGCTATGTAGCTCTCTGCATAGAGTGTGTCACCGGGGGGGGGGGAAGCTGCTGGCTGCGCATGGTCAGCCATAGCAGCTCCCTCCGAAGTCCACACAGTGCCGCCTGTCAGAGTCATCGTCAGCGGTGGTAGGCAATAGTGGAAGCGGCGGGCGGAAGCAATCACCGTCAGTGGCGGAGATGCAGGAGTCAGGACATCGGCAATGATGGAAGCGGCGGGCGGAGGCAGTCACCATCAGCGGCGGAGCTGCAGGACCTCGGCAATGGTGGAAGTAGCAGGAAGGCAGATGTGAGCATGTATATTTATTTTTTACAGTTTTGGAATACAGCTATACTATATATGCACATGTATAAACCTGCGGTTTGGAGTATCAATTATTTGAAAAGTCCTGGGCTAACCCTCCCCCTACCTAACCCTCCCTTTTAGGTGCCTAACCTTAACCCTCAACCCCCCCCCCCACCACCACCACAGCCTAACCCTACCCCCCCCCTTCATGGTGGTGCCTAAACCAAATCCCCCCCACCCCCCCTGGGGGTTGACTAAACCTAACCCCCCCCCCCCCCCCCACACACACCATCCCTGGTGTAATACTTACCCACCCCACTGTCTCGACGGTCGGGATACGCCATCGCGTCCTGGCCCCTTCTGGGATTCCGGTGCGGCATTCCGTTCTGACGCATCCCATATTATATATATTTTATCACACACTGTATCCGGAGACACGCCTTTAGAAATCCTGCGTTTGCCCCTGTCGGGGCTCAACCCAGAACAGGCACTGAACAGATCTGCATGTGTCGCATTCCTGTTGGTCGCAAGAAGAAAGGCAGTCATCTTGAAGGCAAGATGTTTTTTGCTCAAATAGTTTTTAAAAAGGCTTCCTTTTTTCAAGGGGATGCAGCATACAGATGTATTTTTATTTATTACACATACACTGTGCCTGGGCCAAATATATTAGAACAACACACATTATGGGGGTAATTCCAAGTTGATCGCAGCAGGAAATTTTTTAGCAGTTGGGCAAAACCATGTGCACTGCAGGGGGGGCAGATATAACATTTGCAGAGAGCGTTAGATTTGGGTGGGTTATTTTGTTTCTGTGCAGGGTAAATACTGACTGCTTTATTTTTACACTGCAATTTAGATTGCAGATTGAACTCACCACACCCAAATCTATCTCTCTCTGCACATGTTATATCTGCCCCCCCTGCAGTGCACATGGTTTTGCTCAACTGCTAAAAACTTTCCTGCTGCGATCAACTTGGAATTACTCCCTATATGTGCTGGGGTTTTGTAAATTCAGAGAGAGATGAGCTACAAAACAAAAAGATGTGCAAAAGCAATTCCACAGCTGCAAGCCACCGGATGGTGAGCGAGAGATCCGATACGGTTTCCTAGAATGCTGGTCAGAACCCTACTGCAGCAGAAGGCATCTGCTTTTAATAGACACCGCCTGCTGCATCACCATACAGAGCTATCACTGCTGCTTCCAAGGAAACAGCAGTGACAACAACTCCGACGACATCTGAATCAGGCCCAATGTGCCTTTTGAAAAGGGAAGAATCTCCTTCATCTATCTAGAGGAACAGTTTACAAGTTCCCACAGTTCCCTATGCGGTGCGCTCTGCCAGCATTACATCATTGGGATCCATCTCAGCGACGATACCAGAAAGCCAGGGCCTTCTTTTCATATGGGCTCAATGGGCTCTTGCCCAAGGGCCCCAGGAGTATAAGAGGCATAGGCTTATAGCTGAGGGTCCCCTCTTTCCAGGGGTACCAGATTTTTGAAAATCGGCCCTGGGGAACCAGAGATATTTGATGTCAAAGCAGTGGTCCCCATCCAATCCTTTTAATTGCTATCTCCAGCCAGATATATTGGGTTCTGTCTGACTTAGAGTTTTTCTGAGGGCAAACTCCAAAAGCTGGGACTCTCACCTTTTAGTGGACACTGGCTGCTTGTCTTTACTATGCCCAGAACCAGACATATCAGCCTTCCAGCAGCTGGTCCCTGCTCCAGCTCCACACACCTGGTATGCAGCTTTATATTTTCGCTGGTGAATTGCTCTGGCTACTGAACTCTTATCCCCAGGTCCCCAGTCCCTCCTGAAAGGTGGTACTCTCTAGTTTGTTTTTTTTATCCCATTCAAAGCTAAGAAATATATTTCCAGGAACTTGAGATATCTGCAGTCAAGCAAGTTGCTCTCCCACCAGAAAATGATGAATATTAAGCCCACTCCACTATCCAACCCTCCCCTGCGTATTAAACACCCCCTACCACTCTGGAAAGTCATGTACTGGGGCCCCTTCATTCAGCCCAATGCCCCCTTCTACAGTTTAGTGTTCTCCCTCCTGCCCTATCTCCCACCATCTGTGCAGTAAAGGAGTAATTAGCAGAAATTACTGCTCCAGGTCCTACATTCTGAGCGGAAGATAGAACACCCCCTAACGCCAGTGGGACATCAAAGCTGCCGCTGATAGCACCCCCCAACCCAACTGCTGGAGGATGGGTAGGGGCCCCAGTGCATTGCTGTGCCCAGGGGCCTACACTGCTGTTAAGACGACCCTGCAGAAAGCCCATGAGGATAAGACAGTAAATTATTTCTAAAAGCAAGTTATTTATTTCCACTATTTCTTGGATGGAACTCTGTACCACTGGTGGGGAAATGTTCCCCTAATTCTGGAGTTCCCAAGGACCATCTGCCATAAGAATGTCTACCTCTCTATATTAACCAGATAATGATCATATTAATATCTTGATTGTGAGACTTTAATTTGCACATTGTGGAGAATATTTCCTTTTACAGTACTATCTTCCTTGATAATATTACATCATTATAAAGGCATATTTTATTTTGTAATTCTGGACTAGTGATGCCTATTGATTTGTAGTGGACAGAAGCATTCATTTTTATCTTTCTACATACCTATATTTTTATCCATTACTTATTACTGTTAATAGTATATATTTGAATATTTTTGTCCAGTACTAGCGCAGTGAACCTACTATATAGTGCCAACCAGCCCTAGTGCGGTCCGTACAGAACTGTATTCTCTATGGATATTGTCCCTATATCCCTCCTCAGGAGAAACAAGACCCATCGTAAAGACACTAGGACTCTTTCCAAACTCTGATAGTGGTAGGTGTTGGTTAATAAAGTGGTTAATATAATTTAATACACTTCAGCATGTCAGATATCTGCTTAATCCTTAATTTCCACCTCTCCACCACTCAAGTATTTGTTGAGTCTTGCCATCTGCTACTCAACTGCTACTCAGTCCTAGTTTGCTACTGGGTCCCTTGCACACTGGTCTGCTTTCTGTACTTGGGCACTGAAATCTTCTAAAGCTGTCGCCCCAATGAACTTCTTTAAAGTGCCGTCCCCACACTTGTTGGAACTACAAAAATGGACCAATTGGCTTGTCTGAGTGGGTCCCAGGACTCACCTCCAGACACAGCTTTTCACCTGGTTTATGTCACATGTCACTTCAGAATTATAGGCAACTCTTCAAGATTCATATAAAAATTTAGGTTGCATCACTATTTTAAATAGATTGATACGACCCAGTACGGATAAAGGCAATTTTCTCCAAGCATGAGCTCTCTCCTTAAAGGTCAGAATAATGGGGTCAATATTTTGGGTCATATAATCTGCGGCTTTGGGTGTGATCCAAATACCAAGGTATTACCAACCGTAATGTCCATTGCAAGGGGTGAGCCTCATGTATATCTTCAGGAAAGAGACAGGAGATGGGGAGAATATGCGATTTATCCCAATTAATCAACAGACCCGAAAAGGTACCAAACATGTCAACTACTCAAAACATAGTTTGCAATGAGTCCTTAGAATCTTGCAGGAAGAGGAGCATATCGTCCACATAAAGAGCTACTACATCCACAACATCCCCAATTTTAAGTCCCTGAATCCTCTCATTAGTGCGCAACAAGCCAGCCAAAGGTTCTATAGCAAGTGCAAATAGCGCAGGAGACAGAGGGCAACCCTGTCGGGTGCCCCTCTCCAGTGGGAAGGCTTCTGAAGTCATGCGAGCCATAGGGGAGGAATACAATATTTGTTGAAAACTAATAAATTGCGTCCCGAAAGCAAATTTTTGGAGTACTCCCCACAGGTAAACCCATTCCACAGAGTTGAAAGCCTTGGCAGCATCAAGAGACACCACCACTGCCTCCGACTCTATTAAGTCATGCCTCTGAAGGTGGCAGAACAGTCTACGCAAGATTTTGGGTGGTGGATTTACCCGGCATAAACCCAGTCTGATCAGGGTGAATAATGGATGTGATAACTAAATTTAGATGAGTTGCTAAAACCTTTGCCAAGATTTTAACATTGGTAGTTAAAAGGGAAATGGGTCGGTGAAATTCCGGCAACAGGGAGTCCTTACCCTGGCTTTAACAAAATAATAATATTAGCCACGGACATAGAGGGAGAAAGAGCTCCCCATTCAATAAGTGAATTAAACAATTCCAGTAGGTAGGGAATGACGCTGGGAAAGATGAAGCTGCAGCCTCTATCTCCTCCAGCATGAACGGTGCATCCAAAGCCTCAGCATCCCTCCGAGACAAGTAGGGCAGCTCAATTTGAGCCAAATAGTCCCGTAGTTGTTCAGTGGAATAGGAGGCTCAAGAAGCATATAATGTGGAGTAATAATCACAGAACATTCCCGCTACTTCCGTTCCAGAGTAGGACAACCGATCACTAGAGTTCCTCACACACTGAACAACATTTTTGTTAGACTCAGCTCGATCCAAATAAGCTAAGTAACTGCCACTCATTTCCGCCTGAAAATATCGCTCATGCCGAGAAAAGGAGCCTACGTCTGGACTTCTCAAATAAATAGTCTGACCTCTCCCATTGCGCTTCCTGCCATAGTATCCCATCAGATTGCAGGTGTGTAAGAATATACTGAGCTTCTAATCGCTGACAAAGTTTCTAAGCGCATTTCCTCCCGTTTACTAAATAGTTCAAGTTCAGAAATTCGTTTAATAAATGAACCACGCATGAACGCCTTAAAGGAATCGTGTTTGATTGCTAGATCTGCATAAAGTTATCAACCTGAAACCCTTCCCAGATCTGTGCCTGCCCCTAGTAAGGTTAAACAAAAAGAATTAAGTTTCCACATTCTCGTGCCTTGATCCCAGTCAACTTTTAAAGTGAGGGAGACAGGTGAATTATCCAATATACCCCAAGGAAGGTAGTCCACCCCCACCACATCCGGTGACAAATCAGGGGAGATTAATATTAAGTCTATACGGGAGAGAGTGTGGAAAGTAGCAGAATGACTGGATAATTGGCTAACAGCAATATTTCTGTTTCTCCATATATCTACCAACGTGCAAATGGAGAAGAGGTGGAGTGGGGGGCAGGTACGACTGCCTCTCTCTCCATCTATCTAGGTTTTGATCCATTACGTTATTAAAGTCTCCCAAACACACTACATGGGTTTCAGGGGACTGGGCAATAAACCTGGCAGCATGATGGAGAACCTCATTATTATAAGGAGGGGGGACATACACAGCCAGCACATGTAGTAATTTGCGATTGACATGAGCACACAAAAAAACATACCTGCCATACGCACAGTGGCGTCACTAGGGTTGGTGTCACCCAGTGTGGTAACTGATGGTGTCACCACCCCATGGACCATACGGCGCGTGCTCACAAAGTAAGATGCAATCGCATCCAACTTATGCGAACACCTCTGCCTGATTTGACAGGCAGAGGAGTTCACGGGGCGGTGACACAGCATTGTGGGCTTATCGACTCGGCATTGCCGGGAAATGCCGTCATAAATGGAGATGGGTTCGGGGCGGCCGTGTGACGTCACACACGGACGCTGCGATTGGAAACATGGTGGCATGTTACCCTAAATCAGCGATGTTATCACAATTGTATTGTGATTGCATCACTGGCCGCCATTAGCATGCTGGGAGGCTTTACCCTGTGCTGGGCGTCCCCAAGAATGCAAGAGATAGCAGTTGCAGTTTTGTTATTTTGGCAAAACTACAACTGAAGCTTAATAAGGCAACTAAGTCAGTATACAAATATACACACGGGAGCGAAAAACTGCTGCTTTGATATTTTTTAGGGGGCTATCCAATTAGGTCACCTGAAGTACAAAAAGTAAATTTTCTCCCAAAAACACACAGGTTCAGTGAAACCTGTGTGTTTTCAACAACCCTGTTTTCTGACAAAAACTGAGCTGTTTTCAGGGATTTTGCTTCGCCTGCCTGAGGCAGGTGAAACAAATCCCCAAAAAGCTGCGGCTCGTGACGGTTTATTGGGGTTAATTGAATAGCCCCCAGCAACGCAAATACCTGCGGTCAATGATCGCAGGTACTTGAATACCGGCCTTACTTGCATTCCCCCAATTAAGGAAAACAAAAAAATATATATATTTCACATGTGCAGCACTCCTGGGCCTGGCGACTAAATAAACATCTTTTAACAAAGGCATAGGTGCGGCAACATGTCAGTGCCCTTTAATGTGTGGCACTTTTGTCGGGTCACCTGGGAGAGCTGGATCATGCTGTTTTGTCATATTGGGAGAGCTGGATCATGTGTGTGTGTGTGTGTGTGTGTGTGTGTGTGTGTGTGTGTGTGTGTGTGTGTGTGTGTGTGTGTGTGTGTGTGTGTGTATTGTGGTCGAAGTGGAAATTTTGAAGTGGAGGTATGGAAAAGTGAAGGCTGTTATTAAGTGCAGGTCTGGAAGAGGGGGCGTGGCTGCTCAAAAGGGGGAGTGCCCTTAAGTGTAGTGTACCACACCATATACCCCTTATACACATTATGCACCACAATAGTAGGACACCTTATACTATCTAGTATTGGTGCTCCTTACACATTATGCCACATGGAATGCGCCAAAATTCACACGGAATGAGCCAAAATTCACATTATGCCACATGGAATGAGCCAAAATTCACATTTTTCCACACAGTATGAATGAGCCAAAATTGACATTACGGCACACGGAATGAGCCAAAATTGACATTCTGTCACACATTATGAGCCGCAATTCAGGGACAGGGAGAGTGAAATATGGGCAGGGAGAGTGACAGAAGGGACACAGGGACAGGGAGATGGACAGCAGGGGCATAGGAACAGTGACAACAGGGACAGGGAGAGTGACAGCAGGGACATAGGGACAGGGAGATTGACAGCAGGGACAGAGGGACAGTGACAGCAGGGACAGGGAGTGTGACATAGGGACAGGGAGAGTGACACAGAGAGGGGCAGCATTGACATACAGAAGGGAGAAAGAAAGGCAACAGTATAAAATTACCTAATCAGCAGCAGCGGTGTGGAGGAGGCTGTGATTGGCAGAGTGGAGGATGAGGAGGTTGTGGTCAGCAGCGATGCAGAGTTGGCTGTGGTTGGCGGAGGATGAGGAGGCTGTCATTAGCAGTGCGGAGGTTACGGGCTGTGGTGCGAAGGAGACAGCGGGCGGAGGCCTTTGGCGCGGCTTTGGTCCGTCTATGACCGCCACTATATCAAATCTGCCACGGACCGACAGCCCGCTCCTGATTGGCTACCAGTGCAATAGCGCTGAATTTGAAATGCGGCAGGGGGTCTCAGTCAGAGCTCGAAGTAGCGGTATGCCATACCGGTGTGTACCGGCCCACTTTGAGCTGTGTGTGTGTGTGTGTGTGTGTGTGTGTGTGTGTGTATATGTAATATAGTTGAGTGTTGTTCACTGCAGTGTGCAGTGTTACCAGAGAGGGAGGACCTGGCTGTACTGCAGTGGAGTGACTGCGCGGACCTCATTGTCTTCTACTTCCCTGGCTGGCTGTGAGCTGTTTTAGCTGCCAGAGGGTAAGTTTTTGATCTAATGTTAGTAATTTCAGTTTACTATTACAGTATAATCTAGTGTTTATTCCCACACACTTTATTAACTGGATTATACTGTAATAGTAAACTGTAAATACTAACATTAGATCAAAAGCCTACCCTCTGGCAGCTGTAACAGCTCCCTCATACCCACCAATAGTTAACCCCTGCATCATCAATTACATTTACTATATATTAATTAAGCTGATGAATCTAATCAAAAGAACTTATTCCTAACCTCAAATAAAAACATTTAACAATTCCTCTTATCTAAATTACATTAATCCCCATCACCCTTATAACAAAACCCACGTAGCTTTCCCCTTATGCTTATTAACTATCTGAACTGTGAGAATCCCACCCTCCACCCCAGTTCCACTTAAACGGAACCACTGGGTAAGAGGTGGGGGGGGGGGGGGGGGGGGGGGGGGGGGGGGGCTGCACAGGCAGAGCTGACTGGTTCCCTTCTTGAATTGGGGGAGGTGTGAGATAACCATTTGCATTCCTGTTCTGAAGTCCCTGTAGTCGATCATGATGGATAGGGTCAGGGTGAAGGTTTACATGGGTGGTGGAGGTGGGAGGGGAGCCCATGGGCTGCAGCTGAAGATGTAGAGGAGGGAGCAGAGTCCAGGTGCCCTTGCAGCACAGACTTCATTACAGCACATGACATGTCAGTCATGTGACTGTCAGTGCTCCTGTGCCCGGCCTGAATTGGGCAAGGAAGCAGAGACAAAGTGCAGAGCTAGGGATGGCTGTTGCTGGTAAGATCTGCAACTGCCAGTATCACGTACATCCTTGGTGTCGAGAGTGAGTGTGGTTGCCGCTGCGGACATGGATGAGAGGGGGGGTGCGGTTGTGCAACTCTTTTTGGTGTCACCCCATTGAATGGTGACACCTGGGTGCGGGCCGCACACCCCTAATGACACCACTGCATACGCATCAACTTCACATATATCTAAATGAAACTGTACAGATTTTCTAATAAGCACAGAGACCCCTCTAGCATTATTAGAGAAGGTGGAGTGAAACGCATGACTAATCCAAGGTTTCTTATGAGCCATAACTTTGCTGCCAAATAAATTAGTTTCTAAGAGACATATTATATCTGCCTGGTATCCCCACTGATAACATTAGAGTATATTACCCTGACACTACATTACAAATAGCAAACAAGTATAGAAAGTAGAAATTGCAACAATATTCCTTAAGACACCGAAAGACAGATTGCATCACTTAAACCTATATAACAGATTCATGGTGTCGCAGTCCCCATCACATAGGAACAAGCAATTGTACATAAAACCAAACCCCAGGATCAGCAGAAAAGCGTATCAATGAAGAGCACAAGGTTGCCACTCCAGCCAGTCATCGGCATCTTTTGGGGAAGAGAAGAAATGAGTTGTATTACAGGTTGAGTATCCCTTATCCAAAATTCAAAATCACACATATTTGGTTCCCCTACTGAGATAATGACACATATATAGTATATTATATATCTATTATATATATATATATACACATAATATATAATATATATGTCATTATCTCATTTGGGGACCCAAAAATGTGTGATTTTGGATAAGGGATACTCAACCTGTATTAAATACCACTCGTAGCCTGGCCGGGAAGAGCATGGAATATTGTATGTTCTGTTCTCTTAGCTTCCTTTTAACATGGAGGTATTGTGAGTGACTTTTTTGCACCTCCAAGGCAAAACGGAAATATTATGCCCATCAAATTGGAGAGGGCCCTTCGTCCAAGCCAGTCAGAGTATAGCATCACAGTCCTTGTAATGCAGGAAACGTGCAATAAAAGTCCTTGTGGGAGCCTACGTGCAAGCTCCACAGCAAAGTGAGGAGTAAACGCCTCCTTATCAAACAATTTAATGAGCCAATTTTCAAGGAAAGTCTCTGGGGAAGTGCCTTCCGTCCTTTCAGTGAGCACAACAAACCTGACATTGTTGCACCTCAGCCTTCCCTCTATATCCGACATCTCAGCTTGCATAGATAGAGACCATCTGGGAAGATAAGTCATCCACTTTGGTTTGTAAGGGAGATGTTGTATCCTCGAGAGCCGAGATCCAATGTTCAGTCCTGCCCACTCTCTCCCTTATTTTCTCTAAATCTTGTCGATGCAGAGAGACGTCCACTCACACTTGTCCTATCCTATCAGTAACCCTCTGTTCAGACGCAAATATTGCCTGCAATATTTTGTTGAGTAGAATGCACAGGCTCAGCCAGCTCAGAGGCGTCATCCTCCACTGGAGAAGAGGATGGATTAGTGTCTCCCTGTCTTGCCGATTGGGACGTTTGTGAGGATCTGGCAAACTTTTCCAATTTCGCAGCAGCAGCTCCCGCCGCTTTACCACCCTTCACCATGGCAACGCCAGGTACGGGACCCGAGCCACTGAGACGATATATCAGGAATAGTTCCAAAGGAAGAGGAGATGCACTACACAGAGAGCACCCAACTGTAGGCAGGGTACACATACTCAGGAGCACATATGATAATACATGGAGAACAGCAGTATGTATAGGAGGAGGCAAAATTCAAAGACAGGATCTGAGGATATGTGTCCAGGCAGAGTAGTAGGAGGGCAGCCGCCCAATTCCAGTAATATCCGCAAAGGGTGGTATGAGAGGAGCTGTAATGCTGAGTCAGCCCAGGACTCAGTGAAGAATGATGATGCAATAATTCAGGCTAAGCAAGCCAGTGACTAGCAAAGAATTCAGTGGATATTCAGCAGCTGCTCTGATTCACTGATGCACCCAGCTTCTGGAATACAGCTACTGTAATCAAGTGTGTACTCACTGGGAGTTGCTGGAGAGAAACCGTTCCACATGCAGGACTGTAGGACCTCAGGAACACAAACTCAAAATGGCGGCTACGTGACTAGAAACTGCGTCCGCCTGCAGCAGTAATCCAGACTCAGCAACAGCAGTGGTGATCCACTGGCTCCACACAACACAGTAATCACTACACAGACCCAAGTATAGTGCAAGAGCCAGAGTATATCCAGCTTAGCTGTTCTCTAAACGGATAGTCCCGGTGAAGCTGGAAAAATGGCGGGCCCACGGGTAGCATGTATACTGTCCAGCCGTCCGATCCCAATCGCCAGCAGTGCACGGCTGTTCTGACTAACCCGCTCAGGGTCTGCAGTCTCCGACACCGTGCCCCCCCAGCTTCTGGAATACAGCTACTGTAATCAAGTGTGTACTCACTGGGAGTTGCTGGAGAGAAACCATTCCACATGCAGGACTGTAGGACCTCAGGAACACAAACTCAAAATGGCGGCTACGTGACTAGAAACTGCGTCCGCCTGCAGCAGTAATCCAGACTCAGCAACAGCAGTGGTGGTCCACTGGCTCCACACAACACAGTAATCACTACACAGACCCAAGTATAGTGCAAGGGCCAGAGTATATCCAGCTTAGCTGTTCTCTAAACGGATAGTCCCGGTGAAGCTGGAAAAATGGCGGGCCCACGGGTAGCAGGTATACTGTCCAGCCGTCCGGTCCCAATCGCCAGCAGTGCACGGCTGTTCTGACTAACCCGCTCAGGGTCTGCAGTCTCCGACACTGTGCCCCCCCAGCTTCTGGAATACAGCTACTGTAATCAAGTGTGTACTCACTGGGAGTTGCTGGAGAGAAACCGTTCCACATGCAGGACTGTAGGACCTCAGGAACACAAACTCAAAATGGCGGCTACGTGACTAGAAACTGCGTCCGCCTGCAGCAGTAATCCAGACCCAGCAACAGCAGTGGTGGTCCACTGGCTCCACACAACACAGTAATCACTACACAGACCCAGGTATAGTGCAAGGGCCAGAGTATATCCAGCTTAGCTGTTCTCTAAATGGATAGTCCCGGTGAAGCTGGAAAAATGGCGGGCCCACGGGTAGCAGGTATACTGTCCAGCCGTCCGGTCCCAATCGCCAGCAGTGCACGGCTGTTCTGACTAACCCGCTCAGGGTCTGCAGTCTCCGACACCGTGCCCCGCCAGCCGGAGCGGCCGGAAGAGAGCCACGACCGGAAGTTCAGCAGCACATGGAGCAGGGACTTCCAGCGGGGCCGGCCTCGGCATTCAGTAGCTAGGTCACTGTATGTATTTTACCATAAGTGGAGCAATGTATAAGTAGCGGCTGCAGCATTCACCCGGGAGGGTACAGCGCACATTCACACAGCAGTAGGTCAATTTCCATTGAAAACGTGCCAGGGAACAGGATATATTAACAGGATTGGTGTGGAGAGCTAAAGCTTCCAGCAGCTACTCCATGCTGATCCAAGCCACGCCCCCGATTTGATCCCTAATTTAAGAAATGTATTTATTGGTGTATCGTATAAGGAAACGTTTCCAAAGGAAAATGTTGAATGCTGAAATTGTAGCTGCTTCTGAAATGGTAAAAGATGCTTCCTAAACTACCAATCAATGGTGGGTAGAACAAATCTGGTCTACTACTTATAACTTGGATGCACAAGCCCCTGATAAAACTAGGAGAATATTTGGGATGCACTTAAGTTCCCGCCAGTCGGGATCCCGGCGGTTGAAATACAGACGCCGGAATCCCGACAGCAGTCAATATGCCGGCGGTCAAAATTCCGTCCACCTCCCGGTATTCATACTATGGTGGTGGTATACACCCGAGGAGGAATATAATAGTGTCGCCAGCGATCCCGAAGCATGATGAGAGTTTTGTATCTATCAAATTCTGTTTCTATGTTACCCCACCAATCTACAGGATATGTAATCTCATTTGTTTATATTACATTACATCCCCATTCATTGATTGTTGTAAAAGCAATAAATGCCTATGATTGGGGGCGGTATTATTTATCCTGTCTATTGCTCGCACCTCCAAAATTTGTGAAGACTTCAGTCTTCCTTGTAATCTAGAAATGTCTTGATCTAGAACCGGACAGAAGGAGAACCCAACTAAAAGTAATTTCTCTTTTTTTACGGTAAAATCAAGGTCATGAAGAAAATGTTTCTCAGCCGCTTCCCCTTTAAAGTAGATTGAGAGGAGTTTCTAATGTGAGACATGCACGTTGGTGTATAGGTTACTTCTCATATATACTTGATCTCCTATATAAGATTTGCTTGTCTGTGCAATAATAAATGGCCATGCATGGTACGTAAATACTCTAAATGAAAACTAGGTCATTGGTTGTGTAGGAATTTTCTTTACCTATTCAGCATTTTTCATCAATTCTGACATAAGGCTTGGTTATTTATGGCGCTGCTCTTTGACAGAAACTATGTTCATTATAACACAGGTATCCAACACATAAATATGCTACAAATCAAGAATCTTTCAC
The DNA here is from genome assembly GCF_028390025.1 of Pseudophryne corroboree. NCBI lineage: Eukaryota > Metazoa > Chordata > Amphibia > Anura > Myobatrachidae > Pseudophryne > Pseudophryne corroboree. The sequence continues at coordinate 648,784,571 of NC_086446.1, read as the reverse complement.
CATGATACAAGGCACTTCATTAACTAAATATTGCCATTTCCTCAAACACTTTACCCCCAATCATCCAAGCCACAAGTGTATCAACACTTCTGCCTTCTGATGTATTATATAGTCTTATGCAGGTAACACATGAAAACAATGGTCACCAGGTCATCTCAACTGGTAATTTATAAAGTTTTAATTAGCCTAATTTCTCTTCACAAGTCTTTGACATCCCATAACTTTCCATAGCAGTAATACCATTATTTCTTCTGCACCTGGCTGCAGAGCTAACATTCATGCATTACAGGACTGTCTATTGCTCACCTTTGCCATCACCAGCACACTCAACTTCCAACTTGTTCTTAACTCAGTCAATTGCAATTAGTGTAAAGTTACATGCAGTCTCAAACTGAAGAACCTCTGTTCAGGGGCAATGTAAGCTGGTAAGCTGTGATGTGCAGGCGTTTGGGGTCCCGATCTATGTATTTTTCGGCGCTTGGAGATGATGTTACCTCCAAGTGCCAGGCATAAAGACACTGCATCTGTGTGCAGTGTAAACAGGGCAGACTTGGCATATCCTGGTCAGGGTAAGTCCCAGGTCCGACCCGGATTGTAACGATGTTCCAAATCCCGGGTCAGACCTGGCATTGTGGCATATCAGAGTCTACACCATGTTTTTACTGGTAATTGGCATACTGTGCACTATGGACCATAGTACTCTGACCTTTAATTAGCTGCTCTACTAATAAAAGGTCTGTAGCTATAGCTATTGCTTGCTGACCTAATTTAATTCCGAGTCCCGCAATACAAAGAGGCACAGACAACAGACCAGTCCAGACAGGAAACGGATAACTCCAGAATCTAATTCTGTACATGTGTGGAAAGAATTAAAAGGATAGTTTGAAGGCATTAAATCTGGACAAACCATGCATGGAAAGAAAAAAAAAAGTTGGACCACTGCAATCTGGCATTGGAACCTGCACATTTTCTTACTTAATGGACCCACATTACGGTGGTAGTTGTTTAACTGCAGAAGTTAGAAGCTCTTAAGAAAAATATTCACATTCAAATAACCCTTCTACCAACACTAGCCAGGATGTAAGCAAAAGCAACCCTATTTAATGACTTGTTTGACCACGATGTTGTATAAGTGGCACCAATAGATTACCAGCTACAGTTTCTGAGCCAATGAAAATATCATGAGCAATTGCTAAGAGCTACAGCATCATCTTCAGTAGAAAGAATATTTTACACATTTGTTTGGTGCAGTCAAAACTAAGAAACCAGGGGAGGCAGTCAATTGACCCCCTGTCAGGATCCCGGTGGTCAGGATTCCAACGCCGGAATCCCGAAACCAGTTGAAATACCGACGCTTGGAGTCCTGACTGCCAGCTGGTTACCCCTCTTGGGTGGTGGTCCACGCCACCACCCGGAGGGGAATAGAAACCTGTGGCGACCTAAGGTCGCCACCAGGCACGAAGCGTGGCAAGCACAGCAAGCCCGCAAAGGGACCCGCTGCGCTCGCTGTCGGGATCCCAGCTGTCAGGCTCCTGGCGTCTGTCTGCTGACTGCCAGGATTCCAACTGCGGGGATCTCGTACTGATCACGAAACCAGGGGGTGTGGCCTAACCACCAAGATGGGCATAAGTGTCTCTGCAGAGCTCCCACTACCCAGGGCTATTTTACTCTCTACCATCCTTGCTACTGGTCCATCTGGACCCTGTTCCCCTCTGCCTGGCCACCCCTTGTTGAGAGGCAAGTTCCGCGGAGGCGGGGGACGCTGTTACTGGTCCCTGTAGAAAGTGGCCTCCTCTCTCCACACAAACCGGGACCTGCTGCTCTGCTGCCTGCCGTCCCTGACTTCTGGGGAACACGCTGCAGACGCTGCCCTTCACCTCCGGCTGTTGCCCTGCATCTTGCCCTCCTCCGTCTGCGGCCTGACTGTGGCTGTTACCCGGCCGTTGGATCCTGGAGCTGCGGCTGCGGAGATTGCACGGGGCGCACCTTACCTGGCGGCCCTGCTCATATCGTCACTCCGGCAGTGTCCCAGCATCTCCTCTCCTTACATCATGTGGTGCTGCGGGGGAATCTAGCGAGGCAATGAACTCTCCTGCGCCTTGCACTCTGGGTCCTGGGAGGCAGCCAATGGCGATAGTGTGCTGCTGGGACCCAACGGCCATCTTGGCAGAGGTACACGTGGGGTCTCTCTGCAGCTGCAGCTGATTCCAGCCGGATCCACTTCCCCGTGCCCTGGTCCCGTATCCTCTACTGCCTCATAGCTGCCCTGTGGCCGGAGGATCACCTGCCGTAGCCGACCTGGACCTTCTGGTTCTGGCTTCCCTGCCAGCGGTGGCCATCTTAAAAACTGGTATTGCAGCTATATGCCTTTCTGCAGCCGGAAGCTTCTCTAGGAGCTGAGGACACTGCCAGCCTGGGACCAGTGCTCTCCACTGCAGTTTCAGTGATTTCCAGCAGGGAGTTCTGCTGGTGTAGACCTATCTGGGTCGTGAGTTGTTGCCCCCACTGCTTTTATTATTATCTCCTGGCCTTTGCTCCTGTTATGTTGGCGCCCTCCGGTGGCAGACTGTGACAACTGCATCCTCCATACTGTTTGACTGCTGCTGTGGTTTTCCATACTCATTTCCTTTTTTTGGAGCTGTTCCCTCAATCATCACAGGACCCAATTGGAGCTTTTGGAGCATCAATATAACTACGGCGCAGCAGCCTATATTTCCAGGGCAGTTGCGGGTTCAAGTTGCTAGCTCCTATAAGTTACTATGCCATTCGAGGATGGCATCTTCTTGCTCTTATCCGTAAGCAACTGACCTCATGATGCTTATGTAACCGTTTACACCTGGGGGCATGTGCTCGCTGACATCTCCCTATTTCATCACTTCAATACCTCTACTATGTCGTATTAGCCTGCTGACCTTGTTCTCTGATCTCCATAATGTTACACTGAAGTATGGGCAGGACTGGAAAATCATCTCATAAGAAAGGTAAACCACGTCCCAAAAAGGAAACCTCTCAAACTGACTTGAGCCCTTTTTTTTTTCTTCTTTTTTTTCTTCCTCACCAATCAGCATTGAGCCCCAGTCCTGATAGATCAGACTCTTCTCCGATCCCGTCCTTTCTTCCCAGTCCTTCCACGATGACTGACTTACCTTCTCACACAGCTGCTGATACGGGTAAAGAACTGCAAGAAAGTCTGACCTACAAGCTTTACCTACCAAACAAGATCTTCAAACCACTATTAGACAAGAAATCGCATCAGTCAAACAAGAGTTAACTGTACTTTCTGGGCAAAATATACGTTATGGTAAGAACTTACCATTGATAACGGTATTTCTACTATGTCCACAGGTTTCCACAGGATAACAATGGGATATGATGGCGCGACAGCGGATTGGTACCAAGCGATCACAAGTTTTTAGACCTCCCAGGATGCAACGGGCTCGTCCATATATCCCCACCTACTGGCTCAGTCAAATCAGTTGTATTCCAAAGCATTTAGGCAGGAGCATTATGTTGAACCCTATTCAGGCGAGAAGAACACACATGCACATTCTTCCATGCTAGAGGGAAGAGGTTAGGGAATATAAAGATTCTCAAATCAGGTGGAAAACTGTGGACATAGGAGAAATACCGTTATCAATGGTAAGTTCTTACCATAACGTATATTTCTCCGGCTGGGTCCACAGGTTATCCACAGGATAACAATGGGATTTCCCAAAGCAATTTTTAGTGGTGGGGACGCGCCTGATTAGACAGGAGAACCTTACGCCCGAATTCAGCGTCATGAGAGGCAAAAGTATCCAAGGCATATTGTCTAATGAATGTGTTAATGGAAGGCCATGTGGCTGCCTTACATATCTGTTCTGCTGAAGCACCATGCTGTGCTGCCCATGAAGGACCTACCTTACGTGCAGCGTGAGCAGAGACATTAGTCAGAACAGGGAGATCAGCTCGAGAATATGCTTCTGAAATTCAAAGCCATTTTGCTAGCGTCTGTTTAGTTGCAGGCCATCCCCTCTTGTGAAATCCATAGAGAACGAAGAGAGAATCTGTCTTTCTTATGGCACTGGTACAATCCACGTAGATTCTTAATGCATGAACTACGTCCAGCGGCACATCTCCCGCAGAAAGTCCCGATACCTGAAAAGCCGAGACTACAATTTCTTTGTTAAGGTGAAACTTAGAGACCACCTTAGGAAGATAACCAGACTTAGGCCCTCATTCCGAGTTAATCGCTCGCTAGCAGTTTTTAGCAGCCGTGCAAATGCTATGCCGCCGCCCACTGGGAGTGTATTTTAGCTTAGCAGAAGTGCGAACGAAGGGATCGCAGAGCGGCTACAAAAAAAATTTGTGCAGTTTCAGAGTAGCTCCAGACCTACTCAGCGCTTGCGATCACTTCAGACTTTTCAGTTCCTGTTTTGACGTCACAAACACGCCCTTCGTTCGCCCAGCCACACCTGCATTTTTGCTGGTACGCCTGAGTTTTTCCAAACACTCCCTGAAAACGGTCAGTTGACATCCAGAAACGCCCACTTCATGTCAATCACTCTGCGGCCAGCAGTGCGACTGAAAAGCTTCGCTAGACCCTGTGTGAAACTACATCGTTCGTTGTAATAGTACGTCGCGCGTGCACATTGCGCTGCATACACATGCACAGAAGTGCCGTTTTTTAGCCTCATCACTGCACAGCGAACGAATGCAGCTAGTGATGACCACCTTAGTTCTGAGAACTGCAAAGGTATGGAAAAAACACCCTAAGGTGAATTTTCTCCAGGCGCTGATGAGGGAGGTGCACCACAGCAGCTAAAACAAATGGGGTTGGTCAGACCCCCAAAAACATAAATGGATAGGAAAGGATTGAAGCGCTAAAATGGTCAAATATGAGAGCAAAAGGTCACATGAAAATACACATTTATTATGATAAATGAACTTAAAAATGATTAAAAAAAATTTTGGTAACACTGTAGAAATGGAGTGCTGAATAATGAGGGACACAATGAAGTGTCCAAACGTTATGTCTCTCCCAGTCCTGGTAATATTGCATAGACAATTCACACCTGTTCCAATAAAGCAGTCCCTTATTAGTTATGCTCAAGGTATCCCGTTAATGTTCCATCAGGTATTATAGTTACCACCAGCGAATGTCCAAGGTGTTAAGCGGATAGGCATCCGCAGCGGCTTGTTCCTTGTTGAGCTGTGGATGATGGAGGATCTTCAGAACGGGTCCACAAGAAGAGCCAATGGTGGGGACCTGGTCCAGGTGGATGGTCTTCAGGAAAGGATAGTGAGTGGTAGGTACACACAGCACCAGTCGCCAACGCGTTTCGTTGCGATCACGCAACTTTTTCAAGGTAATAAAGGTGCTGCTATCCAGGGTTTTTATACCCTTTACAAAATGGTTGCTCATTTGCATATGTGATTGACAGTGACCAAATACTCTCATTATGTGACCAAAATGACAGACAGACAATTTCAATTGTTAAATAAACAACACATAATAAATGATAAATATAATACACTTTGTTTCTTGTATAACTATGGTTTAATCAATTATAGAGAATCAAATCACGTATCTCCCATAATTCGAGAGGAAGAACGGGATAATGACAAAAACGGAGTAAAGTGCAGAAAGATCTCCCATTAATCCTATATGTAGGGAGCTCGGAGTCCTATCCGTGTATTACATACAATCAATCAGCATGAATAAAAACAGGTGGATTCCAGCACTTACTAGGAAGCTGGCACCTGTGGGTTTAGATCCACGTAATTAGTCTGCGGCCAGGAATCCGAGTGACGGGGGCACGTGGGCGTCCCCACTGCACACGTCACTGGGCTTCACCTATGGTGTGGGGGTCGCGCCCTAATGACGCGACCATCGGATTTTACTTATATCAACAGAGTGGAAGCGGTTGGGATTGGTTCCGGCCGTTGCTATAGTTACAAGTGGGCGTGAGGGTTGCCATGGTGACGGAGGACACAATGCACGTCACCTGGTATATGGGTCGCGTCCGAATGACGCGACCGTCGGGTTTTACTTACATCAGAAGGGGTGGGAGCGGTAAGGATTGATCCGCTCTCCAGCCGTTTCTATGGTGACGGGTGAGCCTGAGGGTTGCCATGGTGTCAGTCAGCGTAGCGCACGTCACCTAGCAACACACGCCGCACTGTCTAGCACCAAAGCATAAACGGGGCATTGAAAAACATGCATATAATTGATAATTTAATTCTGTGATAACGTGCTTGGTGTAAGTGTGATAAATAGATTGAATGAATGAAACAGTAAAGAAAAATTGCTTAATAAGAAATAATAATAGCTGCCAAGAATAATGATAATGAATACTAATAATGAACATATAAAAAAAAAAAAAAAAAACAAATTTATCCTAATACTGAGACTATATAAAGTCACATATATCAAAGTAAAATACATATGCAATAAATAAAAAAGAAAAAAAGAAAATGGTGACACATACGAAACGTGATGATAATAATACTTGTTTTGATAAACAATTGGGAATAATAAATCAATAAATTAAACAGAGAAACTAATTTATCTTTATAGTAAACTGTTAGATGTAGATATCGCACCCAACTGAAGTGTTTAATTAAAGGGACAAAGGAGCTGAAGAGATCATAGAACTGGATTCAGTTCTACCTGTTCGTTAAGGCCAGAGGGGTATATCGTATTAAGCCTAAACATCCAATAAAGCTCTTGTTTACATAATAATTTATACCGATCCCCACCCCTCTTGGTTTTCACAATGTGTTCAATAGCTACTACTCCTAGGAGGCTGGGGTCGCTATTATGACAGTCCCTAAAATGTCTAGAGACACTGTGTGTTTGGGATTTGTTTATAATGTTCCGACGATGTTCCATGAATCGGACTTTAATACTTCTTGTCGTCCGTCCCACATATCTTTTATTACAAGCACATGTCAGCAAGTATATGACATAATTGGTGTCACAATTCATAAAATTACTGAGATGAAATTCATCACTTCCCTCGACAGAGATCGATGTTATTTTCTTAGGGATATGTTTACAGGTGGTGCACCTGTTTGCACCACAACGGTGGAATCCAGGGGGGCGTACTGGTATCCAAGATTCTCGTATTCCTCCTTCTGTATCTATTGGGGGAACTGTTTTAAGATAACTGGGTGCCAGGATGTTTTTAAGGGAACGTCCCTTTTTGAAAATGAACTTAGGTCTGTGTGGCAAGGTTCCTCTTAGTAATGTGTCCTGGTTTAGCATCCCAAAATTCCTACATATGATTCTCTTAATCGACATGCTCTCACTATTGTATGTTGAGATGAAAGCCAAATTTTCTTGTTGGATGTTATACATGTGATCACTATCCTGTTCTATTGGAGATTGGATCTTACTGATTTTAGGTCTAAGAAGAGTGTCTCTATCTATATGCAGGACTTCTTGCATGGTTTTCTTTAATGATGGATGTGGATAACCCCTCGAATGAAACGCTTCTGTCATAGAATTTGCTTGTTCTAGATATTTGCTATCTTCCGTGCAGTTACGCCTTAAGCGTAAAAACTGCCCCCGGGGGATGTTTTTCTTCCAAGGGGGGTAATGGGCACTCTGGTAGTGCAGATAGGCATTAGTTGCCACTTCTTTAGTGTAATTGGAGGTATGTATTTTGCCATCCCTGGCTTCTAGTGTTAGATCCAAAAAATTAATAGTGTCAGGGTGATAGGAGTGAGTAAAATGTAAATTAAAGTGATTAGAATTTAAACTTGTAACAAAGTGAAGTGCCGATGATAGATCCCCATCCCAAATAATAAATAGATCATCTATGTATCGGCCATAGAGGACCAGATTCGCGCCGAAGTCCCCGCCCCACACATGGGCATCCTCGAAGGTACCCATGTATAGGTTGGCATAGCTCGGCGCAAATCTGGTCCCCATGGCCGTACCCATCACCTGGAGATAATAAGTGTCTAAGAACATAAAATAATTGTGTTTAAGTATAAAGGAAATGGCATCCAACAAAAAAGTCTTGTGTCTCTCAGAAAGGTCACCATCAATTTGTAATCTCTTTGCTATTGCATCACGTCCCAGATCGTGTGGAATATTGGTGTATAAACTTTGTACATCCAGAGTCATGAATGCATAGCTTTCTTTCCATACAACATCTTTTAGCTGTTGTAAGAAATGAGTGGTGTCTTTAATATGGGACCTTAACGTCGAGACACGAGGTTGGAGAAAAGAATCAACATAAAAAGACAGATTAGAAGACAAAGAACCAATTCCAGAGATAATAGGACGTCCAGGGGGTGCACTGAGTGATTTGTGTATCTTAGGGAGGTGATAGAAAATCGGAACAGTGGGGTGCTTAATGAACAAAAAATTAAATTCATCTTTGGAAATAACTCCAGCGGTCAGGGCGTCATCAAGTAGATGTTGGAACTCTCTCAGAAAATTCTGTGTCGGATCAAAATCAAGCTTCTTATAGAATGTAATATCTTTCAACTGCCGATTGGCCTCATCAATGTATTCCATCCTATCCTGCACCACCAGGCCCCCCCCCTTGTCCGCCTCCCTAAATACCAGTGTGGTATCTTTTGTCAAATCTCGTAGTGCTTTGCGCTCCCATTTATTTAGATTGGTGCGGGGCCTCTTATTTTTGGCTTTTCCCTGTTGGCACAGATCTCTAAAATCATTAAGGGTGGTCTTATAGAAGCACTCTATCATTGGGCTCTTGTAGGAGAGGGGATAGAACTCTGACTTCCGTCTGAAAATACTTCTATTGACATCAAATATTTTTTCCGGATCGTCAACAGAAGTTTCAGAGTTGTTAGCCAGTAGTTCATGGAGAATGGAAAGGGCCTGATCATCCCCTGAATCAAGGGTAATCGCAAGGCCCTCCTCTTTATGTTGTCGTAAGTTACGCTGGATGAAATAGCGTTTCCTACATAGGGTGCGGATAAATCTGTTCAGTTCTACGAACAGATTGAATATATTGGGGGTATTGGTAGGTGCGAAACCGAGTCCTTTAGTTAATATAGACTTCTCAGTTTCAGTGAGTTTCTTACTAGACAGATTGAAGATGTTACTGGGGGATCTTAGAGGATCTGTTAATCCCACCCTCTTGGCTGTCTTCTTTTTCCCCCCTCTGCACCCTCTATGCTTCTTGATCTCCTTCTTTTTGGTGTTTGTTTTTCCCAATTTGTCCTTGACAACGATCCTCGTCCTCCCCCTTGTCTTTCTTCTAAAAAAACCTCAGATGTAGAGGCATCTTGTAATTTCATGGATCTTTGTTCCCTAGGTCTGGCTCCCTGTTGTGAAGGGGGATTGATACGGTTCATCCGATCAGTTTGATCCGTATTGGATTGATTGGGAAAATGGTGATGGGTGTCTTTATCTCTTGTGCTAAATTTGGTGGAGTATGTTCTAGGTGTGTCTTTCTTCCTCCACTCTCTGTTCATGTTGGTGTATTCCCTATTTGGATCTCGATTGATATTCTTGTAATTCCTAACACGTCCTGTTTTGTAATCTTCCAAATCCCTTTGAAATTTCTTACATTTGCTATCTACAACCGATTGTTCAAACTTAGTCATTCTTTCCATGACTATTTGATCTCTCTCTTGATAATCCTTAGTACCAACAAAGGGTTCTAATTTAATTTTGAGAGACTCTATCTCTAGCTCCACCTCCTTGGCCTTCTGGTTCCTGTATTTGATTACAAGTTCCATTAAGTTAAGGGAACATCTATCTAGAATTTTCTCCCATGATTCCTCAAATTCTCTGTTCCCGTTAAAAATGGAGGGTTTGAAGAGTCTGAGGCCCCTGGGTATCATATTTTTATCTACATATTTCTGAAGATTGACCCCGTCGAGCCAATGTTTGGTCTCAGACCTCATCAAATCCTCCAGTTTATAGAATTCATTTTTCAATTGATTAGTCACATCAGTAGTACTATTTTCTGAAGGGTTGTCCCATTTACTGAGAAAACCCATCCTCCTATTATGTCTGTCATTATAAGTGGAGAAACTCCCCATCTCTGCAGCCTGGAGTAGGACTATGTGGAACTGCAAAGGTATGGAAAAAACACCCTAAGGTGAATTTTCTCCAGGCGCTGATGAGGGAGGTGCACCACAGCAGCTAAAACAAATGGGGTTGGTCAGACCCCCAAAAACATAAATGGATAGGAAAGGATTGAAGCGCTAAAATGGTCAAATATGAGAGCAAAAGGTCACATGAAAATACACATTTATTATGATAAATGAACTTAAAAATGATTAAAAAATTTTGGTAACACTGTAGAAATGGAGTGCTGAATAATGAGGGACACAATGAAGTGTCCAAACGTTATGTCTCTCCCAGTCCTGGTAATATTGCATAGACAATTCACACCTGTTCCAATAAAGCAGTCCCTTATTAGTTATGCTCAAGGTATCCCGTTAATGTTCCATCAGGTATTATAGTTACCACCAGCGAATGTCCAAGGTGTTAAGCGGATAGGCATCCGCAGCGGCTTGTTCCTTGTTGAGCTGTGGATGATGGAGGATCTTCAGAACGGGTCCACAAGAAGAGCCAATGGTGGGGACCTGGTCCAGGTGGATGGTCTTCAGGAAAGGATAGTGAGTGGTAGGTACACACAGCACCAGTCGCCAACGCGTTTCGTTGCGATCACGCAACTTTTTCAAGGTAATAAAGGTGCTGCTATCCAGGGTTTTTATACCCTTTACAAAATGGTTGCTCATTTGCATATGTGATTGACAGTGACCAAATACTCTCATTATGTGACCAAAATGACAGACAGACAATTTCAATTGTTAAATAAACAACACATAATAAATGATAAATATAATACACTTTGTTTCTTGTATAACTATGGTTTAATCAATTATAGAGAATCAAATCACGTATCTCCCATAATTCGAGAGGAAGAACGGGATAATGACAAAAACGGAGTAAAGTGCAGAAAGATCTCCCATTAATCCTATATGTAGGGAGCTCGGAGTCCTATCCGTGTATTACATACAATCAATCAGCATGAATAAAAACAGGTGGATTCCAGCACTTACTAGGAAGCTGGCACCTGTGGGTTTAGATCCACGTAATTAGTCTGCGGCCAGGAATCCGAGTGACGGGGGCACGTGGGCGTCCCCACTGCACACGTCACTGGGCTTCACCTATGGTGTGGGGGTCGCGCCCTAATGACGCGACCATCGGATTTTACTTATATCAACAGAGTGGAAGCGGTTGGGATTGGTTCCGGCCGTTGCTATAGTTACAAGTGGGCGTGAGGGTTGCCATGGTGACGGAGGACACAATGCACGTCACCTGGTATATGGGTCGCGTCCGAATGACGCGACCGTCGGGTTTTACTTACATCAGAAGGGGTGGGAGCGGTAAGGATTGATCCGCTCTCCAGCCGTTTCTATGGTGACGGGTGAGCCTGAGGGTTGCCATGGTGTCAGTCAGCGTAGCGCACGTCACCTAGCAACACACGCCGCACTGTCTAGCACCAAAGCATAAACGGGGCATTGAAAAACATGCATATAATTGATAATTTAATTCTGTGATAACGTGCTTGGTGTAAGTGTGATAAATAGATTGAATGAATGAAACAGTAAAGAAAAATTGCTTAATAAGAAATAATAATAGCTGCCAAGAATAATGATAATGAATACTAATAATGAACATATAAAAAAAAAAAAAAAAAAACAAATTTATCCTAATACTGAGACTATATAAAGTCACATATATCAAAGTAAAATACATATGCAATAAATAAAAAAGAAAAAAAGAAAATGGTGACACATACGAAACGTGATGATAATAATACTTGTTTTGATAAACAATTGGGAATAATAAATCAATAAATTAAACAGAGAAACTAATTTATCTTTATAGTAAACTGTTAGATGTAGATATCGCACCCAACTGAAGTGTTTAATTAAAGGGACAAAGGAAATCATTAAAGAAAACCATGCAAGAAGTCCTGCATATAGATAGAGACACTCTTCTTAGACCTAAAATCAGTAAGATCCAATCTCCAATAGAACAGGATAGTGATCACATGTATAACATCCAACAAGAAAATTTGGCTTTCATCTCAACATACAATAGTGAGAGCATGTCGATTAAGAGAATCATATGTAGGAATTTTGGGATGCTAAACCAGGACACATTACTAAGAGGAACCTTGCCACACAGACCTAAGTTCATTTTCAAAAAGGGACGTTCCCTTAAAAACATCCTGGCACCCAGTTATCTTAAAACAGTTCCCCCAATAGATACAGAAGGAGGAATACGAGAATCTTGGATACCAGTACGCCCCCCTGGATTCCACCGTTGTGGTGCAAACAGGTGCACCACCTGTAAACATATCCCTAAGAAAATAACATCGATCTCTGTCGAGGGAAGTGATGAATTTCATCTCAGTAATTTTATGAATTGTGACACCAATTATGTCATATACTTGCTGACATGTGCTTGTAATAAAAGATATGTGGGACGGACGACGAGAAGTATTAAAGTCCGATTCATGGAACATCGTCGGAACATTATAAACAAATCCCAAACACACAGTGTCTCTAGACATTTTAGGGACTGTCATAATAGCGACCCCAGCCTCCTAGGAGTAGTAGCTATTGAACACATTGTGAAAACCAAGAGGGGTGGGGATCGGTATAAATTATTATGTAAACAAGAGCTTTATTGGATGTTTAGGCTTAATACGATATACCCCTCTGGCCTTAACGAACAGGTAGAACTGAATCCAGTTCTATGATCTCTTCAGCTCCTTTGTCCCTTTAATTAAACACTTCAGTTGGGTGCGATATCTACATCTAACAGTTTACTATAAAGATAAATTAGTTTCTCTGTTTAATTTATTGATTTATTATTCCCAATTGTTTATCAAAACAAGTATTATTATCATCACGTTTCGTATGTGTCACCATTTTCTTTTTTTCTTTTTTATTTATTGCATATGTATTTTACTTTGATATATGTGACTTTATATAGTCTCAGTATTAGGATAAATTTGTTTTTTTTTTTTTTTTTTATATGTTCATTATTAGTATTCATTATCATTATTCTTGGCAGCTATTATTATTTCTTATTAAGCAATTTTTCTTTACTGTTTCATTCATTCAATCTATTTATCACACTTACACCAAGCACGTTATCACAGAATTAAATTATCAATTATATGCATGTTTTTCAATGCCCCGTTTATGCTTTGGTGCTAGACAGTGCGGCGCGTGTTGCTAGGTGACGTGCGCTACGCTGACTGACACCATGGCAACCCTCAGGCTCACCCGTCACCATAGAAACGGCTGGAGAGCGGATCAATCCTTACCGCTCCCACCCCTTCTGATGTAAGTAAAACCCGACGGTCGCGTCATTCGGACGCGACCCATACACCAGGTGACGTGCATTGTGTCCTCCGTCACCATGGCAACCCTCACGCCCACTTGTAACTATAGCAACGGCCGGAACCAATCCCAACCGCTTCCACTCTGTTGATATAAGTAAAATCCGATGGTCGCGTCATTAGGGCGCGACCCCCACACCATAGGTGAAGCCCAGTGACGTGTGCAGTGGGGACGCCCACGTGCCCCCGTCACTCGGATTCCTGGCCGCAGACTAATTACGTGGATCTAAACCCACAGGTGCCAGCTTCCTAGTAAGTGCTGGAATCCACCTGTTTTTATTCATGCTGATTGATTGTATGTAATACACGGATAGGACTCCGAGCTCCCTACATATAGGATTAATGGGAGATCTTTCTGCACTTTACTCCGTTTTTGTCATTATCCCGTTCTTCCTCTCGAATTATGGGAGATACGTGATTTGATTCTCTATAATTGATTAAACCATAGTTATACAAGAAACAAAGTGTATTATATTTATCATTTATTATGTGTTGTTTATTTAACAATTGAAATTGTCTGTCTGTCATTTTGGTCACATAATGAGAGTATTTGGTCACTGTCAATCACATATGCAAATGAGCAACCATTTTGTAAAGGGTATAAAAACCCTGGATAGCAGCACCTTTATTACCTTGAAAAAGTTGCGTGATCGCAACGAAACGCGTTGGCGACTGGTGCTGTGTGTACCTACCACTCACTATCCTTTCCTGAAGACCATCCACCTGGACCAGGTCCCCACCATTGGCTCTTCTTGTGGACCCGTTCTGAAGATCCTCCATCATCCACAGCTCAACAAGGAACAAGCCGCTGCGGATGCCTATCCGCTTAACACCTTGGACATTCGCTGGTGGTAACTATAATACCTGATGGAACATTAACGGGATACCTTGAGCATAACTAATAAGGGACTGCTTTATTGGAACAGGTGTGAATTGTCTATGCAATATTACCAGGACTGGGAGAGACATAACGTTTGGACACTTCATTGTGTCCCTCATTATTCAGCACTCCATTTCTACAGTGTTACCAAAATTTTTTAATCATTTTTAAGTTCATTTATCATAATAAATGTGTATTTTCATGTGACCTTTTGCTCTCATATTTGACCATTTTAGCGCTTCAATCCTTTCCTATCCATTTAGTTCTGAGAACTGCTTTATCTGGATAGAAAATCAGAAAAGGAGACTTACATGACAGCGCTCTTAAATCTGACACTCTTCTAGCTGATGCCATAGTCAGTAGAAAGAGTACTTTAGCTGTCAACGATTTAAGATCCACTTTATTAAGTGGTTCAAACGGAGCCCCTTGAAGGGCTTTGAGGACCAGACTTAAATCCCATGGTACTGCAGGAGGAACAAAGGGTGGTTGAATGCGCAGCATGCCCTGGAAAAAAGTACTCACATCCTGTAAAGTGGCAATTTTCTTTTGGAACCATACAGTCAATGCTGATACTTGAACTCTCAAGGAAGCCACCTTCAACCCCTTATCCATTCCTGCCTGAAGGAACTCTAAGATTCTGGATACTCTGAAAGATTTTGGATCCATACTTCTTTCACTGCACCAATGAATATAGGCTTCCATATTCAGTGATAAATGCGAGCTGAGGAGGGTTTCCTTGCTCTGAGCATAGTTTGAATTACCTGTTGTGAAAAACCTCTTGACTTCAGGATAGAGCTTTCAACAGCCACGCCGTCAAAGACAGCCGATCCAGATGCCTGCAATAACAAGGACCCTGCATCAGTAGATCTGGACGTTGAGGGAGCAGAATTGGAGCATTCAACAACATCTTCTGCAGATCTATGTACCAATGCCTTCTAGGCCAAGCCGGAGCTATTAGCATCACGGCACCCTTTGCTTGCTTTATTTTTCTCACCCCCCTGGGTAGCAGGGAGATTGGAGGAAACAGATATGCCAGGTGAAAGTACCATTTCACTGACAGTGCATCTACAAGGATCCTTCCGGGGTCCTTTGTTCTTGACCCGTATGCTGGAACTTTGTTGTTCAGACAGGACGCCATGAGATCTATCTCCGGCAGATCCCACTTGTTTACTAGTGTCTGAAAACTTCCGGGTGTAAAGCCCATTCGCTTGCTTGAATGGTGTGTTGACTGAGAAAGTCCGCTTCCCAGTTT
Source organism: Pseudophryne corroboree (assembly GCF_028390025.1). Taxonomy (NCBI): domain Eukaryota; kingdom Metazoa; phylum Chordata; class Amphibia; order Anura; family Myobatrachidae; genus Pseudophryne; species Pseudophryne corroboree. The sequence goes on along the minus strand of NC_086446.1, from coordinate 648,769,039 downwards.
AGGACTCCTGGAACAAACACTGCGGACAATGCTGGAAGATGGAGTTCTGCCCACTTTAGTATGTGACTTACCTCCTTCATTGCTTTTTTGCTGTGAGTTCCTGCTTGATGGTTGAGGTACGCTACTGCTGTTGCATTGTCCGAGCGGATCTGGACTGGTTTTCCTTGCAGAATGTCCTTTGCCTGAACCAGTGCCATGTATATGGCCCGGAGTTCCAATAAGTTTATTGGCAGGTGACTTTCTTCTGTGGTCCATTGTCCCTGGAACCATAATCTTCTGGACACTGCTCCCCAGTCCTGTAGACTGGCATCCGTTGTCAGGATCTCCCAATCTGATATCCAAAAGGGTCTCCCCTTGTCTAGATGGGATGTCTGTAGCCACCAGGCTAATGACCTTTTTACCTTTACTGGAAGTATCATCATTTGTTTCTTTAATGTCTGATGTACTCCATTCCATCAGGTCAGAATCAGATGCTGCAGAGGTCTTGAGTGGAATTGTGCATATTCCACCATGTCGAATGTTGACACCATCAAACCCATCACTCGCATTGCTACGTGAATTGATATTGTCTGACTGTGTAACAATTCAAAGTCATTAACTGCACCTTGGATATCTTTTCCAGAGGTAAAAATATTTTCTGCAAGCTTGAATCCAATACAGCCCCCAAGTGAATCATCCGTTGTGACGGAATCAGAGACGATTTTGCCCAATTTATGAGCCATCCGTGTTTCTGTAGACAAGTTATTGTCTGTTGGAGATGGCTCAATAACAATTCCTGGGATTATGCCAGGATTAAAAGATCGTCAAGGTATGGAAAAATCCTTATCCCCTGCTTGCGGAGATAAGCTGCTATAACCACCATAATCTTGGTAAATACTCTGGGGGCTGTGGCTAACCCAAAGGGTCAGGCCTGGAACTGAAAATGTTGCTGGAGGATGGCGAACCTGAGGTAACACTGATGAGACAGTGCTATAGGCACATGCAGGTAAGCATCCTGTATATCAGAGGTTCTCAAACTTGGTCCTCGTGGGCCCACACAGTGCATGTTTTGCAGGTCTCCTCACAGAATCGCAAGTGAAATAATTAGCTCCACCTGTGGACCTTTTAAAATGTGTCAGTGAGTAATTAATACACCTGTGCACCTGCTGGGTTACCTGCAAAACATGCACTGTGTGGGCCCACGAGGACCGAGTTTGAGAACCTCTGCTGTATATCCTGAGATACCATGTAATCCCCCGGTTCCATGGCCAAAACTATGGAGCGTAACGTCTCCATGTGGAACCTTGGGACCCAAATGTATTTGTTTAACATTCTGAGATTGAGAATTGGCCGGAATGATCCATTTGTCTTCTAAACCAAAAACAGGTTGGAGTAAAAACCCTGCCCCCATTGTGCCGAGGGTACTGGAATAATTACCCCAGATTGAAGCAATTTCTGAACTGCTTCTTGCAGAGCTCTGGCCTTTGTCTCTATATGAGATGGGCTGGTGCAAAAAAACCTTCGAGGAGGCTGCTTCTTGAAAGGAAAAACATAACCCAGAGATACCACTTCTTGCACCCAAGCATCTGTCGTCGACTAATGCTGTGTGTGTGCAAACTGAAGAAGTCGGCTCCCTACCTTGGTCTCCCAGGTGGAGGCCCGCACCATCAGGCTGATAGTTTCTGTTCTGGTATGGAAGCTGGCCCTCTGGTGGCCCAATGCTTCTTTGCTTTACCAGACCTATTGTACTGGGTCTGTTTTGAATCATTTTTGCCTTTTGTTTTACCTTGCCACCGAAATGGCAGGAAACCTGACCTTCTTCGATTCGGCTTCCTACTCAGAATATCTGTCAATTCCTTACCAAAAAGAATATTTCCAACAAAAGGCAAAGCTTCCAGAACCTTCTTGGATTCCGAATCAGCTTTCCATGTACTAAGCCAAATCGCTCTGCGAGCAGCTACCAATATGGCTGACGCTTTGGAAGCAATTGTACCCATATCCATTGCTGCTGTTTCTAAGAATAGCGCAGCCTGTTTCATATGCGCTATATGGGATTCCTGCTCCCTAGTAGGTGCTGAAAGCCCGTTTTCCAGTTCGTAAGTGTTAGGGTCTCCTGCCCTGTGCTGCCACGTCGTCATGGCAACCGGGAGACAAGTGCTAGCGGAGTGGCCTGAGCGCAGCTGATACTCCGGTTCGGGTCTTTTGCTGTGCAGTGGTTACAGGCTTTGTGCACGGCAGGGGATCCGGTGCTGGTTTTTGTGCTCACAGTCTGAGAGGTCTGAGTGGGGCGTGGACAGCACCTGCTATATAAGGCCTCTTCTCAGGTTAAGCAGATGCTGCTGAATCTTTGTTGGTTAGTCAGTTCCTGAAAGTTAGCCAGTACTGTGTAGCTTTGTATTTGTTGTTGCTTACTGCAAATAGGCCTTGGGGTTTGGTACTACACTCTGCCAATCCAGACCTAGCAGTAAAACTGGAGTCAGTCGTTTAACTTGCTGGGGTTCTTTTGCTACTCTGTGAACTTAGCAAGTTTGCAGCTGTATTCTCAGACTTGCCTGCCTAAATCCTTTCTCACTGTGCAAAGGTGTTCAGGTGTCAGTTTAGTGGCAGTAAACTGAACCTGTGCACTGCAAGTGAGGATTAGGATTGTGGAGACTCTCCTTGTGTCTATCATTCCATCTCTGACCAAGGAGTTTACTGCCACACCCATTGGTAACCCTTTAGGGTTTTGCTGTTGCCCTTAGCAACAGCATTTCGGGTTCTCTACGTATTAAAACACAACATCTTGCTTTTTCCATCTGAGCATTCCTAATACTAGGGAGACACCCAGTTTCTTAGCCTCTGGGCTTATCTGTTCACTTTGTGTTTATTTTGTTACCCTATCACCTTCTGTGTACGTAATGTCATATTCCCCAGTCTGTCTGTGAGTTCATTTGTTTTGTATCCCTATCCGTTCAGACACCAGTACATTCCTGCAGGCACTGGTGTGCATAACAGTTCAGACACCAGTACATTCCTGCAGGCACTGGTGTGCATAACATATTCAGCAGCCTAATACTCCTGTTGAAATTTTGTGGGAATATGGAGCATACCCCTCAAAATACGTTGCAACAGGTGGTCGATCAGGTGCAGGTCCTGACTCAACAATTTAATGATTTATCCATTAAAATGCACACCTCCCAGGCCGCTGGCGGAGCTCCCGCAGCAGCAGCACCTTCAGGGGTTAAGGAGCCGAAAGTAAATCTCCCGGATCGTTTTTCTGGAGATCCCTCGCAGTTCTTTTGTTTCAAGGAGAGCTGCAAGCTATACTTCCGGCTTAGGCCTCAGTCTTCTGGGTCAGAGATTCAGCGGGTGGGCATAGTGATTTCCTTGCTACAAGGAGACCCACAGGTCTGGGCATATGGGTTGCAGCCTGACTGTCCGTCGCTTAAAAGTGTTGATGCTTTTTTTACGGCACTGGGCATGTTGTATGATGACCCTGACAAGACGGCCTCAGCCGAGGCTCAGATTTCGATCCTTAAGCAAGGGCGAAGGCCAGTTGAGGTTTACTGTACGGAGTTTCGGAGGTTGGCCCATGATACCCAGTGGAATGACCCAGCCCTGAGACACCAGTACCGAAGAGGTCTTTCTAACCAGATAAAAGACCAACTGGTACAATATCCCTTGCCTGATAGCTTGGATCAGCTCATGCAGTTATCCATCCGGGTGGATAGACGGCTGAGAGAGCGTAGGCTTGAAAGGGAGACCGAGGTTTCCTTCTTTCCCAAGGGAACCTCAGACTCTGAGGAATTTTCCGAGGAGCCTATGCAGATTGGGGCTACCCGCCTCTCCTCGCGTGAGAAGACGCGGAGGAGACAGCAGAAGTTGTGTTTGTACTGTGGGAATAAAGGTCATGTGGTAGTATCATGCCCAGAAAAGCCGGAAAACTTCAGGGCCTGAGGGTGATGGGAAATATCCTGTCAGGCCAGAAGTCAGAATTTCCCAAGCAGACTTTTATCATTCCGGTGACCTTGAAGATCCTCGGTCAAACTGTCAAGACTGAGGCCTTTGTGGACAGTGGGGCCGACGGGGTTTTTATGGACCGCCAATTTGCCCTGAAACACTCTGTTCCCTTAGTACCCTTGGCATTGGAAATTGAGATTTGTGGGTTAAACGGGGAACCATTATCCCAAGGTAAAATTACCTCTTGCACTAGCCAGATTTCTTTGTTTATTGGAGCCACACACTCTGAAAAATTGTCCTTTTATGTGACTGTCTGTACTTTTGCCCCATTGGTGTTGGGGTTACCCTGGTTAAGGGCCCACAATCCTCAATTTGACTGGGTCTCTGGGGAGATTCTTAGTTGGGGTACTGATTGTTTCAGGAGTTGCTTGAGCCTTCCAGTCAGGCTCTCGCAGCTAAGCTTGCCAGGATTGCCAGGGTGTTATGCAGATTTTGCGGACGTGTTCTCCAAAAAAGTTGCAGAGGTACTACCTCCCCATCGCCCCTATGACTGTGCCATTGATTTGTTGCCGAATGCTAAGCTTCCCAAGAGCAGGTTGTACTCCCTGTCACGTCCTGAGACTCAGGCTATGGCAGAGTACATTCAGGAGAACTTGGCTAAGGGATTTATCAGACCTTCACAGTCTCCAGTTGGGTCGGGGTTCTTCTTCGTGGGTAAAAAGGACGGTTCGTTGCGACCCTGCATCGACTTCAGGGAATTGAACCGTATCACGATTAAAAACTCATACCCACTGCCTCTCATTTCGGTCTTGTTTGACCAGCTTCATACTGCCACCATTTTTTCTAAGATTGACCTACGCGGGGCGTACAATCTAATCCGAATAAGAGAGGGGGATGAATGGAAGACTGCCTTTAATACCCACTCAGGGCATTATGAATATTTGGTGATGCCTTTTGGGCTCTGTAATGCCCCGGCAGTCTTCCAGGATTTCATGAACGATGTACTCAGGGAATATTTGGATAGATTCTTAGTTGTTTACTTAGATGACATCCTAATCTTCTCCCATTCCCTGGAGGAACATCGGAAGCATGTACGCTTAGTCCTCCAGAAACTCAGAGACCACCGGCTTGGGGCGAAGCTGGAGAAGTGCGAATTTGAAGTTCAGCAAATCGCATTTCAAGGATATATTATCTCCCCAGAAGGTTTCCAAATGGAGGGTTCCAAGGTACAGGCAGTCCTGGATTGGGTGCAGCCCACTAGTTTGAAGGCGCTTCAGCGTTTCCTGGGCTTTGCGAATTTTTATAGACGATTTATCGCTGGATTTTCGTCTATAGTGGCGCCCTTGGTGGCACTCACTAAGAAAGGGGCGGATGTTGCTCACTGGTCTTGTGAGGCTAAAGCGGCTTTTGCCCGTCTCAAAAGGGCATTTGTCTCGGCCAAGGTGCTGCGACACCCAGATCCAGAGCGTCCTTTTGTGGTGGAGGTGGATGCCTCTGAGATGGGTATTGGGGCAGTGCTCTCTCAGATGGGAGTGTCTGATAATCGCCTTCATCCTTGTGCTTACTTTTCCCGTAAATTTTCGCCTGCCGAGATGAATTATGACGTGGGTAACCGGGAATTGTTGGCTATTAAGGATGCACTCGAGGAGTGGAGACACTGGCTTGAGGGGGCTAAGTTTGTGGTCTCAATTCTCACCGACCATAAGAATCTGGCATATTTAGAGTCAGCGAAGCGTCTCAATGCCAGGCAGGCACGATGGGCTTTGTTTTTTGCTCGCTTTAATTTTTTGATAACATATCGCCCTGGGTCAAAAAACATCAAGGCTGATGCGCTCTCGCGGAGTTTTGCTCCAATCCAGGAGACCACCGAGGAGCCGTTGCCCATTGTGTCCCCATCATGTATTAAAGTGGGCATTACCCAGGACCTCTTGTCATTAGTCCTTAGAGCACAGGAGCAGGCTCCTCCAGACCTTCCGGTAGGTCTTTTGTTTGTGCCTCCTAGGTTAAGACAGCGAGTGTTCCTGGAATTCCATGCCAAGAAGTCGGCAGGTCACCCGGGTATTGCCAGAACTCGGGAGTTGCTATCTAGGGCGGTGTGGTGGCCCTCGGTGGCTAAGGATGTGGATCAGTGGGTTCGGGCATGTGACATCTGTGCCCGAAATAAGACTCCTAGAGGGGTTCCTGTTGGCCCATTACATCCACTCTCTATTCCATCTAAGCCATGGACCCACATTTCAATGGATTTTGTGGTGGACTTGCCCAAATCCTCGGGGATGACAGCCATCTGGGTTGTCGTTGACAGGTTTTCGAAGATGGCGCACTTCGTTCCACTGGTTGGGCTGCCATCGGCCAGACGCCTGTCTGAATTATTTATGCTGCATGTTGTGCGTCTCCACGGGTTGCCACTTGATGTGGTCTCTGACCGCGGATCCCAGTTTGTGGCCAAATTCTGGAGGGCATTTTGTTCCGATCTCCAGATTTCTGTCAGCTTGTCGTCAGGCTACCATCCGCAGTCTAATGGGCAGACTGAAAGGGTGAACCAGTCCTTGGAGCAGTTCCTCAGGTGTTATGTCTCCAAGTGTCAGACTGACTGGGTTGCTCATCTGTCCATGGCGGAGTTTGCCTATAACAACGCGGCTCACTCTGCTACAGGGATCTCTCCCTTCCTTTGTGTGTATGGGCATCATCCTAAGGCCAATTCTTTTGACCCCCTGGACTCCACGCCTGGTGGTTCCTCTGTGGTTTCGGTCCTTAGAGGTATTTGGAGGAAAGTGAAGAAAGCCCTTGTGTCTGTGTCATTAGTGACCAAAAGGGTTTTTGATAAGCGGAAAAGACCCTGCAGCTTCAAATTAGGAGACTTCGTCTGGTTGTCTACCAAGAATTTGAAGTTGAGACAGCCATCTCATAAGTTAGGCCCCCGGTTCATCGGCCCTTATAAGATCACCAGGGTTATCAATCCGGTGGCATTTCAGTTAGATCTGCCCCGTTCTTTGGGTATCAATAAAACATTTCATTGTTCCCTTTTAAAACGGGCGATTAGTAATCCTTCTTCCAGTGGAAGACCTTCTCCTCTTCTGATACGTGGCCAGAGGGAGTTTGTTGTTGAAAGGATTCTTGACTCCAAGATGGTTCGGGGTCGGCTGTCATTTTTGGTGCACTGGAAGGGGTATGGCCCGGAGGAGCGGTCGTGGGTGCGCAGTTGTGATCTTCATGCCCCCAGACTGATACGCTCTTTCTTCTCGCAGTTCCCCGATAAACCCGGTGGTAGGGGTTCTTTGACCCCTCGTCAGAGGGGGGGTACTGTTAGGGTCTCCTGCCCTGTGCTGCCACGTCGTCATGGCAACCGGGAGACAAGTGCCAGCGGAGTGGCCTGAGCGCAGCTGATACTCCGGTTCGGGTCTTTTGCTGTGCAGTGGTTACAGGCTTTGTGCACGGCAGGGGATCCGGTGCTGGTTTTTGTGCTCACAGTCTGTGAGGTCTGAGTGGGGCGTGGACAGCACCTGCTATATAAGGCCTCTTCTCAGGTTAAGCAGATGCTGCTGAATCTTTGTTGGTTAGTCAGTTCCTGAAAGTTAGCCAGTACTGTGTAGCTTTGTATTTGTTGTTGCTTACTGCAAATAGGCCTTGGGGTTTGGTACTACACTCTGCCAATCCAGACCTAGCAGTAAAACTGGAGTCAGTCGTTTAACTTGCTGGGGTTCTTTTGCTACTCTGTGAACTTAGCAAGTTTGCGGCTGTATTCTCAGACTTGCCTGCCTAAATCCTTTCTCACTGTGCAAAGGTGTTCAGGTGTCAGTTTAGTGGCAGTAAGCTGAACCTGTGCACTGCAAGTGAGGATTAGGATTGTGGAGACTCTCCTTGTGTCTATCATTCCATCTCTGACCAAGGAGTTTACTGCCACACCCGTTGGTAACCCTTTAGGGTTTTGCTGTTGCCCTTAGCAACAGCATTTCGGGTTCTCTACGTATTAAAACACAACATCTTGCTTTTTCCATCTGAGCATTCCTAATACTAGGGAGACACCCAGTTTCTTAGCCTCTGGGCTTATCTGTTCACGTTGTGTTTATTTTGTTACCCTATCACCTTCTGTGTACGTAATGTCATATTCCCCAGTCTGTCTGTGAGTTCATTTGTTTTGCATCCCTATCCGTTCAGACACCAGTACATTCCTGCAGGCACTGGTGTGCATAACAGTTTAGACACCAGTACATTCCTGCAGGCACTGGTGTGCATAACAGTAAGCCCATTCAACTACCTCTTTTGCCATCCAGGCTGAGGCCATAGCTGGCCTTATGACTGCCCCTGACAGAGAAAATATATTTTTCAAAAAACCATCCACTCTTCTGTCTGTGACATCATTTAATGATGTTGATGGTAACGGCAAAATAGATTTTCGCACTAATCGAATTACGTGCGTATCTACCTTAGGAGGCACTTCTCTTTTGAAACAGTCCCCAGTTGGAAAAGGGTTATAGGAATCCCATAATTTCCGTCAGTTCTTCTGACTCTGGAAACTCAACCCTAACTGTTTTGGGACGTTTAAACACAGGTGCTTTAGTTTTAATTATTGGCTCTGCTGTATCTTCTAGAGCAGTGGTTCTCAAACTCGGTCCTCAGGACCCCACACAGTGCATGTTTTGCAGGTAACCCAGCAGGTGCACAGGTGTCATAATTAATCACTGACACATTTTAAAAGGTCCACAGGTGGAGTTAATTAGGTCACTTGTGATTCTGTGAGGAGACCTGCAACATGCACCATGTGGGGTCCTGAGGACCGAGTTTGAGAACCTGTGCTCTAGAGACAGAATAGCCTTCATTGCTTCAATTAACTCAGCTATATCCACTGAGCTGAAACCTTCTACCTGTATATGGTGAAGTAGAGTAAATGGAGTTTTCCTCATCTGATGTATCATCCTGTGTAGCCTGTGAATTTGATGATATATTTAACCTTGGTTTATCAGCTTGCTGATTTGTGGAATCTGTTGGGGCTAAACCATAAGACGGGAGCTGCATGTAATAGTATACCCTATTCCTGAGGTTGAAGCTGTAGGGACCAACCTGTCAGCTATACTGGATAAGGTTTGTGCAAACATTGCCCAAGGTGGATCTGTTTGTCGTTGGACAGGGATCTGCCTTGCAATCTGCTGAAACGCAAAACAATTTGCACATAACCCATCATGTGTCAGATGCTGAGCTGATAACCCTACCTTACAGGATAAACATGTTATAAGTGTTGGTGTTACCGTTAATGTAACCTCGTCACCTTTGCCGCTCTTAGACATGATAATCAGCTTTACACAGTATACTACACAATCTGTGACTGTAATCACTTTACTTGTATTAATCTGATCTCAATCTGACCCCAACCCAAGCACCAGCATTGAGGCTCAGAAGAGACACTGACAAACATATATAAAGTCAGCAATCACACTAGCGGTCAGTCACATGTTATATATTAGTTATATGAGCATATTATCAACTACGAACACATTTCAAGTATGTAGGAGTACATTTACTGAATTCTGTTCTATATAGTTTAACGTATTCAGACGCATTTGCGAATAAAACCACAGTAATGTACACAGACTCATATGCAATAGGCACTAAAGTTAACTATTCATACTAACAAAAGTAGATAGAATTTTAGTGCTGTATAACCACTTACTCCGTAGAGTGGGATACAGGGAGACTCACCCCACTTCCAGGATCGATCAATAAGTTAGCGAACGCTGAGTGGATCCAGACACTAATAGTGTACACTGCCTCTCCGGTACTTTTTAGTGGAAACAGACGCTCAGTGAATGCCAGTGCATGCAGACCCAATCTCTAGCAGTAACACTTAGTGTATACAAACGCAGCGGCCTATGCTGCGACCGAGATCCCTCGTGGTAGCGTCTGAGACGGAAGTGAGGCAATCAGTTCATGGCGGGAGATGCACGGAAACTGGTCATGAACTGGGGGGAGGGGCGACCAGGAGAGCGTCTGACTCCCCACTGCTGACATCAACCCTAGGGATCACAGCGTCAAACTAATCCTGGTACCTACTGATCCCTAAAGCCTAGCACTGGAGCACCCGTGGTGGTGGCACGTCAGCTACTGTTTGGTAGTCTCCTCTCAAACAGTGCGGCTGTGTCCGTATTCCCCTTCTAAGCGCAACCGATGCCTTACCTTCTCCCCATGCTCCGGCCACAGCCTGGTAACGCCTGCTTGGACATGTTAGTATATCAGACACAGACGCCCGTCGAGACAGCACTTGCGTTGTTGCGATTCGGTGGAGAGTTGTTGGAGCGACTCTTTCCAATATGCGTGTAAGACGCTGTTAGGAAAGATCACTCAAAACAATGTAGTAAGACTATAAAAATAAAATAAAAAAGCTTAGGGCTGCCAAACACAGCAGCCCTGTGACCATGGTCCGACTCCTGCCATACCAAACAAAAAACTGATTTGACTGAGCCAGTGGGTGGAGATATATAGACAAGCCCGTTGCATCCTGGGAGGCCTGAAAGCTTGTGATCGTTTGGTACCAATCCGCGGTCGCGCCATCATATCCCATTGTTATCCTGTGGATAACCTGTGGACCCAGCCGGAGAAAGGATATTTACGACAGGATATTACAAAAGATTTAAAAATATATTGGCTCCTATGTTCCTGAAAGCTTTTAATGAGGTGTCCAGTGACTCACACTTCTCTTCTCAATCCCTAGAAGCACACATCTCAGTGATACACAAATTAGGTAAAGATCCTTCCTTGTGATCCAGCTATAGGCCTATCTCTTTGCTTAATGTGGACCTTAAATTGTATGCTAAAACAATAGCTAATAGACTTAATTCTCTCCTTCCCCATTTGATTCATAGTGATCAAGTTGGCTTTTGTGCAGAGACGTGAAGCAAAAGTTAATACAACTAAAATTATTAATCTGATTCAACATATTTCTGTATTTTTATATGAGATCGGTGCTGGAATACTTGGGCTCGGGTCCAGTCGCTTTACATTCTGTTCTGGCCTTTATTCAACACCAACAGCGAGTGAAAATCAATGGCTTCTTGTCTGAGTCTTTTACGATTGGTAATGGTACCCATCAGGGTTGCCCCTATCCCCTCTAATATGTGTTATGCATTGAGGCCCTTTCTAAAAAAAATCCAAACTCTCAAATTTCAGGGATACAGTTAGATGGCTCTGAATATAAACTTGCATTATTTGCAGATGATCTCCTTGGTGCTATCTCTTACCCTGTAACGTTGTTGCCTCATCTTATTCTGGAATTTGGTAAGTTTGGATCTCTAACTTTAAAATTAATTTCTCTATTCAGCTTTAAGGCTTGAAAATAGCCTTTCCATTTGTCTGGCATCCTCCACATATTACATATCTGTGAGTCAAAATTACTAGGGACCTTTCTCAGTTTTTTTTTCTATGAAATTTTCCCCAGTTCTTACCTTACTTAGGTCTGAATATGCGGGCTGGAATCTGAGACAACTTTCCTGGCTGGGGAGGATAAACGCACTCAAAATGCACACTCGCTTAACTTTTATACTTATTCCAAACTTAACCAATTCAAATACCAGATGCTTGGTTCAAATCGCTTAATTTATTGGTTCGACAATTTATATGGTCTAGGAAATATCCTAGAATCAGATTATCTTTTATGACTCGATCCAGATTGGTGGGCGGATTTCAACTTCCGGATTTTAAACTACCAAACCACACATCTAAATATAACTTCTGAGTGGATAAGGGATAGTGAAACTAAACAATGGGTGGCTTTGGAAAGTTGTTTCAACGCCTATAGAAATTTTACCTCGACTTCCTATTATTTGTAAACCCTCCCCTCCTCTTCCAATTATTTCCCCAACTTTGACAATCCGGGTATCAATTAGAAATGCAGCAAATATCTCCTCTATGTTTGGTCCTCTGACTTCTTTCTTGGTCAATCCATCCTCTTTCCAGGTCTGCATTTATCCACTTCTCCACTTGGGCTGGGGAGGGGCTCTTTAGGGTAGGCCAGCTGGTAACTAATTCAGGACTTAAACTATTTAAAAATAAACGTTGTGAAAAGTGGAATATTCCCGAAACAGACTTCTGCAAACGTTTAGATTCGATACTATATGACGACAGAAAATAGATTGAATTTGGCCTAAAGAGAACGTACAATTTTTGAGAATGTGTATAGCCTCTACTACCTGTCCCCACTGAATTTCTACTTTGTATAAAATGCTATCGTATAAGCAAGACTCTGTTCACCACCCCACCACCCTCCCCCAGCCTGCGCACCCACCAGTGTCTTAAGGCATTCAGTAAACCTAATGTGTAGGCTGCTTCAGATTTACAAATCAGGCAAGGCAATTGCCAACTATTGTAATTTATTAATGTTTTTCCTTTTGCAGCTTGTGTAATTTGTATGTAGTTAGCTGTGCCATGCCATGATTCTTGGTGCCAGTGTCAAGTCATTTAATATTAAAGTTACAGTATTTTAAAAGAACTTAGTATTGTTTTTACTTGGTTTGTCTACTTGATCATTTTTATAAAAATCCAAAAAAAAAAAAAAAGTTTCACACCCTGCTAAATGCTGGTCACTAGTCACCAAGCTCTCTCCTTTCAGTTTCAATATTTATTCTAGAATTAATCCCTTGCATACCGGTTCCTGAACGAAAATACCCTATGCGACCTTTATAGGCCCTATACACTGGGCAACATGAGTGAAAGATATGAACGAGACACCGTTCATATCTTTCAGTGTAGAAAAACCAGTGATGAACGAGGTGCAGCCCAGCGCTCGTTCATCCCTGGTGCCCCGTCACTTGTGCATGCAGGCCAATATGGACAATCTCGTCCATATTTGCCTTCACTGCTATGGACGCAGGTGACAATGCTAAATTCCTATGTCGTATAAACAACCCTTATGAAGCTAAGAACACTGTACGCTGTTTACTTAAGAAATACCGTAATGGTACGCTATTTGCGTAACGATCGCTCAGCCGTAGGCGAGACGCTCAAGCGTCACGTTCGCTCACGGCCCAGCGATCACAGGACACGTTATTGGTTATGTCTAGGGGAAAGATTCGCTATGGCGTAGCATACACTCGAGACCACGAGGAGGTCACCAGCGATGCAGACGCTCACAACACTATACCTTGATATTAAACCTTATACCGACGAAACACACAGAATACCTTTAATGTGAGTACAGGGTGTAAATGCAACTTTGTGTAGCCTGACTACCTACAAAGCTGTTTGAGCGTCACCGTCGCTCAAGTGAACACTTAACACTATAGTAAATACACAGATACTGTTTTAGGGTTCCAAAGCCTATTATCTGTATTATATCTAGTATACTTGTAAAAGAGTAACACAGTACAAATGATACACTACAATATAACAAAGACTTCCTAACCAAACACCTAACTAAGGGATAAACTACAATACTATCCTGGCCTAACACAATACAATACAATACTATAAAGTTTAGTCTAGGGGAGTTACGAGAGAGAAGAGAAAATAGAGAGAGAGAAATAGACACAGAGGGAGAGAGAGGAATTGGCTCACAGAAAGACAATGATTACGGAGAGAACTTACGCACAAAGGGTATGATCGCCTGCGCCTCGATATCCAGCTCCCGATTATCAGCAGATAACCGTTGATGAGAGAGTGAGAGCTGGATGTGGTCGGCCTGCCTATTTATGCCCCACACACAATGCAATCTCCTGGTCCTACAATCCTTCAGTTTATTGGACACAGGAATTCGGCCCTGTACTGTAACCAAAGGTCATAGGTTGATTCATACAGGTGGGCTGTGCTGAGTTTAAACGGCTCAGGTGGGTGGGAAACTGGGTTTCCCGCCGCATACCTGAGTATGGGTAAATAATAGAAATGGACATAAACTTCTTATGTTCATAACTATTCGCACGAGCGATTAATACGCTCCAAACCAACACCGGAATATTGCTAATTAAATACTCTTCCGATGGGTACCAAATACTGCTGTATGACTCCTGTTAGACCCTTCGTACAATACAAAGAGGGATTCCTCCGCTCAGGGACATTCTATCTAAACCAAACTTACAGAAACTATTGAGGGGAACATGATCTATAAACGACATTAATTGTGAACTTTTGTAACGAATGAGTCGCACGCTACGATCACATAAACTCTACCGTAAATGCGCATACTGCGCGTGCGAGTGCACGCTATTGCGGGTATGCGCTTCCACGGGAGAGCGTACGCATGCGCAGCACGGACCAGTGTGCGGTGCAAATATGGCAGTGTGCATTGAGACATTTTTCTGACTTCGACAGTCCACCCTTTGGCAGTCAATAATAACTGCCACAAAATATTTAAGGAGAAAAATGTAAGTCAGGGGTTAATTGATTTCCATGGTGGGGAAAGGAGGAAGAATGGAGTAGGTGTGAAGAGAGTATGACCTAGTGAGAAAGCAGGAGCATGTGTGTATGAGTCCATGTTTGGGGGGGTCATGTATCATCGTGCCGTACGTGTGGTAAATCAAGCTTCGAGGTATTGCGAAGTATACATTTGAATTCCTTCTTATCCTGTGGTACAGGTCTGTGGATGGGCTGTCAAACTCTACCGAGCTCATTTCGGCTGTGGTTGTAACACAATGGGGATGCACATTTTAGTTGATGATACATGAATTGGGGGGGGTATGTGGTTGCTGCTATCTGTGCCTGTATTCCCGATCGACTATGTGTGTTATTACCTGAGGGTTGCAGAGATGAAGATAAAGAACACTTACGAAAAATGCAATGATATTCTATGTCAGGTTAATGTACGTTCGTCGATTGAGGTCTTGATTGGTGTCGTTTGATTGCAGTCTTCTTCTTTGTGCTTTTGCTCATAAATCGTGAGTAAAGCAAACAACGTCCATGGATTTACAAAAACAAATGTTGGGCTAGCGTGACTTTAAAGTTCCTAGGGAAACTGGGGTACCCATGGCATTGTCCAGCAAAATCTTGTATTTAAAGTTGTCAAATCTTCTTCATCTTTGGTCTTGTCTGTGGTCTTTGTCTGTATACCGTCTCGTCAACTTCCTCGTCCAAGGGGTCTTTGTACCTCGGAAGAAAACATAGAAATGGGTGAAAGACGGACCGTATACTCATTACATCATTACGTCATGGTTTCTAGCATTGGGTTATATAACAAGTCCAGATTAATTACAGTTTCCTCACTCCTTAAGCTCATCACTTTCGTACTTTGTTTACACCTCATCAAAGCCTGCCCGCATCTAAATATCAATCCAATAGATATAACAACACCTAAGATACACAGGAGAAACTTTCCAACATCCATTATGACTCCTTGAGCCCACTCTCCCAAACCGGAGAACCAATTTCGCGGGTTCAACCATGACACCCAACCAGTCAGCTCATTACCTACAGCAGCAAGGGTGAGATTGTGTTTCCGACGAAATTCCCACTTTAATTGCAGAATATCGTCCATCTTTTGGTCTATGACCTCTACCGGATCCTCGGTGTTATTTGTGATATACGTGCAACACTTTATACCGTACTGTGTTGCCAATGTAACACAATATCCGCCTGTTACTGCTGTAAGGTAATTAAGAACCATCCTATGCTGAACCAGTTCTGTTTTGTAAGCTTGAAGTTCTCTTCCAGTGTATCTAAACGTGTCATCATACATTTCAGTGATATTATCTAACAAATTGGCGAGTGCGGAAATGTATTTATAATTCATCACTCCTCGAGCGGTACGAGTGAAATCTAACGCTACCAGAACCTGAATCCCGGTGGATTCATGGATAAGATCAGAGGCCGGATGCTCTAACCTTTCTGACAGTTGTCTTTTAACTCGGTGTTCGTAGTGAGTGTGAGTATAAGGAGTTTGGGCACCACGGTGTATGTCTTTCATTTTGTCATGTGTTACAGTCATCACTTCAGGCAATACTTTTCCAATATAACACAATCCTTCAGAGTTTGGGGCAAGCCATTTGTACGCCTTTCTCCCGCATATGAAATATGCATCATCGGGGAGAACATAAGGGACGGAGAAGGACATGACCATGTTACAAACCTTCCAGGTGAAATCTCCTGACCCTAATTCTTCCAACTGCTTAATGCACGTATCGGTTTGTACGATATGTGCACAGTATCCTGGTGATACCTCTCCAACTCTAGTAATCCTATTCCCTAAGGTATATCGATACCGGAAAGATTTTCCTCTACTGGCTATGTGGCGTACGAGCTCTGTATCTGTAGGCATTCTATCTGCTCTGTGTGAAAAGGTCATGGTAAGGTTGCTCCATGACACTTCCCAATTTCCCGGTTTTCTGGGATTGGAGATGTTAAAACATAAGAGGGACCTATCCACATGGTATTGGTGGAGCTTCAAACTAGGAGGGCTGGAGATGTTAAACCTCCGGTCCACCGGTCTCCCACCACTTAGCTCAAGTACTTCCCCTAACGTTAAAGGAAATGGTACTAGCCCTGATTTGCTGTGACCCTGAGGTACTTGAGAGCATACCCAACAATCTGTTTGGTTCAACACGTTACCCACTAGAGAGTGATAGTCACTCAATGGATGCCGGTCCATATGGATATTAAAACTAGATTGGCATTGCTTTATGCATCCATCTTCAACCAGATTACCACAGAGCCTACAGATACAATTTTCTTTTTGAACTAACATTCCTTCACAGTTGTTTACAAATAACATGGTTGTTAGATCGTGCCCGGTACTCGCCTTTGCTTGGTGATTGGGTTGCTATTGGAAATTTACACCTCCGTCTCAGTCATCAGGACCTTTCTGGATCCTTTCTCGACCTCACTGGTACTCTCACCGAAACAGACTGCTCTGGTCAACATCCTGGTTAACGGGAAAATCCATATCACAGTCTCTTGGGGCAAGTCCATCTTACAGGAGGAGAAAATAAGAAATTTGTAAAGGGGGTATAAGAAAACAGTTTGAGGGGGAGAGAACTTGTTACGATAATAAGTTCTCTCGTCTTGTTGTTCTTCTTGTTCTGCTGTCCTCTCAAAGGTGCTGTCTCTCAGTCTTCCAAACGAACATTCTGGTGATGCAATATTCCTTCCTAACCGGCGATCTTTCTGTAAGGAGAAAAAATCTGGCATTACCATTGGTCCAACTGAGGGATGACATACCATCTTTAAACCATGGAAACATGAGTGGGAAGAGAGAGACAACAAAAAAAACAAAAGAGATAGAGAACAATTCATGTGCATATATACATTACATAACTCGACAATAACCACCAATGAGAAA
Source organism: Pseudophryne corroboree (assembly GCF_028390025.1). Taxonomy (NCBI): domain Eukaryota; kingdom Metazoa; phylum Chordata; class Amphibia; order Anura; family Myobatrachidae; genus Pseudophryne; species Pseudophryne corroboree. Next base: position 648,751,872 of record NC_086446.1, on the reverse strand, counting down.
AGAGAAACAAAACATTTTTAAACATTGTCAACATTAAAAAAACATTGTCAGACTTATTAGGCTGTCGTATCTACGTGTCTAATGGTTTCCTTGAGCAGTCCCTCCCCACCAGCACTTGCATTATTCCACTGTCTGTATCTGGCCAGAATACATTGTGGTGGATAGGTCATGCTGGGGTTTGGTAGACTTCTGCAAGGACCAAGCGAATATGCAATGTTTGAATTCTTACCAATAATCGTCAGAGATGGGGATAGAGAGAGAAAGAAAAAACATTTTTCACAAATACATTTACAACGTTTCACCTGGTCATTCCTGTGTCTTCAGGGAATGACCTCCCAATTTATTAACCGTTACCTCAGGCTTACCATCAGTCCTAATGATCACCTTTCCTGACTATATATTATGGGTGTGGCCCAAAATTCTTCCTATATGATCCCCGATTATAATTTGGTGTGTCATAACTTTTGCTCATTTTCATGTCTAGGGGGTCTGATATTATGTGGGCTGTTGCAGTTACTGGCATAATGCCCTTCTCTCCTACAATGGTAACAAATCCTGGGCTTCCTCCAGGTGTCAGTGAAATGGGGTCTTGGCTGATTTGATGCCTCCTCAAACGCTCGGATGCTCATCATCATCAATCGTTTCCCCTGTACTTCCCTGGTTCCTTGGATTTTATGATTATGGTGTTGTCTTTCTCGTGATCTACAATCTCTTGCAATGTGTCCCTTTCTATGACAATGGTAACAGACTACCATATCTGGATTTCTCGCAGGGGTGTGGGGCTTTTGTTGGGGTGGTCTTGTGGTTTGGGCCTGTATTTTCGCTGCCATTAACTTATCTCTTTGTGACTCTCTGTATCTGGTGATATTCTGATCCTGATTGATGACGGCCTCTCTTAGTGCAGTCACCGAGATATCTCTCCAGTTTGGGTTGGTGGTCTGTACCCTTGTTTTTAATTCATCTTTTAAACCATTCATTAATACCTTAACCGCTATTCCTCTATGTTGTGCATTTGTCTTGATGTCTGTGATCCCAGTGTTTCCAGCCATTATTTGCAGTGCTCGATTGAAATAATTAGAAACATTTTCCCTTTCGTTTTGTCTTATGGAGAAAATTTCATTCCACTTGACAGCAGCTGGGAAATATATTCCTAACTGTCGGTTAATCTGCCTAATACATTCCTGATTGTGTTCCTCCGTACAAGGTACCTCTGTGTTTAATTTACAATCAGCAATGAACTTTTCAGGGTCAACCCTGGAGGGCAAACATGCCCTCAGCACTGTCCGCCACTCTTTGTTGGTGGGTTCTGTGGCGTTTCCTAGTTCTTTTATAAACCTTTGACATTTGGCTAGATTTTTCCTAGGATCAGGAAATTCAGACACAATTGATCTCAATTCGGTCCGGGACAAGAGACAGCGCATTGCACTGTCCTTGACGGGAATGATTCCCTGATCGTCAGTCTTCCCATTGGGGACTGAGATCACCCTGGCCAGATTGAGCTCAGTTCCATCATCTTGTGTTGGCCTTACAATATGGGGTACATCTGTTTGTGCGTGATATGAAACATTGTACGTACCTGTGGACACGACCTCACCTGACCCTCCGTTAGGGGGTTCGATTATTGCCTTTACCCATTTGGTCGTGTCCACCTGGATGGCTTCTGTGATGGTTGTTGGAAGAGGTGCTGACATCGTTCTGGGCTCACTGTCTTGTTTGTATTCCTGAGGGAGGTTTGACATGGGGTGCAACTGGCACAGGTTAATAGTTGTACATTCAACAGTATTACAATAATCATTGTTACATTTATTACACTTATTCTTATAATCTATATTACAGTTGCTAAGAGCGTTTTTATTGTTCCACCCTTGTGCTTTTCTCTCCGCAATCAACTCCTCTCCCGATGCCATGTCTCTCCTCTCAAGATAAGAGTCAGAAAAGTCAATAGACTCTCTTTGTAATTCACTTTCCTGTTGCCATAACTGTAAATATTCATAATGTTTATCTTGTCTCTTCGTTGGTTCAATGAGACTTATCCTCCTCCTTAAATTTTGTAACACCTCTGGACTGAAGCTACCTATTCTTGGGAACTTGTCCCTGTCTTGTACAGTCATTCTCTCCCATTCATCACAAAAAACTTCAGCGTGATTTCCATATTTCTTACACATCACATATCGTGCCGACCCGATGGATCGGTTCTCTGAATCAACCTGAACCTGGGTTGATCGCCCCCTACCGGAACAAATGGCCCCCATAATCTGCAGGCGTTGCTTATTCCTCCTTGAATATCAAGGCTTTCAGCGCACCCTTACAAACAAACCAAGATGTCCTTGGGCAGGCCGGCGGTGGTGGTTTATCAAGTACCCCACTTACTTCTCGCCCACGTTGGCCTATGCCGCAATCACTGTAAACCAGAGCTGTGGTACCCAACCCAGGGCCCCTGTGAACCTTTACTTACTGGGGCGTGCTGGACCTACCAGTCCCCAGCAAGTATCGGTTGTTGGATAGTTCCTGAGTGACCAGCGAACTTCCCTTCCCAAAAAATAAAAAAATTACACAAATCACGTCAGAATGTACAAATAGCGTTTGTGACCACTTTATTTAGGTCAGATTACTAACTACTGCACACAATTACGTGCGGTCCAATCGTTCAGTACACGAGCACTATTTGTCATGTACTGAAAGATCAATGGAATCGATGTTTCCGGCTGCGATTCCTTCAACCAGAGCTTAATGGCCTATATGGGTTCTGCACCAACACCCCAGGCGTTGTGCCACTGGACTTTTATAGCGGACCTTTTTACCTTATGACCTCCTGGTCTTGTTCCTTATGACCTCCTGGTCTTGTTACCTTATGGTCCGCTATACTCTAATGCTCAAATATTATTTAACCAGAGATGCCTCCCTGGCCACCGTATATGTCACTTACACGTATGTTCCTTAACGAGTACCCGACTTTCCTTTTGGTTCCACCTTAAAGTTATATAAACTTTTGTATACAAAACACACTCACTCAACACATGTACACTTTTGTTTCTATATCTATTTCTGCGCAGAAATTGTCTTCAGGCCAAGAGTGTTACCAATTAGGAGCAGGATCTGTTAAACTAAATTTCAGATTTTCCAAAAATAGATTTGCGTTATTTACCGCGTCGCGTTATCTACCGCTGTGCGTTACTTATCGCCTTTGCGCCACTTATCGCTTTTGCGCTACTTATCGCTTTTGCGCTAATTCAACTTTATCACAACTTGAGCTACGTGGGCGTAACCAGACGCTACGTTGCGTAATGTACGCTGCGTGCGTCTGCCTTTCGGATTGCGTACGCTAGTCTTTGTTAGCGACACGTGTACGCAATGCAAAGGATCCACCGTAACACAATATATATTTTATCAATGTAGATGATCCCTGATCATCTACCGCAATCCACACTGCACACTGGCTGCCTCGTCTCTCGGACAAGCCGTGTGTTGTTCTATTCTTTAACTATTACCTCTATTTATTAAATAACAGCAAATCTCCTTTTAGCACTTTCTATCAACTATAAAATTTGGCAAACAGGAATAGTGATATACGAAAAATGGAACAGAAATGCAGATATATGCGTGCGTACGCAAGACAAAAGACAAATAAACAGTTTTTAAAAGACAAGCGTTTTGTTCTTACTTCCGGTTACCGGATTCCTTCAGCACTCTTTACCTAAGTGAAGCAGACGCTTATCCCGTCAGCAACTGCGAGACAACCTCCCACCCTTTTGCTGGGGGATAATGTCTGCTGATCTACCTAGTGCAGATGTGAAAAGGATCGGACGAGTCCCCAATTGACAATGCTAAATTCCTATGTCGTATAAACAACCCTTATGAAGCTAAGAACACTGTACGCTGTTTACTTAAGAAATACCGTAATGGTACGCTATTTGCGTAACGATCGCTCAGCCGTAGGCGAGACGCTCAAGCGTCACGTTCGCTCACGGCCCAGCGATCACAGGACACGTTATTGGTTATGTCTAGGGGAAAGATTCGCTATGGCGTAGCATACACTCGAGACCACGAGGAGGTCACCAGCGATGCAGACGCTCACAACACTATACCTTGATATTAAACCTTATACCGACGAAACACACAGAATACCTTTAATGTGAGTACAGGGTGTAAATGCAACTTTGTGTAGCCTGACTACCTACAAAGCTGTTTGAGCGTCACCGTCGCTCAAGTGAACACTTAACACTATAGTAAATACACAGATACTGTTTTAGGGTTCCAAAGCCTATTATCTGTATTATATCTAGTATACTTGTAAAAGAGTAACACAGTACAAATGATACACTACAATATAACAAAGACTTCCTAACCAAACACCTAACTAAGGGATAAACTACAATACTATCCTGGCCTAACACAATACAATACAATACTATAAAGTTTAGTCTAGGGGAGTTACGAGAGAGAAGAGAAAATAGAGAGAGAGAAATAGACACAGAGGGAGAGAGAGGAATTGGCTCACAGAAAGACAATGATTACGGAGAGAACTTACGCACAAAGGGTATGATCGCCTGCGCCTCGATATCCAGCTCCCGATTATCAGCAGATAACCGTTGATGAGAGAGTGAGAGCTGGATGTGGTCGGCCTGCCTATTTATGCCCCACACACAATGCAATCTCCTGGTCCTACAATCCTTCAGTTTATTGGACACAGGAATTCGGCCCTGTACTGTAACCAAAGGTCATAGGTTGATTCATACAGGTGGGCTGTGCTGAGTTTAAACGGCTCAGGTGGGTGGGAAACTGGGTTTCCCGCCGCATACCTGAGTATGGGTAAATAATAGAAATGGACATAAACTTCTTATGTTCATAACTATTCGCACGAGCGATTAATACGCTCCAAACCAACACCGGAATATTGCTAATTAAATACTCTTCCGATGGGTACCAAATACTGCTGTATGACTCCTGTTAGACCCTTCGTACAATACAAAGAGGGATTCCTCCGCTCAGGGACATTCTATCTAAACCAAACTTACAGAAACTATTGAGGGGAACATGATCTATAAACGACATTAATTGTGAACTTTTGTAACGAATGAGTCGCACGCTACGATCACATAAACTCTACCGTAAATGCGCATACTGCGCGTGCGAGTGCACGCTATTGCGGGTATGCGCTTCCACGGGAGAGCGTACGCATGCGCAGCACGGACCAGTGTGCGGTGCAAATATGGCAGTGTGCATTGAGACATTTTTCTGACTTCGACACAGGTGACGGAGGGAGTGAAGAATCTTCACTCACACACACACCCCCCCCACCCACCCTGCCGGGTCGCCCATCTCCACCATCGGGCAGCGCATCGTGCAGTGTGTAGTGCCCTTTAATACTCCTGGCTGAGTACAGTATATATTAGGAATATTGTAATGACTATAAAGGGGGAATACACATGGGGCAATTTTTGCCTATTCTGTAAGAGGTCTAGATCGCTTAGAAAATAGGATTTTAATGCCTACCGGTAAATCCTTTTCTTGAAGTGGATAACGGATATTGGGGGAAACGAGTACGATGGGTCCAAAGGAGCCAGTGCACTTTAAATTTCTTCCACTGGGTGTGCTGGCTCCTCCCCTCTATGCCCCCCCCCCCCCTCCCACAGGCAGTTATAGGTAAAAACGTGCCCGAAGCAGAAAGGACATACGAGAGAAGGAACAAGATAAACAGAAAAGGTGGTGATATTTACACACAAGCACACCATTAACATACAACGACGGCTGGTAACAGCAACAGCTGAACAGGTAACTATAGAACAAGAACCTGCAGAAAAGTCCACACACTGAGGCGGGTACCCAATGGGGGTCATTCCGAGTTGTTCACTCGTTGCAGATTTTCGCAACGGAGCGATTAAGGCAAAAATGTGCATGTGCATGGTACGCAGTGCGCATGCGCTAAGTAATTTAGCACAAAATTTAGTAGATTTACTCTCGTCCGAACGAAGAATTTCCATCGTTGAAGTGATCGGAGTGTGATTGACAGGAAGTGGGTGTTTCTGGGCGGAAACTGACCGTTTTCTGGGAGTGTGCGGAAAAACGCAGGCGTGCCAGGATAAAACGTGCGAGTGTCTGGAGAAACGGGGGAGTGGCTGGCCGAACGCAGGGCGTGTTTGTGACGTCAAACCAGGAACGAAACGGGCTGAGCTGATCGCAGTGTAGGAGTAAGTCTCAAGCTACTCAGAAACTGCTAAGACTTTTCTATTCGCAATTCTGCTAATCTTTCGTTCGCAATTCTGCTAAGATACACTCCCAGAGGGTGGCAGCCTAGTGTGTGCAATGCTGCTAAAATCTGCTAGCGAGCGAACAACTCGGAATGACCCCCAATATCCCTTATGGACTACGAGAAGGATTTACCGGTAGGTATTAACATCCTATTTTCTCTAGCATCCATAAGGGAGATTGGGGGAAAATAGCATGATGGGGATGTCTCCAAGCTTCCAGAACGGGCGTGCACATGCGGAGACTGCTCTAGCACCACCTGCCCAAACTGGGTATCCTCTTTGGCCAAGGTATCTAATTTGTAGAACTTCACAAACGTGTTCTTCCCTGACCAGGTAGCACCTCGGCATACTTGCAAGGCCAAGACTCCACGGACAGCCGCCCAGGAAGAGCCTACTGATCGAGTAGAGTGGGCCTTTAGAGACTTGAGAACAGGTAAGGCTGCAGACACATAGGCCTGTTCGATAGTAAGCCTAATCCAATGAGCAATGGACTGCTTTGAAGCAGGGCAACCCTTCTTCTGCGCATCATAGAGCACGAACAAGGAATCCGTCTTTCTGACCGGAGCTGTACACTTGACATATCTTCAAGGCACGCACCGCATCCAACACCTCCGGAGGAGCAGAAGCATCAGAACTGGATGGAACCACAATGGGTTGATTCAGATGAAACACGGAGACAACCTTCGTCAGGAACTGCTGTCTAGTCCAGAGATCCACTCTGTCCTCGTAAAAGACCAAGTAAGGACTTTTGCACGATAAGGCCCCCAATTCTGAAACACGTCGAGCAGAAGCCAGAGCCAGTAACATCACCCTCTTCCACTTGTGGTACTTGTATTCTACCGTCAGAGGTTCGAACCAGGAGGACTGTAAGAATTTTAACACTAAATCCAAATCCCAGGGTGTCGTAGGCGGCACAAAGGAAGGGTGTATGTGGAGGACCCCTTGCAAGAAGGTCTGAACTTCTGGAAACACTGCCAATTTTTTTTTTTTTTTTTTAGAAGGAAAGAGAGCTGAGATCTGGACCTTAATGGAACCCAGATGTAAGCCCACACCAGACTGCAGGAAACGACCCAAGTGAAACTCTGCAGGCGGATAAGAGCGTTCCCCGCACCAAGAGACAGATCTCCTCCACATATGATAGTGTTTTGACATCACAAATTTCCTGGCCTGAACCATGGTTGCAGTAACCTTTTTGGAAAGGCCCTTGCGAGCCAGGATGATCCGCTCAACCTCCATGCCATCAGTCACCGCAAGTCGGGGAAGACGAACGGTCCTTGTTGAAGATCTCTTCTGCGTGGTAGAGGCCAAGGGTCTGGGCCGGACATGTCCAGAAGATCCACGTACCACGCCCTCCGAAGCCAATCCGGGGCAATTAGAATTGCCTGGACACCTTGATTCCTGATTCGCTTGAGCACTCTTGGGAGCAATGGGATCGGAGGAAACCGGTAGACCAGCACGTACAGCTAAGACAACACCAGTGCGTCCACTGCCCTCGCCTGAGGGTCCCTGGTCCGCGAGCAATACCAGGGAAGTTTCTTGTTGAGACGAGAAGCCATCATGTCTATTTGTGGACAATCCCACCGGTCGATGATCTGCTGGGACACCAGATGGTGGAGCCACCACTCCCCCTGGGTGAAGATCGTGATGACTCAGGAAATCCACCTCCAAGTTGTCCACATCCGGAATGAAGATTGCGGACATTTTGCTTGCATTTCTTTCCGCCCAGAGGAGTATCTTTGTCACCTCTCGCATGCAGGCTTTGCTTTTTGTCCCTCATTGTCGACTGATATATGCAACCGCCGTGGCCTTGTCCGACTGTACCTGGATCACATGATCCTCGAGCAGAGGAGAGGCTTGAAGTAGAACATTGTAGATCGCCCAAAGTTCCAGAATGTTGATTGGAAGGAAGCTTTCATGGGCCGACCACCTGCCCTGGAACTGTGCCCCTTGGGCGACAGCTCCCCATCCTCTCAGACTCGCATCCGTCGTGAGGAGGGTCCAATCCTGAATCCCGAAACTCCTGCCCTCCAGGAGATTGAGGACTGTTGCCACCACAGGAGGAAAAACCTGGCCTGAGGTGTATCTCCGGTACATCTGGAGATGCGATCCGGACCACTTGCTCAGGAGATCCAACTTAAACTTTCTGACATGGAACCTCCCATACTAGCTAGATTGCCTTGTATGAGGCAACCATCTTTCCCAACAATCTTATGCAGAGATGTACGGACACTCGAGTAGGTCTGAGCAACATGCGGACTATCTCCTGAAGTGTTTTCGCATTATCCACTGGTAGAAACAGCTTCAGGGCCACAGTATCCAGCAACATCCCCAGGAACAGGAGCCTCTGAGTTGGCTCCAGGTGGGACTTCTGTAAGTTGAGGATCCACCCACAGTCTGACAAAAGACGGAGGGTGCGGTCGATATGGAGAAACAAAAGCTCACTGGATCTTGCCTTTATTAGAAAATCATCTAGATAAGGGACCAAATTGATACCCTGGACCCGGAGTTGAAGCATCATCTCCACCATCACCTTCGTGACTGTTAACGGGCCGTAGGGCAATGCTTGGAATTGGAAGTGATCATCCAGCAGGGCAAACCGCAGGTACGGCTGATGAGGCCAAATCGGAATATGGAGATAAGCATCCTTAATATCCGAGGAGATCATAAATTCCTGTTATTCCAGGCCTGCAATCACTGCTCGCAGAGATTACATTTTGAATTTGAACACCCTCAAATAAGGATTCAAGGATTTCAGATTCAGAATGGGTTTGACCGAACCGTCCGGCTTTAGCACCACATACAGGTTTGAGTAAAACCCTTTGCCACGTTGCGGTAGTGGTACTGGAACAATAACGTGGGACTGGATCAACTTTCGGATAGCCTGCTGCAACGTAACTTGCATATCCTCCAAAGCTGGTAAGATTGATTTGAAAAATTGCTGGGGGAAGGGGGAGGGGGGTGTAAGTACTGTCAAACTCCAGCTTGTAGCCTTGAGAAACAAGCTCCCGGACGTCCTGGCTGAAGTGACGCATGCAGGCTCCCACCTCGAGGTGGGTGGGTACCATCATGCTGAGGCCTTAATGGAGGCAGAACTGGTAGACTGTTCCTGAGAACTGGTACTTACAGGATTTCTGGACATACCTCTGGTGCCTCTAGCCACATTGGAGGCACTTCCGGCCTTCGATCGAATGTGCAAAAAGGACTGGACAGACTGTCCCGGATAAGAGCGTCTCACCGCCGGGGCCCCAGAGGGAAGAAATGTGGATTTCCCAGCAGTAACTTTGGAAACACATGCATCCAGGTTAACCCCAAAAAGGCATTTCCCATGAAAGGGGTGGGATTCCACATTACGTTTGTATTCTGCGTCCGCCAATCCACTGATGCAACCACACCGACACCACCATGGCAGACGTCCTAGCATTAATATTCCCCATCTCCTTGAGGCAATCCGAGGAATCGGGTAGTGTCCTGAATGTGCATCAGGAGGGTTACCATATTAACTAAGGTCATATCCCCCGAGAGGCCCCCCTGAAGTTGCCTGGTCCAAGAATGAATAGCATGGGTCATCCATCAACCCGCAATGACCAGTCTTTGTGAAAGGCTGGCTGCAGTGTATATAGATTTTAGGGTAGCCCCTATCTTTCGATCCCCAGTATCCTTCATAGTAAAGGAGCCCAGGGCAGGCAGCACCGCTTTCTTAGACAGGCGAAAGACTGAGACATCTAACCCAGGGGGTTCCTCCCAAAATTTTCTACCTTAAAGAGCAAATAGGAAAGTGTGCAAAAAATTTTTGGACACTTGGAATTTTTTGTCTGGGTTTTTCCAGGCCTGTTTGATTAAGTCATCTAACGCTAGAGAATCAGAGAAAGTGACATTGGGCTTGTTTTGTACAAAGAAAAACGACTGCTATGATGCAGCATCCTCTAGAGGGAGTTTTAACACATCCTTTATAGCCAAAATGAAGGGTTCAATACCCATAGTAGAATCAGGATCCCCACTAATGGGATCCAGGTCAGCCTTATCTTGAATATCATCTGAATCTGATAGCGCAGGTAAACTACGCTTCTGTGGACCTGCACATCTGCCCTAGCAGCTAAATCTGCAACAGCTTGTTGCAGTGGCTGAGTCTTCTGCACATTAGCAGTGAGCTAGGAAGACATCCGACATCATAGTCTTGAGACCCTAACCAGTGGGGCCCTGGACCCTCTCCCCCAGCTCCTTCACTGATTTGTGAAGATTGACTGCATTGTTCACAGGAAACCGAATCATTAGATAATGGAGAGAATCTGTTGTGACACTACACAGCTGGTGTTTACCCATTTCACTGTAAGCACAATAACACAGTTAAAATGCAAGCATGCAGTACTGTATGTGAGAGGAGACACAGATGAGAGAGAGGACACCAGCACACCCTGAGCTGCACAGCCCCAGTGAGGCTGTCAGCTTTCTAAACACAGTAAACACTAGCAATTTAAGGCCAACAGAGAATCAGGATAGTGTACACAAGCGACACAAGCCATAGCGATGCGCGGCCCTGCGCGCCAACATCACCCACTCAGATCTTTAGCACATGCAGGCAAGATCTAGTTAGATCGCCTAGCATGTGCATAAAAAACATTGGTTAGCACAGATCGCTCAGCGCACATCACTGTGTGTATAGCGATGTGTGCCGAGTAATCTGTGGTAAACTAGATCGCTTAGCACACAGCACAAGTTGCTGTGTGCGCATGCCCTCTAAGCCACCACTTCAGGTCTCACTTTAGCATGTTGTACGTTAGCAGGGAAAGGGATACTACTGCACTAGCATATTATAGAAAAGTTCCAAATTAGAACAAAGGAAACCCCTAGTTATATTCTATATCAGATATTTGAATTGTATAGGGGGTGCTGCCACTGAATATATTGTTGCCAATATATAGTTATGCACAAAAAGAAACAGAGAAGGATTGGACTTGAAGTGGCGCACTTAAACTAAATTGATACATAAATTATAACTTTTATTAGAGTATATTTGTTAAAAAGACCTGTAGCTGTGAAATATTAAAACCAAAAACATATAAATTGACAAAACAAAGTGTGATATGTGTGAATAAAAACACACACTGTGCTAACTGTGTAGTGCTACACATATATAATATATTATAGGTACTATGACCCTTGAATCAAATTATATGTGTTGTTAGGCTGAGTGCCAATGGCGCTTTGAAGTCACTGATCAGTTGTACTAGATAGGCTTACTGAGGGTACTATAAAGTGCAATATTCCAAAAGAAAGCTCCCCCTCAGTTTGGGCGCTGTGACCCCTCACTTATGTGCAATCATATGCTTGTACAGCTATGAGTCAGTGTTTATCCTCACTAGTGATCTCAATGTAATTAGCTGTTCTCAATCAATTTACAGCAGGTAATATCTGAAGTCAGTATCACTTTAAGTGAATAATCTGTTTGGGCGCTATGACCCCTCACTTATATGCATTCATATGCTTATACAGCTATGAATCCGTGTTTCTCCTCACTAGTGATCTCAATGTAATTGGCTGTTCATTAATCAATTTACAGCAGGTAATACCTGAAGTCAGTGTCACTTTAAGTGAATGATAATTGATGTTCACTTATATGCTTATACAGCTATAGATCAGTGCTTCTCCCCACTAGTGATCTCAATATAATTAGCTGTTCTCAGTCGATTTACAGCAGGTAATTAATAAAGTCAATGTCACTTTCAGTGAGTAATCTCAATGTTCATTAGTGATATTGTTAATGAGAGACACTGTAATGTCCAAGAATGCATATAAACTGACAGTTTTCCACAATATTCACTACTATTATAGTGGAATATAGATCATAGCTGTGAGGCACAGGGTTTAGTGAGCTGTTTGAGTATTGCACTAATGCCGTAAACTGGAACACTCCATCAGCTGTTAATAGCAGTATATCCTAACTAGCTATTTTGTAATTATCAGCTGTGTGATGGAAACCTATATATAAAATAAACAGCATTTAACCTGAATAGCACATAAACATTGCTAGATAATTGTTCTATACTTGTAAAGTAACAAGCAGTGCTGTAGAGATGTCTCAGCTGCTACATTAAGCAGTGTATCTTAGTCTTGCTACAATGTTGCTAGTACATGCAGCTTGCTGAGTCATATGTGGTTAAATAATCCTCTCAGTGCAGGAAAGCTTGTGAGCTCCATCAGTGTCATGAGGCTTCACAATAGCCAGCTCAGCTTTAGTATAGATCTCGCTCTATACCTAACAACACAATACATTTAGCACATTGTTATTATACACAGCAGCACAGTGTGACTCGCCGACACGTGTTTCAGTTAAGTTTTTTCAGGGCTAACCAGAATGGCATTCTGGTTAGCCCTGAAAAAACTTAACTGTGAAACACGTGTCGGCGAGTCACACTGTGCTACTGTGTATAATAACAATGTGCTAAATGTATTGTGTTGTTAGGTATAGAGCGAGATCTATACTAAAGCTGAGCTGGCTATTGTGAAGCCTCATGACACTGATGGAGCTCACAAGCTTTCCTGCACTGAGAGGATTATTTAACCACATATGACTCAGCAAGCTGCATGTACTAGCAACATTGTAGCAAGACTAAGATACACTGCTTAATGTAGCAGCTGAGACATCTCTACAGCACTGCTTGTTACTTTACAAGTATAGAACAATTATCTAGCAATGTTTATGTGCTACTCAGGTTAAATGCTGTTTATTTGATATATAGGTTTCCATCACACAGCTGATAATTACAAAACAGCTAGTTAGGATATACTGCTATAAAAACAGGTGATGGAGTGTTCCAGTGTACGGCATTAGTGCAATACTCAAACAGCTCACTAAACCCTGTGCCTCACAGCTATGATCTATATTCCACTATAATAATAGTAGTGAATATTGTGGAAAACTGTCAGTTTATATGCATTCTTGGACATTTCAGTGTCTCTCATTAACAATATCACTAATGAACATTGAGATTACTCACTGAAAGTGATATTGACTTTATTAATTACCTGCTGTAAATCGACTGAGAACAGCTAATTATATTGAGATCACTAGTGGGGAGAAGCACTGATCTATAGCTGTATAAGCATATAAGTGAACATCAATTATCATTCACTTAAAGTGACACTGACTTCAGGTATTACCTGCTGTAAATTGATTAATGAACAGCCAATTACATTGAGATCACTAGTGAGGAGAAACACGGATTCATAGCTGCATAAGCATATGAATGCATATAAGTGAGGGGTCATAGCGTCCAAACAGATTATTCACTTAAAGTGATACTGACTTCAGATATTACCTGCTGTAAATTGATTGAGAACAACTAATTACATTGAGATCACTAGTGAGGATAAACACTGACTCATAGCTGTACAAGCATATGATTGCGCATAAGTGAGGGGTCACAGCGCCCAAACTGAGGGGGAGATTTCTATTGGAATATTGCACTTTATAGTACCCTCAGTAAGCCTATCTAGTACAACTGATCAGTGACTTCAAAGCGCCATTGGGCACTCAGCCTAACAACACATATAATTTGATTCAAGGGTCATAGTACCTATAATATATTATATATGTGTAGCACTACACAGTTAGCACAGTGTGTGTTTTTATTCACACATATCACATTTTGTTTTGTCAATTTATATGTTTTTGGTTTTAATATTTCACAGCTACAGGTCTTTTTAACAAATATACTCTAATAAAAGTTATAATTTATGTATCAATTTAATGTTTAAGTGCGCCACTTCAAGTCCAATCCTTCTCTGTTTCTTTTTGTGCCTCACTTTAGCATGCCATCTTTTATCTTTCAAGGGCATATGGATCAACCATGCTTTACCCAGTCACATAACTAGTATAAATTCAGTACTACCTACTCACTAAGGCTGGGCACACATTACGACGAGGATTGTGGTCACCTGTACACACAGAACGCTATATTGTGCTCTATCATCCAGCGGCTGTATCCAAGAGCATGCCGCAGTCAGTGGATTAGTCACATCAAATGTGGCCTACGACCCACAGGAGCACGCAGTCACAGTATACGATATATGCGTTATGGTAAGAACTTACCGTTGATAACAGTATTTCTCCTATGTCCACAGGATAACATTGGGATATGCTGGAGCATCAGCGGACTGGCACCAAATCGATCACAAGCTTTGTGGCCTCCCAGGATGCACCATATAATCCCGCCCACCGACTCAGTCAAATCAGTTGTTTCCAAAGCATTTAGGCAGGAGTATTATGTAGAACCCTATTCAGGCAAGAAGAACACACATGCACACCCTTCCACGCAAGAGGGAAGAGGTTAGTGAGTATAAAGATTCTCAAATCAAGTGCGTCAGGGTGGGATCCCTGTGGACATAGGAGAAATACCGTTATCAACGGTAAGTTCTCACCATAACGTATATTTCTCCGGCTGGGTCCACAGGTTATTCACAGGATAACATTGGGATTTCCCCAAAACAAATTTTTAGTGGTGGGGATGCTCCTGATTGGACAGGAGAACCTTTCACCCGAATTCAGCGTCATGAGAGGCAAAAATAAGAATTTACTCACCGGTAATTCTATTTCTCGTAGTCCGTAGTGGATGCTGGGTACTCCGTAAGGACCATGGGGAACAGACGGGCTCCACAGGAGACTGGGCACTCTTTAAAGAAAGATTAGGTACTACATCTGGTGTGCACTGGCTCCTCCCTCTATGCCCCTCCTCCAGACCTCAGTTAGGGTAACTGTGCCCGGAAGAGCTGACATTACTAGGAAAGGATTTGGAATCCAGGGTAAGACTCATACCAGCCACACCGTACAACTTGTGATAACTATACCCAGTTAACAGTATGAATAACAGCTGAGCCTCACTGAACAGATGGCTCAGAACAATAACCCTATAGTTAAGCAATAACTATATACAAGTATTGCAGAAGTCCGCACTTGGGACGGGCTCCCAGCATCCACTACGGACTACGAGAAATAGAATTACCGGTGAGTAAATTCTTATTTTCTCTGACGTCCTAGTGGATGCTGGGTACTCCGTAAGGACCATGGGGATTATACCAAAGCTCCCAAACGGGCGGGAGAGTGCGGATGACTCTGCAGCACCGAATGAGCAAACTCAAGGTCCTCCTCAGCCAGGGTATCAAACTTGTAGAATTTTGCAAACGTGTTTGATCCCGACCAGGTAGCAGCTCGGCAAAGTTGTAAAGCCGAGACCCCTCTGGCAGCCGCCCAAGAAGAGCCCACCTTCCTCGTGGAATGGGCTTTTACTGATTTAGGATGCGGCAGTCCAGCCGCAGAATGAGCCTGCTGAATCGTGCTACAGATCCAGCGAGCAATAGTCTGCTTAGAAGCAGGAGCACCCAGCTTGTTGGGTGCATGCAGGATAAACAGCGAGTCAGTTTTTCTGACTCTAGCCGTCCTGGAAACATAGATTTTCAGGGCCCGGTCTACGTCCAGCAACTTGGAATCCTCCAAGTCCCGAGTAGCCGCAGGCACCACAATAGGTTGGTTCAAATGAAACGCTGATACCACCTTAGGGAGAAATTGGGGACGAGTCCTCAAATTCTGCCCTGTCCATATGGAAGATCAGATAGGGGCTTTTACATGACAAAGCCGCCAATTCTGACACACGCCTAGCCGAAGCTAAGGCCAATAGCATGACCACTTTCCACGTGAGATATTTTAGCTCCACGGTCTGAAGTGGCTCAAACCAATGTGATTTTAGGAAATCCAACACAACGTTGAGATCCCAAGGTGCCACTGGAGGCACAAAAGGGGGCTGAATATGCAGCACTCCCTTGACAAACGTCTGAACTTCAGGCAGTGAAGCCAGTTCTTTTTGAAAGAAAATAGACAGGGCCGAAATCTGGACTTTTATGGATCCCAATTTTAGGCCCATAGTCACTCCTGACTGTAGAAAGTGCAGAAATCAACCCAGCTGAAATTCCTCTGTTGGGGCCTTCATAGCCTCACACCAAGCAACATATTTTCGCCATATGCGGTGATAATGTTTTGCTGTCACATCCTTCCTAGCTTTTATCAGCGTAGGAATGACTTCAACCGGAATGCCCTTTTCCATCAGGATCCGGCGTTCAACCGCCATGCCGTCAAACGCAGCCGCGGTAAGTCTTGGAACAGACCGGGCCCCTGCTGCAGCAGGTCCTGTCGGATCGGCAGAGGCCAAGGGTCCTCTGAGATCATTTCTTGTAGTTCCGGGTACCAAGTTCTTCTTGGCCAATCCGGAACGATGAGTATAGTTCTTACTCCTCTCTTTCTTATTATCCTCAGTACCTTTGGTATGAGAGGAAGAGGAGGGAACACATAAACCGATTGGTACACCCACGGTGTCACTAGAGCGTCCACAGCTATCGCCTGAGGGTCCCTTGACCTGGCGCAATATCTTTTTAGCTTTTTGTTGAGGCGGGACGCCATCATGTCCACCTGTGGCCTTTCCCAACGATTTACAATCAGCTGGAAGACTTCTGGATGAAGTCCCCACTCTCCCGGGTGGAGGTCGTGCCTGCTGAGGAAGTTTGCTTCCCAGTTTTCCACTCCCGAAATGAACACTGCTGACAGTGCTATCACGTGATTCTCCGCCCATCGGAGAATCCTTGTGGCTTCTGCCATTGCCATCCTGCTTCTTGTACCGCCCTGTCGGTTTACATGGGCGACCGCCGTGATGTTGTCTGACTGAATCAGCACCGGCTGGTTTTGAAGCAGGGGTTTTGCTTGACTCAGGGCGTTGTAAATGGCCCTTAGTTCCAGAATATTTATGTGTAGGGAAGTGTCCTGACTCGACCATTGTCCTTGGAAGTTTCTTCCCTGAGTGACTGCCCCCCAACCTCGGAGGCTTGCATCCGTGGTCACCAGAACCCAGTCCTGTATGCCGAATCTGCAGCCCTCGAGAAGATGAGCACTCTGCAGCCACCACAGCAGAGACACCCTGGCCCTCGGGGACAGGGTGATCAGCCGATGCATCTGAAGATGCGATCCGGACCACTTGTCTAATAGATCCCACTGAAAGATCCTTGCATGGAACCAGCCGAAGGGAATTGCTTCGTAAGAAGCTACCATCTTTCCCAGGACTCGCGTGCAGTGATGCACCGACACCTGTTTTGGTTTTAGGAGGTCTCTGACCAGAGATGACAACTCCTTGGCCTTCTCCTCCGGGAGAAACACCTTCTTCTGTTCTGTGTCCAGAATCATACCCCAGAACAGCAGACGCGTCGTAGGAACCAGCTGCGACTTTGGGATATTCAGAATCCAGCCGTGCTGTTGTAGCACTTCCTGAGATAGTGCTACTCCGACCAACAACTGCTCCATGGACCTCGCCTTTATAAGGAGATCATCCAAGTACGGGATAATTATAACTCCCTTCTTTCGAAGGAGTATCATCATTTCGGCCATTACCTTGGTAAATACCCTCGGTGCCGTGGACAGACCAAACGGCAACGTCTGGAATTGGTAATGGCAGTCCTGTACCACAAATCGGAGGTACTCCTGGTGAGGTGGGTAAATGGGGACATGTAGGTAAGCATCCTTGATGTCCAGTGATACCATATAATCCCCCTCTTCCAGGCTTGCAATAACCGCCCTGAGCGATTCCATTTTGAACTTGAACTTCCTTATATAAGTGTTCAAGGATTTCAAATTTAGAATGGGTCTCACCGAACCGTCTGGTTTCGGTACCACAAACATTGTGGAATAGTAACCCCGTCCCTGTTGAAGGAGGGGAACTTTGATTATCACCTGCTGGAGGTACAGCTTGTGAATTGCCGCCAGTACTACCTCCCTGTCCTTGGGAGTAGCTGGCAAGGCTGATTTGAGGTAACGGCGAGGGGGAGACGTCTCGAACTCCAGCTTGTATCCCTGAGATACCACTTGTAGAACCCAGAGATCCACCTGTGAGCGAACCCACTGGTCGCTGAAGTTCCGGAGACGGGCCCCCACCGCACCTGGCTCCACCTGTGGAGCCCCAGCGTCATGCGGTGGACTTAGTGGAAGCAGGGGAGGATTTTTGTTCCTGGGAACTGGCTGTCTGGTGCAGCTTTTTCCCTCTACCCCTGCCTCTGGGCAGAAAGGACGCGCCTCTGACCCGCTTGCCTTTCTGAGGCTGAAAGGACTATACTTGTTAATACGGTGCTTTCTTAGGCTGTGAGGGAACCTGAGGTAAAAAGTCGACTTCCCAGCTGTTGCTGTGGATATGAGGTCCGAGAGACCGTCCCCAAACAATTCCTCACCCTTATAAGGCAAAACCTCCATGTGCCTTTTAGAATCAGCATCACCTGTCCACTGCCGAGTCCATAATACTCTCCTGGCAGAAATGGACATTGCATTAATTCTAGATGCCAGCCGGCAAATGTCCCTCTGTGCATCCCTCATATATAAGACTATGTCTTTAATATGCTCTATGGTTAGCAAAATAGTGTCCCTGTCAAGGGAATCAATGTTATCAGACAGGGAATCAGACCATGCTGCTGCAGCACTACACATCCATGCTGAAGCAATAGCAGGTCTCAGTATAGTACCTGAGTGTGTATTCACAGACTTCAGGATAGCCTCCTGCTTTCTATCTGCAGGCTCCTTTAAGGCGGCCGTATCCTGAGACGGCAGTGCCACCTTTTTTGATAAGCGTGTGAGCGCCTTGTCCACCCTAGGGGATGTCTCCCAGTGTAACCTATCCGTTGGCGGGAAAGGGTACGCCATTAGTAACTGCTTAGAAATCACTAGTTTCTTATCTGGGGAACCCCACGCTTCTTCACACAATTCATTTAACTCATCAGATGGGGGAAAAGTCACTGGCTGCTTTTTCTCCCCAAACATAATACTCTTTTTTGTGGTAACCGGGTTAATGTCAGAAATGTGCAACACATTTTTCATTGCCGTAATCATGCATCGGATGGCCCTTGTGGATTGTACATTTGTCTCATCCTCGTCGACACTGGAGTCAGACTCCGTGTCGACATCTGTGTCTGCCATCTGAGGTAGCGGGCGTTTTTGAGCCCCTGATGGCCTCTGAGATGCCTGGGCAGGCGCGGGCTGAGATGCCGGCTGTCCCAAAGCTGCGTCATCAAACCTTTTATGCAAGGAGTTGACACTGTCGGTTAATACCTTCCACATATCCATCCACTCTGGTGTCGGCCCCACAGGGGGCGACATCACACTTATCGGCACCTGCTCCGCCTCCACGTAAGCGTCCTCATCAAACATGTCGACACAGCCGTACCAACACACCGCACGCACACACAGGGAATGCTCTGACTGAGGACAGGACCCCACAAAGTCCTTTGGGGAGACAGAGAGAGAGTATGCCAGCACACACCAGAGCGCTATATAACAGAGGGATTTACACTATACACAAAGTGAATTTTCCCCCAATAGCTGCTTATATCACAATTTTGCGCCTAAATTTATGTGCCCCCCCCTCTCTTTTTTACCCTTTCCGTAGTGTATACTGCAGGGGAGAGCCTGGGGAGCGTCCTTCCAGCGGAGCTGTAAAGAGAAAATGGCGCTGGCTGTGCTGAGGAAGATAGCCCCGCCCCTTCAGCGGCTGGCTTTTCCCGCTTTTTTAATAATAATTATGGCGGGGGATTAGGCACATATACAGTTTAGAACTGTATTATGTGCATTTTGCCACTTAAGGTATACTAATTGCAGCCCAGGGCCCCCCCACCCCCCCAGCGCCCTGCACCCACCAGTGACCGGAGCGTGTGGTGTGCTGTGGGAGCAATGGCGCACAGCTGCAGTGCTGTGCGCTACCTTATTGAAGACCGGAGTCTTCAGCCGCCGATTTTCTCAGGAATCTTCCGTCTTCTGGCTCTGCAAGGGGGACGGCGGCGCGGCTCCGGGAATGGACGATCGAGGTCGGGCCCTGTATTCGATCCCTCTGGAGCTAATGGTGTCCAGTAGCCTTAGAAGCACAAGCTAGCTGCAAGCATGTAGGTTTGCTTCTCTCCCCTAAGTCCCACGTAGCAGTGAGTCTGTTGCCAGCAGATCTCACTGAAAATAAAAAACCTAACAAATACTTTCTTTTTAGTGAACTCAGGAGAGCCCACTAAGTGCACCCAGCTCTGGCCGGGCAAAGATTCTAACTGAGGTCTGGAGGAGGGGCATAGAGGGAGGAGCCAGTGCACACCAGATGTAGTACCTAATCTTTCTTTAAAGAGTGCCCAGTCTCCTGCGGAGCCCGTCTATTCCCCATGGTCCTTACGGAGTACCCAGCATCCA
This sequence comes from Pseudophryne corroboree, assembly GCF_028390025.1. Lineage (NCBI taxonomy): Eukaryota > Metazoa > Chordata > Amphibia > Anura > Myobatrachidae > Pseudophryne > Pseudophryne corroboree. The sequence continues at coordinate 648,731,382 of NC_086446.1, read as the reverse complement.
CTAGGACGTCAGAAAAAGTATCCAAGGCATAATGTCTAATGAATGTGTTAATGGAGGACCATGTGGCTGCCTTACATATCTGTTCTGCATTTTGTGCTGCCTATGAAGGACCTACCTTAGGTATAGAGTAAGCAGAGACATTAGCCGTAACAGGGAGATCAGCTTGAGAGTATGCTTCTGAAATAGTCATTCAAAGCCATCTTGCTAGCATCTGTTTAGTAGCATGCCATCCCCTCTTATGAAATCCGTAGAGAATGAAGAGAGAGAATCTGTCTTTCTGATGGCACTGATACGATCTACGTAGATTCTTAATGCACGGACTACGTCCAGCGACGCTTCTCCCGCAGAAAGTCCCGATACCTGAAAAGTCGGGACTACAATTTCTTCATTAAGGTGAAACTTCGATACCACCTTTGGAAGATAACCAGACCTAGTTCTGGTAACTGCTTTACCTGGATAAAAACTCAGAAAAGGAGGAAACTTACACGATAGTGCTCCTAAATCGGATACTCTTCTAGCTGATGCCATAGTCAGTAGGAAGAGTACTTTAGCTGTTAACCATTAAAAATCCACTTTTTTAAGTGGTTCAAACGGAGCCCCTTGAAAAGCTTTGAGAACCAGACTTAGATCCCATGGCACTGCAGGAAGAACAAAAGGTGGTTGAATGCGCAGCATTCCCTGGAAAAAAGTATGCACATCCTGAAAAGTAGCAATTTTCTTTTGAAACCATACAGTCCATGCCAAAACTTGAACTCTGAAGGAAGCCACCTTCAAACCCTTATCCATTCCTGCCTGAAGGAAATCTAAGATACTGGATACTTAGAAATATGTATCCAAAATCTTTCATTCACTGCACCAATGAATATAGCTTTGCCATATTCGGTGATAAACGAGAGCAGAGGAAGGTTTCCTTGCTCTAAGCATTGTTTGAATTACCTGCTGTGAAAAACCTCTTGATTTTAGGATAGAGGTTTCAACAGCCACGCCGTCAAAGACAGCCGATCCAGATGCCTGTGACAACAGGGACCCTGCATTAGTAGATCTGGACGTTGAGGGAGCAGAATTGGCGCATCAATCGACATCCGCTGCAGATCTACGTACCAATGCCTTCTGGGCCATGCCGGAGCTATTAGACTCACGGCACCCTTTGCTTGCTTTATTTTCCTCACCACCCTGGGTAGCAGGGAGATTGGAGGAAACAGATATGCCAGATGAAAGTCCCATTTCACCGACAGTGCTTCCACCAGGATCGCTCCGGGGTCTTTTGTTCTTGACCCGTATGCCAGAACTTTGTGGTTCAGACGGGACGCCATGAGGTCTCTCTGGCAACCCCCACTTGTCTACTAGTGTCTGAAATACTTCTGGGTGTAGAGCCCATTCTGTTTCTTGAATGGTGTGTCGACTGAGAAAATCCGCTTCCCAGTTTAGGACTCCTGGAACGAACACTGCGGACAATGCTGGAAGATGGAGTTCTGCCCACTTTAGTATGTGACTTACCTCCTTCATTGCTCTTTGGCTGCGAGTTCCTCCCCGATGGTTGAGGTATGCTACTGTCGTTGCATTATCTGAGTGGATCTGGACTGGTTTTCCTTGCAGAATGTCCTTTGCCTGAATCAGTGCCCTGTATATGGCCTGTAGTTCCAACAAATTTATTGGCAGGCAACTTTCCTCTTTGGTCCATTGTCCCTGGAACCATAATTTTCCGGACACTGCTCCCCAGCCCTGAAGACTGGCATCCGTTGTCAGGATCTCCCAATCTGATATCCAAAAGGGTCTCCCCTTGTCTAGATGGGATGTCTGTAGCCACCAGGCTAACAAACTCTTTACCTTTACTGGAAGTACCATCATTTGTTTCTTTATTGTCTGATGTACTCCGTTCCATCTGGTTAGAATCAGATGTTGCAAAGGTCTTGAGTGGAATTGTGCATATTCCACTATGTCGAATGTTGACACCATCAATCCCATCACTCACATTGCCGTATGAACTGATATTGTTTCCTAAGTTATTAACTGCACCTTGGATATTTTTTCCACAGGTAAAAATTATTTTCTGCAGACCTGAATCCAATACAGCCCCTAAGTGAATCATCCGTTGTGACGGAATTAGAGACGACTTTGCCCAATTTATGAGCCATCCATGCTTCTGTAGACAAGTTATTGTCTGTTGGAGATGGCTCAATAGCAATTCCTGGGATTTGTGCCAGGATTAAAAGATCTTGGAGGTATGGAAAAATCCTTATACCCTGCTTGTGGAGATAAGCTGCCATAACCACCATGATCTTGGTAAATACTCTGGGGTCTGTAGCCAACCCAAAGGGTCAGGCCTGGAACTGAAAATGTGGCTGGAGGATAGCAAACCTGAGGTAACCCTGATTAGACAAGGCTATCGGCACATGCAGGTAAGCATCTTGTATATCCAAAGATACCATGTAGTCCCCTGGCCAAAATTATGGAACATAATATTTTCATATGGAACCTTGGGACCCAAATGTATTTGGGTAACATTTTGAGATTGAGGATGGGTCGAAACGACCCACTTGGCTTCTGGACCAAAAATAGGTTGCCGTAAAACCCCTTCCGCCGTTGTTCCGGAGGTACTGGGACAATTACTCCTGACTGAAGCAATTTGTGAACTGCTTCTTGTAGTGTCCTGGCCCTCGTCTCTATGTGAGACGGGCTGGTACAAAAAAAAAACCCTTGAGGAGGCTGTTTTTTGAATGGGAAAACATAACCCCGAGATACTACTTCTTGCACCCAGGCGTCTGTTGTCGACCGCTGCCATATGTGTGCAAACTGAAGCAGACAGCCCCCTACCTTGGAGTCCCCCAAGTGGAGGCCCGCACCCTCAGGCTGATGGTTTCTGTTCTGGTTTGGAAGTTGGCCCTCTAGTTGCCCACTGCTTCCTTGTTTTACCAGACTTATTGTGCTGGGTTTGCTTAAACTCATTTTTACCTTTTGTTTTACCCTGCCATCGAAATGGCCTAAATCCTGAACCTTTAGGCTTAGGAGTATAACTGGCATACAATTTAACCTTCTTGGATTCAGCTTCTGTCTCCAGAATCTGTCAATTCCTTACCATAGAGAATGTTCCCAACAAAAGGCAAAGCTTCCAGAACCTTTTTGGATTCCGAATCAGCTTCATGTACGTAGCCAAATTGCTCTGTGAGCAGCCACCGTTAAGGCTGATGCTTTGGAAGCAATCGTACCCATATCCATTGCTGCTTCTTCTAGAAATAGCAGAGCCTGTTTCATATGAGCTATATCAGCGTTTTTCAACCCATGTGCCGCGGCACACTAGTGTGCCGCGGCTGGTTGACAAGTGTGCCGCAGAGTCAGAGCCCCCTTCACTAACTGTGGACCTTTACAGCGGACACGCGGGCAGCGCTGGGCTCTTCTGATAGTGCCTGAGCCGTGACCTATAGTGACGCGGCGGCATGGCATCACAGGTCACATGCGCTACATAGCATGCCCACCCACCAGCCAGCCCGTACGACCGTCTGCCATCCAGCCCGCATAACGGCCCCACTCGCCAGCTAACCAGCCAGACAGCCGGGCAGCTAGTCTGCCTGCATGCCTGTCTACCGCTCACAGATCTGCACTGTGAGTTTCACTCCAGCCGATGAGGGACCTGAGCTCCTTTCTCTTCTATCAGCAGGTAGGGACCAATGTATTTTATTCATTTTTATTTTGGGAGCAAATGTGTGTTTTAATACTATGGGGGCTAGTGTGTGTGTGTTTTGTTCTTGAGGAGGCAAATGTTTGTTTTTATTGCTGAGGGGGCAAATGTTTGTTTTTTTATTCTGAGGGGGCACATGTTTGTTTTTATTTGTGAGGGGACAAATGTTTGTTTTTTTATTCTGAGGGGGCAAATGTTTGTTTTATTACTGTGAGGGCCAAATGTGTGTGGGGGTTTTCTGTGGTGGCAAATGTATTTATTTTATTACCCGTGTGCCCGTGTGTTTCTTTTATTACCGTGGGGCCACTATGTGTGTTTTTCCCCGTGGAGGACTGGTGGTGTGCCTCAGCAATTTAAAAATATTGTTCGGTGTGCCGCAAGTTGAAAAAGGTTGAAAATCACTGAGCTATATGGAGACTCCTGCTCCCTAGTAGGTGCTAAAAGCCCATTCTCTAATTCTTCAGCCCATTCAACTACCGCTTTTGCCATCCAGGCTGAGGCCACGGCAGGCCTTATGACTGCCCCTGACAAAGAAAAAAAAAATGTTTTTCAAAAAACCATCCACTCTTCTGTCTGACATCATTTAATGATGTTGATGGCAAGGGTAAAATAGATTTTCGCACAAGTCGAATGACGTGCGCATCTTCTTTAGGAGGCACGTCTCTTTTTAAACAGTCCCCAGTTGGAAAAGAGTAGTACGAATCCCATTTTCTTGGAATTCTATTTCTCTAACGTCCTTGAGGATGCTGGGACTCCGTAAGGACCATGGGGAAGAGACGGGCTCCGCAGGAGATAGGGCACTTTAAGAAAGCTTTGGACTCTTGGTGTGCACTGGCTCCTCCCTCTATGCCCCTCCTCCAGACCTCAGTTTTTACACTGTGCCCAGAGCAGGATGGGTGCACTGCAGAGAGCTCTCCTGTGTTCTCTGCCTAGAAGCATTTTTGTTTGGATTTTTTTCTACTTTTTTACAGGGAGCACTGCTGGCAACAGGCTCCCTGCATCGAGGGACTGAGGAGAGAGGGGCAGACTTTCTTGTCTAAGATAGGCTCTGCTTCCTCGGCTACTGGACACCATTAGCTCCAGAGGGGGTGAACACAGGTTCTTACTGGGCGTCCACCCCCAGAGCCGCGCCACCGTTCTCCTCACAGAGCCAGAAGAACCGAAGTCAGAAGACGTCAGGAGGCAGAAGCCTTCAGCTTCACTGAGGTAACGCACAGTACTGCAGCTGTGCGTCATTGCTCCCATACACCTCACATACTCCGGTCACCGTAAGGGTGCAGGGGGGGGGGGGGCGCCCTGGGCAGCAATATAACACCTCTATTATGGCAAAAGACAATATACATGTACAGGTGGGCACTGTACATGTATATAAAAGAGCCCCTGCCATATTTTAGTACGTTTGAGCGGGACAGAAGCCCACCGCCGAGGGGGCGGGGCTTCTCCCTCAGCACTCACCAGCGCCATTTTCTCTCCACAGCACCGCTGAGAGGAAGCTCCCCGGACTCTCCCCTGCTTACACATGGTGAAGGGGTGTTTAAAAGAGAGGGGGCACATAATTGGTGGATAACATATTATACAGCGCGGCTGGGGGAAAAACATTTTGTGTTGGTCTCCAGGGTCATTGCGCTGGGGTGTGTGCTGGCATACTCTCTCTCTGTCTCTCCAAAGGGCCTTGAAGGGGATACTATCTTCAGAAAAGAGGTTCCCTGTGTGTGTGTGAAGTGTGTCGGTACGCGTGTGTCGACTTGTTTGACGAGGAAGTCTCGCTTAATGTGGAGGGGGAGTGCTTGAATGTCAGGTCGCCGTCGGCAACACAGACACCGGAATGGGTGGATATGCTGAATGTCTTGAATGCAAATGTCAATCTATTGCATAAAAGGTTAGACAAGGCTGAAGCTAGGGATCAGTCAGGTAGCCAGTCCATGCCTGTCCCTGTGGCGCCAGGCCCTTCAGGGTCTCAGAAGCGCACCATATCCCAGATTGATGACACAGATACCGACACGGATACTGAATCTAGTGTCGACTATGAAGATGCAAAATTACAGCCGAGGGTGGCAAAAGGTATTCGGTACATGATTATTGCCATTAAAGAGGTTTTGCATATTACTGAGGAACCCCCTGTCCCTGACACGAGGGTACACATGTATAAAGGGAAAAAGCCTGAAGTCACCTTTCCGTCCTCATTTGAACTGAGTGAATTGTGCAAAAATGCTTGGGAATCTCCGGATAGGAGACCACAAGTTCCCAAAAGGATTCTTATGGCGTATCCTTTTCCACAAACGGATAGGATACGATGGGAATCTTCGCCTAAAGTAGACAAGGCGCTGACACGCTTGTCCAAAAAGGTGGCACTGCCTTCTCAGGATACAGCTTCCCTCAAGGATCCTGCTGATCGCAGGCAGGAAATTACCATGAAGCACATTTACACTCATTCAGGTACTATTGTTAGACCGGCTATGGCGTCGGCCTGGGTTTGTAGTGCGGTTGTGGCATGGGCAGATTCCTTATCTACGGAGATTGACACCTTAGATAGGGATGCCATTCAAATGACCATAGAGCATATCAGAGATGCTGCTTTGTATATGAGAGATGCTCAGAGAGACATTTGTTTATTAAGCTCCAGAATAAATGCTATGTCTATTTCTGCTAGGCGGCTCTTGTGGACCCGACAGTGGACGGGAGACGCAGATTCAAAGCGGCATATGGAGTCCTTGCCTTACAAAGGGGAGGAGTTGTTTGGAGACGGCCTCTCGGACCTTGTCTCTACTGCTACGGCTGGTAAGTCGAATTTCTTACCTTATGTCCCCCCGCAGCATACAAAAAAGGCACCTCATTATCAAATGCAGTCCTTTCGTTCCAATAAAAACAAAAAGGTACGGGGATCGTCCTTTGTTGCCAGAGGGAAATGCAGGGGAAAGAAGCTGCACACAGCTAGTTCCCAAGAGCAGAAGTCCTCCCCTGCGTCTGCAAAGTCCACCGCATGACGCTGGGGCTTCCCGGGGGGAGGCAGATCTAGTGGGGGCTCGTCTTCGGTTTTTCAGCCACGTCTGGGTTCACTCGCAGGTGGATCCCTGGGCATTAGAGATTGTTTCTCAAGGATACAGGCTGGAATTCGAAGACTTGCCGCCTCGCCGGTTTTTCAAATCGGCTCTGCCGGCTTCCCCGTCAGAGGGAGCTAGTGTTGGCAGCAATCCAAAAATTGTATCTTCAACAGGTGATTGTCACAGTTCCTCATCTCCAGCAAGGAGAGGGATATTACTCAACCCTGTTTGTGGTTCCGAAACCGGACGGTTCGGTCAAACCCATTTTAAACCTAAAATCCCTGAACCTGTACTTGAAGAGGTTCAAGTTCAAAATGGAATCACTCAGGGCGGTCCTCGCCAGCCTGGAGGGGGGGGGGGATTGGATGGTGTCCCTGGACATAAAGGATGCTTACCTTCATGTTCCGGTATTCCCCCCTCATCAGGCGTTCCTGAGATTTGCAGTGCAGGACTGTCACTACCAATTTTAGACGTTGCCATTTGGGCTTTCCACGGCCCCGAGAATTTTCACCAAGGTAATGGCGTAAATGATGGTGCTCCTGCGCAGGTAGGGGGTCACAATTATCCCATACTTGGACAATCTCCTCATAAAGGCGAGATCTCCGGAGAAGTTGCTGGACAGTGTGTCTCTGTCCATGAAGACGTTGCAGTTACACGGCTGGATTCTCAATATACCGAAGTCCCAGCTAGTCCCTACAACGCGTCTGGGCCTGATTCTAGACACAGACCAGAAAAAGGTTTTTCTTCCGGTCGAAAAGGTTCAGGAGCTCATAGCCCTGGTCAGGAACCTATTAAAACCAAAACAGGTTTCAGTGCATCATTGCACGCGGGTCCTGGGGAAGATGGTGGCTTCATACGAGGCCATCCCTTTCGGCAGATTCCATGCGAGGACTTTTCAATGGGACCTCTTGGACAAGTGGTCCGGGTCCCATTTACAAATGCATCGAAGGATCACCCTGTCTCCCAGGACCAGGGTATCTCTCCTGTGGTGGCTGCACAGTGCTTACCTACTAGAGGGTCGCAGGTTCGGCATTCAGGACTGGGTCCTGGTGACCACGGACGCAAGCCTCCGAGGCTGGGGAGCAGTCACACTGGGAAGAAATTTCCAAGGTCTCTGGTCAAATCTAGAGACTTGTCTCCACATCAACGTCCTGGAGTTGAGGGCCATATACAACGCCCTGCGTCAAGCGGAGGAATTGCTTCGGGAAAAACCGGTTCTGATTCAGTCAGACAATGTCACGGCAATGGCTCATATAAACCGCCAAGGCGGAACAAGGAGCAGAGTGGCCATGGCAGAAGCGACCAGGATTCTACGCTGGGCGGAAGGCCATGTAAGCGCGCTATCAGCAGTGTTCATCCCGGGGGTGGACAACTGGGAGGCGGACTTCCTCAGCAGGCACGACCTGCATCCGGGAGAGTGGGGACTTCATCAAGAAGTCTTCGCACAGTTCATGGGTCGGTGGGGACTGCCTCAAATAGACATGATGGCATCCCGTCTCAACAAAAAGCTAAAGCGGTATTGCGCCAGGTCAAGGGACCCTCAGGCGGCAGCGGTAGACGCTCTGGTGACACCTTGGGTGTTCAGATCGGTCTATGTGTTTCCTCCTCTTCCTCTCATACCCAAAGTGTTGAGAATAATAAGAATAAGCAGGGTCAGAACAATCCTCATTGTTCCAGATTGGCCACGGAGGACTTGGTATCCGGAGCTGCAAGAGTTGCTCACAGAAGATCCATGGCCTCTTCCTCTAAGGCAGGACCTGCTGCGGCAGGGGCCCTGTCTGTTCCAAGACTTACCGCGGCTGCGTTTGACGGCATGGCGGTTGAACGCCGGATCCTAGCGGAAAAAGGGATTCCGGAGGAGGTCATTCCTACCCTGATCAAGGCTAGGAAAGACGTGACGTTAAAACATTATCACCGTATATGGCGAAAATATGTTTCTTGGTGTGAGGCCAGAGCTGCTCCTACGGAGGAGTTCCATTTGGGCCGTCTACTTCACTTCCTTCAAACAGGAGTGACTTTGGGCCTAAAATTAGGGTCCATAAAGGTCCAAATTTCGGACTTATCCATTTTCTTTCAAAGAGAATTAGCCTCTCTTCCTGAAGTACAGACTTTTGTGAAGGGTGTGCTGCATATTCAGCCTCCCTTTGTGCCTCCGGTGGCGCCTTGGGTTCTTAACGTGGTGTTACGTTTCCTCAAGTCACCTTGGTTTGAACCACTCAAAACTGTGCAGTTGAAATACCTCACGTGGAAAGTGGTCATGTTGTTGGCATTGGCTTCGGCAAGACGAGTTTCAGAATTGGCGGCTTTATCACATAAAAGCCCATACTTGGTTTTTCACGTGGATAGGGCAGAGTTGAGGACTCGTCCTCACTTTCTGCCAAAAGTGGTCTCATCTTTTCATGTGAACCAACCTGTGTGCCTGTGGTTTCACGGGACTTGGAGGATTCAGAGTCCCTGGAAGTGGTCAGGGCTTTGAAGATTTATGTTACCAGAACAGCTAGAATCAGGAAGACTGAAGCTCTGTTTGTTCTGTATGCGGCCAACAAGGTTGGCGCTCCTGCTTCAAAGCAGACTATTGCTCGATGGATCTGTAATACGATTCAGCAGGCGCATTCTACGGCAGGTTTGCCATTGCCTAAATCGGTTAAGGCCCATTCCACTAGGAAAGTGGGCTCTTCTTGGGCGGCTGCCCGAGGGGTCTCGGCATTACAGTTGTGCCGAGCAGCTACTTGGTCGGGGTCTAACACCTTTGCAAAGTTCTATAAGTTTGATACCCTGGCTGAGGAGGACCTCCTGTTTGCTCAATCGGTGCTGCAGAGTCATCCGCACTCTCCCGCCCATTTGGGAGCTTTGGTATAATCCCCATGGTCCTTACGGAGTCCCAGCATCCTCAAGGACGTTAGAGAAAATAAGATTTTACTTACCGGTAAATCTATTTCTCGTAGTCCGTAGAGGATGCTGGGCGCCCGTCCCCAGTGCGGACTTCTTCTGCAAGACTTGTATATAGTTGTTGCTTACATAAGGGTTATGTTATAGTTTATCGGTTGAACCGAGGCTATGTTGTGGTTCATACTGTTGACTGGGTAGTGTATCACAAGTTATACGGTGTGATTGGTGTGGCTGGTATGGATCTCGCCCTTAGATTTACAAAAATCCTTCCTCGTACTGTCCATCTCCTCTGGGCACAGTTTCCCTAACTGAGGTCTGGAGGAGGGGCATAGAGGGAGGAGCCAGTGCACACCCAGAGTCCAAAGCTTTCTTAAAGTGCCCTATCTCCTGCGGAGCCGTCTATTCCCCATGGTCCTTTCGGAGTCCCAGCATCCTCTACGGACTACGAGAAATAGATTTACCGGTAAGTAAAATCTTATTATTTCTAATTGGGCGTAGCCCAAGGTTCCTCCATAATTTCCGTCAGTTCTTCTGACCCTGGAAACTCAACCTTCACTGTTTTGGGACGTTTAAAACACAGGTGCTTTAGTTTTAACTACTGGCTCAACTGAATCTTCTAGAGACAGAATAGCCTTCATTGCTCCAATTAACTCAGCTATATCTTCTGAGCTGAAGCCCTCTATTTGTTCTTCATAACGTGAAGTAGAGTATATGGAGTCATCTGTTGTATCATCGTGTGTAGCCTGTTCATTAGATATATTTACCCTAAGTTTATCAGCTTGTTGACATGTAGAAGCTGTAGGGACTATACCATAATATGGGAGCTGCATGTATGGGTTAATCGTGTACCCTGTGGCTGGAGCTGCAAGGGCCAACCCGTCAGCTATACTGGATAGTCTGTGCAAATATGGCCCAAGGTGGATCTATTTGTTGTTGAACAGGGATCTGCCTTGCTGTCTGCTGAAATGAAAAACAATTTGCACACAACCCATTATTTCCCAAAGATTGAGTTGTTAACCCCGCCTTGCAGGATAAACATGTTTTGAGTGTTGGTGTTAAGGTTACAACAGTATCACCTTTGCCACTCTTAGACATGATAAATAATCAACTATTCCACAGTATACTACACAATCTGTGACTGAAAACACTTTATATTGCATAAAAAGTGATATCAAACTGAGCCCAACCCAAGCACCAGCATTGAGGTTCAGAAAAAACACTGACAAACATATATAAAGTCAGCAATCACACTAGCAGTCAGCCATGTTATACATTAATCATATGAGCATATTATCAACTACAAACACATTTCAAGTATGTAGGCGTACATTTACTGTTCTCTGTACTATACAGTTATTTTATTGTATTCAGACGCAACTGCGGAGAAAACCACAGCATTGTACAAAACTCATATGCAATAGGCACTAAACTTAACTATTCGTACTAACTCAGTAGATAGAATTTTAGTGCTGTATAACCCTTACTCTGTAGAGTGGGATACAGGGAGACTCACCCCACTTCCAGGATCGATCAATACGTTAGTAAACCGCTGAGTGGATCCAGACGCTACTAGTGTACACTGCCGCTCCGGTATTTTTAATGGACACAGACGCTCAGTGAACGTTTAGTGTATGCAGACACTCATGTCTGCGTCCCAATCTCTTAGCGGTAAACTTTAGTGTATACAGACGCAGCTGCCCATGCTGCGACCGAGTCCCCTCGTGGTAGCGTCTGAGACGGAAGCAAGCTAAACAGTTCATGGCGTGAGACGCACGGTAACTGGTCATGATCTGGGGGGAGGGGCGACCAGGAGAGCATCTGACTCCCCACTGCTGACATCAACCCTAGGGATCGCAGCCTCACTAATCCTGGTGCCTTACGATTCCTAAAGCCGTATAACTTGTGATAACCTTACCCAGTTAACAGTATGAACAAACAACATAGCATCAACCAAAGGATGCCAATATAACATAACCCTTTATTAAGCAATAACTATATACACGTATTGCAGAAAGTCCGCACTGGGGACGGGCGCCCAGCATCCACTACGGACTACGAGAAAAAGATTTACCGGTGAGTAAAATCTTATTTTCTCTAACGTCCTAGTGGATGCTGGGGACTCCGTAAGGACCATGGGGATTATACCAAAGCCTCCAAACGGGCGGGAGAGTGCGGATGACTCTGCAGCACCGAATGGGCAAACACAAGGTCCTCCTCAGCCAGGGTATCAAACTTGTAGAATTTTGCAAAAGTGTTTGAACCCGACCAAGTAGCAGCTCGGCAAAGCTGTAATGCCGAGATCCCTCGGGCAGCCACCCAAGAAGAGCCCACCTTCTTTGTGGAGTGGGCTTTCACTGAATTTGGATGCGGCAATCCTGCCGCAGAATGAGCCTGCTGAATCGTGTTACAGATCCAGCGCGCAATAGTTTGCTTTGAAGCAGGAGCACCCAGCTTGTTGGATGCATACAGGATAAACAGCGAGTCAGTCTTCCTGACTCCAGCCGTTCTGTTAAATAAGATTTTACTTACCGGTAAATCTATTTCTCGTAGTCCGTAGTGGATGCTGGGGACTCCGTAAGGACCATGGGGAATAGCAGGCTCCGCAGGAGACTGGGCACTCTAAAGAAAGATTCAGTACTATCTGGTGTGCACTGGCTTCTCCCTCTATGCCCCTCCTCCAGACCTCAGTCAAGGAAACTGTGCCCGGAAGAGCAGACATTATAAGGAAAGGATTTTGGAATCTCGGGTAAGACTCATACCAGCCACACCAATCACACCGTATAACTTGTGATACACTTATCCAGTCAACAGTATGAACAACAACAGGGCATCAACAATGGATGCCAACATAACTTAACCCATTATTAAGCAATAACTATGTACACGAATTGCAGAAAGTCCGCACTTGGGACGGGCGCCCAGCATCCACTACGGACTACGAGAAATAGATTTACCGGTAAGTAAAATCTTATTTTCTCTGACGTCCTAGTGGATGCTGGGGACTCCGTAAGGACCATGGGAATTATACCAAAGCTCCCAAACGGGCGGGAGAGTGCGGATGACTCTGCAGCACCGAATGGGCAAACTCAAGGTCCTCCTCAGCCAGGGTATCAAACTTGTAGAATTTTGCAAATGTGTTTGAACCCGACCAAGTAGCAGCTCGGCAAAGCTGTAATGCCGAGACCCCTCGGGCAGCCGCCCAAGAAGAGCCCACCTTCCTTGTGGAATGGGCTTTCACTGATTTTGGATGCGGCAATCCAGCCGCAGAATGAGCCCCTGAATCGTGTTACAGATCCAGCGGGCAACGGTTTGCTTTGAAGCAGGAGCACCCAACTTGTTGGGGGCATATAGGATAAACAGCGAGTCAGTTTTCCTGACTCCAGCCGTTCGGGCTACATAAATCTTCAAAGCCCTGACTACATTTAGTAACCTGGAATCCTCCAAGTCACGAGTAGCCGCAGGCACTACAATAGGTTGGTTCAAATGAAAAGATGACACTACCTTTGGCAGAAATTGGGGACGAGTCCGCAATTCTGCCCTGTCCATATGAAAAACCAGATAGGGGCTTTTACATGACAAGGCCGCCAATTCTGACACACGCCTAGCCGAAGCCAATGCCAACAGCATGACCACCTTCCACGTGAGATACTTTAGCTCCACGGTCTTAAGTGGTTCAAACCAGTGGGATTTTAGGAAACCCAACACCACGTTGAGATCCCAAGGTGCCACTGGTGGCACAAAAGGGGGCTGAATATGTAACACTCCCTTTACAAACGTCTGAACTTCAGGAAGAGACGCCAGTTCCTTTTGAAAGAAAATGGACAGGGCCGAAATCTGGACCTTTATGGATCCCAACTTCAAGCCCATAGTCACTCCAGACTGTAGAAAGTGCAGAAATCTGCCCAGTTGGAATTCCTCTGTAGGGGCCTTCCTGGCCTCACACCAAGCAACATATTTTCGCCATATGCGGTGATAATGCTTTGCTGTCACGTCCTTCCTAGCCTTTATCAGCGTAGGAATAACTTCCTCCGGAATGCCTTTTTCCGCTAGGATCCGGCGTTCAACCGCCATGCCGTCAAACGCAGCCGCGGTAAGTCTTGGAACAGGCAGGGCCCCTGTTGCAACAGGTCCTGTCTGAGAGGCAGAGGCCATGGGTCCTCTATGAGCATTTCTTGCAATTCCGGGTACCAAGTTCTTCTTGGCCAATCCGGAACAATGAGTATTGTTCTCACTCCTCTTCTTACGATTCTCAGTACCTTGGGTATGAGAGGAAGAGGGGGGAACACATAGACCAACTGGAACACCCACGGTGTTACCAGGGCGTCCACAGCTATCGCCTGAGGGTCTCTTGACCTGGCGCAATACCGTTGCAGCTTTTTGTTGAGACGGGACGCCATCATGTCTACCTGTGGCAGTTCCCATCGATTTGTAATCTGAATGAAGACTTCGTGATGAAGTCCCCACTCTCCCGGGTGAAGGTCGTGCCTGCTGAGGAAGTCTGCTTCCCAGTTGTCCACCCCCGGAATGAACACTGCTGACAGTGCTTGTACGTGATTCTCCGCCCACCGAAGAATCCTGGAGGCCTCCGCCATCGCGACTCTGCTTCTTGTGCCGCCCTGGCGGTTTACATGAGCCACCGCGGTGATGTTGTCTGACTGAATCAGCACCGGTTGGTTGCGAAGCAGGGGCTCCGCTTGACTCAGGGCGTTGAATATGGCCCTTAGTTCCAGGATATTTATGTGCAGACAAGTTTCCTGACTTGACCACAACCCTTGGAAGTTTCTTCCCTGAGTGACTGCCCCCCACCCTCGGAGGCTTGCATCCGTGGTCACCAGGACCCAGTCCTGTATGCCGAATCTGCGGCCCTCGAGAAGGTGAACACTCTGTAGCCACCACAGAAGAGACACCCTGGCCCTGGGGGACAGGGTGATCAGCCGATGCATCTGAAAATGCGATCCGGACCATTTGTCCAACAGATCCCATTGAAAGATCCTCGCATGGAACCTGCCGAAGGGAATGGCTTCGTACGATGCCACCATCTTTCCCAGGACTCGCGTGCAGTGATGCACAGTCACCTGTTTCGGTTTTAAGAGGTCTCTGACTAGAGTCACAAGCTCTTGAGCCTTCTCCGTCGGGAGAAACACCTTCTTCTGGTCTGTGTCCAGAATCATGCCCAGAAAGGGCAGCCGCGTTGTAGGAATCAGCTGCGACTTTGGGATATTCAGAATCCAGCCATGCTGTTGCAACACTTCCTGTGAGTGCGCTACGCTGATCTGCAACTGCTCCCTCGCCTTTATGAGGAGATCGTCCAAGTATGGGATAACTGTGACTCCTTGCTTTCTCAGGATCACCATCATTTCTGCCATTACCTTGGTAAATATTCTCGGTGCCGTGGACAGACCAAACGGCAACATCTGGAATTGGTAATGACAGTCCTGTACCACAAATCTGAGGTACTCCTGATGAGGCGGATAAATGGGGACATGCAAGTAAGCATCCTTGATGTCCAGAGACACCATAAAATCCCCCTCTTCCAGGCTTGCAATGACCGTTCTGAGCGATTCCATTTTGAACTTGAATCTTTTCAGATAAATGTTCAGGGACTTTAAATTTAATATAGGTCTGACCGAACTGTCCGGTTTCGGTACCACAAACATTGTGGAATAGTATCCCTTCCCCTGTTGAGGAAGGGGAACCTTTACCACCACCTGCTGGAGAAATAGCTTGTGAATTGCCACTACCACTACTTCCCTTTCTATGGGGGAAGCTGGCAGGGCCGATTTTAGGTAACGTTGAGGGGGCATCACCTCGAATTCCAGCTTGTATCCCTGAGACACAATCTGTATAGCCCAGGGATCCACCTGTGAGCGAACCCACTGGTGGCTGAAATATCGGAGACGCGCCCCCACCGCTCCTAGCTCCACCCGTGGAGCCCCAGCGTCATGCGGTGGATTTAGTGGAAGCCGGGGAGGACTTCTGTTCCTGGGAACTAGCTGTAAGGTGCAGCTTTTTTCCTCTGCCCCTGCCTCTAGCAAGAAAGGAAGCACCTCTGACCTTCTTGCTTCTTTGTGCGCGAAAGGACTGCATTTGGTAATACGGTGCTTTCTTCGGTTGTGAGGGAATATATGGCAAAAAGTTTGACTTCCCAGCAGTAGCTGTGGAAACCAGGTCCGAGAGACCGTCCCCAAATAATTCCTCACCCTTGTAAGGTAACACCTCCATGTGTTTTTTGGAGTCGGCATCACCTGTCCACTGCCGTGTCCACAGGACCCTCCTGGCAGAAATTGACATTGCATTAATTCTAGAGCCCAGTAGGCAAATGTCCCTCTGGGCATCCCTCATATATAGGACGGTGTCTTTTATATGCCCCAGGGTCAGCATAATGGTATCCCTGTCTAAGGTATCCATTTCCTCAGATAGATTATCTGTCCACGCTGCTACAGCACTACACATCCACGCCGATGCAATTGCCGGCCTCAGTAGAGTCCCTGAATGTGTATAAACAGATTTCAGGATACTTTCCTGCTTCCTATCTGCAGGATCCTTTAGGGTGGCCGTATCCTGTGACGGCAGGGCCACCTTCTTAGATAAGCGTGTGAGAGCTTTATCTACCCTAGGGGAGGATTCCCAGCGCACCCTGTCCTCTGGCGGGAAAGGGTATGCCATAAGTAACCTTTTGGAAATCAGGACTTTCTTATCTGGGGAATCCCACGCTCTTTCACATAACTTATTTAACTCATGTAAAGGGGGAAAAGTCACCTCTTGCTTTTTCTCCCCATACATATAAACCCTCTTGTCAGGGACAGGGTTTACCTCTGATATGTGTAAAATATCCTTCATCGCTATAATCATGTAACGTATAGCTTTTGTCATTTTTGGTTGCAATTTTGCATCATCGTCGTCGACACTGGAGTCAGAATCCGTGTCGACATCTGTGTCAACCATTTTGGATAGTGGGCGCTTTTGAGACCCTGAGGGCCTCTGCGCTGTAGGATCAGGCATGGGTTGAGATCCTGACTGGTCCGAGGTATCAGCTTTATCCAACCTTTTATGTAAGGAGTTTACATTATCATTTAACACCTTCTACATATCCATCCAATCAGGTGTCGGCACCGTCGGCGGCGACACGTCAGTCAACTGCACTTGCTCTGCCTCCACATAGCCCTCTTCGTCAAACATGTCGACACACGAGTACCGACACACCACACACACAGGGGAAGCTCTAAATGAGGACAGGACCCCCACAAGGCCTTTTGGAGAGACAGAGAGAGAGAGTTTGCCAGCACACACCCCAGCGCTATATAACCCAGGGATTACACAGTAACTTAGTGTTAACCCAGTAGCTGCTGTATTATGATTTATGCGCCCCCCCTCTCTTTTTACCCTTCTACCGTGATTCTGCAGGGGAGAGCCTGGGGAGCTTCCTCTCAGCGGAGCTGTGGAAGGAAAATGGCGCTGGTGAGTGCTGAGGAAGAAGGCCCCGCCCCCTCAGCGGCGGGCTTCTGTCCCGCAATTTCTTGTAAAATAAATGGCGGGGGCTCATACATATAACAGTGTGCCACTGTCTATATACAGCATTCGCCAGGAGGTAACAATTGCTGCCCAGGGCGCCACCCCCTGCGCCCTGCACCCTACAGTGACCGGAGTGTGTGGGTTAGTGTGGGCGCAATGGCGCACAGCTGCAGTGCTGTGCGCTACCTCATGTGAAGACAGGAGTCTTCTGCCGCCGATTTCGATGTCTTCTCCGGTTCTGCCGGCTTCTGTCTTCTGGCTCTGCGAGGGGGACGGCGGCGCGGCTCCGGGAACGGACGACAAGGTCAGGTCCTGTATTCGATCCCTCTGGAGCTAATGGTGTCCAGTAGCCTAAGAAGCGCAACCTAGCCGCAGTTAGTAGGTTTGCTTCTCTCCCCTCAGTCCCTCGTAGCAGAGAGTCTGTTGCCAGCAGAAGCTCTCTGAAAATAAAAAACCTAACTAAAATACTTTCTTATTAGCAAGCTCAGGAGAGCTCACTAAAAGCACCCAGCTCTGTCCGGGCACAGATTCTAACGGAGGTCTGGAGGAGGGGCATAGAGGGAGGAGCCAGTGCACACCAGATAGTACTGAATCTTTCTTTAGAGTGCCCAGTCTCCTGCGGAGCCCGCTATTCCCCATGGTCCTTACGGAGTCCCCAGCATCCACTAGGACGTCAGAGAAACATAAGACTTCAAAGCCCGGACCACGTCCAGCAACTTGGAATCTTCCAAGTCACAAGTAGCCGCAGGCACCACAATAGGTTGGTTCAAATGAAACGAAGACACAACCTTTGGTAGAAATTGCGGACGAGTCCGCAATTCTGCCCTGTCCATATGAAAAACCAGATAGGGGCTTTTACATGACAAAGCCGCCAATTCTGACACATGCCTAGCCGACGCTAAGGCCAACAGCATGACCACTTTCCATGTGAGATACTTTAGCTCCACGGTCTTAAGTGGCTCAAACCAGTGGGATTTCAGGAACCCCAAGACCACGTTAAGATCCCAAGGTGCCACTGGTGGCACAAAAGGGGGCTGAATATGCAGTACTCCAACGTCTGAACCTCAGGCAGTGAAGCCAGTTCCTTTTGAAAGAAAATGGATAGGGCCGAAATCTGGACCTTCATGGACCCTAATTTTAGGCCCATAGTCACATCTGACTGTAGGAAGTGAAGGAATCGACCCAGCTTGAATTCCTCTGTAGGGGCCTTCCTGGCCTCACACCAAGCAACATATTTTCGCCATATACGGTGATAATGTTTTGCAGTCACGTCTTTCCTAGCCTTTATCAGCGTAGGAATAACTTCATCCGAAATGCCCTTTTCCGCTAGGATCCGGCGTTCAACCACCATGCCGTCAAACGCAGCCGCGGTAAGTCTTGGAACAGACAGGGCCCTTGTTGTAACAGGTCCCGTCTGAGAGGCAGAGGCCATGGGTCCTCTATAAGCATTTCTTGCAGTTCCGGGTACCAAGTCCTTCTTAGCCAATCCGGAGCAATGAATATTGTTCTCACTCCTCTTTTTCAAACAATTCTCAGCACCTTGGGTATGAGAGGAAGAGGAGGAACACATAGACCGACTGGAACACCCATGGTGTTACTAGTGCGTCCACAGCTATCGCCTGAGGGTCCCTTGACCTGGCGCAATACCCGTTTAGCTTTTTGTTGAGGCGTGACGCCATCATGTCCACCTGTGGGAGTTCCCATCGATTTGCAATCAGCGTGAAGACTTCTTGATGAAGTCCCCACTCTCCCGGGTGGAGGTCGTGTCTGCTGAGGAAGTCTGCTTCCCAGTTGTCGACCCCCGGAATGAACACTGCTGACAGTGCCTGCACCTGATTCTCCGCCCAACGAAGAATCCTGGTGGCTTCTGCCATCGCCACCCTGCTCCTTGTGCCGCCCTGTCGGTTGACATGGGCCACTGCAGTGATGTTGTCTGACTGAATCAGCACTGGTTGGTCTTGAAGCAGAGGCTCCGCTTGGCTTAGGGCGTTGTATATGGCCCTTAGTTCTAGGATATTTATGTGCAGACAAGTCTCCTGACTTGACCACAGCCCTTGGAAGTTTCTTCCCTGAGTGACTGCCCCCCAACCTCGGAGGCTTCCATCCGTGGTCACCAGGACCCAGTCCTGTATGCCGAACCTGCGGCCCTCGAGGAGGTGAGCCCTCTGCAGCCACCACAGAAGAGACACCCTGGCCCTGAGGGCCAGGATGATCAGCCGATGCAAGAAAAAAGGGCGGCTGCGCTGAATTTCAGAAATGTATGATATAATCAATAGAGAGAGCCAACGTGTCAAATCTAAAAATGAACAATTTTATTTAAAAAACTTAATATAATAGAAAACAATAAATGAATATTCCTGTTACTTGTCTCAAAGTGTCAACATTCAAGAGCTTATCTCAATTTGCAGCTGTGATGTATAATGCTGAAGTCCATGTTCCGTGACTGAGAGGAGGTGCTTCTAATGGTGCACAGAAATGAACACAGGGTGCAATTGTGGAGCTCCTATGATATAATAAACGTGTGTAGCCAGTGGGTCATTCAGTGATTAATACCTCTCAATGGGCTGGTCCGTTTACCGGGCGTCCCCGGTCTGGTGTCCTGCGTTGCCCACTAGTGCTGTGCAGCGGAGAGGAGACAAAATGCCGTGTGTGGTCAGCTGGCTGGTGCGGCGTGAATGACAGCGGCTGCTAGGAGCAGAGATCAGTCCGGAGCGTTGCCGTCTGGGAGTGCCGAGCTCTGCACCAAATGCGAGACACCTGAGCAAGGTGTGTAGAGAGGCGGGTCCTAACATCCCCGGTCTGGTGTCCTGCGTTGCCCACTAGTGCTGTGCAGCGGAGAGGAGACGGAATGCCGTGTGTGGTCAGCTGGCTGGTGCGGCGTGAATGACAGCGGCTGCTAGGAGCAGAGATCAGTCCGGAGCGTTGCCGTCTGGGAGTGCCGAGCTCTGCACCAAATGTGAGACACCTGAGCAAGGTGTGTAGAGAGGCGGGTCCTAATGCGTTTCGTCACGCTCCACGTGACTTTTTCAAAGAAGGATTGAGTCGCTCTCCCTTTTGTTCTCTTGTGGGTGACCCTGTAATGTGATCTTGCTGCAAAGCTGTAGCGTCCCTCACTGTTCAGCGAGAGGCATCGGGAACCGACTGGCCAACAATGAATCAGCCGATGCATCTGAAGATGCGATCCGGACCACTTGTCCAACAGATCCCACTGAAAAATCCCGGCATGGAACCTGCCGAAGGGAATGGCTTCGTATGACGCCACCATCTTTCCTAGGACTCGCGTGCAGTGATGCACCGACACCTGTTTTGGTTTCAGGAGGTCCCTGACCAGAGTCACGAGCTCCTGAGCCTTCTCCTCCGGGAGAAATACCTTCTTCTGGCCTGTATCCAGAATCATGCCCAGGAAGGGCAGACGCTTCGTAGGGATCAGCTGCGACTTTGGAATATTCAGAATCCAGCCGTGCTGCCGCAACACTTCCTGAGAGTGTGCTACGCTGATCTGTAATTGCTCCCTGGACCTCGCCTTTATGAGGAGATCGTCCAAGTATGGGATAATTGTAACTCCTTGCTTCCGAAGGAGCACCATCATCTCCGCCATCACCTTGGTAAATATTCTCGGTGCCGTGGACAGGCCAAACGGTAGCGTCTGGAATTGGTAATGACAGTCCTGTACCACAAACCTTAGGTACTCTTGATGAGGCGGATAAATGGGGACATGCAAGTAAGCATCCTTGATGTCCAGAGACACCATGAAATCCCCCTCTTACAGACTTGCAATGACCGCTCTGAGCGATTCCATTTTGAACTTGAATTTCCTCAGATAAATATTCAGGGATTTTAAATTCAAGATGGGCCTGACCGAACCGTCCGGTTTTGGTACCACAAACATAGTGGAATAGTAACCCCTTCCCTGTTGAAGGAGGGGAACCTTTACTACCACCTGCTGGAGGTATAGCTTGTGAATTGCCGCCAGCACTACCTCTCTTTCCATGGGGGAAGCTAGCAAGGCCGATTTTAGGTAACGGCGAGGGGGCGTCACTTCAAACTCCAGCTTGTATCCCTGAGACACAATTTGTATAGCCCAAGGAACCACCTGTGAGCGAACCCACTGGTGGCTGAAATTTCGGAGACGCGCCCCCACCGCTCCTGGCTCTGCCTGTGGAGCCCCAGCGTCATGCGGTGGATTTAGTGGAAGCCGAGAAGGACTTTTGTTCCTGGGAACTAGCTGCATGGTGCAGTTTTTTTTCCTCTACCCCTGCGCCTCTGGCAAGAAAAGATGCCCCTCTGACTTTCTTGCTCTTTTGCGAACGAAAGGACTGCATTTGGTAATACGGTGCTTTCTTCGGCTGTGAGGGAACATATGGCAAGAAATTTGACTTCCCTGCCGTAGCAGTGGAAACTAGGTCCGAGAGACCGTCCCCAAATAATTCCTCACCCTTATAAGGCAAAACCTCCATGTGTCTTTTAGAGTCGGCATCCCCTGTCCATTGCCGAGTCCATAAGACCCCTCTGGCAGAAATGGACATTGCGTTTATTCTAGAGCCCAGCAGGCAAATGTCCCTCTGGGCATCGTGCATATATAGGACAGCGTCCTTGATATGTCCCAGGGTCAGTAGAACAGTGTCCCTGTCCAGGGTATCTATCTCCTCCGAGAGATTATCAGTCCAAGCTGCTACAGCACTACACATCCAGGCCAAAGCAATTGCTGGCCTCAGTAGAGTACCAGAATGTGTATAAACAGACTTCAGGATAGCTTCCTGCTTTCTATCCGCAGGATCCTTTAGGGCGGCCGTATCCTGAGACGGCAGGGCCACCCTCTTAGATAAGCGTGTCAACGCCTTGTCTACCTTCGGGGAGGATTCCCAGCGTAACCTGTCAGTTGGCGGGAAAGGATACGCCATCAGTAATCTCTTGGAAATTACTACTTTCCTATCAGGGGAATCCCACGCTTTTACACATAATTCATTTAATTCATGTGAAGGGGGAAAAGTCACTTCTTGCTTTTTCTCCTCATACATATAAACCCTCTTGTCAGGGACAGGGTTTTCCTCTGATATGTGCAATATATCCTTCATTGCTATAATCATGTAGCGGATGGCTTTAGTCATTTTAGGCTGCAACTTTGCATCATCGTCATCAACACTGGAGTCAGACTCCGTGTCGGCATCTGTGTCAACCATCTGGGATAGTGGGCGCTTGTGAGACCCTGACGGCCTCTGCATTGTAGGATCAGGCATGGGTTGAGACCCTGACTGTCCCAAGGCTACAGCTTTATCCAACCTGTTATGCAAGGAGCTTACATCATCATTTAACACCTTCCACATATCCATCCAATCAGGTGTCGGCACCGTCGGCGGCGACACCTCATTCACCTGCACTTGTTCTGCCTCCACATATCCTTCCTCATCAAACATGTCGACACTGACGTACCGACACATCGCACACACACACACACAGGGAATGCTCTGACTGAGGACAGGACCCCACAAAGGCTTTTGGGGAGACAGAGAGAGAGAGTATGCCAGCACACACCCCAGCGGTATATAACCCAGGGATTACACTGTACCTTAGTGATTACCGAGTAGCTGCTGTCTGTGATCGTTTTGCGCCTAAATTTATGTGCCCCCCCTCTCTTTTTACCCTTTTTGCACCTGGATACTGCAGGGGAAAGCCTGGAGAGCGTCTTTCCAGCGGAGCTGTGAAGAGAAAATGGCGCTGGTGTGCTGAGGAAGAAGGCCCCGCCCCCTCAGCGGCGGGCTTCTGTCCCGCTTCTATGTGTAAAAAATGGCGGGGGCTCGAACATATATCCAGTGCCTGACTGGATATATGTGTTATTTTGCCAAAAAGTACCTTAATTGCTGCCCAGGGCGCCCCCCTGCGCCCTTGCACCCTACAGTGACCGGAGTGTGCGGTTGTGCTGCGGGAGCAATGGCGCACAGCTGCAGTGCTGTGCGCTACCTTAAGTGAAGACAGGAGTCTTCTGCCGCCAATTTCGATGTCTTCATGCTTCTGCTGCTTCTGTACTTCTGGCTCTGCGAGGGGGACGGCGGCGCGGCTCCGGGAACGGACGATCAAGGTTAGGTACCTGTGTTCGATCCCTCTGGAGCTAATGGTGTCCAGTAGCCTAAGAAGCGTAACCTAGCAGTTAGTAGTTTTGCTTCTCTCCCCTCAGTCCCACGTAGCAGAGAGTCTGTTGCCAGCAGAAGCTCTCTGAAAATAAAAAAACCTAAACTAAAATACTTTCTTCTTAGCAAGCTCAGGAGAGCCCACTAAAAGCACCCAACTCTGGCCGGGCACAGATTCTAACTGAGGTCTGGAGGAGGGGCATAGAGGGAGGAGCCAGTGCACACCAGGTAGTACTAAATCTTTCTTTAGAGTGCCCAGTCTCCTGTGGAGCCCGTCTATTCCCCATGGTCCTTACGGAGTCCCCAGCATCCACTAGGACGTTAGAGAAAACTGGCTTGACTGAGTCGGTGGGTGGGATTATATGGACGAAGCCGGTGGATCCTGGGAGGCCACAGAGCTTGTAATCGATTTGGTGCCAATCTGCTGACGCTCCGGCATATCCCAATGTTATCCTGTGGATAACCTGTGGACCCAGCCGGAGAAATATTGTTCCAATCTGTAGAATCAGGTAACATATCGCCCAGTGCGTACCCACCCTAAGAAAACTTAGGCCCAAAGTACAATGGTGCAGGTCTTCTCTCCAACAATGCACCTCGGCATACAGAGAGATCTATACTAGAGGTGCTTTAAAAAAAAAAAAAAAAGGATTTTAATACCTACCAGTAAATCCTTTTCTCTTAGTCCGTAGAGGATGCTGGGGATGCTTCAAGAACCATGGGGTACAGACGGGATCTGCAGGATACATGGGCACTTTAAGACTTTGAATGGGTGTGAACTGGCTCCTCCCACTATGCCCCTCCTCCAGACTCCAGTTTAAGTAACTGTGCCCAGGGAGACAGACATTAATAAAGAATTTGTTAAACCACGGTGAGCATTTTACCAGCTCACACCTCCAGTATGCCGCAGAACGTGACATTCAATAGAACACCAGCCGACGGCATGAAGAATATGCAGCAATACGTTGACAAAGCGTAACACAACCTGAGTGTAAACTAGAGATGAGCGCCTGAAATTTTTCGGGTTTTGTGTTTTGGTTTTGGGTTCGGTTCCGCGGCCGTGTTTTGGGTTCGACCGCGTTTTGGCAAAACCTCACCGAATTTTTTTTGTCGGATTCGGGTGTGTTTTGGATTCGGGTGTTTTTTTAAAAAAACACTAAAAAACAGCTTAAATCATAGAATTTGGGGGTCATTTTGATCCCATATTATTATTAACCTCAAAAACCATAATTTCCACTCATTTTCAGTCTATTCTGAATACCTCACACCTCACAATATTATTTTTAGTCCTAAAATTTGCACCAAGGTCGCTGGATGACTAAGCTAAGCGACACTAGTGGCCGACACAAACACCTGGCCCATCTAGGAGTGGCACTGCAGTGTCACGCAGGATGTCCCTTCCAAAAAACCCTCCCCAATCAGCACATGACGCAAAGAAAAAAAGAGGCGCAATGAGGTAGCTGACTGTGTGAGTAAGATAAGCGACCCTAGTGGCCGACACAAACACCGGGCCCATTTAGGAGTGGCACTGCAGTGTCACGCAGGATGTCCCTTCCAAAAAACCCTCCCCAATCAGCACATGACGCAAAGAAAAAAAGAGGCGCAATGAGGTAGCTGACTGTGTGAGTAAGATTAGCGACCCTAGTGGCCGACACAAACACCGGGCCCATTTAGGAGTGGCACTGCAGTGTCACGCAGGATGTCCCTTCCAAAAAACCCTCCCCAATCAGCACATGACGCAAAGAAAAAAAGAGGCGCAATGAGGTAGCTGACTGTGTGAGTAAGATAAGCGACCCTAGTGGCCGACACAAACACCGGGCCCATTTAGGAGTGGCACTGCAGTGTCACGCAGGATGTCCCTTCCAAAAAACCCTCCCCAATCAGCACATGACGCAAAGAAAAAAAGAGGCGCAATGAGGTAGCTGACTGTGTGAGTAAGATTAGCGACCCTAGTGGCCGACACAAACACCGGGCCCATTTAGGAGTGGCACTGCAGTGTCACGCAGGATGTCCCTTCCAAAAAACCCTCCCCAATCAGCACATGACGCAAAGAAAAAAAGAGGCGCAATGAGGTAGCTGACTGTGTGAGTAAGATTAGCGACCCTAGTGGCCGACACAAACACCGGGCCCATTTAGGAGTGGCACTGCAGTGTCACGCAGGATGTCCCTTCCAAAAAACCCTCCCCAATCAGCACATGACGCAAAGAAAAAAAGAGGCGCAATGAGGTAGCTGACTGTGTGAGTAAGATTAGCGACCCTAGTGGCCGACACAAACACCGGGCCCATTTAGGAGTGGCACTGCAGTGTCACGCAGGATGTCCCTTCCAAAAAACCCTCCCCAATCAGCACATGACGCAAAGAAAAAAAGAGGCGCAATGAGGTAGCTGACTGTGTGAGTAAGATTAGCGACCCTAGTGGCCGACACAAACACCGGGCCCATTTAGGAGTGGCACTGCAGTGTCACGCAGGATGTCCCTTCCAAAAAACCCTCCCCAATCAGCACATGACGCAAAGAAAAAAAGAGGCGCAATGAGGTAGCTGACTGTGTGAGTAAGATTAGCGACCCTAGTGGCCGACACAAACACCGGGCCCATTTAGGAGTGGCACTGCAGTGTCACGCAGGATGTCCCTTCCAAAAAACCCTCCCCAAACAGCACATGACGCAAAGAAAAAAAGAGGCGCAATGAGGTAGCTGACTGTGTGAGTAAGATTAGCGACCCTAGTGGCTGACACAAACACCGGGCCCATTTAGGAGTGGCACTGCAGTGTCACGCAGGATGTCCCTTCCAAAAAACCTCCCCAAACAGCACATGACGCAAAGAAAAATAAAAGAAAAAAGAGGTGCAAGATGGAATTGTCCTTGGGCCCTCCCACCCACCCTTATGTTGTATAAACAAAACAGGACATGCACACTTTAACCAACCCATCATTTCAGTGACAGGGTCTGCCACACGACTGTGACTGATATGACGGGTTGGTTTGGACCCCCCCAAAAAAGAAGCAATTAATCTCTCCTTGCACAAACTGGCTCTACAGAGGCAAGATGTCCACCTCATCATCACCCTCCGATATATCACCGTGTACATCCCCCTCCTCACAGATTATCAATTCGTCCCCACTGGAATCCACCATCTCAGCTCCCTGTGTACTTTGTGGAGGCAATTGCTGCTGGTCAATGTCTCCGCGGAGGAATTGATTATAATTCATTTTAATGAACATCATCTTCTCCACATTTTCTGGATGTAACCTCGTACGCCGATTGCTGACAAGGTGAGCGGCGGCACTAAACACTCTTTCGGAGTACACACTTGTGGGAGGGCAACTTAGGTAGAATAAAGCCAGTTTGTGCAATGGCCTCCAAATTGCCTCTTTTTCCTGCCAGTATAAGTATGGACTGTGTGACGTGCCTACTTGGATGCGGTCACTCATATAATCCTCCACCATTCTTTCAATGGTGAGAGAATCATATGCAGTGACAGTAGACGACATGTCCGTAATCGTTGTCAGGTCCTTCAGTCCGGACCAGATGTCAGCATCAGCAGTCGCTCCAGACTGCCCTGCATCACCGCCAGCGGGTGGGCTCGGAATTCTGAGCCTTTTCCTCGCACCCCCAGTTGCGGGAGAATGTGAAGGAGGAGATGTTGACAGGTCGCGTTCCGCTTGACTTGACAATTTTCTCACCAGCAGGTCTTTCAACCCCAGCAGACTTGTGTCTGCCGGAAAGAGAGATCCAAGGTAGGCTTTAAATCTAGGATCGAGCACGGTGGCCAAAATGTAGTGCTCTGATTTCAACAGATTGACCACCCGTGAATCCTTGTTAAGCGAATTAAGGGCTCCATCCACAAGTCCCACATGCCTAGCGGAATCGCTCCGTGTTAGCTCCTCCTTCAATGTCTCCAGCTTCTTCTGCAAAAGCCTGATGAGGGGAATGACCTGACTCAGGCTGGCAGTGTCTGAACTGACTTCACGTGTGGCAAGTTCAAAGGGCATCAGAACCTTGCACAACGTTGAAATCATTCTCCACTGCGCTTGAGACAGGTGCATTCCACCTCCTATATCGTGCTCAATTGTATAGGCTTGAATGGCCTTTTGCTGCTCCTCCAACCTCTGAAGCATATAGAGGGTTGAATTCCACCTCGTTACCACTTCTTGCTTCAGATGATGGCAGGGCAGGTTCAGTAGTTTTTGGTGGTGCTCCAGTCTTCTGTACGTGGTGCCTGTACGCCGAAAGTGTCCCGCAATTTTTCTGGCCACCGACAGCATCTCTTGCACGCCCCTGTCGTTTTTTAAATAATTCTGCACCACCAAATTCAAGGTATGTGCAAAACATGGGACGTGCTGGAATTTGCCCATATTTAATGCACACACAATATTGCTGGCGTTGTCCGATGCCACAAATCCACAGGAGAGTCCAATTGGGGTAAGCCATTCCGCGATGATCTTCCTCAGTTGCCGTAAGAGGTTTTCAGCTGTGTGCGTATTCTGGAAACCGGTGATACAAAGCGTAGCCTGCCTAGGAAAGAGTTGGCGTTTGCGAGATGCTGCTACTGGTGCCGCCGCTGCTGTTCTTGCGGCGGGAGTCCATACATCTACCCAGTGGGCTGTCACAGTCATATAGTCCTGACCCTGCCCTGCTCCACTTGTCCACATGTCCGTGGTTAAGTGGACATTGGGTACAACTGCATTTTTTAGGACACTGGTGAGTCTTTTTCTGACGTCCGTGTACATTCTCGGTATCGCCTGCCTAGAGAAGTGGAACCTAGATGGTATTTGGTAACGGGGGCACACTGCCTCAATAAATTGTCTAGTTCCCTGTGAACTAACGGCGGATACCGGACGCACGTCTAACACCAACATAGTTGTCAAGGCCTCAGTTATCCGCTTTGCAGCAGGATGACTGCTGTGATATTTCATCTTCCTCGCAAAGGACTGTTGAACAGTCAATTGCTTACTGGAAGTAGTACAAGTGGGCTTACGACTTCCCCTCTGGGATGACCATCGACTCCCAGCAGCAACAACAGCAGCGCCAGCAGCAGTAGGCGTTACACGCAAGGATGCATCGGAGGAATCCCAGGCAGGAGAGGAATCGTCAGAATTGCCAGTGACATGGCCTGCAGGACTATTGGCATTCCTGGGGAAGGAGGAAATTGACACTGAGGGAGTTGGTGGGGTGGTTTGCGTGAGCTTGGTTACAAGAGGAAGGGATTTACTGGTCAGTGGACTGCTTCCGCTGTCACCCAAAGTTTTTGAACTTGTCACTGTCTTATTATGAATGCGCTGCAGGTGACGTATAAGGGAGGATGTTCCGAGGTGGTTAACGTCCTTACCCCTACTTATTACAGCTTGACAAAGGGAACACACGGCTTGACACCTGTTGTCCGCATTTCTGTTGAAATACCTCCACACCGAAGAGCTGATTTTTTTGGTATTTTCACCTGGCATGTCAACGGCCATATTCCTCCCACCGACAACAGGTGTCTCCCCGGGTGCCTGACTTAAACAAACCACCTCACCATCAGAATCCTCCTGGTCAATTTCCTCCCCAGCGCCAGCAACACCCATATCCTCCTCATCCTGGTGTACTTCAACACTGACATCTTCAATCTGACTATCAGGAACTGGACTGCGGGTGCTCCTTCCAGCACTTGCAGGGGGCGTGCAAATGGTGGAAGGCGCATGCTCTTCACGTCCAGTGTTGGGAAGGTCAGGCATCGCAACCGACACAATTGGACTCTCCTTGTGGATTTGGGATTTCGAAGAATGCACAGTTCTTTGCTGTGCTTTTGCCAGCTTGAGTCTTTTCATTTTTCTAGCGAGAGGCTGAGTGCTTCCATCCTCATGTGAAGCTGAACCACTAGCCATGAACATAGGCCAGGGCCTCAGCCGTTCCTTGCCACACCGTGTGGTAAATGGCATATTGGCAAGTTTACGCTTCTCCTCCGACAATTTTATTTTAGGTTTTGGAGTCCTTTTTTTACTGATATTTGGTGTTTTGGATTTGACATGCTCTGTACTATGACATTGGGCATCGGCCTTGGCAGACGACGTTGCTGGCATTTCATCGTCTCGGCCATGACTAGTGGCAGCAGCTTCAGCACGAGGTGGAAGTGGATCTTGATCTTTCCCTAATTTTGGAACCTCAACATTTTTGTTCTCCATATTTTAATAGGCACAACTAAAAGCCACCTCAGGTAAACAATGGAGATGGATGGATACTAGTATACAATTATGGACGGACTGCCGAGTGCCGACACAGAGGTAGCCACAGCCGTGAACTACCGTACTGTACTGTGTCTGCTGCTAATATAGACTGGTTGATAAAGAGATGTCGTAGTATGTATGTATGAAGAAGAAAGAAAAAAAAACCACGGGTAGGTGGTATACAATTATGGACGGACTGCCGAGTGCCGACACAGAGGTAGCCACAGCCGTGAACTACCGTACTGTACTGTGTCTGCTGCTAATATAGACTGGTTGATAAAGAGATGTCGTAGTATGTATGTATAAAGAAGAAAGAAAAAAAAACCACGGTTAGGTGGTATACAATTATGGACGGACTGCCGAGTGCCGACACAGAGGTAGCCACAGCCGTGAACTACCGTACTGTACTGTGTCTGCTGCTAATATAGACTGGTTGATAAAGAGATGTAGTAGTATGTATGTATAAAGAAGAAAGAAAAAAAAACCACGGGTAGGTGGTATACAATTATGGACGGACTGCCGAGTGCCGACACAGAGGTAGCCACAGCCGTGAACTACCGTACTGTACTGTGTCTGCTGCTAATATAGACTGGTTGATAAAGAGATGTCGTAGTATGTATGTATAAAGAAGAAAGAAAAAAAAACCACGGTTAGGTGGTATACAATTATGGACGGACTGCCGAGTGCCGACACAGAGGTAGCCACAGCCGTGAACTACCGTACTGTACTGTGTCTGCTGCTAATATAGACTGGTTGATAAAGAGATGTCGTAGTATGCATGTATGAAGAAGAAAGAAAAAAAAACCACGGTTAGGTGGTATACAATTATGGACGGACTGCCGAGTGCCGACACAGAGGTAGCCACAGCCGTGAACTACCGTACTGTACTGTGTCTGCTGCTAATATAGACTGGTTGATAAAGAGATGTCGTAGTATGTATGTATAAAGAAGAAAGAAAAAAAAACCACGGTTAGGTGGTATACAATTATGGACGGACTGCCGAGTGCCGACACAGAGGTAGCCACAGCCGTGAACTACCGTACTGTACTGTGTCTGCTGCTAATATAGACTGGTTGATAAAGAGATGTAGTAGTATGTATGTATAAAGAAGAAAGAAAAAAAAACCACGGGTAGGTGGTATACAATTATGGATGGACTGCCGAGTGCCGACACAGAGGTAGCTACAGCCGTGAACTACCGTACTGTGTCTGCTGCGACTGGATGATAAATAATGATATAAAAAATATATATATATCACTACTGCAGCCGGACAGGTATATATATTATATAATGACGGACCTGCTGGACACTGTCTGTCAGCAGAATGAGTTTTTTATAGAATAAAAAAAAAAACACCACACAAGTGAAGTCACACGACGAGTGTTTAACTTTTTCAGGCAATCACAATATAGTATACTACTAACTATACTGGTGGTCAGTGTGGTCAGGTCACTGGTCAGTCACACTGGCAGTGGCACTCCTGCAGCAAAAGTGTGCACTGTTTAATTTTAATATAATATGTACTCCTGGCTCCTGCTATAACCTATAACTGGCACTGCAGTGCTCCCCAGTCTCCCCCACAATTATAAGCTGTGTGAGCTGAGCACAGTCAGATATATAATATATACATAGATGATGCAGCACACTGGGCTGAGCAGTGCACACAGATATGGTATGTGACTGTCTTGTACTCCTGGCTCCTGCTATAACCTATAACTGGCACTGCAGTGCTCCCCAGTCTCCCCCACAATTATAAGCTGTGTGAGCTGAGCACAGTCAGATATATAATATATACATAGATGATGCAGGCATGCAGCACACTGGGCTGAGCAGTGCACACAGATATGGTATGTGACTGAGTCACTGTGTGTACCGTTTTTTTCAGGCAGAGAACGGATATATTAAATAAAACAACTGCACTGCTGGTGGTCACTGTGGTCAGTCACTAAACTCTGCACTCTCTTCTACAGTATCAGCCTCAGGTCAATCTCTCTCTCTCTCTCCTGATCTAAATGGAGAGGACGCCAGCCACGTCCTCTCCCTATCAATCTCAATGCACGTGTGAAAATGGCGGCGACGCGCGGCTCGAGTCCTTATATAGAATCCGAGTCTCGCGAGAATCCGACAGCGTCATGATGACGTTCGGGCGCGCTCGGGTTAACCGAGCAAGGCGGGAAGATCCGAGTCGCTCGGACCCGTGAAAAAAAACATGAAGTTCGTGCGGGTTCGGATTCAGAGAAACCGAACCCGCTCATCTCTAGTGTAAACACAACCAAGAACAGCATAACGCATGCCACGGCATGAATAACGTCAGCAACAGGCTGACTTAAACGCAACACACCATGTGTGTAAACATACCCAATAACTGCAGATACAGTACGCACTGGGACGGGCGCCCAGCATCCTCTACGGACTAAGAAAAATAAGATTTTACTTACCGATAAATCTATTTCTCGTAGTCCGTAGTGGATGCTGGGACTCCGTAAGGACCATGGGGAATAGCGGCTCCGCAGGAGACAGGGCACAAGAATAAAAGCTTTAGGATCAGGTGGTGTGCACTGGCTCCTCCCCCTATGACCCTCCTCCAAGCCTCAGTTAGGATACTGTGCCCGGACGAGCGTACATAATAAGGAAGGATCTTGAATCCCGGGTAAGACTCATACCAGCCATACCAATCACACCGTACAACTTGTGATCTGAACCCAGTTAACAGTATGATAAAACGAAAAGGAGCCTCTGAAAAGATGGCTCACAACAATAATAACCCGAATTTTTGTAACAATAACTATATACAAGTATTGCAGACAATCCGCACTTGGGATGGGCGCCCAGCATCCACTACGGACTACGAGAAATAGATTTATCGGTAAGTAAAATCTTATTTTCTCTGACGTCCTAGTGGATGCTGGGACTCCGTAAGGACCATGGGGATTATACCAAAGCTCCCAAACGGGCGGGAGAGTGCGGATGACTCTGCAGCACCGAATGAGAAAACTCCAGGTCCTCCTCAGCCAGGGTATCAAATTTGTAGAATTTTGCAAACGTGTTTGCCCCTGACCAAGTAGCTGCTCGGCAAAGTTGTAAAGCCGAGACCCCTCGGGCAGCCGCCCAAGATGAGCCCACTTTCCTTGTGGAATGGGCTTTTACCGATTTTGGCTGTGGCAGGCCTGCCACAGAATGTGCAAGCTGAATTGTACTACAAATCCAACGAGCAATCGTCTGCTTAGAAGCAGGAGCACCCAGCTTGTTGGGTGCATACAGGATAAACAGCGAGTCAGATTTTCTGACTCCAGCCGTCCTGGAAACATATATTTTCAGGGCCCTGACAACGTCAAGCAACTTGGAGTCCTCCAAGTCCCTAGTAGCCGCAGGTACCACAATAGGTTGGTTCATGTGAAATGCAGAAACCACCTTAGGTAGAAATTGAGGACGAGTCCTCAATTCTGCCCTGTCAGAATGAAAAATTAAGTAAGGACTTTTATATGATAAAGCCGCCAATTCTGACACACGCCTGGCTGAAGCCAGGGCTAACAGCATCGTCACCTTCCATGTGAGATATTTGAAGTCCACAGTGGTGAGTGGTTCAAACCAATGTGACTTTAGAAAACTCAACACAACATTGAGATCCCAAGGTGCCACTGGAGGCACAAAAGGAGGCTGTATATGCAGTACCCCTTTTACAAATGTCTGAACTTCAGGCATTGAAGCCAGTTCTTTCTGGAAGAAAATCGACAGGGCCGAAATTTGAACCTTAATGGACCCTAATTGTAGGCCCATAGATAGTCCTGTTTGCAGGAAATGGAGGAAACGACCCAGTTGAAATTCCTCTGTAGGGGCCTTCTTGGCCTCACACCACGCAACATATTTTCGCCAAATGCGGTGATAATGTTTTGCGGTTACGTCCTTCCTGGCCTTGACCAGGGTAGGGATGACTTCATCTGGAATGCCTTTTTTCCCTCAGGATCCGGCGTTCAACCGCCATGCCGTCAAACGCAGCCGCGGTAAGTCTTGGAACAGACAAGGCCCCTGCTGGAGCAGGTCCTTTCTCAGAGGGAGAGGCCACGGTTCGTCCGTGAGCATCTCTTGAAGTTCCGGGTACCAAGTCCTTCTTGGCCAATCCGGAGCCACGAGTATAGTTCTTACTCCTCTCCTTCTTATGATTCTCAGTACCTTTGGTATGAGAGGCAGAGGAGGGAACACATACACTGACTGGTACACCCACGGCGTTACCAGGGCGTCCACCGCTATTGCCTGAGGGTCCCTTGACCTGGCGCAATATCTGTCTAGTTTTTTGTTTAGACGGGACGCCATCATGTCCACCTTTGGTTCTTCCCAACGGTTTACTATCAGGTGGAAGACTTCTGGGTGAAGTCCCCACTCTCCCGGGTGGAGGTCGTGTCTGCTGAGGAAGTCTGCTTCCCAGTTGTCCACTCCCGGAATGAAGACTGCTGACAGTGCTATCACATGATTTTCCGCCCAGCGAAGAATCCTTGCAGCTTCTGCCATTGCCCTCCTGCTTCTCGTGCCGCCCTGTCTGTTTACGTGGGCGACTGACGTGATGTTGTCCGATTGGATCAATACCGCCTGACCCTGAAGCAGGGGTTTCGCTTGACTTAGGGCATTGTAAATGGCCCTTAGTTCCAGAATGTTTATATGAAGAGATGCTTCCATGCTTGACCACAAGCCCTGGAAATTTCTTCCCTGTGTGACTGCTCCCCAGCCTCTCAGGCTTGCATCCGTGGTCACCAGGATCCAATCCTGAATGCCAAATCTGCGGCCCTCTAGTAGATGAGCACTCTGCAGCCACCACAGAAGAGACACCCTTGTCCTTGGCGACAGGGTTATCCGCTGATGCATCTGAAGATGCGATCCGGACCATTTGTCCAGTAGATCCCACTGAAAAGTTCTTGCATGGAATCTTCCGAATGGAATCGCTACGTAAGAAGCCACCATTTTTCCCAGGACCCTCGTGCACTGATGCACTGACACCTGGCCTGGTTTTAGGAGGTTCCTGACTAGCTCGGATAACTCCCTGGCCTTCTCCTCCGGGAGAAACACCTTTTTCTGGACTGTGTCCAGAATCATTCCTAGGAACAGTAGACGTGTCGTAGGAATCAGCTGCGATTTTGGAATATTTAGGATCCACCCGTGCTGACGTAACACTACCTGAGATAGTGCTACTCTGACTTCTAACTGTTCCCTGGACCTTGCCCTTATCAGGAGATCGTCCAAGTAAGGGATAATTAAGATGCCTTTTCTTCGAAGAAGAATCATCATTTCGGCCATTACCTTGGTAAAGACCCGAGGTGCCGTGGACAACCCAAACGGCAGCGTTTGAAACTGATAATGACAGTTTTGTACTACAAACCTGAGGTACCCTTGGTGAGACGGGTAGATTGGGACGTGGAGATAAGCATCCTTGATGTCCAGAGACACCATATAGTCCCCTTCTTCCAGGTTTGCTATCACCGCTCTGAGTGATTCCATCTTGAATTTGAACCTCTTTATGTAAGTGTTCAAGGATTTCAGATTTAAAATTGGTCTCACCGAGCCGTCCGGCTTCGGTACCACAAACAGCGTGGAATAATACCCCTTTCCCTGTTGTAGGAGGGGTACCTTGATTATCACCTGCTGGGAATACAGCTTGTGAATGGCTTCCAAAACTGCCTCCCTGTCGGAGGGAGACTTTGGTAGAGCAGACTTCAGGAACCGGCGAGGGGGAAACGCCTCGAATTCCAGTTTGTACCCCTGCGATACTACCTGTAGAATCCAGGGGTCCACTTGCGAGTGAGCCCACTGCGCGTTGAAATTCTTGAGACGGGCCCCCACCATGTCTGAGTCTGCTTGTAAAGCCCCAGCGTCATGCTGAAGACTTGGCAGAAGCAGGGGAGGGCTTCTGCTCCTGGGAAGCGGCTGCATGGTGCAGTCTTTTTCCCCTTCCTCTGCCCCGGGGCAGGAAGGAATGGCCTTTAGCTCGCTTGTACTTATGGGAACGAAAGGACTGAGTTTGAAAAGACAGTGTCTTTTTCTGCTGATGTGAAGTGACCTGGGGTAAAAAGGTGGATTTTCCAGCCGTTGCCGTGGCCACCAGGTCCGATAGACCAGCCCCAAATAACTCCTCCCCTTTATACGGCAATACTTCCATATGTCGTTTGGAATCCGCATCGCCTGACCACTGTCGCGTCCATAACGCTCTTCTGGCAGAAATGGACATAGCACTTACTCTTGATGCCAGGGTGCAAATATCCCTCTGTGCATCACGCATATATAGTAATGCATCCTTCAAATGCTCTATAGTTAACAGTATATTGTCCCTATCCAGGGTATCAATATTTTCAGTCAGGGAATCCGACCACGCGACTCCAGCACTGCACATCCAGGCTGAAGCGATTGCTGGTCGCAGTATAACACCAGTATGTGTGTATATACTTTTAAGAATATTTTCCAGCCTTCTATCTGCTGGTTCCTTGAGGGTGGCCGTATCAGGAGACGGTAACGCTACTTGTTTAGATAAACGTGTGAGCGCCTTATCTACCCTAGGGGGTGTTTCCCAACGCGTCCTAACCTCTGACGGGAAAGGATATAGTGCCAATAATTTTTTAGAAATTAGCAGTTTTTTGTCGGGGGAAACCCACGCTTTATCACACACCTCATTTAACTCATCTGACTCAGGGAAAACTATTGGTAGTTTTTTCACACCCCACATAATACCCTTCTTTGTGGTACTTGTAGTGTCAGAAATGTTCAATGCCTCCTTCATTGCCGTGATCATGTAACGTGTGGCCCTACTGGACATTACGTTTGTCTCCTCACCGTCGACACTAGACTCAGTATCTGTGTCTGGGTCTGTGTCGACCCACTGAGGTAACGGGCGTTTTAGGGCCCCTGACGGTGTCTGAGACGCCTGGACAGGCACTAATTGATTTGCCGGCTGTCTCATGTCATCAACCGTTCTTTGCAAAGTGCTGACATTATCACTTAATTCTTTAAATACGATCATCCAGTCAGGTGTCGACACCCTAGGGGGTGACATCACTAACCCAGGCAATTGCTCCGCCTCCACATCATTTTCCTCCTCATACATGTCGACACACACGTACCGACACACAGCACACACACCGGGAATGCTCTGATAGAGGACAGGACCCCACAAGCCCTTTGGAGAGACAGAGGGAGAGTCTGCCAGCACACACCAAGCGCTATATATATATACAGGGATAACCTTATATAAGTGTTATTCCCTTATAGCTGCTGTTTATATAATTTATAGCTGCCAATAGTGCCCCCCCTTCTCTTTTTTACCCTGATTCTGTAGCAAGTCTGCAGGGGAGAGTCAGGGAGCCGTCCTTCCAGCGGAGCTGTGAGGGAAAATGGCGCTTGTGTGCTGAGGAGATAGGCTCCGCCCCTTCACGACGTCCTTATCTCCCGCTCTTTTCTGTAAAAATGGCAGGGGTTAAAATACATCCATATAGCCCAAGAGCTATATGTGATGTATTCTTTTGCCAACCTAAGGTATTATCTGTTATATTGCGTCTCAGGGCGCTCCCCCCCAGCGCCCTGCACCCTCAGTGACCGGAGTGTGAAGTGTGCTGAGAGCAATGGCGCACAGCTGCGGTGCTGTGCGCTACCTTAGTCTGAAGACAGGATCGTCTTCTGCCGCCGATTTCACCGGACCTCTTCGCTCTTCTCGCTCTGTAAGGGGGCCGGCGGCGCGGCTCCGGGACCCATCCAGGCTGAACCTGTGATCGTCCCTCTGGAGCTAATGTCCAGTAGCCTAAGAAACCCAATCCACTCTGCACGCAGGTGAGTCCGTTTCTTCTCCCCTGAGTCCCACGATGCAGTGAGCCTGTTGCCAGCAGGACTCACTGAAAATAAAAAACCTAAAATACACTTTTATTCTAAGCAGCTCAGGAGAGCCACCTAGCCTGCACCCTTCTCGTTCGGGCACAAAAATCTAACTGAGGCTTGGAGGAGGGTCATAGGGGGAGGAGCCAGTGCACACCACCTGATCCTAAAGCTTTTATTCTTGTGCCCTATCTCCTGCGGAGCCGCTATTCCCCATGGTCCTTACGGAGTCCCAGCATCCACTAGGACGTCAGAGAAAAAGTATTTACCGGTAGGTATTAAAATCCTATTTTCTCATACGTCCTAGAGGATGCTGGGGATGCTTCAAGAACCATGGGGTTCATACCAAAGCTCTAGAACAGGTGGGAGAGTGCGGATGACTGCAGCACCGATTGAACCAACAAGAGGTCCTCAACAGCCAGGGTATCAAACTTGTAAAACTTCTCAAAGGTGTTTGAACCCGACCAAGTAACTGCTCGGCCAAGCCGTAATACCGAGACCCCTCGTGCAGCCGCCCAGGATGAGCCCACCTTTCTGGTAGAATGGGCCTTCACCGATTTCGGTAACAGCAATCAAGCCGTAGAATGAGCTTGCCGAATCGTATTATAGATCCAGTGTGCAACAGTCTGCTTGGAAGCAGGAACCCAATCTTGTTGGGATCATACAGGACAACAGAGCCTCCATTGTCCTAATCTGAGCCGTTCTGGCGACATTGAAACAAAGCCGCTGATTCAGACACCCGCCTCGCGGATGCCAAGGCCAACAGCATGACCACTTTCCAAGTGAGGAATTTGCGCTCAACCTTATGTAAAGGTTCAAACCAATGAGATTGCAGGAACTGCACACCACGTTAAGATCCCATGGCGCTACTGGGGGCACA
The DNA here is from genome assembly GCF_028390025.1 of Pseudophryne corroboree. NCBI lineage: Eukaryota > Metazoa > Chordata > Amphibia > Anura > Myobatrachidae > Pseudophryne > Pseudophryne corroboree. Next base: position 648,693,216 of record NC_086446.1, on the reverse strand, counting down.
AAAGGAGGTTGGATGCGCAGCACTCCTTTCACGAAGGTCTGAACTTCTGGAAGGGAGGCCAATTCTTTCTGAAAGAAAATTGACAAGGCCAAAATTTGTTCTTTAATGGAGCCTAACTTTAGGCCCGCATCCACACCTGCTTGCAAAAAAAATGGAGAAAACGCCCCAGCTGAAACACTTCCGTAAGAGCCTTCGTGGATTCACACCAAGACACATTTTCTCGAAACACGGTGATAATGCCTCGCCGTTACTTCTTTTCTAGCCTGAAGTAGTGTGGAAATTACTTCACTGGGAATACCCTTTCTGGCTAGGATTTGGCGTGCAACCGCCATGCCTGCAGACGCGGTAAGTCTTGATACACGCACGGTCCTTGCTGTAACAGGTCCTCTCGTAAAGGAAGAGGGCAGGGATCTCCTATGAGTAATTCCTGAAGATCCGGATACCAGGCCCTCCTTGGCCAGTCTGGAACAATGAGTATTGCCTGAACCCTTGTTCTTCTTATGATCACCACCTTTGGAATGAGTGGAAGTGGAGGGAACACATAGACCGACTGAAAACACCCACGGTGTCACTAGAGATGAGCGCCGGAAATTTTTCGGGTTTTGTGTTTTGGTTTTGGGTTCGGTTCCGCGGCCGTGTTTTGGGTTCGACCGCGTTTTGGCAAAACCTCACCAAATTTTTTTTGTCGGATTCAGGTGTGTTTTGGATTCGGGTGTTTTTTTCAAAAAACACTAAAAAACAGCTTAAATCATAGAATTTGGGGGTCATTTTGATCCCAAAGTATTATTAACCTCAAAAACCATAATTTACACTCATTTTCAGTCTATTCTGAATACCTCACACCTCACAATATTATTTTTAGTCCTAAAATTTGCACCTAGGTCGCTGGATGACTAAGCTAAGCGACCCTAGTGGCCGACACAAACACCGGGCCCATCTAGGAGTGTCACTGCAGTGTCACGCAGGATGTCCCTTCCAAAAGACCCTCCCCAAACAGCACATGACGCAAAGAAAAAAAGAGGCGCAATGAGGTAGCTGTGTGAGTAAGATAAGCGACCCTAGTGGCCGACACAAACACCGGGCCCATCTAGGAGTGTCACTGCAGTGTCACGCAGGATGTCCCTTCCAAAAAACCCTCCCCAAACAGCACATGACGCAAAGAAAAAAAGAGGCGCAATGAGGTAGCTGTGTGAGTAAGATAAGCGACACTAGTGGCCGACACAAACACCGGGCCCATCTAGGAGTGTCACTGCAGTGTCACGCAGGATGTCCCTTCCAAAAAACCCTCCCCAATCAGCACATGACGCAAAGAAAAAAAGAGGCGCAATGAGGTAGCTGTGTGAGTAAGATAAGCGACCCTAGTGGCCGACACAAACACCGGGCCCATCTAGGAGTGTCACTGCAGTGTCACGCAGGATGTCCCTTCCAAAAAACCCTCCCCAAACAGCACATGACGCAAAGAAAAAAAGAGGCGCAATGAGGTAGCTGTGTGAGTAAGATAAGCGACCCTAGTGGCCGACACAAACACCGGGCCCATCTAGGAGTGTCACTGCAGTGTCACGCAGGATGTCCCTTCCAAAAAACCCTCCCCAAACAGCACATGACGCAAAGAAAAAAAGAGGCGCAATGAGGTAGCTGTGTGAGTAAGATAAGCGACCCTAGTGGCCGACACAAACACCGGGCCCATCTAGGAGTGTCACTGCAGTGTCACGCAGGATGTCCCTTCCAAAAAACCCTCCCCAAACAGCACATGACGCAAAGAAAAAAAGAGGCGCAATGAGGTAGCTGTGTGAGTAAGATAAGTGACCCTAGTGGCCGACACAAACACCGGGCCCATCTAGGAGTGGCACTGCAGTGTCACGCAGGATGTCCCTTCCAAAAAACCCTCCCCAAACAGCACATGACGCAAAGAAAAATTAAAGAAAAAAGAGGTGCAAGATGGAATTGTCCTTGGGCCCTCCCACCCACCCTTATGTTGTATAAACAGGACATGCACACTTTAACCAACCCATCATCTCAGTGACAGGGTCTGCCACACGACTGTGACTGAAATGACGGGTTGGTTTGGACCCCCACCAAAAAAGAAGCAATTAATCTCTCCTTGCACAAACTGGCTCTACAGAGGCAAGATGTCCACCTCATCATCATCCTCCGATATATCACCGTGTACATCCCCCTCCTCACAGATTATCAATTCGTCCCCACTGGAATCCACCATCTCAGCTCCCTGTGTACTTTGTGGAGGCAATTGCTGCTGGTCAATGTCTCCACGGAGGAATTGATTATAATTCATTTTAATGAACATCATCTTCTCCACATTTTCTGGATGTAACCTCGTACGCCGATTGCTGACAAGGTGAGCGGCGGCACTAAACACTCTTTCGGAGTACACACTTGTGGGAGGGCAACTTAGGTAGAATAAAGCCAGTTTGTGCAAGGGCCTCCAAATTGCCTCTTTTTCCTGCCAGTAGAAGTACGGACTGTGTGACGTGCCTACTTGGATGCGGTCACTCATATAATCCTCCACCATTCTTTCAATGGTGAGAGAATCATATGCAGTGACAGTAGACGACATGTCCGTAATCGTTGTCAGGTCCTTCAGTCCGGACCAGATGTCAGCATCAGCAGTCGCTCCAGACTGCCCTGCATCACCGCCAGCGGGTGGGCTCGGAATTCTGAGCCTTTTCCTCGCACCCCCAGTTGCGGGAGAATGTGAAGGAGGAGATGTTGACAGGTCGCGTTCCGCTTGACTTGACAATTTTCTCACCAGCAGGTCTTTCAACCCCAGCAGACTTGTGTCTGCCGGAAAGAGAGATCCAAGGTAGGCTTTAAATCTAGGATCGAGCACGGTGGCCAAAATGTAGTGCTCTGATTTCAACAGATTGACCACCCGTGAATCCTTGTTAAGCGAATTAAGGGCTCCATCCACAAGTCCCACATGCCTAGCGGAATCGCTCCGTGTTAGCTCCTCCTTCAATGTCTCCAGCTTCTTCTGCAAAAGCCTGATGAGGGGAATGACCTGACTCAGGCTGGCAAGTTCAAAGGGCATCAGAACCTTGCACAACGTTGAAATCATTCTCCACTGCGCTTGAGACAGGTGCATTCCACCTCCTATATCGTGCTCAATTGTATAGGCTTGAATGGCCTTTTGCTGCTCCTCCAACCTCTGAAGCATATAGAGGGTTGAATTCCACCTCGTTACCACTTCTTGCTTCAGATGATGGCAGGGCAGGTTCAGTAGTTTTTGGTGGTGCTCCAGTCTTCTGTACGTGGTGCCTGTACGCCGAAAGTGTCCCGCAATTCTTCTGGCCACCGACAGCATCTCTTGCACGCCCCTGTCGTTTTTTAAAAAATTCTGCACCACCAAATTCAAGGTATGTGCAAAACATGGGACGTGCTGGAATTTGCCCATATTTAATGCACACACAATATTGCTGGCGTTGTCCGATGCCACAAATCCACAGGAGAGTCCAATTGGGGTAAGCCATTCCGCGATGATCTTCCTCAGTTGCCGTAAGAGGTTTTCAGCTGTGTGCGTATTCTGGAAAGCGGTGATACAAAGCGTAGCCTGCCTAGGAAAGAGTTGGCGTTTGCGAGATGCTGCTACTGGTGCAGCCGCTGCTGTTCTTGCGGCGGGAGTCCATACATCTACCCAGTGGGCTGTCACAGTCATATAGTCCTGACCCTGCCCTGCTCCACTTGTCCACATGTCCGTGGTTAAGTGGACATTGGGTACAGCTGCATTTTTTAGGACACTGGTAAGTCTTTTTCTGAGGTCTGTGTACATTTTCGGTATCGCCTGCCTAGAGAAGTGGAACCTAGATGGTATTTGGTAACGGGGGCACACTACCTCAAGAAATTGTGTAGTTCCCTGTGAACTAACGGCGGATACCGGACGCACGTCTAACACCAACATAGTTGTCAAGGCCTCAGTTATCCGCTTTGCAGCAGGATGACTGCTGTGATATTTCATCTTCCTCGCAAAGGACTGTTGGACAGTCAATTGCTTACTGGAAGTAGTACAAGTGGTCTTCCGACTTCCCCTCTGGGATGACCATCGACTCCCAGCAGCAACAACAGCAGCGCCAGCAGCAGTAGGCGTTACACGCAAGGATGCATCGGAGGAATCCCAGGCAGGAGAGGAATCGTCAGAATTGCCAGTGACATGGCCTGCAGGACTATTGGCATTCCTGGGGAAGGAGGAAATTGACACTGAGGGAGTTGGTGGGGTGGTTTGCGTGAGCTTGGTTACAAGAGGAAGGGATTTACTGGTCAGTGGACTGCTTCCGCTGTCACCCAAAGTTTTTGAACTTGTCACTGACTTATTATGAATGCGCTGCAGGTGACGTATAAGGGAGGATGTTCCGAGGTGGTTAACGTCCTTACCCCTACTTATTACAGCTTGACAAAGGCAACACACGGCTTGACACCTGTTGTCCGCTTTTCTGTTGAAATGCCTCCACACTGAAGAGCTGATTTTTTTGGTATTTTCACCAGGCATGTCAACGGCCATATTCCTCCCACGGACAACAGGTGTCTCCCCGGGTGCCTGACTTAAACAAACCACCTCACCATCAGAATCCTCCTGGTCAATTTCCTCCCCAGCGCCAGCAACACCCATATCCTCCTCATCCTGGTGTACTTCAACACTGACATCTTCAATCTGACTATCAGGAACTGGACTGCGGGTGCTCCTTCCAGCACTTGCAGGGGGCGTGCAAATGGTGGAAGGCGCATGCTCTTCACGTCCAGTGTTGGGAAGGTCAGGCATCGCAACCGACACAATTGGACTCTCCTTGTGGATTTGGGATTTTGAAGAACGCACAGTTCTTTGCGGTGCTTTTGCCAGCTTGAGTCTTTTCAGTTTTCTAGCGAGAGGCTGAGTGCTTCCATCCTCATGTGAAGCTGAACCACTAGCCATGAACATAGGCCAGGGCCTCAGCCGTTCCTTGCCACTCCGTGTGGTAAATGGCATATTGGCAAGTTTACGCTTCTCCTCCGACAATTTTATTTTAGGTTTTGGAGTCCTTTTTTTACTGATATTTGGTGTTTTGGATTTGACATGCTCTGTACTATGACATTGGGCATCGGCCTTGGCAGACGACGTTGCTGGCATTTCATCGTCTCGGCCATGACTAGTGGCAGCAGCTTCAGCACGAGGTGGAAGTGGATCTTGATCTTTCCCTAATTTTGGAACCTCAACATTTTTGTTCTCCATATTTTAATAGGCACAACTAAAAGGCACCTCAGGTAAACAATGGAGATGGATGGATACTAGTATACTTATGGATGGACTGCCGAGTGCCGACACAGAGGTAGCTACAGCCATGGACTACCGTACTGTGTCTGCTGCTAATATAGACTGGATGATAATGAGATGAAATCAATATATATATATGTATGTATATATAATATCACTAGTACTGCAGCCGGACAGGTAGATAATATATTTATTAGGTAATGATGACTGATGACGGACCTGCTGGACACTGTCAGCTCAGCAGCACCGCAGACTGCTACAGTAAGCTACTATACTATAGTAGTATGTACAAAGAAGAAAGAAAAAAAAAAACCACGGGTAGGTGGTATACAATTATGGATGGACTGCCGAGTGCCGACACAGAGGTAGCTACAGCCGTGGACTAACGTACTGTGTCTGCTGCTAATATAGACTGGATGATTGATAATGAGATGAAATCAATATATATATATATATGTATGTATATATAATATCACTAGTACTGCAGCCGGACAGGTAGATAATATATTTATTAGGTAATGATGACTGATGACGGACCTGCTGGACACTGTCAGCTCAGCAGCACCGCAGACTGCTACAGTAAGCTACTATACTATAGTAGTATGTACAAAGAAGAAAGAAAAAAAAAAAACCACGGGTAGGTGGTATACAATTATGGATGGACTGCCGAGTGCCGACACAGAGGTAGCTACAGCCGTGGACTAACGTACTGTGTCTGCTGCTAATATAGACTGGAGGATTGATAATGAGATGAAATCAATATATATATGTATGTATATATAATATCACTAGTACTGCAGCCGGACAGGTAGATAATATATTTATTAGGTAATGATGACTGATGACGGACCTGCTGGACACTGTCAGCTCAGCAGCACCGCAGACTGCTACAGTAAGCTACTATACTATAGTAGTATGTACAAAGAAGAAAGAAAAAAAAAACCACGGGTAGGTGGTATACAATTATGGATGGACTGCCGAGTGCAGACACAGAGGTAGCTGCAGCCGTGGACTAACGTACTGTGTCTGCTGCTAATATAGACTGGATGATTGATAATGAGATGAAATCAATATATATATGTATGTATATATAATATCACTAGTACTGCAGCCGGACAGGTAGATAATATATTTATTAGGTAATGATGACTGATGACGGACCTGCTGGACACTGTCAGCTCAGCAGCACCGCAGACTGCTACAGTAAGCTACTATACTCTATAGTAGTATGTACAAAGAAGAAAGAAAAAAAAAAAACCACGGGTAGGTGGCATACAATTATGGATGGACTGCCGAGTGCCGACACAGAGGTAGCTACAGCCGTGGACTAACGTACTGTGTCTGCTGCTAATATAGAGTCTAGACTGGATGATAAATTATTGATAATGAGATGAAATCAATATAATATCACTAGTACTGCAGCCGGACAGGTACTATATATATTTATTATGTAATGACTGATGACGGACCTGCTGGACACTGTCAGGTCAGCACAGCACCGCAGACTGCTACAGTAAGCTACTATAGTAGTATGTATAAAGAAGAATGAAAAAAAAAAAAACACGGGTAGGTGGTATACAATATTATATATATATATATATATATATATATATATTAAACTGGTGGTGATTGATTATTAAACTGGTGGTCACTTCAGGTCACGTTGCAACTTGCAACTAGTACTCCGAGGCCTAAGCAGACAATCACAAAATATATTATTATTATACTGGTGGTCAGTGTGGTCACAACAATGGCAGTGTGGCACTGACTCTGGCAGCAAAAGTGTGCACTGTACGTTATATGTACTCCTGAGTCCTGCTCTCAGACTCTAACTGCTCCCCACTGTCAGTGTCTCCCCCACAAGTCAGATAATACACTTACAGTCACACTATCTAATCTATAAATATCACTTCAGCAAGTAGTATAGTAGTATACAGTATAGTAGTACTCCTCCTAATAATGCTCCCCAAAATACTGTGTCTCTCTCTTCTCTAAACGGAGAGGACGCCAGCCACGTCCTCTCCCTATGACTCTCAATGCACGTGTGAAAATGGCGGCGACGCGCGGCTCCTTATATAGAATCCGAGTCTCGCGATAGAATCCGAGCCTCGCGAGAATCCGACAGCGTGATGATGACGTTCGGGCGCGCTCGGGTTAGCCGAGCAAGGCGGGAAGATCCGAGCCTGCTCGGACCCGTGTAAAAAACCTGAAGTTCGGGCGGGTTCGGATTCAGAGGAACCGAACCCGCTCATCTCTAGGTGTCACTAGGGCATCCACTGCTATTGCTTGAGGGTCCCTCGACCTGGAACAATATCGCTAAAGTTTCTTGTTTAAGCGAGACGCCATCATGTCTATTTGAGGAATTCCCCAACGACCTGTCACTTCTGTGAAGACCTGATGAAGACCCCACTCTCCTGGATGGAGATCGTGTCTGCTGACAGAGCGCTTGCATGTCTTTCCGCCCAGCAATGAACTTTTGTGGCCTCCGCCATTGCCGCTCTGCTCTTTGTTCCGCCCTGACGGTTTATGTACACCACTGCTGTTATGTTGTCCGACTGAATCAAGACGAGCAGACCGCGAAGATGATGTTCTGCTTGCAGAAGGCCATTGTAAATATCCCTTAATTCCAGAATGTTTATGTGCAGACAAGCTTCCTGGCTTAACCATTTTCCCTGGATATTTTTCCCCCTGTACGACTGATCCCCAGCCTCGGAGACTTGCATCCATGGACACCAGAATTCAATCCTGGATCCCGAACCTTCGTCCCTCTAGGAGGCGAGAACTGTGCAGCCACCACAGGAGAGAGATTCTGGTCCTGGAAGACAGAATTATTTTCCGGTGCATGTGCAGGCGAGACCCGGACCACATGTCCAACTGGTCCCGCTAACACCACTCTGGCATTTAACCTGCTCACTGAATGGCCTCGTAGGCCGCAACCATCTTTTTCATCAACGGAACGTATTGATGGATTGACACTGTTGCAGATCTGACCCGACACTGGATCCTCAGAGCTTTTTCCACTGGAAGAAACAAACTCAACAGTTCTGTATCTAACATTATTCCCAACGCAGACAACCGCGTCGTTGTGAACAACAGTGATTCTGGCAAGTTCAGGAGCCAACCACTGAAGAACGGTCAGGGAGAAAGCAACGTTTTGCACCACTTGTTTCTTGACCTCGCCGTAATCAGGAGAGCGTCCCAGTACAGAATAATGACTCTTACTATCGAAGGAAAACCATCATACCGCCATCACTCCGGTGAATTGGTAATGACAACCCTGAATAGCAAACCCAGGCTCGCCTAATGCGGAAGAAAAATAAGAATTTACTTACCGATAATTCTATTTCTCGTAGTCCGTAGTGGATGCTGGGGACTCCGTCAGTACCATGGGGAATAGCGGCTCCGCAGGAGACAGGGCACAAAAATAAAGCTTTAGGATTAGGTGGTGTGTACTGGCTCCTCCCCCTATGACCCTCCTCCAAGCCTCAGTTAGGATACTGTGCCCGGACGAGCGTACACAATAAGGAAGGATATTGAATCCCGGGTAAGACTCATACCAGCCACACCAATCACACCGTATAACTTGTGATCTGAACCCAGTTAACAGTATGACAAACGTAGGAGCCTCTGAACAGACGGCTCACAACAATAACAACCCGAATTTGTTTGTAACAATAACTATGTACAAGTATTGCAGACAATCCGCACTTGGGATGGGCGCCCAGCATCCACTACGGACTACGAGAAATAGAATTATCGGTAAGTAAATTCTTATTTTCTCTAACGTCCTAAGTGGATGCTGGGGACTCCGTCAGGACCATGGGGATTATACCAAAGCTCCCAAGCGGGCGGGAGAGTGCGGATGACTCTGCAGCACCGAATGAGAGAACTCAAGGTCCTCCTCAGCCAGGGTATCAAATTTGTAGAATTTTGCAAACGTGTTTGCCCCTGACCAAGTAGCAGCTCGGCAGAGTTGTAATGCCGAGACCCCCCGGGCAGCCGCCCAGGATGAGCCCACTTTCCTTGTGGAATGGGCCTTGACAGATTTAGGTTGTGGCAAGCCTGCCACAGAATGTGCAAGTTGAATTGTGCTACAAATCCAACGAGCAATTGTCTGCTTAGAAGCAGGAGCACCCATCTTGTTGGGTGCATACAATATAAACAGTGAGTCAGACTTTCTGACTCCCGCCGTTCTTGAAATATATATTTTCAATGCCCGGACCACGTCCAACAACTTGGAATCCTCCAAATCGTTAGTAGCCGCAGGCACCACAATAGGCTGGTTCAGGTGAAACGCTGACACCACCTTAGGCAGAAAATGAGGACGCGTCCGCAGTTCTGCCCTGTCCGTATGGAAAATCAGATATGGGCTCTTATATGATAAAGCCGCCAATTCTGATACTCTCCTGGCTGAAGCCAGGGCCAGTAGCATGGTTACTTTCCATGTAAGATACTTCAACTGCACCGATTTGAGCGGCTCAAACCAATGGGATTTGAGAAAATCCAAGACTACATTAAGATCCCACGGTGCCACTGGGGGCACAACCGGGGGCTGTATATGTAGTACTCCTTTTACAAAAGTCTGGACTTCAGGAACTGAAGCCAATTCTTTCTGGAAGAAAATCGACAGGGCCGAAATTTGAACCTTAATGGACCCCAATTTGAGGCCCATAGACAATCCTGTTTGCAGGAAATGTAGGAATCGACCCAGTTGAAATTCCTCCGTGGGGGCCTTCCTGGCCTCACACCACGCAACATATTTCCTCCAGATGCGGTGATAATGTTGTGCAGTCACCTCCTTCCTGGCTTTTACCAGTGTAGGAATGACCTCTTCCGGAATGCCTTTTTCCCTTAGAATTCGGCGTTCAACCGCCATGCCGTCAAACGCAGCCGCGGTAAGTCTTGGAATAGACACGGTCCCTGCTGAAGCAGGTCCCGTCTTAGAGGTAGAGGCCACGGATCCTCCGTGAGCATCTCTTGAAGTTCCGGGTACCAAGTTCTTCTTGGCCAATCCGGAGCCACTAGTATCGTTCTTACTCCCTTTTGCCGTATAATTCTCAGTACTTTTGGTATGAGAGGCAGAGGAGGGAACACATACACTGACTGGAACACCCACGATGTTACCAGAGCGTCCACAGCTATTGCCTGAGGGTCTCTTGACCTGGCGCAATACCTGTTCAGCTTTTTGTTGAGGCGGGACGCCATCATATCCACCATTGGTTTTTCCCAACGGTTCACAATCATGTGGAAGACTTCTGGATGAAGTCCCCACTCTCCCGGGTGTAGATCGTGTCTGCTGAGGAAGTCTGCTTCCCAGTTGTCCACTCCCGGAATGAATACTGCTGACAGTGCTATCACATGATCTTCCGCCCAGCGAAGAATCCTTGCAGCTTCTGCCATTGCTGTCCTGCTTCTTGTGCCGCCCTGTCTGTTTACGTGGGCGACTGCCGTGATGTTGTCCGACTGGATCAACACCGGCTGACCCTGAAGCAGGGGTTTTGCCAGACTTAGAGCATTGTAAATCGCTCTTAGCTCCAGTATATTTATGTGAAGAGACATCTCCAGGCTTGACCATACTCCCTGGAAGTTTCTTCCCTGTGTGACCGCTCCCCAGCCTCTCAGACTGGCATCCGTGGTCACCAGGACCCAGTCCTGTATGCCGAATCTGCGGCCCTCTAACAGATGAGCACTCTGCAACCACCACAGAAGAGACACCCTTGTCCGTGGCGATAAGGTTATCCGCTGATGCATCTGCAGATGTGATCCGGACCATTTGTCCAGCAGATCCCACTGAAAAGTTCGTGCGTGGAATCTGCCGAATGGAATCGCTTCGTAAGAAGCCACCATCTTTCCCAGGACTCTTGTGCATTGATGCACAGACACTTTCCCTGGTTTTAGGAGGTTCCTGACAAGTTCGGATAACTCCCTGGCTTTCTCCTCCGGAAGAAACACCTTTTTCTGAACCGTGTCCAGAATCATTCCCAGGAACAGCAGACGTGTCGTCGGGGTCAACTGAGATTTTGGAAAATTCAGAATCCACCCGTGTTGTTGCAGCACTAGTCGGGTTAGTGCTACTCCGTCCTCCAGCTGTTCTCTGGACCTTGCCCTTATCAGGAGATCGTCCAAGTAAGGGATAATTAATACGCCTCTTCTTCGCAGAAGAATCATCATTTCGGCCATTACCTTGGTAAAGACCCGAGGTGCCGTGGACAATCCAAACGGCAGCGTCTGAAACTGATAATGACAGTTTTGCACCACGAACCTGAGGTACCCTTGATGTGAAGGGCAAATTGGGACATGCAGGTAAGCATCCTTTATGTCCAGGGACAACATAAAGTCCCCTTCTTCCAGATTCGCTATCACTGCTCTGAGTGACTCCATCTTGAACTTGAATTTTTGTATGTACAGGTTCAAAGATTTCAGATTTAGAATAGGTCTTACCGAGCCGTCCGGCTTCGGTACCACAAATAGCGTGGAGTAATACCCCTTTCCCTGTTGTAGGAGGGGTACCTTGACTATCACCTGCTGAGAAAACAGCTTGTGAATGGCTTCCAATACCGTCGCCCTGTCTGAGGGAGACGTTGGCAAAGCAGACTTTAGGAACCTGCGAGGGGGAGACTTCTCGAATTCCAACCTGTAACCCTGAGATACTACCTGCAGGATCCAGGGGTCCACCTGTGAGCAAGCCCACTGTGCGCTGAAATTCTTGAGTCGACCCCCCACCGCTCCTGAGTCCGCTTGTAAGGCCCCAGCGTCATGCTGAGGGCTTTGCAGAACCCTGAGAGGGCTTCTGTTCCTGGGCAGGGGCTGCTTGCTGCCCTCTCTTACCCCTTCCTCTGCCCCGAGGCAGATATGACTGTCCTTTTGTCCGCTTGTTCTTATAGGACCGAAAGGACTGCGGCTGAAAAGACGGTGTCTTTTTCTGTTGGGAGGGGGTCTGAGGTAAAAAGGTGGATTTTCCGGCAGTTGCCGTGGCCACCAGATCCGATAGACCAACGCCAAATAATTCCTCCCCTTTATACGGCAATACTTCCATATGTCATTTGGAATCCGCATCACCTGACCACTGTCGCGTCCATAAACTCCTTCTGGCAGATATGGACATCGCATTTACTCTCGATGCCAGAGTGCAAATATCTCTCTGAGCATCTCGCATATAAAGGAAAGCATCCTTTAATTGCTCTATAGTCAATAAAATACTGTCCCTATCCAGGGTATCAATATTTTCAGTCAGGGAATCCAACCAGACGACCCCAGCACTGCACATCCAGGCTGAGGCGATGGCTGGTCGCAGTATAACACCAGTATGTGTGTATATACTTTTTAGGGTAGTTTCCAGTCTCCTATCAGCTGGATCCCTGAGGGCGGCCGTATCAGGAGACGGTAACGCCACTTGTTTTGATAAGCGTGTGAGCGCCTTATCCACCCTAGGGGGTGTTTCCCAGCGCGCCTTAACCTCTTGGGGTAAAGGGTATAATGCTAATAACTTTTTTGAAATTAGCACTTTTCTATCTGGGTTAACCCACGCTTCATCACATACATCATTTAATTCCTCTGATTCAGGAAAAACTACAGGTAGTTTTTTCACCCCCCACATAATACCCCTTTTTGTGGTACTTGCAGTATCAGATATATGCATAGCCTCCTTCATTGCCGTGATCATATAACTTGTGGCCCTACTTGAAAATACGTTTGTTTCATCACCGTCGACACTAGATTCAGTGTCTGTGTCTGTGTCGACCGACTGAGGTAAAGGGCGCTTTACAGCCCCTGACGGTGTCTGAGACGCCTGGGCAGGTACTAACTGGTTTGCCGGCCGTCTCATGTCGTCAACTGATTTTTGTAATGTGCTGACATTATCACGTAATTCCATAAACAATGCCATCCATTCCGGTGTCGACTCCCTGGGGGGTGACATCACCATTATCGGCAATTGCTCTGCCTCCACACCAACATCGTCCTCATACATGTCGACACACACGTACCGACACACAGCAGACACACAGGGAATGCTCTTATCGAAGACAGGACCCCACTAGCCCTTTGGGGAGACAGAGGGAGAGTTTGCCAGCACACACCCAAGCGCTATAATATATATGGGAACAACCTTATATAAGTGTTGTTCCTTATAGCAGCTTAAATATATCAAAATATCGCCAAAAAATGCCCCCCCTCTCTGTTTTACCCTGTTTCTGTAGTGCAGTGCAGGGGAGAGTCCTGGGAGCCTTCCTCACAGCGGAGCTGAGCAGGAAAATGGCGCTGTGTGCTGAGGAGAATAAGCCCCGCCCCCTATTTCGGCGGGCTTTTCTCCCGGAGTTTTAGATATCTGGCATGGGTTAAATACATACATATAGCCTCAATGGCTATATGTGATGTATTCTTTTGCCATAAAGGTATTAAATATTGCTGCCCAGGGCGCCCCCAGCAGCGCCCTGCACCCTCCGTGACCGCTTGGTGTGAAGTGTGTGACAACAATGGCGCACAGCTGCAGTGCTGTGCGCTACCTTCATGAAGACTGAAGAGCCTTCTGCCGCCTGTTTCCGGACCTTCAATCTTCAGCATCTGTAAGGGGGGTCGGCGGCGCGGCTCCGGGACGAACCCCAGGGTGAGACCTGTGTTCCGACTCCCTCTGGAGCTAATGGTGTCCAGTAGCCTAAGAATCCAATCCATCCTGCACGCAAGTGAGTTGAAATTCTCTCCCCTAAGTCCCTCGATGCAGTGAGCCTGTTGCCAGCAGGACTCACTGAAAATAAAAAACCTAAAAACTTTTTCTAAGCAGCTCTTTAGGAGAGCCACCTAGATTGCACCCTGCTCGGACGGGCACAAAAACCTAACTGAGGCTTGGAGGAGGGTCATAGGGGGAGGAGCCAGTACACACCACCTAATCCTAAAGCTTTATTTTTGTGCCCTGTCTCCTGCGGAGCCGCTATTCCCCATGGTCCTGACGGAGTCCCCAGCATCCACTTAGGACGTTAGAGAAAGGTACTTAGACCCCCTTTCTCCCTTTACAGATTGGAGATCCCTGCCCTGAGAGATTCCATCTTGTAGTTCAACTTCTTAAGTAGAAATTTTTGGGATTTTAGATCTAGGATTGTTCTAACAGAGCAGTCTGGCCTCAGAAGCACGAAAAAGCTTGAACAGCTTTTTTCTTTTTTTTGTGACCGGGACAGCAGGACAATGACCTCATCCTGACACAACTCTTGTATGGCGACGCATACTACCTCCCCTCGGTAAGGTCTATTTGAAAAATCAGTGATAGGGGAAGAGTCTGGACACTCCAGTATGTCCCCTTGGGACTCTATTCTTAAACTCACTGGTCCATGTCCGTTCCAGGACTGACTGAAGAGTATTAGACATGGTCCCACCGGTGTGGGCTCCCGCAAGATAGACCCAGCGTCATGCGGTGGATGTGGCAGAAACAGAGGATGATTTCTGCTTCTGCGAACTTGAAAATAAGAATTTACTTACCGATAATTCTATTTCTCATAGTCCGTAGTGGATGCTGGGACTCCGTAAGGACCATGGGGAATAGCGGCTCCGCAGGAGACTGGGCACAAAAGTAAAAGCTTGAACTAGCTGGTGTGCACTGGCTCCTCCCCCCATGACCCTCCTCCAAGCCTCAGTTAGGATACTGTGCCCGGACGAGCGTACATAATAAGGAAGGATCTTGAATCCCGGGTAAGACTCATACCAGCCACACCAATCACACCGTACAACCTGTGATCTGAACCAAGTTAACAGTATGATAAACGAAGGAGCCTCTGAAAAGATGGCTCACAACAATAATAACCCGAATTTTGTAACAATAACTATATACAAGTATTGCAGACAATCCGCACTTGGGATGGGCGCCCAGCATCCACTACGGACTATGAGAAATAGAATTATCGGTAAGCAAATTCTTATTTTCTCTAACGTCCTAAGTGGATGCTGGGACTCCGTAAGGACCATGGGGATTATACCAAAGCTCCCAAACGGGCGGGAGAGTGCGGATGACTCTGCAGCACCGAATGAGAGAACTCCAGGTCCTCCTCAGCCAGGGTATCAAATTTGTAGAATTTAGCAAACGTGTTTGCCCCTGACCAAGTAGCTGCTCGGCAAAGTTGTAAAGACGAGACCCCTCGGGCAGCCGCCCAAGATGAGCCCACCTTCCTTGTGGAATGGGCTTTTACAGATTTTGGCTGTGGCAGGCCTGCCACAGAATGTGCAAGCTGAATTGTACTACAAATCCAACGAGCAATCGTCTGCTTAGAAGCAGGAGCACCCAGCTTGTTGGGTGCATACAGGATAAACAGCGAGTCAGATTTCCTGACTCCAGCCGTCCTGGAAATATATATTTTCAGGGCCCTGACTACGTCCAGTAACTTGGAGTCCTCCAAGTCCCTAGTAGCCGCAGGCACCACAATAGGCTGGTTCACGTGAAACGCTGAAACCACCTTTGGGAGAAATTGAGGACGAGTCCTCAATTCTGCCCTATCCGTGTGAAAAATCAGGTAAGGGCTTTTATAAGATAAAGCCGCCAATTCTGAGACACGCCTGGCTGAAGCCAGGGCTAACAGCATTACCACCTTCCATGTGAGATTTTAATTCCACAGTGGTGAGTGGTTCAAACCAATGTGATTTTAGGAACCCCAAAACCACATTGAGATCCCAAGGTGCCACCGGGGGCACAAAAGGAGGCTGTATATGCAGTACCCCTTTGACAAACGTCTGGACTTCAGGCACTGAAGCCAGTTCTTTTTGGAAGAAAATCGACAGGGCCGAAATTTGAACCTTAATGGACCCTAATTTTAGGCCCATAGACAGTCCTGTTTGCAGGAAATGTAGGAAGCGACCCAGTTGAAATTCCTCTGTAGGGGCCTCTTTGGCCTCACACCACGCAACATATTTTCGCCAAATGCGGTGATAATGTTTTGCGGTTACATCCTTCCTGGCCTTTATCAGGGTAGGGATGACTTCTTCTGGAATGCCTTTTTCCTTCAGGATCCGGCGTTCAACCGCCATGTCGTCAAACGCAGCCGCGGTAAGTCTTGGAACAGACAAGGCCCCTGCTGGAGCAGGTCCTTTCTTAGAGGTAGAGGCCACGGTTCCTCCGTGAGCATCTCTTGAAGTTCCGGGTACCAAGTCCTTCTTGGCCAATCCGGAACCACGAGTATAGTTCTTACTCCTCTCCTTTTTATGATTCTCAGTACTTTTGGTATGAGAGGCAGAGGAGGGAACACATACACTGACTGGTACACCCATGGTGTTACCAGAGCGTCCACCGCTATTGCCTGAGGGTCCCTTGACCTGGCGCAATATCTGTCTAGTTTTTTGTTGAGACGGGACGCCATCATGTCCACCTTTGGTTTTTCCCAACGGTTTACCATCTCTTGGAAGACTTCTGGATGAAGTCCCCACTCCCCCGGGTGAAGGTCGTGTCTGCTGAGGAAGTCCGCTTCCCAGTTGTCCACTCCCGGAATGAACACTGCTGACAGTGCTATCGCATGATTCTCCGCCCAGCGAAGAATCCTTGCAGCTTCTGCCATCGCCCTCCTGCTTCTCGTGCCGCCCTGTCTGTTTACGTGGGCGACTGACGTGATGTTGTCCGATTGGATCAATACCGCCTGACCCTGAAGCAGGGGTTTTGCTTGACTTAGGGCATTGTAAATGGCCCTTAGTTCCAGAATGTTTATATGAAGAGATGTTTCCATGCTTGACCACAAGCCCTGGAAATTTCGTCCCTGTGTGACTGCTCCCCAGCCTCTCAGGCTGGCATCCGTGGTCACCAGGATCCAATCCTGAATGCTGAATCTGCGGTTCTCTAGTAGATGAGCACTCTGCAGCCACCACAGAAGAGACACCCTTGTCCTTGGCGACAGGGTTATCCGCTGATGCATCTGAAGATGCGATCCGGACCATTTGTCCAGAAGATCCCACTGAAACGTTCTTGCATGGAATCTTCCGAATGGAATCGCTTCGTAAGAAGCCACCATTTTTCCCAGGACCCTCGTGCACTGATGCACTGACACCTGGCCTGGTTTTAGGAGATTCCTGACTAGCTCGGATAACTCCCTGGCCTTCTCCTCTGGGAGAAACACCTTTTTCTGGACTGTGTCCAGAATCATTCCTAGGAACAGGAGACGTGTTGTTGGAATCAGCTGCGATTTTGGAATATTTAGAATCCACCCGTGCTGACGTAACACTAACTGAGATAGTGCTACTCCGACTTCTAACTGTTCCCTGGACCTTGCCCTTATCAGGAGATCGTCCAAGTAAGGGATAATTAAAACGCCTTTTCTTCGAAGAAGAATCATCATTTCGGCCATTACCTTGGTAAAGACCCGAGGTGCCGTGGACAACCCAAACGGCAGCGTCTGAAACTGATAATGACAGTTTTGTACTACAAACCTGAGGTACCCTTGGTGAGAAGGGTAGATTGGGACGTGGAGATAAGCATCTTTGATGTCCAGAGACACCATATAGTCCCCTTCTTCCAGGTTTGCTATCACTGCTCTGAGTGACTCCATCTTGAATTTGAACCTCTTTATTTAAGTGTTCAAGGATTTTAGATTTAAAATTGGTCTCACCGAGCCGTCCGGCTTCGGTACCACAAACAGCGTGGAATAATACCCCTTTCCCTGTTGTAGGAGAGGTACCTTGATTATCACCTGCTGGGAATACAGCTTGTGAATGGCTTCCAAAACTGCCTCCCTGTCGGAGGGAGACTTTGGTAGAGCAGACTTCAGGAACCGGCGAGGGGGAGACGTCTCGAATTCCAGTTTGTACCCCTGTGATACTACCTGCAGAATCCAGGGGTCCACTTGCGAGTGAGCCCACTGCGCGTTGAAATTTTTGAGACGGGCCCCCACCGTGTCCGAGTCCGCTTGTAAAGCCCCAGCGTCATGCTGAAGACTTGGCAGAAGCAGAGGAGGGCTTCTGCTCCTGGGAAGAGGCTGCCTGGTGCAGTCTTTTTCCTCTTCCTCTGCCCCGGGGCAGAAATGAGTGGCCTTTTGCCCGCTTGTACTTATGGGAACGAAAGGACTGAGTTTGAAAAGACGGTGTCTTTTTCTGCTGAGAGGTGACCTGGGGTAAAAAGGTGGACTTTCCGGCCGTTGCCGTGGCCACCAGGTCCGATAGACCGGCCCCAAATAACTCCTCCCCTTTATACGGCAATACTTCCATATGTCGTTTGGAATCCGCATCCCCTGACCACTGTCGCGTCCATAACGCTCTTCTGGCAGAAATGGACATAGCACTCACTCTTGATGCCAGGGTGCAAATATCCCTCTGTGCATCACGCATATATAGTAATGCATCCTTCAAATGCTCGATAGTTAGTAATATACTGTCCCTATCCAGGGTATCAATATTTCCAGTCAGGGAATCCGACCACGCCACTCCAGCACTGCACATCCAGGCTGAGGCGATTGCTGGTCGCAGTATAACACCAGTATGTGTGTATATACCCTTCAGGATATTTTCCAGCCTTCTATCCGCTGGTTCTTTGAGGGCGGCCGTATCAGGAGACGGTAACGCTACTTGTTTAGATAAACGTGTGAGCGCTTTATCTACTCTAGGGGGTGTTTCCCAACGCGCCCTAACCTCTGGCGGGAAAGGGTATAGTGCCAATAATTTATTAGAAATTAGCACTTTTTTATCGGGGGAAACCCACGCTTTATCACACACCTCATTTAATTCATCTGACTCAGGAAAAGCTACTGGTAGTTTTTTTTACTCCCTACATAATACCCTTCTTTGTGGTACTTGTAGTGTCAGAAATGTTCAATGCCTCCTTCATTGCCGTGATCATGTAACGTGTGGCCCTACTGGACATTACGTTTGTCTCCTCACCGTCGACACTGGACTCAGTATCTGTGTCTGGGTCTGTGTCGACCCACTGAGGTAACGGGCGTTTTATCGCCCATGACGGTGTCTGAGACGCCTGGACAGGCACTAATTGATTTGTCGGCTGTCTCATGTCGTCAACAGTTTTTTGTAAAGTGCTGACATTGTCACGTAGTTCTTTAAATACAACCATCCAGTCAGGTGTCGACTCCCTAGGGGGTGACATCACTAACACAGGCAATTGCTCTGCTTCCACATCATTTTCCTCCTCATACATGTCGACACAATCGTACCGACACCCAGCACACACACAGGGAATGCTCTGATAGAGGACAGGACCCCACTAGCCCTTTGGGGAGACAGAGGGAGAGTTTGCCAGCACACACCAGAGCGCTATATATATATATATATATATATATATCCTATATAATAGCCCTATTCTGTGACCTTGTGATTCATTTGCTAATGCTGGGCGGAGTCACAACAGTGGGCGGAGTTATTCAAATGAGTCACAGAGATCTGGCCAAATCTACAGGAGACTAGGAGCAGAAGCAGATAGCATGGGCATTGGGCATGGCACAGGCAGGGGTGCAGACCTCCCAGCTTTCTGCAGGAGCTTTCTCCAGGCAGAAGGAGGGAAACACACTCGGCGAAAAGGGGGCGTGGCTTCACGGGAGGGCCCCGTTTTCGTCAGTGAGGGAGCATGCCCAGTGCTCTGTGAGCTGCTGGCATGCTCCCAGGGGCTGATTATGAGTCCGGGGGGCCCAGGGCACTTGAGACAGGGGAGCCCTATCTCATTGCTGTGCCTGCTGGGGGTTGGGGGCGTGGCCTAATCGCGGACCACGCCCCCTTATGCAAATTCCGATTTTTGTTTTCATTTTTTGTATGGGATTTTGGCCCCTCAGCTAGGGCTAAATCCAGAGGAGGTGGTCGCTCCCCCCTACACACCCGCACAGGGAGAAGAAAGCAGGGAGACTGCTGCCTCCCTGCAACACCACAGACCTGCCAATATGCAGCAGCGTGTGCTGACTGTAGCACAATGCTGCCACTGTTGCTGGCAGGACGGGGGAGCTTCTGAGCTGGGACAGAGCTACTCCAGCCGGGGGGGCCTCTAAAACTGTGGGGCCAACGGTACGTATCCCCCGCCCCCCCCCCCCTTAATCCGGCTCTGCTGCTGGAACCCCCCCATTAATCCGTACCCCCTGATGCCCCCTCTCCCTCTGTCTCCACTATTCACCGCTGCTCTGCTAAGCAGAACAGCGAGTACAGGAGCTTTCCAACTGCCCCTCCCCCCCCCCCCCACCGCAGGACACTGCGACCCGCGGGTGGGACAGCGGGACACCCCAAAAAATGGGACTGTCCCGCGAAAATCGGGACATTTGGGAGGTATGGGGGTGTGTGAGGGGTATGTCATACAGACAGACGGGCACCGGCTCACTGTGTGCTTGACCCCCCACATCGGCATACTCAGCAGGGTCTCTCTGGTGCGGAGGAGCGTCACTTTCTGACACACTCCACGCTTCTTAGCTGCAGTTTAGTGAGGCACCTGCCGCTGTGCAGGTTCCATACTGCCTCTGTTATCTCCAGCCCCGGCAACCCCACCGCTAGCTGCAGCGCTGCCACCCGCAGTGGAGTGCGCCCAGCTCATTCACACACTTTAGCTGGCGGGTAGCGCTGCAGAAATCCGAGCTGCTTGCAGGCTCTGACCCACTCCTCCCTCCAGCCGCAGCGTCTCCTGGGAGCTAACCAGTCACTCCCAGTCTCCCCTTACCACAGTGCCCGGAAGCCGTGAGGTCCGCGCCACGTGCATGCTATGACCCCCTCCTCCCTCCAGCCGCAGCATCTCCTGGGGGCTAACCAGTCATTTCCAGTCTCACCTTACCACAGTGCCCGGCAGCTGCGCGAGGTCTGCGGTGTGTGACTGAGGAGGGGGGGAGGGATGCGGACTGGCAGAGAAAGCAGGACTCCAGCCTGAGAGAGTCAGCCATGCCAAGTCTCCAGCAGCAGCAGATCCCAACAGGTTGGAATGGAACAGCAGCAGCCAGCAGCAGTGACTCCGGTAAGACACATCTGTCTGTCACCACTGTTTTGTCCCTAATACCAATCTCTCCCGTGCCCTGTGTTCTGTCATGTCCCTGGCCTTGCCCTGCCACCCTTATTCTGGCCCTTTCACCCTTATCCTGGCCCTGTCACCCTTATGCTGGCCCTGTTACCCCTATCCTGGCCCTGTCACCCCTGTGCTTGCCCTGTCAACCCTATACTGGCCCCGTCACCCCTGTCCTGGTCCTGCCGCCCCTACCCTGGCCCTGTCACCCCTATCCTGTCCCTATCATTTCTGTCCTGGCCCTGTCACCCCTGTCCTGGCCCCGTCACCCCTGTCCTGGCCCCGTCACCCCTGTCCTGGCACCGTCACCCCTGTCCTGGCCCCGTCAACCCTGTACTGACCCTGTCACCCCTGTCCTGGCCCTGTTACTGCATACCCTCCAACTACCTTTTATGGCATGTACAGTACCCGCAGCGCCTCCAGACCTCTCCCCAATGCACCACACCTCCGCACCTTCCCCTCCACCACATGCGGCACTCCACCCCTCCCCCACATGCTGTGCCTCCAGACCCCCTACACCACCCGTGGCTCCCACTCCTCCACCCCTTCACCACCCACAGCACCTCCAGGCCCCTTCCACCATTCACCCCCCTTATACGTCTCCCCCCACACCTGCCCCCTCCACCCGCAGCATCTGCAGACACCCTCCTCCATCAGCGGTCCCCCCCTCACCCACCCCTCCCCCACCAATGGCACCCCTGCACCTGCCCCTCCACCACCTGCAGCACCTCCGGACCTCCTTTCCCATCCGCCGCAACACCCGTACCTGCCCCTACCCTACCCATGGTGCCTGCGGTCCCCTACCCAACCCCCGGCACACCCGTCCCTTCCCATCCCACAGCACCTCCGGAACCCTTCACCCATCCACAACATCCCCACACCTGCCCCTCTCCCACACGTGGCACCCCTGCCCCTCCCCCACCTGCGGTGCCTCCGGACCCCTCCCCCATCTGCATCCCCCACTCCTCTGCCCCTCCCCCACGCGCAGCACCTCCCGAACCTTCCCCATCCGGGCCCCACCCCCACTTCTGCCTCCCCTCCACCCGCAGCATCTACAGACACCATCCGCAGTCCCCCCCGCACCCGCTACATTCTGTACATCGTGCCCTGCAGGTGCTGTTCACGCCGTCGCAAGGGGCTGCGCCTCCTTCACCATCGCACGCCCTTTCATTGTGCAATATTTAACCACTAACAAAGGAATGCAGGTAATACTCCATATAATACAAATATTAAACCCCAGAAAGGCATGCAAGGGTTAAGGGGGCGTAGCCCCTTGCGACGGTGTGAAGAGCGCCCGTAGGGCGCGATGAAGCACCTAGTGTGTGTATATATATATATATAGGGATAACCTTATATAAGTGTTACTCCCTTTTATAGCTGCTGTTTATAATTTAGCTGCCAATAGTGCCCCCCCCCCCCCCCCCCTCTCTCGTTTTTACCCTGATTCTGTAGGGACTGCAGGGGAGAGTCAGGGAGCCGTCCTTCCAGCGGAACTGTGAGGGAAAATGGCGCTTGTGTGCTGAGGAGATAAGGCCGTCGTGAAGGGGCGGAGCCTATCTCCCGCTTTTTTCTGGAAAACTGGCAGGGGTTAAATACATCCATATAGCCCAGGAGCTATATGTGATGTATTTCTTTTGCCATCCTAAGGTATTTCAGTTTTTATTGCGTCTCAGGGCGCTCCCCCCCAGCGCCCTGCACCCTCAGTGACCGGAGTGTGAAGTGTGCTGAGAGCAATGGCGCACAGCTGCAGTGCTGTGCGCTACCTTAGTTGAAGACAGGAACGTCATCTGCCGCCGATTTCACCGGACCTCTTCGTTCTTCTGGCTCTGTAAGGGGGCCGGCGGCGCGGCTCCGGGACCCATCCAGGCTGAACCTGTGATCGTCCCTCTGGAGCTAATGTCCAGTAGCCTAAGAAGCCCAATCCACTCTGCACGCAGGTGAGTTCGCTTCTTCTCCCCTTAGTCCCACGATGCAGTGAGCCTGTTGCCAGCAGGACTCACTGAAAATAAAAAAACCTAAAATAAACTTTTACTCTAAGCAGCTCAGGAGAGCCACCTAGCATGCACCCTTCTCGTTCGGGCACAAGAATCTAACTGAGGCTTGGAGGAGGGTCATAGGGGGAGGAGCCAGTGCACACCAGCTAGTTCAAGCTTTTACTTTTGTGCCCAGTCTCCTGCGGAGCCGCTATTCCCCATGGTCCTTACGGAGTCCCAGCATCCACTTAGGACGTTAGAGAAAATAAGAATTTACTTACCGATAATTCTATTTCTCGTAGTCCGTAGTGGATGCTGGGACTCCGTAAGGACCATGGGGAATAGCGGCTCCGCAGGAGACAGGGCACAAAAGTAAAGCTTTAGGATCAGGTGGTGTGCACTGGCTCCTCCCCCTATGACCCTCCTCCAAGCCTCAGTTAGGATACTGTGCCCGGACGAGCGTACATAATAAGGAAGGATTTTGAATCCCGGGTAAGACTCATACCAGCCACACCAATCACACCATACAACTTGTGATCTGAACCCAGTTAACAGTATGATAAAACGTAGGAGCCTCTGAAAGATGGCTCACAACAATAAACAACCCGATGTTATTGTAACAATAACTATATACAAGTATTGCAGACAATCCGCACTTGGGATGGGCGCCCAGCATCCACTACGGACTACGAGAAATAGAATTATCGGTAAGTAAATTCTTATTTTCTCTGACGTCCTAAGTGGATGCTGGGACTCCGTAAGGACCATGGGGATTATACCAAAGCTCCCAAACGGGCGGGAGAGTGCGGATGACTCTGCAGCACCGAATGAGAGAACTCCAGGTCCTCCTCAGCCAGGGTATCAAATTTGTAGAATTTAGCAAACGTGTTTGCCCCTGACCAAGTAGCTGCTCGGCAAAGTTGTAAAGCCGAGACCCCTCGGGCAGCCGCCCAAGATGAGCCCACTTTCCTTGTGGAATGGGCTTTAACAGATTTTGGCTGTGGCAGGCCTGCCACAGAGTGTGCAAGCTGAATTGTACTACAAATCCAACGAGCAATCGTCTGCTTAGAAGCAGGAGCACCCAGCTTGTTGGGTGCATACAGGATGAACAGCGAGTCAGATTTTCTGACTCCAGCCGTCCTGGAAACATATATTTTCCGGCCTTGACAACGTCTAGCAACTTGGAGTCCTCCAAGTCCCTAGTAGCCGCAGGCACCACAATAGGTTGGCTCAGGTGGACGCTGAAACCACCTTAGGGATAAACTGAGGACGAGTCCTCAATTCCGCCCTGTCCGAATGGAAAATCAGATAAGGGCTTTTACAGGATAAAGCCGCCAATTCTGACACGCGCCTGGCCCAGGCCAGAGCCAACAGCATGACCACTTTTCCTGTGAGATATTTTAACTCCATAGATTTAAGTGGGTCAAACCAATGTGACTTTTGGGACCCAAAAACTACATTGAGATCCCAAGGTGCCACTGAAGGCACCAAAGGAGACTGTATATGCAGTACCCCTTTTACAAACGTCTGAACTTCAGGGACTGAAGCTAGTTCTTTTTGGAAGAAAATTGACAGCCGAAATTTGAACTTTAATGGACCCCAATTTCAGGCCCATAGACACTCCTGTTTGCAGGAAATGTAGGAATCGTCGAATTTCCTCCGTCGGGCCTTACTGGCCTCGCACCACGCAACATATTTTCGCCAAATGCGGTGATAATGTTTTGCGGTTACATCCTTCCTGGCTTTGATCAGGATAGGGATGACTTCATCCGGAATGCCTTTTTCCTTCAGGATCCGGCGTTCAACCGCCATGCCGTCAAACGCAGCCGCGGTAAGTCTTGGAACAGACAGGGTCCTTGCTGGAGCAGGTCCCTTCTTAGAGGTAGAGGCTACGGATCCTCAGTGAGCATCTCTTGAAGTTCCGGTTACCAAGTCCTTATTGGCCAATCCGGATCCACGAATATAGTGCTTACTCCTCTGCATCTTATCAATCTCAGTACCTTGGGTATGAGAGGCAGAGGAGGGAACCCATACACTGATTGGTACACCCACGGTGTTACCAGAGCCTTTACAGCTATTGACTGAGGGTCCCTTGACCTGGCGCAATACCTGTCGAGTTTTTCCCAACGGTTTATAATCATGTGGAGGACTTCTGGGTGAAGTTCCCACTCTCCCGGGTGGAGGTCGTGCTGAGGAAATCTGCTTCCCAGTTGTCCACTCCCGGAATGAATACTGCTGACAGTGCTATCACATGGTTTTCCGCCCAGCGAAAAATCCTTGCAGCTTCTGTCATTGCCCTCCTGCTTCTTGTGGCACCCTGTCTGTTTACGTGGGTGACTGCCGTAATGTTGTCCGACTGGATCAACACCGGCTGACCTTGAAGCAGAGGTCTTGCTAAGCTTAGAGCATTGTAAATGGCCCTTAGCTTCAGATATTTATGTGAAGTGATGTCTCCAGGCTTGACCATAAGCCCTGGATATTCCTTCCCTGTGTGACTGCTCCCCAGCCTCGCAGGCTGGCATCCGTGGTCACCAGGACCCAGTCCTGAATGCCGAATCTGCGGCCCTCTAGAAGAGGAGTACTCTGCAACCACCACAGGAGGGATACCCCTGTCCTTGGTGACAGGGTTATCCGCTGATGCATCTGAAGATGCGACCCGGACCATTTTTCCAGTAGGTCCCACTGGAAAGTCCTTGCGTGGAATCTGCCAAATGGGATTGCTTCGTAGGAAGCCACCATTTTTACACAGAACCCTTGTGCATTGATGCACTGAGACTTGGCTCGGTTTTAGGAGGTTCCTGACTAGCTCGGATAACTCCCTGGCTTTCTCCTCCGGGAGAAACACCTTCTTTCTGGACTGTGTCCAGGATCATCCCTAGGAACAGAAGACAAGTCGTCGGAACCAGCTGCGATTTTGGAATATTGAGAATCCAATCGTGCTGCCGCAACACTACCTGAGATAGTGCTACACTGACCTCCAACTGTTCCCTGGATCTTACCCTTATCAGGGAATCGTCCAAGTAAAGAATAACTAAAATTCCCTTCCTTCGAAGGAATATCATCATTTCGGTCCTTACTTTAGTAAAGACCCGGGGTGCCGTGGACCATCCCTACGGCAGCGTCTGAACTGATAGTGACAGTTCTGTACCATAACCTGAGGTACCCTTGGTGAGAAGGGTAAATTTTTTGACATGAAGGTAAGCATCCTTGATGTCCCGAGACATCATGTAGTCCCCTTCTTCCAGGTTCGCAATCACTGCTCTGAGTGACTCAATCTTGAATTTGAACCTCTGTATTCAAAGATTTTAGATTTAGAATCGGTCTCACCGAGCCGTCTGGCTTCGGTACCACAATAGTGTGGAATAATACCCCGTTTCCTTTTGCAGGAGGGGTACCTTGATTATCACCTGCTGGGAATACAGCTTGTGAATGGCTTCCAAAACTGCCTCCCTGTCAGAGGGAGACGTCGGTAAAACCGACTTTTGGAAACGGCGAGGGGGAGACGTCTCGAATTCCAATTTGTACCCCTGAAATATTACCTGAAGGATCCAGGGGTCTACTTGCGAGTGAGCCCACTGCGCACCGAAATTCATTGAGAACGGGCCCCCACCGTGCCTGAGCTTGTAAAGCCCTAGCATCATACTGAGGGCTTGGCAGAGGCGGAAAAGGGTTTCTGTTCCTGGGAACTGGCTCATCTCTGTAGCCTTTTTCCTCTCCCTCTGTCAAGAGCAGAAAAGAGGAACCTTTTGTCCGCTTGCCAACAAAGGACTGCGCCTGATAATACTGCGTCTTATTTTGAGAGGCGACCTGGGGTACAAACGTGGATATCCCAGCTGTTGCCGTGGCCACCAGGTCTGAAAAACCGACCCCAAATGCCTTTTTTAAGGCAATACTTCCAAATGCCGTTTGGAATCCGCCTCACCTGACCACTTTACTGGTAGAATTGGACAACGCACTTATACTTGATGCCAGTCGGCATATTCCGCTGTGCATCTCGCATATATTTTAAATGCTCTATAGGCAATAATATACTGTCCTTATCTAGGATATCAATATTTCCAGTCAGGGAATCCGACCACGCCAACCCAGCACTGCACATCCAGGCTGAGGCGATTGCTGGTCGCAGTATAACACCAGTATGTGTGTAAATACATTTTAGGATACCCTCCCGCTTTCTATCAGCAGGATCCTTAAGGGCGGCCATCTCAGGAGAGGGTAGAGCCCTTGTTCTTACAAGCGTGTGAGCGCCTTATCCCCCCTAGGGGGTGTTTCCCAACGCACCCTAACCTCTGGCGGGAAAAGGTATACTGCCAATAACTTTTTAGAAATTATCAATTGTTATCGGGGGGAAACCCACGCATCATCACACACCTCATTTTATTTCTCAGATTCAGGAAAACTACAGGTAGTTTTTCCTCACCAAACATAATACCCCTTTTTGGTGGTACTCATATTATCAGAAATGTGTAAACATTTTCCCTTGCCTCAATCATGTAACGTGTGGCCCTATTGGAAATCACGGTTGTCTCTTCACCGTCGACACAGGAGTCAGTATCCGTGTCGGCGTCTGTATTTGCCATCTGAGGTAACGGGTGCTTTAGAGCCCCTGACGGCCTATGAGACGTTTGGACAGGCACAAGCTGAGTAGCCGGCTGTCTCATGTCAACCACTGTCTTTATACAGAGCTGACACTGTCACGTAATTTTCAACAGTACATCCACTCAGGTGTCGACCCCCTAAGGGGTGACATCACTATTACAGACAATCTGCCCCGTCTCCACATCATTTTTCTCCTCATACATGTCGACACAAACGTACCGACACACAGCACACACACAGGGAATGCTCTGATAGAGGACAGGACCCCACTAGCCCTTTGGGGAGACAGAGGGAGAGTTTGCCAGCACACACCAAAGCGCTATAAACTGTATAGGGACAACCTTATAATAAGTGTCTATCCCTTATAGCTGCTTATATATATTTTTAGCCAAATAAGTGCCCCCACTCTCTGTTGTACCCTGTTTCTGTAGTGCAGTGCAGGGGAGAGTCTGGGAGCCTTCCTACCAGCAGAGCTGTGTGGGAAAATGGCGCCGTGTGCTGAGGAGATAAGCCCCGCCTCCTTCTCGGCGGGCTCTTCTCCCGCTTTTATCTGGAAAACTGGCAGGGGTTAAATACATCCATATAGCCCAGGGGCTATATGTGATGTATTTTTTGCCATAGGAGGTATTTACATTGCTGCCCAGGGCGCCCCCCCCCCCCCCCCCCAGCGCCCTGCACCCTCAGTGACCGCAGTGTGAAGTGTGCTGGGAGCAATGGCGCACAGCTGCAGTGCTGTGCGCTACCTTAATGAAGACAGGAACGTCTTCTGCCGCCGATTTCTGGACCTCTTCACTCTTCAGCATCTGTAAGGGGGCCGGCGGCGCGGCTCCGGGACCCATCCAGGCTGTACCTGTGATCGTCCCTCTGGAGCTAATGTCCAGTAGCCAAGAAGCCCAATCCACTCTGCACGCAGGTGAGTTCGCTTCTTCTCCCCTTAGTCCCTCGATGCAGTGAGCCTGTTGCCAGCAGGTCTCACTGAAAATAAAAAACCTATTTAAACTTTACTTCTAAGCAGCTCAGGAGAGCCACCTAGCCTGCACCCTTCTCGTTCGGGCACAAAAATCTAACTGAGGCTTGGAGGAGGGTCATAGGGGGAGGAGCCAGTGCACACCACCTGATCCTAAAGCTTTACTTTTGTGCCCTGTCTCCTGCGGAGCCGCTATTCCCCATGGTCCTTACGGAGTCCCAGCATCCACTTAGGACGTCAGAGAAAAGGCTGCTGACCTCTTACCTTTTCACCCTCTTCTACCTGCAAAGAAATGGAAATCTGTATCCATTCGGTCGAAATGACTGCATCCTACAATAATGTTGTGAGGGAACATAGGTCAAGAAGGTAGACTTACCAGTGGTATCTGCAAAGATCAACTTAACAAGGCCATCCCCAAACCATGTTTCACCTTCATAGGGAAGAGACTCCAGTTCTTCCCGGAGTCAGCCTCAGCATTCCATTGGTGAATCCACAAAGCCCTCCTAGTCGAGACCGCCATGGAATTGGCCCGCGAACCCAAGAGTCCTATGTCCCTTGTAGTCGCACGGCAGTATGCTGCAATGATAGACATGACCCAACTTAAGGAGTACCCTGCATACAACTACTCCCCCATGCGCATGTAATGCAAGTATAATCAACGTACATGCGGACACCTAATTAGAGTATCACATATCTTCCTGCATACGATCCTTTCTGACAGGGCCCCATGCAGAACATGGGGCGACTCACTTTATTCTATCCACGGCGGGAAAAGAATAAACACTCGGAATCCTTGACCCAGAGTTTTCAACAGAGCGCTCAGCACTTGAGAAAGAATAACTTTACCTCAGTATTCATTATCCTTTTGTCAGAAACAGCAGGGTCCCTAGTGATGTTAATAAGTTCTAATGTGTATGAACATGTACTGAATGCCGATTTTGTGGTTCTAATCAGGAAACACTATGGTCGACATAAGAAACATTATTCGAGTCGATCTCAGGGAGTAGTAACTGGGCAAACTAACATTTTTGCGATCCCGAGAGGTCTGAGAGAAATCTAATCTATGAATATGACTCCTTCCATAAATATTACCACGTCTGTGTTCGTGCCACAGACCTATGTAACCTTACTATACATACATACTCTTTCTGATAAGAGTCACATTATCATGCCAATTTCCACCCAGTCAGATATTGTTAGTGCCGACAGGGTCACCCCCCACGTCTGTGTCTCCCATTTAGTTTTCTCTTGGGAAAAGTATACCTCTACCGACATGTTGACATTTATTTACACGTACCAAGTACCATTAGGAGTCGACAGTGCCGACAGCCATTCCCTTTGTGGCAGAGCACTCAGCCTCAGATATGCCGACACATGTACCAAACACCCACAGACATTGCACTGGCTATAAGGGATAGACCACAGTACATTATGTCAGGGAAACACAGAAGGAGTTTACCAGCTCATTTCCACAGCACTCATGATATAGTGTGCTTTTATTTTTAACTTATATTGCATCAAACAACTGTACCCCCCCCTCGTTTTTCACTCTGATCTGTACAGCAGTGCTTTGGAAGGACCAGCGTCTCTGTGGAGAAAAAGGCGCTGAAATGAGCTGTGAGGGGGAAGCCCCGCCCCCTTAATGGCACGCTTCAGCCCCGCTATTACTTACATATATTTATACTGGCGGGGGTTAAATATAGTGCCTAGGCACTTACATATTCGATAGCCAGTCTCTGTTGAGGATTTATATGCTGCCCAGGGTGGCCCTCGCACCCTACAGTGCCCCGGTGGGAGCATGGCACACAGCGCAGCCGCTGTGCGGTACCTCAAAGCAGTCACTGAAGTCTTCTGATCTTCTACTCACCTGTCTCCTGGCTCTGCAAGGGGGGTGACGGCAGGCTCTGGGAACGAGCATCTAGGCCAGCGGTGGCCAACCAGTGGCTCTTGAGCCGCATGAGGCTCTTTATTTATATGTGGCTCCCAACACTCTAAATCATGTGACCACAACAAATACAGAAACTTCTACACTCCAGCCAGACATGCAGCAGCACTACAGGGACTGAAAATTGAAGGAGCCAGATACTAGAGGCGAGACCCCCACTGGCAAACAGAGAACACATTAGGGGCTGCAGCAATGGCACGACTTGGTGGGGGAACTTTAGTGACACAGGAGGGTGGGCTAGAGTGACACAAGGCGGAGCTGGCTGGAGTGACACAGAAGGGTCCTGGCAGGCGTGACACATGGAGGAGCTGACGAGTGATGGAGGGTGCTGGAAGTAGTGACACATGGGAAAGCTGGCTGGAGTGACATAGTAGGGTGGTAGCAGGAATGACACATGGAAGAGCTGGCAGGAGTGACATAGGAGGGTGCTAGCAGGAGTTTCACATGGGGAGCTGGCTGGAGTGACACATGGGGGAACTTAAGTTTATTATGTGAATCTGGCTTTTTCAATAATTTTATGTGAAAGTGGCTGTCAATGGATCGGACTTTAAAAAAAAAATTTTTATGTCGTTCTGGCTTTTTCAATGTATTTTATACCAGGGGCGTGGTCTAGCAGGCACAGGGCCACATTCCATTTTTGCATGCGCGCCTTCAGCTTGATGTCGGCTCTTTGACGTACCCAACAAGGTATTTTGGCTCTTTGTCACGGACTGGTTGGCCGCCCCTGATCTAGGCGTACCTAGCGATCAGACCCTCTGTAGCTAATGGTGTCCAGTAGCCAAAGAAGTAGAGCCTTGAAACTCACAGAAGTAGGTCTGCTTCTCTCCCCCTAAATCCCACGATGCAGGGAGACTTGCCAGCAGTGCTCCCTGAAAAATAAGATTTTACTTACCGATAAATCTATTTCTCGTAGTCCGTAGTGGATGCTGGGACTCCGTCAGGACCATGGGGGATTAGCGGCTCCGCAGGAGACAGGGCACAAAAATAAAAGCTTTAGGACTAGGTGGTGTGCACTGGCTCCTCCCCCTATGACCCTCCTCCAAGCCTCAGTTAGGATACTGTGCCCGGACGAGCGTACACAATAAGGAAGGATTTTGAATCCCAGGTAAGACTCATACCAGCCACACCAATCACACCGTACAACCTGTGATCTGAACCCAGTTAACAGTATGATAAACGTAGGAGCCTCTGAACAGACGGCTCACAACAATAACAACCCGATTTTTTTGTAACAATAACTATGTACAAGTATTGCAGACAATCCGCACTTGGGATGGGCGCCCAGCATCCACTACGGACTACGAGAAATAGATTTATCGGTAAGTAAAATCTTATTTTCTCTGACGTCCTAGTGGATGCTGGGACTCCGTCAGGACCATGGGGATTATACCAAAGCTCCCAAACGGGCGGGAGAGTGCGGATGACTCTGCAGCACCGAATGAGAGAACTCCAGGTCCTCTTTAGCCAGGGTATCAAATTTGTAGAATTTTACAAACGTGTTCTCCCCCGACCACGTAGCTGCTCGGCAGAGTTGTAATGCCGAGACCCCTCGGGCAGCCGCCCAAGATGAGCCCACCTTCCTTGTGGAATGGGCCTTGATAGATTTAGGCTGTGGCAGGCCTGCCACAGAATGTGCAAGTTGAATTGTGCTACAAATCCAACGAGCAATCGTCTGCTTAGAAGCAGGAGCACCCAGCTTGTTGGGTGCATACAGTATAAACAGCGAGTCAGATTTTCTGACTCCAGCCGTCCTTGAAATATATATTTTCAATGCCCTGACAACGTCCAGCAACTTGGAATCCTCCAAATCGCTGGTAGCCGCAGGCACCACAATAGGCTGGTTCAGGTGAAACGCTGAAACCACCTTAGGCAGAAACTGAGGACGCGTCCGCAGTTCTGCCCTGTCCGAATGGAAAATCAGATATGGGCTTTTATACGATAAAGCCGCCAATTCTGACACTCTCCTGGCTGAAGCCAGGGCCAGTAGCATGGTTACTTTCCATGTAAGATATTTCAAATCCACCGATTTGAGTGGCTCAAACCAATGGGATTTGAGAAAATCCAAAACTACATTAAGATCCCACGGAGCCACTGGGGGCACAACCGGGGGCTGTATATGTAGTACTCCTTTTACAAAAGTCTGGACTTCAGGAACTGAAGCCAATTCTTTCTGGAAGAAAATCGACAGGGCCGAAATTTGAACCTTAATGGACCCTAATTTGAGGCCCATAGACAATCCTGTTTGCAGGAAATGTAGGAATCGACCCAGTTGAAATTCCTCGGTCAGGGCCTTCCTGGCCTCACACCACGCAACATATTTTCTCCAAATGCGGTGATAATGTTGTGCAGTCACCTCCTTCCTGGCTTTTACCAGGGTAGGGATGACCTCTTCCGGAATGCCTTTTTCCCTTAGAATTCGGCGTTCAACCGCAGCCGCGGTAAGTCTTGGAATAGACACGGTCCCTGCTGAAGCAGGTCCCGTCTTAGAGGTAGAGGCCACGGATCTTCCGTGAGCATCTCCTGAAGTTCCGGGTACCAAGTTCTTCTTGGCCAATCCGGAGCCACGAGTATCGTTCTTACTCCCCTTTGCAGTATAATTCTCAGTACTTTTGGTATGAGAGGCAGAGGAGGAAACACATACACTGACTGGAACACCCACGGTGTTACCAGAGCGTCCACAGCTATTGCCTGAGGGTCTCTTGACCTGGCGCAATACCTGTCCAGTTTTTTGTTGAGGCGGGACGCCATCATATCCACCTTTGGTTTTTCCCAACGGTTCACAATCATGTGGAAGACTTCTGGATGAAGTCCCCACTCTCCCGGGTGTAGATCGTGTCTGCTGAGGAAGTCCGCTTCCCAGTTGTCCACTCCCGGAATGAACACTGCTGACAGTGCTATCACATGATCTTGCGCCCAGCGAAGAATCCTTGCAGCTTCTGCCATTGCCCTCCTGCTTCTTGTGCCGCCCTGTCTGTTTACGTGGGCGACTGCCGTGATGTTGTCCGACTGGATCAACACCGGCTGACCCTGAAGCAGGGGTTTTGCCAGGCTTAGAGCATTGTAAATCGCTCTTAGCTCCAGTATATTTATGTGAAGAGACATCTCCAGGCTTGACCACACTCCCTGGAAGTTTCTTCCCTGTGTGACCGCTCCCCAGCCTCTCAGACTGGCATCCGTGGTCACCAGGACCCAGTCCTGTATGCCGAATCTGCGGCCCTCTAACAGATGAGCACTCTGCAACCACCACAGAAGAGACACCCTTGTCCGTGGAGACAAAGTTATCTGCAGATGCGATCCGGACCATTTGTCCAGCAGATCCCACTGAAAAGTTTGTGCGTGGAATCTGCCGAATGGAATCGCTTCGTAAGAAGCCACCATTTTTCCCAGGACTCTTGTGCATTGATGCACAGACCCTTTTCCTGGTTTTAGGAGGTTCCTGACAAGTTCGGATAACTCCCTGGCTTTCTCCTCCGGAAGAAACACCTTTTTCTGAACCGTGTCCAGAATCATTCCCAGGAACAGCAGACGTGTCGTCGGGGTCAATTGAGATTTTGGAAAATTCAGAATCCACCCGTGCTGTTGCAGCACTACTTGGGTTAGTGCTACTACGTCCTCCAGCTGTTCTCTGGACCTTGCCCTAATCAGGAGATCGTCCAAGTAAGGGATAATTAATACGCCTTTTCTTCGCAGAAGAAACATCATTTCGGCCATTACCTTGGTAAAGACCCGAGGTGCCGTGGACAATCCAAACGGCAGCATCTGAAACTGATAATGACAGTTTTGCACCACGAACCTGAGGTACCCTTGATGTGAAGGGCAAATTGGGACATGCAGGTAAGCATCCTTGATGTCCAGGGACACCATAAAGTCCCCTTCTTCCAGATTCGCTATCACTGCTCTGAGTGACTCCATCTTGAACTTGAATTTTTGTATGTACAGGTTCAAAGATTTCAGATTTAGAATAGGTCTTACCGAGCCGTCCGGCTTCGGTACCACAATAGTGTGGAATAATACCCCTTTCCCTGTTGTAGGAGGGGTATCTTGACTATCACCTGCTGAGAATACAGCTTGTGAATGGCTTCCAATACCGTCGCCCTGTCTGAGGGAGACGTTGGCAGAGCAGACTTTAGGAACCGGCGAGGGGGAAACTTCTCGAATTCCAACCTGTAACCCTGAGATACTACCTGCAGGATCCAGGGGTCCACCTGTGAGTGAGCCCACTGTGCGCTGAAATTCTTGAGTCGACCCCCCACCGCCCCTGAGTCCGCTTGTAAAGCCCCAACGTCATGCTGAGGGCTTTGCAGAAGCCGGGGAGGGCTTCTGCTCCTGGGAGGGAGCTGCTTGGTGCACTCTCTTACCCTTTCCTTTGCATCGGGGCAGATATGACTGTCCTTTTGCCCGCTTGTTCTTATAGGAACGAAAGGACTGCGGCTGAAAAGACTGTGTCTTTTTCTGTTGGGAGGGGACCTGAGGTAAAAAGGTGGATTTCCCGGCTGTTGCAGTGGCCACCAAATCCGATAGACCGACCCCAAATAATTCCTCCCCTTTATACGGCAATACTTCCATATGCCGTTTGGAATCCGCATCACCTGACCACTGTCGCGTCCATAAACTTCTTCTGGCAGATATGGACATCGCACTTACTCTCGATGCCAGAGTGCAAATATCCCTCTGAGCATCTCGCATATAAAGAAAAGCATCCTTTAATTGCTCTATAGTCAATAAAATACTGTCCCTATCCAGGGTATCAATATTTTCAGTCAGGGAATCCGACCAAACCACCCCACCACTGCACATCCATGCTGAGGCGATGGCTGGTCGCAGTATAACACCAGTATGAGTGTATATACTTTTCAGGGTAGTTTCCAGCCTCCTATCAGCTGGATCCTTGAGGGCGGCCGTTTCAGGAGACGGTAACGCCACTTGTTTTGATAAGCGTGTGAGTGCCTTATCCACCCTAGGGGGTGTTTCCCAGCGCGCCCTAACCTCTGGCGGGAAAGGATATAATGCCAATAACTTCTTTGAAATTAGCAGTTTTCTATCGGGGTTAACCCACGCTTCATCACACACTTCATTCAATTTCTCTGATTCAGGAAAAACTACAGGTAGTTTTTTCAGACCCCACATAATACCCCTTTTTGTGGTACTTGCAGTATCAGAGATATGCAAAGCCTCCTTCATTGCCGTGATCATATAACGTGTGGCCCTACTGGAAAAATAAGAATTTACTTACCGATAATTCTATTTCTCGGAGTCCGTAGTGGATGCTGGGGTTCCTGAAAGGACCATGGGGAATAGCGGCTCCGCAGGAGACAGGGCACAAAAAGTAAAGCTTTAGGATCAGGTGGTGTGCACTGGCTCCTCCCCCTATGACCCTCCTCCAAGCCTCAGTTAGGATACTGTGCCCGGACGAGCGTACACAATAAGGAAGGATTTTGAATCCCGGGTAAGACTCATACCAGCCACACCAATCACACTGTACAACCTGTGATCTGAACCCAGTTAACAGTATGATAACAGCGGAGCCTCTGAAAAGATGGCTCACAACAATAATAACCCGATTTTTGTAACTATGTACAAGTAATGCAGATAATCCGCACTTGGGATGGGCGCCCAGCATCCACTACGGACTCCGAGAAATAGAATTATCGGTAAGTAAATTCTTATTTTCTCTATCGTCCTAGTGGATGCTGGGGTTCCTGAAAGGACCATGGGGATTATACCAAAGCTCCCAAACGGGCGGGAGAGTGCGGATGACTCTGCAGCACCGAATGAGAGAACTCCAGGTCCTCCTTAGCCAGGGTATCAAATTTGTAGGATTTTACAAACGTGTTTGCCCCTGACTAAATAGCCGCTCGGCAAAGTTGTAAAGCCGAGACCCCTCGGGCAGCCGCCCAAGATGAGCCCACCTTCCTTGTGGAATGGGCATTTACATATTTTGGCTGTGGCAGGCCTGCCACAGAATGTGCAAGCTGAATTGTATTACACATCCAACTAGCAATAGTCTGCTTAGAAGCAAGAGCACCCAGTTTGTTGGGTGCATACAGGATAACAGCAAGTCAGTTTTCCTGACTCCAGCCGTCCTGGAACCTATACTTTCAGGGCCCTGACAACATCCAGCAACTTGGAGTCCTCCAAGTCCCTAGTAGGCGCAAGGCACCACAATAAGCTGGTTCAGGTGAAACACTGACACCACCTTAGGGAGAGAACTGGGGACGAGTCCACAGCTCTGCCCTGTCCGAATGGACAAACAGATATGGGCTTTTTTGAGAAAAAACCCACCAATTTGACACTCGCCTGGCCCAGGCCAGGGCCAAGAGCATGGTCACTTTTCATGTGAGATGCTTCAAATCCACAGATTTGACTGGTTTTAAACCAATGTGATTTGAGGAATCCCAGAACTACGTTGAGATCCCACAGTGCCACTGGAGGCACAAAAGGGGGTTGTATATGCAATACTCCCTTGACAAACTTCTGGACTTCAGGAACTGAAGCCAATTCTTTCTGGAAGAAAATCGACAGGGCCGAAATTTGAACCTTAATGGGCCCCAATTTGAGGCCCATAGACACTCCTGTTTGCAGGAAATGCAGGAATCGACCGAGTTGAAATTTCTTCGTGGGGCCTTCCTGGCCTCACACCACGCAACATATTTTCGCCACATGTGGTGATAATGTTGTGCGGTCACCTCCTTCCTGGCTTTGACCAGGGTAGGAATGACCTCTTCCGGAATGCCTTTTTCCCTTAGGATCCGGCGTTCCACCGCCATGCCGTCAAACGCAGCTGCGGTAAGTCTTGGAACAGACATGGTACTTGCTGAAGCAAGTCCCTTCTTAGCGGCAGAGGCCATAAGTCCTCTGTGAGCATCTCTTGAAGTTCCGGGTACCAAGTCCTTCTTGGCCAATCCGGAGCCATGAGTATAGTTCTTACTCCTCTACGTCTTATAATTCTCAGTACCTTAGGTATGAGAAGCAGAGGAGGGAACACATACACCGACTGGTACACCCACGGTGTTACCAGAACGTCCACAGCTATTGCCTGAGGGTCTCTTGACCTGGCGCAATACCTGTCCCGTTTTTTGTTCAGACGGGACGCCATCATGTCCACCTTTGGTATTTCCCAACGGTTCACAATCATGTGGAAAAACTTCCCGATGAAGTTTCCACTCTCCCGGGTGGAGGTCGTGCCTGCTGAGGAAGTCTGCTTCCCAGTTTCCACTCCCGGAATGAAACACTGCTGACAGTGCTATCACATGATTTTCCGCCCAGCGAAAAGTCCTTGCAGTTTTTGCCATTGCCCTCCTGCTTCTTGTGCCGCCCTGTCTGTTTACGTGGGCGACTGCCGTGATGTTTTTCCCACTGGATCAATACCGGCTGACCTTGAAGCAGAGGTCTTGCTAAGCTTAGAGCATTATAAATTTACCCTTAGCTCCAGTATATTTATGTGGAGAAAAGTCTCCAGACTTGATCACACTCCCTGGAAATTTTTTCCTTGTGTGACTGCTCCCCAGCCTCTCGGGCTGGCCTCCGTGGTCACCAGCATCCAATCCTGAATGCCGAATCTGCGGCCCTCTAGAAGATGAGCACTCTGTAACCACCACAGGAGAGACACCCTTGTCCTTGGATATAGGGTTATCCGCTGATGCATCTGAAGATGCGATCCGGACCATTTGTCCAGCAGATCCCACTGAAAAGTTCTTGCGTGAAATCTGCCGAATGGAATTGCTTCGTAGGAAGCCACCATTTTTACCAGGACCCTTGTGCAATGATGCACTGACACTTTTCCTGGTTTTAGGAGGTTCTTGACTAGCTCGGATAACTCCCTGGCTTTCTCTTCCGGGAGAAACACCTTTTTCTGGACTGTGTCCAGAATCATCCCTAGGCACAGCAGACACGTCAGGATCAGCTGCGATTTTGGAATATTTAGAATCCATCCGTGCTGTTGTAGCAGTATCCGAGATAGTGCTACTCCGACCTCCAACTGTTCCCTGGACTTTGCCCTTATCAGGAGATCGTCCAAGTAAGGGGTAATTAAGACGCCTTTTCTTCGAAGAAGAATCATCATTTCGGCCATTACCTTGGTAAAGACCCGGGGTACCGTGGACAATCCAAACGGCAGCGTCTGAAACTGACAGTGACAGTTCTATACCACGAACCTGAGGTACCCTTAGTGAGAAGGGCAAATTTGGGACATGGAGGTAAGCATCCCTGATGTCCCGGGACACTATATAGTCCCCTTCTTCCTGGTTCGTTATCACTGCTCTGAGTGACTCCATCTTGATTTGAACCTTTGTAAGTGTTCAAATTTTTTTAGATTTAGAATAGGTCTCACCTAGCCTTCTGGCTTCAGTACCACAATATAGTGTGGAATAATACCCCTTTCCTTGTTGTAGGAGGGGTAATTTGATTATCACCTGCTGGGAATACAGCTTGTGAATTTTTTCCCATACTGCCTCCTTGTCGGAGGGATACCTTGGTAAAGCAGACTTCAGGAGCCTGCGAGGGGGAAACGTTTCGACATTCCAATCTGTACCCCTGGGATTCTACTTGTAGGATCCAGGGGTCCTGTACGGTCCCAGCGTCATGCTGAGAGCTTGGCAGAAGCGGTGGAAGGCTTCTGTTCCTGGGAATGGGCTGCCTGCTGCAGTCTTCTTCCCTTTCCTCTATCCCTGGGCAAATATGACTCTTATAGGGACGAAAGGACTGAGGCTGAAAAGACGGTGTCTTTTTCTGCAGAGATGTGACTTAGGGTAAAAACGGTGGATTTTCCAGCAGTTGCCGTGGCCACCAGGTCCGATGGACCGACCCCAAATAACTCCTCTTCCTTTATACGGCAATACACCTTTGTGCCGTTTGGAATCTGCATCACCTGACCACTGTCGTGTCCATAAACATCTTCTGGCAGATATGGACATCGCACTTACTCTTGATGCCAGAGTGCAAATATCCCTCTGTGCATCTCGCATATATAGAAATGCATCCTTTAAATGCTCTATAGTCAATAAAATACTGTCCCTGTCAAGGGTATCAATATTTTTAGTCAGGGAATCCGACCAAGCCACCCCAGCTCTGCACATCCAGGCTGAGGCGATCGCTGGTCGCAGTATAACACCAGTATGTGTGTATATACTTTTATATGATATTTTCCAGCCTCCTGACAGCTGGCTCCTTGAGGACGGCCCTATCTATAGACGGTACCGCCACTTGTTTTGATAAGCGTGTGAGCGCCTTATCCACCCTAAGGGGTGTTTCCCAACGCGCCCTAACTTCTGGCGGGAAAGGGTATACCGCCAATAATTTTCTATCGGGGGGAACCCACGCATCATCACACACTTCATTTAATTTATCTGATTCAGGAAAAACTACAGGTAGTTTTTTCACATCCCACATAATACCCTCTTTTGTGGTACTTGTAGTATCAGAAATATGTAACACCTCCTTCATTGCCCTTAACGTGTGGCCCTAATAAGGAATACGTTTGTTTATTCACCGTCGACACTGGATTCAGTGTCCGTGTCTGTGTCGACCGACTAAGGTAAACGGGCGTTTTAAAAACCCCTGACGGTGTTTTTGAGACGTCTGGACCGGTACTAATTGTTTGTCGGCCGTCTCATGTCGTCAACCGACCTTGCAGCGTGTTGACATTATCACGTAATTCCCTAAATAAGCCATCCATTCCGGTGTCGACTCCCTAGAGAGTGACATCACCATTACAGGCAATTGCTCCGCCTCCTCACCAACATCGTCCTCATACATGTCGACACACAGCACACACACAGGGAATGCTCTGATAGAGGACAGGACCCACTAGCCCTTTGGAGAGACAGAGGGAGAGTTTGCCAGCACACACCAAAAAACGCTATAATTATATAGGGACAACCTTATATAAGTGTTTTCCCTTATAGCATCTTTTTATATATTTCTAACGCCAAATTAGTGCCCCCCCTCTCTGTTTTAACCCTGTTTCTGTAGTGCAGTGCAGGGGAGAGCCTGGGAGCCTTCCCTCCAGCCTTTCTGTGAGGGAAAATGGCGCTGTGTGCTGAGGAGATAGGCCCCGCCCCTTTTTCGGCGGGCTCGTCTCCCGCTCTTCAACGGATTCTGGCAGGGGTTAAATATCTCCATATAGCCCCCGGAGGCTATATGTGAGGTATTTTTTGCCAAAAAATAGGTTTACATTGCCTCCCAGGGCGCCCCCCTCCCAGCGCCCTGCACCCTCAGTGACTGCCGTGTGAAGTGTGCTGAGAGCAATGGCGCACAGCTGCAGTGCTGTGCGCTACCTTAAGAAGACTGAGGAGTCTTCTGCCGCCGATTCTGGACCTTCTTCTCTTTTCAGCATCTGCAAGGGGGCCGGCGGCGAGGCTCCGGTGACCATCCAGGCTGTACCTGTGATCGTCCCTCTGGAGCTAATGTCCAGTAGCCAAAGAAGCCAATCCATCCTGCACGCAGGTGAGTTCACTTCTTCTCCCCTAAGTCCCTCGTTGCAGTGATCCTGTTGCCAGCAGGACTCACTGTAAAATAAAAAACCTAAGCTAAACTTTTCTAAGCAGCTCTTTAGGAGAGCCACCTAGATTGCACCCTTCTCGGCCGGGCACAAAAATCTAACTGAGGCTTGGAGGAGGGTCATAGGGGGAGGAGCCAGTGCACACCACCTGATCCTAAAGCTTTACTTTTTGTGCCCTGTCTCCTGCGGAGCCGCTATTCCCCATGGTCCTTTCAGGAACCCCAGCATCCACTAGGACGATAGAGAAATACGTTTGTTTCTTCACCGTCGACACTAGATTCGGTGTCCGTGTCTGGGTCGACCGACTGAGGTAAAGGGCGTTTTACAGCCCCTGACGGTGTCTGAGACGCCTGGACAGGTACTAACTGGTTTGCCGGCCGTCTCATGTCGTCAACTGATTTTTGTAACGTGCTGACATTATCACGTAATTCCATAAACAAAGCCATCCATTCCGGTGTCGACTCCCTAGGGGGTGACATCACCATTACCGGCAATTGCTCCGCCTCCACACCAACATCGTCCTCATACATGTCGACACACACGTACCGACACACAGGGA
Organism: Pseudophryne corroboree; assembly: GCF_028390025.1. Classification (NCBI taxonomy): domain Eukaryota; kingdom Metazoa; phylum Chordata; class Amphibia; order Anura; family Myobatrachidae; genus Pseudophryne; species Pseudophryne corroboree. The sequence continues at coordinate 648,651,484 of NC_086446.1, read as the reverse complement.
ATGCTCTTATCGAAGACAGGACCCCACTAGCCCTTTGGGGAGACAGAGGGAGAGTTTGCCAGCACACCCAAGCGCTATAAATATATAGGAACAACCCTACAGAAGTGTTGTTTCCTTTATAGCAGCTTAATATCAATATCGCCAAAAAAGTGCCCCCCCTCTCTGTTTTTTTTACCCTGTTTCTGTAGTGCAGTGCAGGGGAGAGTCCTGGGAGCCTTCCTCGCAGCGGAGCTGTGCAGGAAAATGGCGCTGTGTGCTGAGGAGATAGGCCCCGCCCCCTATTTCGGCGGGCTCTTCTCCCGGTGTTTGTGAGACCTGGCAGGGGTTAAATACATCCATATAGCCCCAGGGGCTTTATGTGATGTATTTTTAGCCAGAACAAGGTATTATCATTGCTGCCCAGGGCGCCCCCCCCCCCAGCGCCCTGCACCCTCAGTGACCGCTGGTGTGAAGTGTGCTGACAACAATGGCGCACAGCTGCAGTGCTGTGCGCTACCTCATGAAGACTGAAAAGTCTTCTGCCGCCGGTTTCTGGACCTCTTCACTTTTCGGCATCTGCAAGGGGGTCGGCGGCGCGGCTCCGGGACCGGACTCCATGGCTGGGCCTGTGTTCGATCCCTCTGGAGCTAATGGTGTCCAGTAGCGTAAGAAGCCAATCCATCCTGCACGCAGGTGAGTTCACTTCTTCTCCCCTAAGTCCCTCGTTGCAGTGAGCCTGTTGCCAGCAGGACTCACTGAAAATAAAAAACCTAATAACTTTTTCTAAGCAGCTCTTTAGGAGAGCCACCTAGATTGCACCCTGCTCGGACGGGCACAAAAACCTAACTGAGGCTTGGAGGAGGGTCATAGGGGGGAGGAGCCAGTGCACACCACCTAGTCCTAAAGCTTTTATTTTTGTGCCCTGTCTCCTGCGGAGCCGCTAATCCCCCATGGTCCTGACGGAGTCCCAGCATCCACTAGGACGTCAGAGAAATAATAAACCCAACATAAAGTCTTTTCAGAGAAACTCAGTAGAGCTCCCCTGTGTGTGACCAGTCTCACTTGGCACAGAATCTAAACTGGAGTCTGGAGGAGGGGCATAGAGGGAGGAGCCAGTTCACACCCAAAGTCTTAAAGTGCCCATGTCTCCTGCGGATCCAGTCTATACCCCATGGTTCTTGAAGCATCCCCAGCATCCTCTAGGACGTATGAGAAAATAAAAACACAAGTTAGACCAGTGGTCTCCAACCTTAATTGGGGTGTGAGCTACTTTCGGAAAATAAAACCACTGAAGGAGCTACCCCCTTCCCCCAATGTGCGCGTGTTCCTACGAAAGAGGGTGTGGCCTCACTAATACAAGTAATGCCCCCCCTGCGCAGTGCCAGATACTCAAATAATGCCCCCTAGCAGTGCCAGATACACAAATAATGCCCCCCGCAGTGCCATTTAAAATCCCCCCCTACCGTAGTGTACGATACAGTGCCCCACACAGTGCTAACTCTTGCTGGCTTCTACTGCCACCGGTGCTGCTCCTCCTGTATGAGTGACAGAAGTTGAGGAGAGCGCAGCACACGCCTCTCCTGTGAAGTCCGGAGAGCGGCTGCGGTGAGGGTGACCGTCTCTGGCAGCAGTGGGCATTTAAAATATGGTGCCGGTAAGTGAGCCAATCAAAACTCGCGGTCCGGCAGCCAATCAGATGCCGCCACTACCGGTCCACGAGCTGATTGGCTGACAGCCAGCACCATATTAAAAAAAAAAAAAAAAAAAATGAAGGGAGGAGTGCCAGTGACTACCCAAGCCCATGCGCTCTGTGAGCTACCGAAAATATTACGGTGAGCTACCAGTAGCTCGCGAGCTACAGGTTGGAGATCACCAAGTTAGACTCTTGCAACAGGATCACTCTTAGTTCTCTTGAGATATGAGGTAGGTTGAAATGGTAAAACAGTTTGTTAGTATAAGGAGATTCAGAGACTACAGTTGGAACATTGGTGAATATAGATCTTTATTTAAGAATTTGTGGAAATGTAATGCGTGGCATTTATACACAGCATGTGTCAATATTTACAAGTGTTAAAGTATGAAGTTTACAGGTAAGTACATTAACTGAAGTTTAGTTACACGATAATACAGAGACCAAACATTACGACAAACATAAAAAAAAAAGAAAAAGTGGAGATTCATAGAATTCCATAAGAGTCTACAGAGCAAATGGATTACAATTTTAAATTAACTTTTAATTTGATTGGCAGGAAGACTTGATTTGTCCAAATCATCAAAATATGGATGTAGCAGGGCTTTCCTGGCAGAAATTCTTTTTGCAGGATCATAGATAAGCATTTTCTGTCAAAAACAATTCATAACATTTAGTTACACATACATCTGGTCAGATGCAGGCAGACTACCTGCAAAGCATCTCAAATGGGCATAGATAACGGAGGGCAACATAGGGAAGATTAAATACAAGAAGTCACAATAAAAAACCCTTTCATAAAACATGTTAATTATGCATTATCAGGTACATAAGAGGAACCTGAATATACCATCAAACATTGTTAACCAGTCCCCACGCATGGAGATATACAAGTCATTGCAGGAGTTAGCCAAGCCAACCCCAAGGATTGAGTGATAAAAGCAAAAAATAGGATTTTAAATACCTACCGGTAAATCCTTTTCTCGTAGTCCATTAGTGATATTGGGGATAGAATAGTACGATGGAGTATAGACGGGTCCAAAGGAGCCAGTGCACTTTAGATTTCTTCTACTGGGTGTGCTTGCTACTCTCCTTTGAGCTGTAGGAGGAGGCATAGTTATAGGTAAAACAGTGCCCGAAAGAGAATGGACATACTTGAGAGAAGGAACATAACCGGTGTGGCGAGATTTGAACACCAGCACACCAATACATAAATTAGCCAGCAAAGTCTTGTAACATTAACAGCTGAACAGGAACACGTAACAAAGAACCTGCAGAAACTCATCGCACAGAGGCAGGCAGCCAATATCCCTTATGGACTACGAGAAAAAGGATTTACTGGTAGGTATTTAAAATCCTATTTTCTCTAGCATCCATAAGGGATATTGGGGACAGAATTAGTACGATGGGGGGGGGGGGGGGGGGGATGTCCCAAAGCTTCCAGAACGGGCGGTAACGTGCAGAGACAACTGCAGCACCGCCTACCCAAACTGGGTATCCTCTTTGGCCAGGGTATCAAACTTGTAGAACTTCAAAGGTGTTCGTCCCCGACCAGGTAGCAGCTCAGCATAGTTGCAGGGCCAAGACTCAACAGGCAGCAGCCCAGGAAGAACCCACCTATCTAGTAGAGTGGGCCTTCAGAAACTGGAACTGGTAAGGCTGCTGATGCATAGGCTTGTTGGATAGTAAGCCTAATCAAACGAGCAATGGACGGCTTTGAAGCAGGGCAACCCTTTTTCTGCGCATCATACAAGGAATCTGTCTTTCTGAACAGAGCAGTCCTCTTGACAGATTCAAGGCTCGCACTACAAACGCCTCCAGAAGAACAGAAGTGTCAGAACAGGATGGAATCATAATAGGTTGATTCAAGTGAAACGCAGAGACCACCTGCTGTCTAGTCCTGAGCTCCGCTCTGTTCTTGTAAAAGACCAAGTACGGACTTGTGCACTTCAAGGCCCCCAATTCTGAGACACGCCTATCAAAGCCAGGGCCAGTAACATCATTGGTTTCCACGTGAGGTACTTATCTTCTACGGTCGTCAGGTGTTCAAACCAGGAGGACTGTAGAAAGCTTAACACTACATCCAGATCCAAAGGTGCTGTAGGCGACACGAAAGGAGGTTGTATGTATACCCCTTGCAAGAAGGTCTGAACTATCGGCAAGAGCCAACTTCTGAAAGATGGAAAGAGCTGAAATCTGAACCGTAATGGATCCCAGACGCAAGCTTTTATCCACTACAGCCTGCAGGAAATGGAGGAACCTTTCATTCTTCAGAGGGATATTTGCGTTCTTCGCACCACGAGACATACCTCCGCCAGATATGATAATAGGATTTTGGTACTTACCGATAAATCCTTTTCTCCTAGTCCGTGGAGGATGCTGGGGACTCCGAAAGGACCATGGGGTATAGACTGGATCCGCAGGAGCTTGGGCACACTGAAAAGACTTAATCTGGGTGTGAACTGGCTCCTCCCTCTATGCCCCTCCTCCAGACCTCAGTTATAGGAACTGTGCCCAGGTGAGACGGAAATTGAGGAAAGATTTTTGTTTAAACTAAGGGCTACCAACATAACAGCCCACACCACAAACATACCGTACAACCAGAGTAACATTAAACCAGATAACAGTATGAATTAACAACAGCAACAAGCTGAAACAAGAAATACACAACCAGTGTATAAATTAATTTAACTAGCAAGAAAACACTGCAAGTAACAGTCCGCACTGGGATGGGCGCCCAGCATCCTCTACGGACTAGGAGAAAAGGATTTATCGGTAAATACCAAAATCCTATTTTCTCTTACGTCCTAGAGGATGCTGGGGACTCCAAAAAGGACCATGGGGTTTCTACCAAAGCTCCAGAACCGGCGGGAGAGTGCGGACGACTCTGCAGCACCGACTGAGCAAACGCAAGGTCCTCATCAGCCAGGGTATCAAACTTATAGAACTTAGCAAAAGTGTTTGAACCCGACCAAGTAGCTGCTCGGCAAAGCTGCAACGCCGAAACGCCTCGGGCAGCTGCCCAAGATGAGCCCACTTTTCTGGTAGAATGGGCTTTTACTGACTTCGGCACCGGTAGTCCGGCCGAAGAATGAGCCTGCTGAATCGTACTACAAATCCAGTGTGCAATAGTCTGTTTTGAAGCAGGATGACCAATTTTGTTGGAAGCATACAAGACAAAAAGCGCCTCAGTTTTTCTGGCAACAGCTGTCCTAGTGACGTACATCTTCAACGCTCTTACAACATCCAGAGATTTTGGAATCGCCACAGCCTCCGTAGCCACCGGGACCACAATAGGTTGGTTAATGTGAAATGAAATGAAAAATCAAGTACGGGCTCTTATGAGATAAGGCCGCCAACTCCGACACCCGCCTGGCAGACACCAGTGCCAACAGCATAACTTCCTTCCAAGTGAGAAATTTCAATTCAACCTTACGCAAAGGTTCAAACCAGGAAGACATGAGAAACCTTAAAACCACATCTAGCTCCCATGGAGCTACAGGAGGCACAAACGGAGGATTGATATGCATTACTCCTTTCACAAAAGTCTGAACCTCTGGGAGTACAGCTAATTCTTTTTTAAAGAAAATAGACAAAGCCGAAATCTGCACTTTGATGGAACCTAATTTCAGGCCTGCGTCTACTCTCGCCTATAAAAAGTGGAGAAAGCGCCCCAAGTGAAAATCTTCCGCAGGAGCCATTTTAGACTCACCAGGAAACATACTTTCTCCAAATACGGTGATAATGTTTCACCGTAACCTATTTCCTAGCCTTAACGAGAGTTGGAATGACCTCCCTGGGGAAACCCTTACGAGCCAAGATCTGGCGCTCAACCTCCATGCCGACAAACGCAGCCACGGTAAGTCTGGAAACACGCATGGACCCTGCAACAACAGGTCCTCTCTTAGAGGAAGCGGCCAAGGATCTTCCACCAGTAATTCCTGAAGATCCGGGTACCAGGCCCTTCTTGGCCAATCTGGGATGACGAGAATCGCCTGAACCCTTGCTCGTCGAATGATCCCCAGTACCTTTGGAATGAGAGGAAGTGGAGGGAACACATACACCGACTGGAACACCCACGGAGACACCAGGGCGTCCACTGCACTGGCTTGGGGGTCCCTTGACCTGGAACAATACCTCGGGAGCTTCTTGTTGAGACGAGACGCCATCATGTCGATCAACTGAATTCCCCAACGTTTTGTCACCAATGCAAATACCTCTTGGTGAAGAGCCGACTCTCCCGGATGGAGATGGTGTCTGCTGAGGAAATCTGCTTCCCAGTTGTCCACTCCCGGTAGGAAGACTGCTGACAGTGCGCTCACGTGTTGTTCAGCCCAGCGAAGGATTCTTGTGTCCTCCGCCATTGCCGCTCTGCTCCTTGTTCCGCCTTGACGGTTTATATGTGCCACCGCTGTGATGTTGTCTGACTGTACCAGGACAGGTCGACCCTGAAGAAGGCTTCTTGCTTGCAGCAGGCAGTTGTTAATGGCTCTTAACTCGAGAACATTTATGTGGAGACAGGCTTCCTGGAGCGACCATTTACCCTGGAAGTTCCTTCCTTGGGTGACTGCGCCCCAGCCCCGGAGACTTGCATCTGTTGTCCGAAGTACCTAATCCTGGATACCGAATCGGTGTCCACCTAGGAGGTGAGGACTTTGTAGCCACCACAGGAGAGAAATTCTGACTTATCTTCCGGTGCATGTGCAGGTGAGACCCGGACCATTTGCTCAGCAAGTCCCACTGAAATACCCGGGCATGAAACCTGCCAAATGGAATGGCTTCGTACGCCGCAACCATTTTCCCCAGAACCCGAGTACAGTGATGGATCGACACACTCGTCGGCCTCAGAAGTTCCCTGACCATCATCTGCAGTTCCAGAGCTTTTTCTTCTGGAAGAAATCCTTTCTGTAAATCCGTGTCCAGAACCATGCCCAGAAAAGTCAGCCGAGTGGTTGGAATCAACTGAGATCTTGGCAAATTGAGTACCCAACTGTGCTGTCGCAGAACCGACAGTGACAAATTTACACTTCTCAGCAACCGTTCCTTGGCCCTCGCCTTTATCAGGAGATCGTCCAAGTACGGGATAATTGTAACCCCTTGTTTGCGAAGGAGAACCATCATTTCCGCCCTGACTTTGGTGAAAATCCTCAGAGCCGTGGAAAGCCCAAACGGCAACGTCTGAAATTGCTAATGAGAATCCTGTATCGCAAACCTGAGGAAGGCCTGATGTGAAGGACATATCGGGACATGTAAGTAGGCATCCTTTATGTCGACTGACGCCATAAAATCCCCCCTTCCAGGCTGGCAATTACCGCTCGAAGAGATTCCATCTTGAACTTGAAAACTTTCAAGTATGGATTGAGGGATTTTAGATTTAGAATTGGTCTGACCGAACCGTCCGGTTTCGGCACAACAAAGAGGCTCGAGTAGAACCCCTCTCCACGTTGGGGCGAGGGAACGGGAACAATGACCCTCTGTAGACACAATTTATGTATCGCTGCCAGCACCACCTCCCTGTCCGGAAGAGCTACTGGTAACGCCAAAATGAAGAACCGGTGAGGGGGTATCTCCCGAAACTCCAGCTTGTATCCCTGAGACACAATGTCTAGGACCCAAGGATCCAGGTCTGATTGAATCCAGACCTGACTGAATATTTGTAGACGGCCCCCCACCGGTCCGGACTCCCCCAGGGAAGCCCCAGCGTCATGCGGTGGTCTTGGTAGAAGCAGGGGAGGACTTTTGGTCCTGGGCGCCTGACACTGCAGGTGGTTTCCTTCCCCTTCCTCTACCTTTTGAAGCGAGGAAGGACGAACCTTTTCCACGCCTGTATTTATTGTACGAAAGGACTGCATCTGCTGATGTGGTGCCTTTTTCTGTTGTGTGGGAACATAAGGAAGAAAAGAGGACTTACCCGCAGTCGCGGTCGAGACCAGGTCAGCCAAGCCGTCCCCAAACAAGACAGTACCTTTGAAGGGTAACGCTTCCATAGCCCTCTTGGAGTCGGCATCAGCATTCCATTGATGGATCCACAAAGCCCTCCTGGCTGATATCGACATGGCATTGGCTCTTGATCCCAAGAGACAGACGAGACATCCCTCGCCGCATCCTTCAGGTAATCTGCAGCGTCCTTGATATAACCAAGAGTCAAAAGAACAATTATCTTTATCAAGGGTATCCATATCATTAGCTAAATTCTCAGCCCATTTAGCAATAGCACTACTCACCCATACCGACGCCACAGCAGGTCTGAGCAATGCACCCGAATTAGCGAAAATGGACTTGAGACGTCTCCAGCTTGCGATCCGCCGGATCTTTGAGAGCTGCCGTGTCAGGAGACTGAAGCGCCACTCTTAGACAAGCGAGATAGAGCTTTGTCAACATTTGGAGACGCCTCCCATTTTTCCCTGTCATCAGAGGGGAACGGATATGCCATGTAAATCCTCTTGGGAATCTGCCACCTCTTATCCGGCGACTCCCAAGCCTTTTCACAAAGAGAATTCATTTCACGAGAGGGGGGAAACTTCACCTCAGGTTTTTTCCCCTTAAACAAGCAAATCCTTGTTTCCTGTACCGCAGGTTCATCAGAAATGTGTAAAACATCTTTTATAGCCACAATCATGTACTGAATGCTCTTAGCTAATCGTGGATGTAAAGCAGCCTCAGTGAAATCGATCTCGGAATCAGAGTCCGTGTCGGTATCCGTATCTACCACTTGAGTAAATGGTCGCTTTTGCGACCCAGATGGGGTCTGTACCTGAGACAAAGCCTCTTCCATGGACTTTTTCCACACCTGTGTCTGTGACTCAGACTTATCCAACCTCTTTGATAAAGAAGCTACATTCGAATTTATCGTACGGAGCAATGCGAGTTTATCAGGTGTCGGCTGCGTCGACAGTCCCAAATCTAGCCCCGCATCCGCTCCCCCAATAACCTCCTCTGGTGAATAACATTCAGCCTCAGACATGCCGACACGTAGTACCGACACAGATGCACAAAGAACGTACCAGCTAGGTGACAGGCCCACAATGAAGCCCAGATAGAAGACACAGAGGGAGTATGCCAGCTCACACCCCAGCGCTCATATATCCCGACAAAAGATATATGTACCCAGCGCTGCGGCCCCCCCCCCCCCCCCCTTCTGAATATCTCCCCGTTACTTGCGAGAGGAATGTGGAGGTCCCGGCAGAGTCTCCTTCAGCCGCGTGTAGAAGGAAAAGATGGCGAGTGTGAGCCGAAGCTCCGCCCCCTTCCCGGCACGCTTCGGCCCGCCAAATTTGAAAATGAAAAAAAGATGCCATCGGGGGGTTAAGAAACTGTGCCGAGGCACCGAAACCCTTCTGCCGGTCCCCGACCTCAGTAACATGCTGCTGCCCCCCCCCCCCTGCACCCTGTAACTACCGTTGGTGATGTGTGTGGGAGCATGGAGCACAGCGTTACCGCTGTGCTGTACCTTCAGTTACTGAAGTCTTCTGATCTTCTCATACTCACCCGACTTCTTTCTTCTGGCTTCTGTGAGGGGGTGACAGCGTGGCTCCGGGAACAAGCAGCTAGGCGCACCAAGTGATCGAACCCTCTGGAGCTAATGGTGTCCAGTAGCCGAGAAGCAGAGCCCTTAACTAAGAAGAAGAAGTAGGTCTGCTTCTCTCCCCTCACTCCCACGCTGCAGGGAGCCTGTAGCCAGCAGGTCTCCCTGAAAATAAAAAACCTAACAGTCTTTTCCAGAGAAACTCAGGAGAGCTCCCCTGTGAGTGTCGTCAGTCAGTCCAGGGAACAAAGTCTAACTGAGGTCTGGAGGAGGGGCATAGAGGGAGGAGCCAGTTCACACCCAGATTAAGTCTTTTCAGTGTGCCCAAGCTCCTGAGGATCCCGTCTAGACCCCATGGTCCTTTTGGAGTCCCCAGCATCCTCTAGGACGTAAGAGAAAAGTGTTTTGACGTCACAGGTTTTCTGGCTTACACCATAGTGGCAATGACCTTTTTGGAGAGCCCTTGGTCAGCTAGGATGTTCCGCTCAACTTCCATGCCGTCAAACGAAGCTGCTGTAACTCCTGGCAGACGAATGGTCCTTGTTGAAGAAGGTCCCTTCTTAGTGGTAGAGGCCAAGCAAGGGTCCTCTACGGACAAGTCCTGAAGAGCAGTGTACCACGCTCTTCAGGGGCAATCAAGATTGCTTCCACTTTGATGTCTGATCCGCTTGAGCACCCTTGGGATCAGAGGAAACAGGTAGAACAGCTGGTAAGGCCAAGGCAAAGTCAGCGCATCCACTGTGCTCGTCTGAGGGTCCCTGGTCTGTGAGCAACAGCAACAAAGCTTCTTGTTGAGACGAGAGGCCACATCGATCTGTGGGCATCCCCATCTGTTGATAATCAGTTGGAACACCTGAGGGTGTAGTCCCCACTCCCCCTGGGTGGAGGTTGTGGCAGCTTAGGAAGTCCACAGACAGCGCTCTTGCATGTCTTTCTGCCCAGAGGTGTACTCTTGACACTGCTCGCATGCAGGCCCTACTTTTAGTCAGTCGATGTACGCCACCGCGTTGTCTGACTGCACCTGGATCGCCCGTCACCTGTAGTAGATAAGACGCCTGAAGCAGAGCATTGGGAATAACCTGAAGTTCCAGAATGTTGATTGGAAGTAGGGCCTCTTGGGCAGACCACCTGCTCTGGAACTGCACCCCCTGGGTGACCGCTCTCAATCCTCTTAGACTCGCATCCGTCGTGAGGAGGATCCAATCCTGAACTCCAAAGAGTTGTCCTTACAGCAGTTTGTAAGACTGTAGCCACCACAGGAGAGAAATCCTGGCCTGGGGTGACAACTGAATCATCCGGTGCATCTGGAGATGGGAACCGGACCACTTGTACAGGACTTCCAATTGGAACGGTCTGGCAGACTTGACCATCTTCCTTGGAAGGTCTCCCCTTGAGTGACTGCGCCCCAGCCCCGGAGACTTGCATCCGTGGTTAGAAGGACCCAGTCCTGAATCCCAAACCTGCGGCCCTCCAGAAGGTGAGGCAATTGTAGCCACCAGAGGAGGAAAATCCTGGCCTTTGGCGACAGACGTATTCTCTGGTGCATGTGTAGATGAGATTCGGACCACTTGACCAGGAGATCCAGTTGGAAGGGCCGAGCATGTAACCTCCCATACTGCAGGGCCTCATAAGAGGCCACCATCTTCCCCAGAAGGCGAATGCACTGATGAAGAGACACCCGGGCTGGCTTCAGAACATCCCAGACCATTGTTTGTATCACCAACACTTTCTCCTCTGGGAGAAACACAAAGCTGGCAAGCCTGACTTGAAGAACTGGTGAGAAGGGAGATCTTGAAACTCCAGCCTGTACCCCTGGGACACAATATCCAGCAGCCAGGGGTCCAGGCCGGACGACACCCAGACGTGACTGAAATGCCCAAGTCTCGCCCCCACCTCCAAGCCGCGCGGTCCACCGTCATGCTGAGGACTTTGGCGTACCTGAAGCAGGCTTCTGTTCCTGGGAACCAGCAGCAGGTTTCTGGGATTTTGGCCGACCTCCTCTAAGAAAGGTGTTGGACGACTTGGCCTTTGTTTTAGCAGCCTGAAAGGACTGATGCAGCTGAAGAAAAAGGCTTCATAGCAGGTGCAGCTGAGGTAAGAAAAGGAGACTTACCCGCTGTAGCCGTGGAAATCCACGCATCCAACGCTTCCCCAAAAAGAGCCTGACCTGTGTAGGGTAGGGTCTCCACACCTCTCCTGGATTCCACGTCTGCAGACCACTGGCGCAGCCAAAGTCCCCTGTGAGCTGAGCCAAACATGGAAGATATCCCTGCAGCCATGGAACCCAGGTCTTTCATGGATTCCACCATAAATCCTGCGGAATCCTGAATGTTACGCAAAAACAATTCAACATCACTTTTAAACATTGTATCCAAATCCTCAAGTAATGTGCCTGACCACTTTACTATAGCTTTGGAAATCCATGCACAGGCAATAAAACGCTGTATCACTCCTGAAGCCATGTATATGGATTTGAGCGTAGTGTCAATTTTTCAATCAGCCGGTTCTTTTAACGCTGTAGATCCTGGAACAGGTAAAACCACCTTTTTGGAGAGTCTGGACACAGGTGCGTCCACTATGGGTGGGTTTTCCCCATTTTTTCCTATCCTCCTCAGGGAAGGGGAAAGCAACCAGAACCCTACTTGGGATCTGGAATTTTTCTACAGGTTTTCCCAGGCTCTCAAATACAGCATTTAATTTTTTTTAGACGCAGGGAAGGTTAGTGAGGCTTTTACTGTCTGTGAAGTAAGCCTCCTCAACCTACTCAGGTGTTGTATCAACAATATTCAACACATCTCTAATAACCGCTCATCAACTGCACCCCTTTTGCAAGAGATGCCACCCACCTCAGCACATCCCCATCACCGTCTGCCGCGTTAGAGTCGGTATCCGTGTCATCCTGCATAATCTGGACAAGAGCACGTTTGTGGGAACATACTGTAGGGGATCCTGAGCTAACAGAGCCAAACCTTTGGGGCAACCCATACCAGGTATTTGGATTTCCATATTTTGGAATATTTACATACCATAATGAGATCCTAGAGATGGGACCCAAGTCTAAACAAAGAATGCATTTGTTGTACATAGATTTTAGACATAGGCCGGGATGTATTAAGTTTGTGCAGATTTAAAATCAAAAGGTGTGTGCCCCCCCCCCCCCCCCAATGCTGTAGAAGTGTGGAAAAAGTTAGATAGTTTGAAGGAATTAAAGCCTAGATTTATCAAGCTGTGGAGAGTGATAAAGTGCCAACCAGTCAGCTCCTGTCATTTTTCAAACAGCCTGTAACATGGCAGTTAGGAGCCGATCGGCTGACACTTTAGCACAGTGCAATTTATCACTCTCCAAGGCTTGATAAATCTGGACAAACCAAGCATAAAGAAGTTTCTGGACCTCTGACCAAGCATTGGGACCTGCACATTTTCTCACTTGATGGACCCACTGTGGTAATTGTCTAACTGCAGAATAAAATTTTGCCAAAGATAGATAACCACAAATACTCCACCACCACTAGTCAGGTTCCAAGCAAAAGCAAACCCTTTTAATGACCGATGTGTCAGTGGCACCAATAGATTTTTTTCACAAAATGCACATTGGATCAGAAACTGTAGCTGGTAATGAGAATCTCATGGTAGCAGTAGAGCAATTGCTAACAGCTGCAGCATCATTAGCTTCAGTAGAAAGAATATTTTCCACATTTGGTTTGGTGCAGTCATAACAGAGAAACTGCTTGAGTACTGACAAAACTGCAAGTGTATTTTAAGGTGTTCAAAAAAGAAAAACCTAATGTGTTGTCTTATACGGACTCATAAATCAGACTAGGCAATTGCCAACTACTGGAACTTATCATTGCCGTTTCTTTCCTTTTGCAGTTTGTGTGTAGTTTGCCGAGCCATGCCATATGGTGACACTAATATATAATTTAAAATCAATTGAAAGTTGCTGTATGAAAATAATTTTGTAATCTCTCTCACACACCCTGGATGTTGCAGATAATGCTGGCCAGGAAATTAATGCACCCCATTCGATATTCTAAATCTGTGTCTGTTTCTCGGAACTTGGCCAGTGTAATGGCTATTTCCCCAACTTCAGTATTGGATTCGAGGTTTTGCAGTATTTAGGAGTAGAGAACATCAGATATTTTCAGATGCACCGGAATGAGTCTCCGTACAGGAGGACCATCGTATCATTGAAAGTCACCCATTGACCCACAAAAGTCCCATGATTAAAGCAACAAACCCCCTAAATACCCAGTCCTCCAGGACACAGAAGCAGCTTCTAAGATGAAGTGCAGCATGCCTATATTGACTGTAATAGCACCTGTATATACACACACGATATGCTACACTGTATTTTAAGCCAAACACTGGAACAGTCACATTACACACAGAAAATAGCCATGCCGCATATCATTTAAATCAGCATAAGCTGCTTGTGCATCCTAATACATAAACAGCGGCAAATGGACAATTTACCATTACTGGCTCCCATTACATCCTGGCCATACCACGAAGGTAATTGTACGCAATCATTTTGACATTGTGTACACTGAGCCATCAGAAATCAAATGTTTCACTATCCCAATCATGCTCTCAAGAGTCCATACTTTGGAATTTTGGATATGGAGGACTCAACCTGTATAACGAATATAATCAAGAAAGCCCAATTTGAAATACTTACAGAAAGCAAATCAATCCCTTCTTTATCAATGTTCTTCACGCTAGCAGACAGGCCGCCTCCTTTCCATTTAGGAAATGTGTTCTTGTAGTCTTGCAGCGACTCCACATCTGGCCATACTTCATTGTTGGGTGTTCCCAAAGCTCTGTTGAAAGTTACTTGCATGAGTTATAGGTTTCATCTACTTACAGCTTACTATAAGCAGTTCTTCGTATTCAAGAATCACTCAGACATAGCTTTATGGGGCTTTCTCCCGTATCATTAACAGTAATGTGTATATAGTACAGCACTATCAGTGATCACAAAAAATAAGAATTTACTTACCGATAATTCTATTTCTCGGAGTCCGTAGTGGATGCTGGGGTTCCTGAAAGGACCATAGGGAATAGCGGCTCCGCAGGAGACAGGGCACAAAAAGTAAAGCTTTTCCAGATCAGGTGGTGTGCACTGGCTCCTCCCCCTATGACCCTCCTCCAGACTCCAGTTAGGTACTGTGCCCGGACGAGCGTACACAATAAGGGAGGATTTTGAATCCCGGGTAAGACTCATACCAGCCACACCAATCACACCGTACAACTTGTGATCTAAACCCAGTTAACAGTATGATAACAAAAGGAGCCTCTGAAAGACGGCTTCCTACAACAATAACCCGATTTTTGTAACAATAACTATGTACAAGTATTGCAGAATAATCCGCACTTGGGATGGGCGCCCAGCATCCACTACGGACTCCAAGAAATAGAATTATCGGTAAGTAAATTCTTATTTTCTCTATCGTCCTAGTGGATGCTGGGGTTCCTGAAAGGACCATGGGGATTATACCAAAGCTCCCAAACGGGCGGGAGAGTGCGGATGACTCTGCAGCACCGAATGAGAGAACTCCAGGTCCTCTTTTGCCAGGGTATCAAATTTGTAAAATTTTACAAACGTGTTCTCCCCCGACCACGTAGCTGCTCGGCAGAGTTGTAATGCCGAGACCCCTCGGGCAGCCGCCCAAGATGAGCCCACCTTCCTTGTGGAATGGGCATTTACATATTTTTTGCTGTGGCAAGCCTGCCACAGAATGTGCAAGCTGAATTGTACTACAAATCCAACGAGCAATAGTCTGCTTAGAAGCAGGAGCACCCAGCTTGTTGGGTGCATACAGGATAAACAGCAAGTCAGATTTCCTGACTCCAGCCGACCTGGAAACTATATTTTCAGGGCCCTGACAACATCCAGCAACTTGGAGTCCTCCAAGTCCCTAGTAGCCGCAGGCACCACAATAAGCTGGTTCAGGTGAAACGCTGACACCACCTTAGGGAGAAACTGGGGACGAGTCCACAGCTTTGCTCTGTCCGAATGGACAATCAGATATGGCTTTGTGAGATAAAGCCGCCAATTCTGACACTCGCCTGGCCGAGGCCAGGACCAACAGCATGGTCACTTTCCATGTGAGATATATCAAATCCACAGATTTGAGTTGTTTAAAACAATGTGATTTTAGGAATCCCAAACTACGTTGAGATCGCCCAGTGCCACTGGAGACATCAAAAAGGGGTTGTATATGCAGTACTCCCTTAACAACTTCTGGACTTCAGGAACTGAAGCCAATTTCTTTCTGGAAGAAAATCGACCGGTCGAAATTTGAACCTTAATGGACCCCAATTTGAGACCCATATACACTCCTGCTTGCAGGAATGTAGGAATTAACCTAGTTGAAATTCTTCCGTGGAGCCTTCCTGGCCTCACACCATGGAACATATTTTCACCTAAGCGGTGATAATGTTGTGCGGTCACCTCCTTCCTGGCTCTGACCAGGGTAGGGATGACCTCTTCCGGAATGCCTTTTTCCCTTAGGATCCGGCGTTCACCCGCCCTGGCGTCAACGCAGCTGCGGTAAGTCATGGAACAGACATGATTCTTGCTGAATCAAGATCCTTTCTAGTATCTCTTGAAGTTCCGGGTACCAAGTTCTTCTTGGCCCAAACCGGAACCACGAGTATAGTTCTTACTCCTCTCCTTCCTATCATTCTCCATACACTGGGTATGAAAGGCAGAGGAGGGAACACATACACCGACTGGTACACCCACGGTGTTACCAGAGCGTCCCAGCTATTGCATGAGGGTCTCTAGACCTGGCGCTTCATGTGGGACGCCATCATAACCACCTTTGGTCTTTCCCAACGGTTTACAAACATGTGGAAACTTCCAGATGAAGTTCCCACTTTTCCGGGTGGAATTCATTTATGCTGAGGAAATCTTCCTAGTTGTCCACTCCCGGAATGAACACTGCTGACAGTGTTATCACATGATCTTTCGCCCAGCGAAGAATCCTTGCTGTCATTGCCCTCCTGCTTCTTGTGCCGCCCCGTCTGTTTACGTGGGCGACTGCCATGATGATGTCCTACTGGATCAGCACCGGTTGACTTTGAAGCAGAGGTCTTCCTAGGCTCAGAGCATCGTAAATTGCCCTTAGCTCCAGTATATTCATGTGGAGAGAAATCTCCAGACTTGACCACACTTCCTTGGAAATTTCTTCCTTGTGTGACTGTTCCCCAGCCTCTCAGGCTGGCATCCGTGGTCACCAGAACACAGTCCTGAATGCTGAATGTGCTGCCCTCTAGAAGATGAGCACTCTGCAGCCCCCACAGAAGAGACACCCTTGTCCTTGGAGACAGGGTTATCCGCTGATGCATCTGAAGATGCGATCCGGACCATTCGTCCAGCAAATCCCCCTGAAAAGTTTTTGCGTGAGATCTGCCGAATGGAATCGCTTCGTAAGAAGCCACCATTTTTCCCAGGACTCCTGTGCATTGATGCACTGATACTTGGCCTGGATTTAGGAGGTTTCTGACTAGGTCGGATAACTCCCTGGCTTTCCCCTCCAGGAGAAATACCTCTTTCTGGACTATGCCCAGAATCATTCCTAGGAACAGCAGACGTATCATCGGAAAACAGCTGCGATTTTTGGAATATTTAGAATCCACTCGTGCTGTCGTAGAACTACTTTAGATAGTTCTTTTCCGACCTCCAACTGTTCTCTGGAAACTTGTCCCTTTCAGGATATCGTCCAAGTAAGGGATAATTTAGATGCCTTCTTCTTTTAAGAATCATCTTTTCGGCCATTACCTTGGTAAAGGCCCGGGGTGCCGTGGATAATTCAACGGCAGCGTCTGAAACTGATATTGACAGTTCTGTATCACGAACCAGAGGTACCCTTGTTGAGAAGGGCAAATTTGGACATGGAGGTAATCCTTGATGTCCAGGGACACCATATAGTCCCCTTTATTCCGGTTCTCTATCACTGCTCTGAGTGACTCCATCTTGATTTGAACCTTTTTATGTAAGTGTTCAAAGATTTCAGATTTAGACTATGTCTCACCAAGCCGTCTGGCTTAAGTACCACAATATAGTGTGGAGGACTAATACCCTTTTCCTTGTTGTAGGAGGGGTACTTTGATTATCACCTGCTGGAAATACAGCTTGTGAATTTTTTCCCAATACTGCCTCCTTGTCGGAGGGAGCCGTTGGTAAAGCAGGCTTCAGGAACCTGCGAGGAAAAAATGTCTCGACTCTCCAATCTGTACCCCTGGGATAATACTTGTATGATCTAGGGGTCAACTTGCGAGTGATCCCACTGCGCGCTGAGACTCTTGAGACTACCCCCCCACTGGTGGAGGGCTTCTTTTCCTGGGAAGGGGCTGCCTGCTGCAGTCTACTTCCCTTTCCTCTATGTCTGGGCAGATATGACTGGCCTTTTGCCCGCTTGCCCACATGGGAACGGAAGGATTGAGGCTGAAAAGACAGTGTCTTTTTCTGCTGAGATGTAACTTGGGGTAAAAAAGGTTGGATTTCCCAGCTGTGGCCGTGGCCCCCAGGTCCGACGGACCGACCCCAAATAACTCCTTCCCTTTATACGGCAATACTTCCATGTGCCGTATGGGATCTGTATCACCTGACCACTGTCGTGTCCATGACATCTTCTGGGAGATATGGACAACGCACTTATCTTGATGCCAGAGTGCAAATATCCCTCTGTGCATCTCGCATACATATATATAGAATGCATCCTATTAAATGCTCTATATCAATAAAATATTTTTAGTCAGGGAATTCGACCAAGCCAACCCAGCACTGCATCTCCAGGCTGATGGCGATCGCTGGTCGCAGTATAACCACCGTCTGTGTGTATATACTTTTTAGGATATTTTTCCAGCTGCCTATCAGCTGGCTCCTTGAGGGCGGCCGTATTTGGAGACGGTAACGCCACTTGATAAGCGTGTGAGCGCCTTATCCACCCTAATGGGTGTTTCCCAACGCGCCCTAACTTCTGGCGGGAAAAGGTATAACGCCAATATTTGCTATCGGGGTAAACCCACGCATCATCACACACTTCATTTTATTTTATCTGATTCAGGAAAAACTACAGGTAGTTTTTTCACTTCCACATAATACCCTTTTTTGTGGTACTTGTAGTATCAGAAATATGTAACAGCTCCTTCATTGCCCTTAACGTGTGGCCCTAATGAGGAATACGTTTGTTTATTCACCGTCGACACTGGATTCAGTGTCCGTGTCTGTGTCGACCGACTGAGGTAAATGGGCGTTTTTTATAAAAAAACCCTGACGGTGTTTCTGAGACGCCTGGACCGTTACTAATTGTTTGTCGGCCGTCTCATGTCGTCAACCGACCTTGCAGCGTGTTGACATTCTCACGTAATTCCCTAAATAAGCCATCCATTCCGGTGTCGACTCCCTAGAGAGTGACATCACCATTACAGGCAATTTCTCCGCCTCCTCCAGCATCGTCCTCATACATGTCGACACACACGTACCGACACACAGCACACACACCTGGAATGCTCTGACAGAGGACAGGACCCCACTAGCCCTTTGGAGAGACAGAGGGAGAGTTTGCCAGCACACACCAAAAACCGCTATAATTACATAGGGACAACCTTATATAAGTGTTTCTCCCTAATAGCATCTTTATATATATATATTTATATCGCCAATTTGTGCCCCCCCTCTCTGTTTAAACCCTGTTTCTGTAGTGCAGTGCAGGGGAGAGCCTGGGAGCCTTCTCTCCAGCCTTTCTGTGAGAGAAAAAATGGCGCTGTGTGCTGAGGAGATAGGCCCCGCCCCTTTTACGGCGGGCTCGTCTCCCGCTCTTTAGTGAAGTTTGGCAGGGGTTAAATATCTCCATATAGCCTCTGGGGGCTATATGTGAGGTATTTTTAGCCAGTATATAGGTTTACATTTGCCTCCCAGGGCGCCCCCCCCCAGCGCCCTGCACCCTCAGTGACAGCGTGTGAAGTGTGCTGAGAGGAAAATGGCGCACAGCTGCAGTGCTGTGCGCTACCTTTAGAAGACTGTCAGAGTCTTCAGCCGCCGATTCTGGACCTCTTCTAACTTCAGCATCTGCAAGGGGGCCGGCGGCGCGGCTCCGGTGACCATCCAGGCTGTACCTGTGATCGTCCCTCTGGAGCTAATGTCCAGTAGCCAAGAAGCCAATCCATCCTGCACGCAGGTGAGTTCACTTCTTCTCCCCTCAGTCCCTCGTTGCAGTGATCCTGTTGCCAGCAGGACTCACTGTAAAATAAAAAACCTAAGCTAAACTTTCTCTAAGCAGCTCTTTAGGAGAGCCACCTAGATTGCACCCTTCTCGGCCGGGCACAAAAATCTAACTGGAGTCTGGAGGAGGGTCATAGGGGGAGGAGCCAGTGCACACCACCTGATCTGGAAAAGCTTTACTTTTTGTGCCCTGTCTCCTGCGGAGCCGCTATTCCCCATGGTCCTTTCAGGAACCCCAGCATCCACTAGGACGATAGAGAAATACGCTATAGCGCATATTTTACCCCAAAATTTATGGTGGGGACACAAATAAATAAAAAAAAAAAGAATTTACTCACCGGTAATTCTATTTCTCTGACGTCCTAGTGGATGCTGGGAACTCCGTAAGGACCATGGGGAATAGCGGCTCCGCAGGAGACTGGGCACAAAAAGTAAAAGCTTTAGACTAGCTGGTGTGCACTGGCTCCTCCCCCTATGACCCTCCTCCAAGCCTCAGTTAGATTTTTGTGCCCGAACGAGAAGGGTGCAAGCTAGGTGGCTCTCCTGAGCTGCTTAGAAGTAAAAGTTTAAATAGGTTTTTTATTTTCAGTGAGTCCTGCTGGCAACAGGCTCACTGCATCGTGGGACTAAGGGGAGAAGAAGCGAACTCACCTGACTGCAGAGTGGATTGGGCTTCTTGGCTACTGGACATTAGCTCCAGAGGGACGATCACAGGTTCAGCCTGGATGGGTCCCGGAGCCGCGCCGCCGGCCCCCTTACAGAGCCAGAAGAGCGAAGAGGTCCGGAGAAAGCGGCGGCAGAAGACGTTCCTGTCTTCAAATAAGGTAGCGCACAGCAATGCAGCTGTGCGCCATTGCTCTCAGCACACTTCACACTCCGGTCACTGAGGGTGCAGGGCGCTGGGGGGGAGCGCCCTGAGACGCAATATAAACGATATAAAAACCTTATATGCCTAAAAAAAATGCATCACATATAGCTCCTGGGCTATATGGATGCATTTATCCCCTGCCAGTTTCCTGAAAAAAGCGGGAGAAAAGGCTGCCGTGAAGGGGGCGGAGCCTTTCTCCTCAGCACACAAGCGCCATTTTCTTTCACAGCTCCGCTGGAAGGACAGCTCCCTGACTCTCCCCTGCACTACAGAAACAGGGTAAAACAGAGAGGGGGGCACTATTGGCAGCTAATATATAAATACAGCAGCTATAACAGGGAGTAACACTTATATAAGGTTATCCCTGTGTGTGTGTGTGTATATATATATATATATATATATATATATATATATATATATATATATATATATATATATATATATATATATATATATATATATATATATATATATATATATATATAGCGCTCTGGTGTGTGCTGGCAAACTCTCCCTCTGTCTCCCCAAAGGGCTAGTGGGGTCCTGTCCTCTATCAGAGCATTCCCTGTGTGTGTGCTGGGTGTCGGTACGATTGTGTCGACATGTATGAGGAAAATGATGTGGAAGCAGAGCAATTGCCTGTGTTAGTGACCCCCTAGGGAGTCGACACCTGTCTGGATGGTAGTAATTAAAGAATTACGTGACAATGTCAGCACTTTGCAAAAAACTGTTGACGACATGAGACAGCCGACAAATCAATTAGTGCCTGTTCAGGCGTCTCAGACACCGTCAGGGGCGCTAAAACGCCCGTTACCTCAGATGGTCGACACAGACCCCGACACGGATACTGAATCCAGTGTCGACGGTGACGAGACAAACGTAATGTCCAGTAGGGCCACACGTTACATGATCACGGCAATGAAGGAGGCATTGAACATTTCTGACACTACAAGTACCACAAAAAAGGGTATTATGTAGGGTGTGAAAAAACTACCAGTGGTTTTTCCTGAGTCAGATGAATTAAATGAGGTGTGTGATAAAGCGTGGGTTTCCCACGATAAAAAACTGATTTCTAATAAATTATTGGCACTATACCCTTTCCCGCCAGAGGTTAGGGCACGTTGGGAAACACCCCCTAGGGTAGATAAGGCGCTCACACGCTTATCAAAACAAGTGGCGTTACCGTCTCCTGATACGGCCGCTCTCAAGGAACCAGCTGATAGAAGGCTGGAAAATATCTTAAAAAGGTATATACACACATACCGGTGTTATACTGCGACCAGCGATCGCCTCAGCCTGGATGTGCAGCGCTGGAGTGGCTTGGTCGGATTCCCTGACTGAAAATATTGATACCCTGGATAGGGACAGTATATTATTAACTATAGAGCATTTAAAGGATGCATTACTATATATGCGAGATGCACAGAGGGATATTTGCACCCTGGCATCTAGAGTAAGTGCGATGTCCATTTCTGCCAGAAGAACGTTATGGACGCGACAGTGGTCAGGTGATGCGGATTCCAAACGACATATGGAAGTATTGCCGTATAAAGGGGAGGAGTTATTTGGGGTCGGTCTATCGTACCTGGTGGCCACAGCAACGGCTGGAAAATCCACCTTTTTACCCCAGGTCACCTCTCAGCAGAAAAAGACACCGTCTTTTCAAACCCAGTCCTTTCGTCCCTATAAGGGCAAGAGGGAAAAAGGCCGCTCGTTCCTGCCCCGGGGCAGAGGAAGGGGAAAAAGACTGCACCATGCAGCCTCTTCCCAGGAGCAGAAGCCCTCCCCCGCTTCTGCCAAATCCTCAGCATGACGCTGGGGCTCTGCAAGCAGACTCGGGCACGGTGGGGGGCCGTCTCAAGAATTTCAGCACGCAGTGGGCTCACTCGCAAGTGGACCCCTGGATCCTGCAGGTAGTATCACAGGGGTACAAATTGGAATTCGAGACGTCTCCCCCTCGCCGGTTCCTGAAGTCTGCTCTACCAACGTCTCCCTCCGACAGGGAGGCAGTATTGGAAGCCATTCACAAGCTGTATTCCCAGCAGGTGATAATCAAGGTACCCCTCCTACAACAGGGAAAGGGGTATTATTCCACGCTGTTTGTGGTACCGAAGCCGGACGGCTCGGTAAGACCAATTTTAAATCTAAAATCTTTGAACACTTACATAAAAAGGTTCAAATTCAAGATGGAGTCACTCAGAGCAGTGATAGCGAACCTGGAAGAAGGGGACTATATGGTATCTCTAGACATCAAGGATGCTTATCTCCATGTCCCAATCTACCCTTCTCACCAAGGGTACCTCAGGTTTGTGATACAAAACTGTCATTATCAGTTTCAGACGCTGCCGTTTGGATTGTCCACGGCACCACGGGTCTTTACCAAGGTAATGGCCGAAATGATGATTCTTCTTCGAAGAAAAGGTGTATTAATTATCCCTTACTTGGACGATCTCCTGATAAGGGCAAGGTCCAGGGAACAGTTAGAGGTCGGAGTAGCACTATCTCAGGTAGTGCTACGTCAGCACGGGTGGATTCTAAATATCCCAAAATCACAGCTGATTCCGACAACACGTCTACTGTTCCTAGGGATGATTCTGGACACAGTCCAGAAAAAGGTGTTTCTCCCGGAGGAGAAGGCCAGGGAGTTATCCGAGCTAGTCAGGAACCTCCTAAAACCAGGACAAGTGTCAGTGCATCAGTGCACGAGAGTCCTGGGAAAAACGGTGGCTTCTTACGAAGCGATTCCATTCGGAAGATTCCATGCAAGAACTTTTCAGTGGGATCTGCTGGACAAATGGTCCGGATCGCATCTTCAGATGCATCAGCGGATAACCCTATCTCCAAGGACAAGGGTATCTCTCCTGTGGTGGTTACAGAAGGCTCATCTTCTAGAGGGCCGCAGATTCGGCATTCAGGATTGGATGCTGGTAACCACGGATGCCAGCCTGAGAGGCTGGGGAGCAGTCACACAGGGAAGAAATTTCCAGGGCTTGTGGTCAAGCATGGAAACGTCTCTTCACATAAATATCCTAGAGCTAAGGGCCATTTACAATGCCCTAAGTCAAGCAAGGCCTCTGCTTCAGGGTCAACCGGTATTGATCCAGTCGGACAACATCACGGCTGTCGCCCACGTAAACAGAAAGGGCGGCACAAGAAGCAGGAGGGCAATGGCAGAAGCTGCAAGGATTCTCCGCTGGGCGGAAAAATAAGAATTTACTTACCGATAATTCTATTTCTCGGAGTCCGTAGTGGATGCTGGGGTTCCTGAAAGGACCATGGGGAATAGCGGCTCCGCAGGAGACAGGGCACAAAAGTAAAGCTTTCCGATCAGGTGGTGTGCACTGGCTCCTCCCCCTATGACCCTCCTCCAAGCCAGTTAGGTACTGTGCCCGGACGAGCGTACACAATAAGGGAGGAATTTTGAATCCCGGGTAAGACTCATACCAGCCACACCAATCACACCGTACAACTTGTGATCTAAACCCAGTTAACAGTATGATAACAGCGGAGCCTCTGAAAAGATGGCTCACAACAATAATAACCCGATTTTTGTAACTATGTACAAGTATTGCAGATAATCCGCACTTGGGATGGGCGCCCAGCATCCACTACGGACTCCGAGAAATAGAATTATCGGTAAGTAAATTCTTATTTTCTCTATCGTCCTAGTGGATGCTGGGGTTCCTGAAAGGACCATGGGGATTATACCAAAGCTCCCAAACGGGCGGGAGAGTGCGGATGACTGCAGCACCGAATGAGAGAACTCCAGGTCCTCCTTAGCCAGGGTATCAAATTTGTAGGATTTTACAAACGTGTTTGCCCCTGACTAAATAACCGCTCGGCAAAGTTGTAAAGCCGAGACCCCTCGGGCAGCCGCCCAAGATGAGCCCACCTTCCTTGTGGAATGGGCATTTACATATTTTGGCTGTGGCAGGCCTGCCACAGAATGTGCAAGCTGAATTGTATTACACATCCAACTAGCAATAGTCTGCTTAAAAGCAAGAGCACCCAGTTTGTTGGGTGCATACAGGATAACAGCAAGTCAGTTTTCCTGACTCCAGCCGTCCTGGAACCTATATTTTCAGGGCCCTGACAACATCTAGCAACTTGGAGTCCTCCAAGTCCCTAGTAGGTGCAAGGCACCACAATAAGCTGGTTCAGGTGAAACACTGACACCACCTTAGGGAGAGAACTGGGGACGAGTCCGCAGCTCTGCCCTGTCCGAATGGACAAACAAATATGGGCTTTTTTGAGAAAAAAACCACCAATTTGACACTCGCCTGGTCCAGGCCAGGGCCAAGAACATGGTCACTTTTCATGTGAGATGCTTCAAATCCACAGATTTGACTGGTTTTAAACCAATGTGATTTGAAGAATCCCAGAACTACGTTGAGATCCCACAGTGCCACTGGAGGCACAAAAGAGGGTTGTATATGCAATACTCCCTTGACAAAGTTCTGGACTTCAGGAACTGAAGCCAATTCTTTCTGGAAGAAAATTGACAGGGCCGAAATTTGAACCTTAATGGACCCCAATTTGAGGCCCATAGACACTCCTGTTTGCAGGAAATGCAGGAATCGACCGAGTTGAAATTTCTTTGTGGGGCCTTCCTGGCCTCACACCACGCAACATATTTTCGCCACATGTGGTGATAATGTTGTGCGGTCACCTCCTTTCTGGCTTTGACCAGGGTAGGAATGACCTCTTCCGGAATGCCTTTTTCCCTTAGGATCCGGCGTTCCACCGCCATGCCAACAAACGCAGCTGCGGTAAGTCTTGGAACAGACATGGTACTTGCTGAAGCAAGTCCCTTCTTAGCGGCAGAGGCCATAAGACCTCTGTAAACATCTCTTGAAGTTCCGGGTACCAAGTCCTTCTTGGCCAATCCGGAGCCATGAGTATAGTTCTTACTCCTCTACGTCTTATAATTCTCAGCACCTTAGGTATGAGAAGCAGAGGAGGGAACACATACACCGACTGGTACACCCACGGTGTTACCAGAACGTCCACAGCTATTGCCTGAGGGTCTCTTGACCTGGCGCAATACCTGTCCCGTTTTTTGTTCAGACGGGACGCCATCATGTCCACCTTTGGTATTTCCCAACGGTTTACAATCATGTGGAAAAAACTTCCCGATGAAGTTTCCACTCTCCCGGGTGGAGGTCGTGCCTGCTGAGGAAGTCTGCTTCCCAGTTTCCATTCCCGGGATGAAACACTGCTGACAGTGCTATCACATGATTTTCCGCCCAGCGAAAAGTCCTTGCAGTTTTTGCCATTGCCCTCCTGCTTCTTGTGTCGCCCTGTCTGTTTACGTGGGCGACTGCCGTGATGTTTTTCCCACTGGATCAATACCGGCTGACCTTGAAGCAGAGGTCTTGCTAAGCTTAGAGCATTATAAATTTACCCTTAGCTCCAGTATATTTATGTGGAGAAAAGTCTCCAGACTTGATCACACTCCCTGGAAATTTTTTCCTTGTGTGACTGCTCCCCAGCCTCTCGGGCTGGGCTCCGTGGTCACCAGCATCCAATCCTGAATGCCGAATCTGCGGCCCTCTAGAAGATGAGCACTCTATAACCACCACAGGAGAGACACCCTTGTCCTTGGATATAGGGTTATCCGCTGATGCATCTGAAGATGCGATCCGGACCATTTGTCCAGCAGATCCCACTGAAAAGTTCTTGCGTGAAATCTGCCGAATGGAATTGCTTCGTAGGAAGCCACCATTTTCTACCAGGACCCTTGTGCAATGATGCACTGTTTTTAGGAGGTTCCTGACTAGTTCGGATAACTCCCTGGCTTTCTCTTTCGGGAGAAACACCTTTTTCTGGACTGTGTCCAGAATCATCCCTAGGCACAGCAGACGTGTCGTCGGGATCAGCTGCGATTTTGGAATATTTAGAATCCACCCGTGCTGTTGTAGCAGTATCCGAGATAGTGCTACTCCTACCTCCAACTGTTCCCTGGACTATGCCCTTATCAGGAGATCGTCCAAGTAAGGGATAATTAAGACGCCTTTTCTTCGAAGAAGAATCATTTCGGCCATTACCTTAGTAAAGACCCGGGGTGCCGTGGACAATCCAAACGGCAGCGTCTGAAACTGATAGTGACAGTTCTGCACCACGAACCTGAGGTACCCTTAGTGAGAAGGGCAAATTTGGGACATAGAGGTAAGCATCCCTGATGTCCCGGGACACTATATAGTCCCCTTCTTCCTGTTCGTTATCACTGCTCTGAGTGACTCCATCTTGATTTGAACCTTTGTAAGTGTTCAAAAAATTTTTAGATTTAGAATAAGTCTCACCTAGCCTTCTGGCTTCAGTACCACAATATAGTGTGGAATAATACCCCTTTTCTTGTAGTAGGAGGGGTAATTTAATTATCACCTGCTGGGAATACAGCTTGTGAATTTTTTCCCATACTGCCTCCTTGTCGGAGGGAGACCTTGGTAAAGCAGACTTCAGGAGCCTGCGAAGGGGAAACGTCTCGACATTCCAATCTGTACCCCTGGGATACTACTTGTAGGATCCAGGGGTCCTGTACGGTCTCAGCGCCATGCTGAGAACTTGTCAGAAGCGGTGGAACGCTTCTGTTCCTGGGAATGGGCTGCCTGCTGCAGTCTTCTTCCCTTTCCTCTATCCCTGGGCAGATATGATCTTATAGGGACGAAAGGACTGAGGCTGAAAAGACGGTGTCTTTTTCTGCAGAGATGTGACTTAGGGTAAAAACAGTGGATTTTCCAGCAGTTGCCGTGGCCACCAGGTCCGATGGACCGACCCCAAATAACTCCTCTTCCTTTATACGGCAATACACCTTTGTGCCATTTGGAATCTGCATCACCTGACAACTGTCGTGTCCATAACATCTTCTGGCAGTTATTGACATCGCATTTACTCTTGATGCCAGAGTGCAAATATCCCTCTGTGCATCTCGCATATATAGAAATGCATCCTTTAAATGCTCTATAGTCAATAAAATACTGTCCCTGTCAAGGGTATCAATATTTTTAGTCAGGGAATCCGACCAAGCCACCCCAGCTCTGCACATCCAGGCTGAGGCGATCGCTGGTCGCAGTATAACACCAGTATGTGTGTATATACTTTTTATGATATTTTCCAGCCTCCTGTCAGCTGGTCCTTGAGGACGGCCCTATCTATAGACGGTACCCGCCACTTGTTTTGATAAGCGTGAGCGCCTTATCCACCCTAAGGGGTGTTTCCCAACGCGCCCTAACTTCTGGCGGGAAAGGGTATACCGCCCATAATTTTCTATCGGGGGGAACCCACGCATCATCACACACTTTATTTAATTTATCTGATTCAGGAAAAAAGAAGAATTTACTTACCGATAATTCTATTTCTCGGAGTCCGTAGTGGATGCTGGGGTTCCTGAAAGGACCATGGGGAATAGCGGCTCCGCAGGAGACAGGGCACAAAAGTAAAGCTTTTACAGGTCAGGTGGTGTGTACTGGCTCCTCCCCCTATGACCCTCCTCCAGACTCCAGTTAGGTACTGTGCCCGGACGAGCGTACACAATAAGGGAGGATTTAGAATCCCGGGTAAGACTCATACCAGCCACACCAATCACACCGTACAACTTGTGATCTAAACCCAGTTAACAGTATGATAACAGAGGAGCCTCTGAAAGATGGCTTCCTAAACAATAACCCGAATTAGTTAACAATAACTATGTACAAGTATTGCAGATAATCCGCACTTGGGATGGGCGCCCAGCATCCACTACGGACTCCGAGAAATAGAATTATCGGTAAGTAAATTCTTATTTTCTCTATCGTCCTAAGTGGATGCTGGGGTTCCTGAAAGGACCATGGGGATTATACCAAAGCTCCCAAACGGGCGGGAGAGTGCGGATGACTCTGCAGCACCGAATGAGAGAACTCCAGGTCCTCCTTTGCCAGGGTATCAAATTTGTAAAAATTTACAAACGTGTTCTCCCCTGACCACGTAGCTGCTCGGCAGAGTTGTAATGCCGAGACCCCTCGGGCAGCCGCCCAAGATGAGCCCACCTTCCTTGCGGAATGGGCCTTAACAGATTTAGGCTGTGGCAGGCCTGCCACAGAATGTACAAGTTGAATTTTGTTACAAATCCAACGAGCAATCGACTGCTTAGAAGCAGGTGCACCCAACTTGTTGGGTGCATACAGTATAAACAGCGAGTCAGATTTTCTGACTCCAGCCGTCCTTTAAATGTATATTTTTAAGGCTCTGACAACGTCCAACAACTTGGAGTCCTTCAAGTCGTCTGTAGCCGCAGGCACTACAATAGGCTGGTTCAGGTGAAACGCTGATACCACCTTAGGGAGAAAATGCGGACGCGTCCGCAGCTCTGCCCTATGTCGAATGGAAAATTAAATAAGGGCTTTTATAAAACAAAGCCGCCAGTTCAGATACTCTCCCGGCCGAAGCCAGGGCCAGTAACATAGTCACTTTCCATGTGAGATATTTCAAATCCACCTTCTTTAGTGGTTCAAACCAATTTGATTTGAGGAAATCTAAAACTACATTTAGATCCCACGGTGCCACCTTAGGCACCACAGGAGGCTGTATATGCAGTACTCCTTTGATAAAAATCTGGACCTCAGGGACTGAGGCCAATTCTTTTTGGAAGAATATTGATAGGGCCGAAATTTGAACCTTAATAGATCCCAATTTGAGACCCATAGACAATCCTGATTGCAGGAAATGTAGGAAAACGACCCAGTTGAAATTCCTCCATCGGAGCACTCCGCTGCTCGCACCACGCAACATATTTTCGCCAAATACGGCGATAATGCTTCGCGGTGACTTCCTTCCTTGCCTTTATCAAGGTAGGAATGACTTCTTCTGGAATGCCTTTTCCTTTTAGGATCTGGCATTCAAACGCCATGCCGTCAAACGCAGCCGCGGTAAGTCTTGAAAAAGACAAGTACCCTGCTGAAGCAAGTCCCTTCTCAGAAGTAGAGGCCACGGATCGTCCGTGACCATCTCTTGAAGTTCCGGGTACCAAGTCCTTCTTGGCCAATCCGGAGCCACTAGTCTTACTCCACTTTGCCGTATAATCCTCAATACCTTTGGTATGAGAGGCAGAGGAGGAAACACATATACCGACTGGTACACCCAAGGTGTTACCAGCGCGTCCACAGCTATTGCCTGCGGATCTCTTGACCCGGCGCAATACCTGTCCAGTGTTTTGTTGAGGCGAGACGCCATCATGTCCACCATTGGTTTTACCCAACGGTTTAATAGCATGTGGAAAACTTCTGGATGAAGTCTCCACTCTCCCGGGTGAAGGTCGTGTCTGCTGAGGAAGTCTGCTTCCCAGTTGTCCACGCCCGGGATGAATACTGCTGACAGTGCTATCACGTGATTCTCCGCCCAGCGAAGGATCCTGGCAGCTTCTGCCATTGCCCTCCTGCTTCTTGTGCCGCCCTGTCTGTTTACATGGGCGACTGCCGTGATGTTGTCCGACTGGATCAACACCGGTCTTCCTTGAAGCAGAGGTTCCGCCTGGCTTAGAGCATTGTAGATTGCTCTTAGTTCCAGAATGCTTATGTGAAGAGACTTTTTCAGGCTCGACCACACTCCCTGGAAATTTCTTCCCTGTGTGACTGCTCCCCAGCCTCTCAGGCTGGCATCCGTGGTCACCAGGATCCAATCCTGCATGCCGAATCTGCGGCCCTCCAATAGATGAGCCTCCTGCAACCACCACAGAAGGGATACCCTTGTCCTCGGCGACAGGGTTATCCGCAGGTGCATCTGAAGATGCGACCCTGACCATTTGTCCAACAGATCCCTTTGCATGGAATCTGCCGAAAGGGATTGCTTCGTAAGAAGCTACCATTTTTTCCCAGGACTCTTGTGCATTGATGTACAGACACCTTTCCTGGTTTTAGGAGGTTCCTGACCAGGTCAGATAACTCCTTGGCTTTTTCTCCTTGGCTTTTTCTTCGGGAAGAAAAACCTTTTCTGAACTGTGTCCAGAATCATCCCCAGGAACAGCAGACGAGTTGTCGGCATTAATTGGGATTTTGGAATATTCAGAATCCATCCGTGCTGCTTTAGCACCTCTTGAGATAGTGCTAAACCCATCTCTAGCTGTTCTCTGGACCTTGCCCTTATTAGGAGATCGTCCAAGTATGGGATAATTAATACGCCTTTTCTTCGAAGAAGAAATATTATCTCGGCCATTACCTTTGTAAAGACCCGAGGTGCCGTGGACAAACCAAACGGCAGCGTCTGAAACTGATAGTGACAGTTTTGTACAACGAACCTGAGGTACCCCTGGTGTGAGGGGTAATTGGAACGTGGAGATACGCATCCTTGATGTCCAAGGATACCATAAAGTCCCCTTCTTCCAGGTTCGCTATCACTGCTCTGAGTGACTCCATCTTGAACTTGAACTTCTTTATGTACAGGTTCAAGGACTTCAGATTTAGAATAGGCCTTACCGAGCCATCCGGCTTCGGTACCACAAAAAGAGTGGAATAATACCCCTTCCCTTGTTGTAGAAGAGGTACCTTGACTATCACCTGCTGAGAATACAGCTTGTGAATGGCTTCCAAAACCGTCTCCCTTTCTGAGGGGGACGTTGGTAAAGCAGACTTCAGGAAACGGCGAGGTGGCTCTGTCTCTAATTTCAACCTGTACCCCTGAGATATTATCTGCAGGATCCAGGGATTTACCTGCGAGTGAGCCCACTGCGCGCTGTAATTCTTGAGACGACCGCCTACCGCCCCCGAGTCCGCTTGCGAAGCCCCAGCGTCATGCTGAGGCTTTTGTAGAAGCCGGGGAGGGCTTCTGTTCCTGGGAAGGAGCTGCCTGTTGCTGTCTCTTCCCTCGTCCTCTGCCTCGTGGCAGATATGAATAGCCCTTTGCTCTCTTATTTTTAAAGGAACGAAAAGGCTGCGGTTGAAAGGTCGGTGCCTTTTTCTGTTGGGGAGTGACTTGAGGTAGAAAGGTGGATTTCCCGGCCGTAGCCGTGGCCACCAAATCCGATAGACCGACCCCCAAATAACTCCTCTACGCATCGCCTGTCCACTGTCGTGTCCATAAAGCTCTTCTGGCCGAAATGGACATAGCACTTACCCGTGATGCCAGTGTGCAGATATCTCTCTGTGCATCACGCATATAAAGAAATGCATCCTTTATTTGTTCTAACGACAGTAAAATATTGTCCCTGTCCAGGGTATCAATATTTTCGATCAGGGACTCTGACCAAACTACCCCAGCACTGCACATCCAGGCAGTCGCAATAGCTGGTCGTAGTATAACACCTGCATGTGTGTATATACCTTTTTGGATATTTTCCATCCTCCTATCTGATGGATCTTTAAGTGCGGCCGTCTCAGGAGAGGGTAACGCCACTTGTTTTGATAAGCGTGTTAGCGCTTTGTCCACCCTAGGAGGTGTTTCCCAGCGCTCCCTAACCTCTGGCGGGAAAGGGTATAAAGCCAATAACTTCTTTGAAATTAGCAGTTTTTTATCGGGGCACCCCACGCTTCATCACACACGTCATTTAATTCTTCTGATTCGGTAAAAACTACTGGTAGTTTTTTTTTTTTTTTTTTACACCCCACATAATACCCTGTTTAGTGGTACCTGTAGTATCAGCTAAATGTAACATCTCCTTTATTGCCAAAATCATATAACGTGTGGCCCTACTGGAAAATACGGTTGATTCGTCACCTTCACTACCGGAATCAGTGCCTGTGTCGACCGACTGAGGCAAGGGGCGTTTTACAGCCCCTGACGGTGTTTGAGGCGCCTGGACAGGCCCTAAGTGAGTGTCCGGCCGCCTCATGTCGGCAAACGACTGCTTAAGCGAGTTGACGCTATCCCGTAATTCCACAAATAAAGGCATCCATTCTGGTGTCGACCCCCCTAGAAGGTGACATCCTCATATTTGGCAATTGCTCCGCCTCCACACCAATAACGTCCTCATACATGTCGACACACACGTACCGACACACAGGGAATGCTCTATACGAAGACAGGACCCACTAGCCCTTTGGGGAGACAGAGGGAGAGTCTGCCAGCACACACCAAAAAGCGCTATATATGACAGGGATAGCCTTATGATTAAGTGCTCCCTTATAGCTGCTTTTATATTAATATATTGCCATTTATTTTGCCCCCCCTCTCTGTTATACCCTGTTTCTGTAGTGCAGTGCAGGGGAGAGACCTGGGAGCCTTCCTGACCAGCGGAGCTGTGACAGAAAATGGCGCCGTGTGCTGAGGAGATAGGCCCCGCCCCTTTTCCGGCGGGCTCGTCTCCCGCTATTTAGTACATTTAGGCAGGGGTAAATATCTCCATATAGCCTCTGGGGCTATATGCGAGGTATTTTTAGCCTTTTTAAAGGTTTTCATTTGCCTCCCAGGGCGCCCCCCCCCCCAGCGCCCTGCACCCTCAGTGACTGCCGTGTGAAGTGTGCTGAGAGGAAAATGGCGCACAGCTGCAGTGCTGTGCGCTACCTTAAGAAGACTGCAGGAGTCTTCAGCCGCCGATTCTGGACCTCTTCTTGCTTCAGCATCTGTGAGGGGGCCGGCGGCGTGGCTCCGGTGACCATCCAGGCTGTACCTGTGATCGTCCCTCTGGAGCTTCATGTCCAGTAGCCAAGAAGCCAATCCATCCTGCACGCAGGTGAGTTCACTTCTTCTCCCCTCTGTCCCTCGTTGCAGTGATCCCTGTTGCCAGCAGGAATCCCTGTAAAATAAAAAACCTAAGCTAAACTCTCTAAGCAGCTCTTTATGAGAGCCACCTAGAATTGCACCCTTCTCGGCCGGGCACAAAAATCTAACTGGAGTCTGGAGGAGGGTCATAGGGGGAGGAGCCAGTACACACCACCTGACCTGTAAAAGCTTTACTTTTGTGCCCTGTCTCCTGCGGAGCCGCTATTCCCCATGGTCCTTTCAGGAACCCCAGCATCCACTTAGGACGATAGAGAAACTATGGTAGTTTTTTCACATCCCCCATAATACCCTCTTTTGTGGTACTTGTAGTATCAGAAATATGTAACACCTCCTTCATTGCCTTTAACGTGTGGCCCTAATAAGGAATACGTTTGTTTATTCACCGTCGACACTGGATTCAGTGTCCCTGTCTGTGTCGACCGACTAAAGTAAACGGGCGTTTTAAAACCCCTGACGGTGTTTTTGAGACGTCTGGACCGGTACTAATTGTCGGCCGTCTCATGTCGTCAACCGACCTTGCAGCGTGTTGACATTATCACGTAATTCCCTAAATAAGCCATCCATTCCGGTGTCGACTCCCTAGAGAGTGACATCACCATTACAGGCAATTGCTCCGCCTCCTCACCAACATCGTCCTCCTACATGTCGACACACACGTACCGACACACAGCACACACACAGGGAATGCTCTGATAGAGGACAGGACCCACTAGCCCTTTGGAGAGACAGAGGGAGAGTTTGCCAGCACACACCAAAAACGCTATAATTATATAGGGACAACCTTATATAAGTGTTTTTCCCTTATAGCATCTTTTTTATATATTTCTAACGCCAAATTAGTGCCCCCCCTCTCTGTTTTAACCCTGTTTCTGTAGTGCAGTGCAGGGGAGAGCCTGGGAGCCTTCCCTCCAGCCTTTCTGTGAGGGAAAATGGCGCTGTGTGCTGAGGAGATAGGCCCCGCTCCTTTTTCGGCGGCCTCGTCTCCCGCTCTTAACGGATTCTGGCAGGGGTTAAATATCTCCATATAGCCTCCGGAGGCTATATGTGAGGTATTTTTAGCCAAAATAGGTTTTCATTTGCCTCCCAGGGCGCCCCCCTCCCAGCGCCCTGCACCCTCAGTGACTGCCGTGTGAAGTGTGCTGAGAGGAAAATGGCGCACAGCTGCAGTGCTGTGCGCTACCTTTAGAAGACTGAGGAGTCTTCTGCCGCCGATTCTGGACCTCTTCTTATTTCAGCATCTGCAAGGGGGCCGGCGGCAAGGCTCCGGTGACCATCCAGGCTGTACCTGTGATCGTCCCTCTGGAGCCGATGTCCAGTAGCCAAGAAGCCAATCCATCCTGCACGCAGGTGAGTTCACTTCTTCTCCCCTAAGTCCCTCGTTGCAGTGATCCTGTTGCCAGCAGGACTCACTGTAAAATAAAAAACCTAAGCTAAACTTTTCTAAGCAGCTCTTTAGGAGAGCCACCTAGATTGCACCCTTCTCGGCCGGGCACAAAAATCTAACTGGCTTGGAGGAGGGTCATAGGGGGAGGAGCCAGTGCACACCACCTGATCGGAAAGCTTTACTTTTGTGCCCTGTCTCCTGCGGAGCCGCTATTCCCCATGGTCCTTTCAGGAACCCCAGCATCCACTAGGACGATAGAGAAATCATGTGATAGCACTGTCAGCAGTGTTCATTCCGGGAGTGGACAACTGGGAAGCAGACTTCCTAAGCAGACACGACCTCCACCCGGGGGAGTGGGGACTTCATCCAGAAGTCTTCCAAGTGATTGTAAACCGTTGGGAAAAACCAAAGGTGGACATGATGGCGTCCCGTCTCAACAAGAAACTGGACAGATATTGCGCCAGGTCAAGGGACCCTCAGGCAATAGCGATGGACGCTCTGGTAACTCCGTGGGTGTTCCAGTCGGGGTATGTGTTCCCTCCTCTTCCTCTCATACCAAAAGTACTGAGAATCATAAGAAGGAGAGGAGTAAGAACGATACTCGTGGCTCCGGATTGGCCAAGAAGAACTTGGTACCCGGAGCTGCAAGAGATGCTCACGGAGGACCCGTGGCCTCTACCTCTAAGGAAGGACCTGCTCCAGCAGGGACCTTGTCTGTTCCAAGACTTACCGCGGCTGCGTTTGACGGCATGGCGGTTGAACGCCGGATCCTGAAGGAAAAAGGCATTCCAGATGAAGTCATCCCTACCCTGATCAAGGCCAGGAAGGATGTAACGGCAAAACATTATCATCGCATTTGGCGAAAATATGTTGCGTGTTAAGTCTTGGAACAGACAGGGCCCCTGCTGCAGCAGGTCCTGTCTGAGCGGTAGAGGCCATGGGTCCTCTGACATCATTTCTTGAAGTTCCGGATACCACGCTCTTCTTGGCCAATCCGGAACAATGAGTATAGTTCTTACTCCTCTTCTCCTTATTATCCTCAGTACCTTTGGTATGAGAGGAAGAGGAGGGAACACATAAACCGATCGGTACACCCACGGTGTCACTAGAGCGTCCACAGCTATCGCCTGCGGGTCTCTAGACCTGGCACAATATTTTTCTAGCTTTTTGTTTAGGCGGGACGCCATCATGTCCACCTGTGGTTTTTCCCACTGGTTTACAATCATTTGAAAGACTTCTGGATGAAGTCCCCACTCTCCCGGGTGGAGGTCGTGCCTGCTGAGGAAGTCTGCTTCCCAGTTGTCCACTCCCGGAACGAACACTGCTGACAGTGCGAACACGTGATTTTCCGCCCATCGGAGAATCCTTGTGGCTTCTGCCATCGCCGTCCTGCTTCTCGTGCCGCCCTGTTGATTTACATGGGCGACCGCTGTGATGTTGTCTGACTGGATCAGTACCGGCTGGTTTTGAAGCAGGGGTTTTGCCTGACTTAGGGCATTGTAAATGGCCCTTAGTTCCAGAATATTTATGTGCAGGGAAGTCTCCTGACTTGACCATAGTCCTTGGAAGTTTCTTCCCTGTGTGACTGCTCCCCAGCCTCGAAGGCTGGCATCCGTGGTCACCAGGACCCAGTCCTGTATGCCGAATCTGCGGCCCTCTTGAAGATGAGCACTCTGCAGCCACCACAGCAGAGACACCCTTGTCCTCGGAGACAGGGTTATCAGACGATGCATCTGAAGATGCGATCCGGACCACTTGTCCAACAGGTCCCACTGAAAGGTTCTTGCATGAAACCTGCCGAATGGAATCGCTTCGTAGGAAGCTACCATTTTTCCCAAGATCCGCGTGCAATGATGCACCGACACCTGTTTTGGTTTTAAGAGGCCTCTGACTAGAGATGACAGCTCCTTGGCCTTTTCCTCCGGGAGAAACACTTTTCTCTGTTCTGTATCCAGAACCATCCCTAGGAACAGCAGGCGTGTCGTAGGGACCAGCTGTGACTTTGGAATGTTTAGAATCCAGCCGTGCTGTTGTAGCACTTCCCGAGATAATGCTACCCCTATCAACAACTGCTCTCTGGACCTCGCCTTTATCAGGAGATCGTCCAAGTACGGGATAATTAAAACTCCCTTCCTTCGAAGGAGTATCATCATTTCCGCCATTACCTTGGTAAAGACCCTCGGAGCCGTGGAGAGACCGAACGGCAACGTCTGAAATTGGTAATGACAATCTTGTACCACAAACCTGAGGTACTCCTGGTGAGGATGGTAAATGGGGACATGTAGGTAAGCATCCTTGATGTCCAGCGACACCATGTAATCTCCCTCGTCCAGGCTTGCAATAACCGCCCTGAGCGATTCCATCTTGAACTTGAATTTTTTTATGTATGTGTTCAAGGATTTAAAATTTAAAATGGGTCTCACCGAACCGTCCGGTTTCGGTACCACAAACATTGTGGAATAGTAACCCCTTCCTTGTTGAAGTAGGGGCACCTTTACTATCACTTGTTGTGAATACAGCTTGTGAATTGCCTGTAACACTGCCTCCCTGCCTGAGGGAGTGGTTGGCAAGGCAGATTTGAGGAAACGGCGGGGGGGGAGATGTCCCGAATTCCAGTTTGTACCCCTGAGATACTACTTGAAGGATCCAGGGATCCACCCGTGAGCGAGCCCACTGATTGCTGAAATTTTTGAGACGGGCCCCCACCGTACCTGGCTCCGCCTGTGGTGCCCCAGCGTCATGCTGTGGACTTAGAGGAAGTGGGGGAGGACTTTTGCTCCTGGGAACTGGCTGTATGCTGCAGCTTTTTCCCTCTACCTCTGCCTCTAGGCAGAAAGGACGCGCCTTTAACCCGCTTGCCCCTATTGGGCCGAAAGGACTGTACCTGATAATACGGTGCTTTCTTTGGTTGTGAGGGAACATGGGGTAAAAATGTAGACTTCCCAGCTGTTGCTGTGGAAACGAGGTCCGAGAGACCATCCCCGAACAATTCCTCACCCTTATAAGGCAGAACTTCCATGTGTCGTTTGGAATCTGCATCACCTGTCCACTGCCGAGTCCATAACCCTCTCCTGGCAGAAATGGACATTGCACTAATTTTGGATGCCAGCCGGCAAATCTCCCTCTGTGCATCCCTCATGTATAAAAGTGCGTCTTTTATATGCTCTACGTTTAGCAAAATAGTGTCCCTGTCTAGGGTATCTATATTTTCTGACTGGGAATCTGACCACGCAGCAGCAGCGCTGCACATCCAGGCTGAAGCTATAGCCGGTCTCAGTATCACACCTGTGTGTGTATATATAGATTTCAGGATAGCCTCCTGCTTTCTATCAGCAGATTCCTTCAGGGCGGCCGTATCCGGAGACGGTAGTGCCACCTTCTTTGACAAGCGTGTGAGCGCTTTATCCACCCTAGGGGATGTTTCCCAGCGTGACCTATCCTCTGGCGGGAAAGGGTACGCCATTAGTAACCTCTTAGAAATTACCAACTTTTTATCAGGGGAAGCCCACGCTTCTTCACACACTTCATTTAACTCTTCAGATGGAGGAAAAGCTACTGGTAGTTTCTCTCCAAACATTATACCCTTTTTTGTGGTAACGGGGGTAACATCAGAAATGTGCAACACATTTTTCATTGCCTCAATCATGTAACGTGTGGCCCTACTGGAAGTTACATTAGTCTCTTCGTCGTCGACACTGGAGTCAGTATCCGTGTCGACATCTGTGTCAACCACCTGAGGTAGCGGGTGTTTTAGAGCCCCTGATGGTTTTTGAGACGCCTGGGCAGGCACAGGCTGAGAAGCCGGCTGTCCCACATTAGGTATGTCGTCAAACCTTTTATGTAAGGAGTCGACACTATCACGTAATTCCTTCCACAGCACCATCCACTCAGGTGTCGACCCTGCAGGGGGTGACATCACATTTACAGGCATCTGCTCCGCCTCCACATAAGCCTCCTCAACAAACATGTCGACACAACCGTACCGACACCGCAAACACACAGGGAATGCTCTGACAGAGGACAGGACCCCACAAAGCCTTTTGGGGAGACAGAGAGAGAGAGTATGCCAGCACACACCAGAGCGCTATATAACACTGGGATCCCACTATCAATGAGTGTTTTCCCTATAGCTGCTTTTTTATATATATATTACACATATATATATATATATATATATATATATATATATATATATATATATATATATATATATATATATATATATATATAATATCTATACTGCGCCTAAATTTAGTGCCCCCCCTCTCTTTTTTACCCTTCTGTAGTATTCTTAGACTGCAGGGGAGAGCCAGGGAGCTTCCTTCCAGCGGAACTGTGAGGGAAAAATGGCGCCAGTGTGCTGAGGGAGAAGCCCCGCCCCCTTTTTGGCTGACTTTCTCCCGCTTTTTCTGTAATACTGGCAGGGGTAATTTTACATCTATATAGCCTCTGGGACTATATATGATGTATACTTTGCCAGCCAAAGTGTTATTTATTGCCCTCAGGGCGCGCCCCCCCCCCCCCCCAGCGCCCTGCACCCATCAGTGACCGAAGAGTGAGGTGTACATGAGGAGCAATGGCGCACAGCTGCAGTGCTGTGCGCTACCTTGGTGAAGACCGAAGTCTTCTGCCGCCGATTTTCCGGACCTTCTTCGTGCTTCTGGCTCTGTAAGGGGGACGGCGGCGCAGCTCCGGGAACGAACACCAAGGTCGGGTCCTGCGGTCGATCCCTCTGGAGCTAATGGTGTCCAGTAGCCTAAGAAGCCCAAACTACCACCTGTTAGGTAGGTTCGCTTCTTCTCCCCTTAGTCCCTCGCTGCAGTGAGTCTGTTGCCAGCAGATCTCACTGAAAATAAAAAACCTAAATATACTTTCTAGGTGCTCAGGAGAGCCCCTAGTGTGCATCCAGCTCAGCCGGGCACAAGAATCTAACTGAGGTCTGGAGGAGGGTCTTAGTGGGAGGAGCCAGTGCACACCAGCAGTCTAAAAGCTTTCTTTATAGTTGTGCCCAGTCTCCTGCGGAGCCGCTAATCCCCATGGTCCTTACGGAGTCCCCAGCATCCACTTAGGACGTTAGAGAAAAACGCTGGTTCCTTCAGGACACGCTCTCACACGCAGCGCTCCCCTGTGCGGTCAGTCAGGTCTCCACAGCAACAGAGGGAGGAACTTGGAAAAGACGGAGACCATGAAGAGTGATAATCCCCGCCCTCCCCTCATCCTCTGCATGCTCTCCCCCACCCCCCTCCACACGAATAACGGCTGCAGGTGCCCTCCCTCCGCAAGTAGCGTGGCCGTGATTCAACCGCTGCTCCCTGACAGCCCACTGAATACCCGCCCGGCTGAGTCTGCTGCTGCATAAACCCAGGTGGAGGCAGTTTGTTCCCTGTGCCCCTGGCTGGATGCTGCCGCTCCCCGCGCTGATTCCCCTCTTCTCACCACCCAGGCGGCCGTCCCCTCATGCCGATCCCCGGACTGCCCCGAGTGCTGCGGCGCGGCCTGTCTGAGACCTGCAGGGCCGAGGAGGGAGAGCTCCGGGATGGAGAGAGACAAGCTGGCCAGGGAAGGTGAGGGATACTCCCCGGGGTGACTCTGCTGCTTTTGCTGGCAGTGTCCATGGAGGAGCCAGGAGTACTCTTTTTACAGGTATACAGTGGGGGCCTGGTCCCTGGAGGGTGTTGGCAGGGTGGTGCTCCCCAATGTGAGTTCCAGGCTGCACTCTCTCCTACCTCCCTGTCCCTGCTCCACCCCTTGTCCCTCCCTGTCACACCCTCTGTCCCTGCCGCCCCCCCCCTGTCCCTCCCTGCTCCTGTCCCTGTCCCTCCCTGCTCCTGTCCCTGTCGCCCCCCCTGTCCCTCCCTGCTCCTGGCAGGATGCTGCCGCTCCCCGTGCAGATTCCCCTTTTCTCACCACCCAGGCGGCCGTCCCCTCCGTGTTTTCCGCTCCCCCCTGGCTGCATCCTCTGACTCGTGTAGGCCTCATGCCAATTCCCGGACTGCCTCTCCTACCTATCAGTCCCTGCTCACTGGTGCCTGCCGCCGTCCCTGCTCCGGTCCCCTCCCCCCTCCCCGCCGTTTCTGTAGCATGTATAACGTGCTCTACCTGGTGCAGTGTGTATAGGGTGTTCTAACTAGCGCAATCTGTATTACGTGCTGGCACAATGCGTGTAACATGCTCTACCTGTGTTGTGTAATGTGAATTGGTACTATTATTTTGCCATGTTCTTTCCCCATGAAGCCACGCACCTAAGTTTTTGGTGCACGCCTTTTTTTAAAGCAGCAGGTCATTTACAAAGCAAGGTTATTCCCTTATAAATTACTGTCGCTTTAAAAAAAT
Source organism: Pseudophryne corroboree (assembly GCF_028390025.1). Taxonomy (NCBI): domain Eukaryota; kingdom Metazoa; phylum Chordata; class Amphibia; order Anura; family Myobatrachidae; genus Pseudophryne; species Pseudophryne corroboree. Next base: position 648,610,787 of record NC_086446.1, on the reverse strand, counting down.
AAAAAAAATAAGATTTTAAACCTACCGGTAAATCTTTTTTTCTCGTAGTCCGTAGAGGATGCTGGGACTCCGTAAGGACCATGGGGATAGACGGGCTCCGCAGGAGACATGGGCATCTTATGAAAGACTTTGACTCTGGGTTTGCACTGGCTCCTCCCTCTATGCCCCTCCTCCAGACCTCCATTAGAGACACTGTGCCCAGAGGAGACGGACAGTACAAGAAAAAGGATTTTTGTAATCCAAGGGCAAGATTCATACCAGCCACACCAATCACACCGTATAACTTGATATACTACCCAGTTTACAGTATGAAAAAACAACATAGCATCAGTCCAAGACCGATGAAACTATAACATAACCCTTATGTAAGCAATAACTATATACAAGTCTTGCAGAAGTAGTCCGCACTTGGGACGGGCGCCCAGCATACTCTACGGACTACGAGAAAAAGATTTACCGGTAAGTTTAAAATCTTATTTTCTCTGATGTCCTAGAGGATGCTGGGACTCCGTAAGGACCATGAGGATTATACCAAAGCTCCCAAACGGGAGGGAGTGCGGATGACTCTGCAGCACCGATTGAGCAAACAGGAGGTCCTCCTCAGCCAGGGTATCAAACTTATAAAACTTTGCAAAGGTGATTGACCCCGACCAAGTAGCAGCTCGACACAGCTGTAGTGCAGACCCCCCTCGGGCAGCCGCCCAAGACGAGCCCACCTTCCTAATGGAATGGGCCTTAACCGATTTTGGCAACGGCAATCCTGCCGTAGAATGCGCCTGCTGGATCGTGTTACAGATCCAGCGAGCAATAGTCTGCTTTGAAGCAGGGCCGCCAACTTCGTTGGCTGCATACAAGACAAACAGTGCTTCTGTTTTTCTGATCCTAGCCGTTTTGGCCACGTAAATATTCAAAGCCCTGACCACATCAAGGGACTCGGAATCCTCCAAGTCACGAGTAGCCACAGGCACGACAATAGGTTGGTTCATATGATAAGGATGAGACCACCTTAGGTAGGAATTGAGGACGGGTCCACAACTCCGCTCTATCCATATGGAAAACCAGATAGGGGCTTTTTTATGCGATAAAGCCGCCAATTCCGAAACTCACCTAGCCGAAGCCAAGGCCAACAACATGACTACCTTCCAAGTGAGATATTTCAACTCCACTGTTTTCAGTGGTTCACACCAATGAGACTTAAGGAAACTTACCACGTTAAGGTCCCAAGGCGCCACCGGAGGTACAAAAGGAGGCTGAATATGCAGTACTCCCTTCACAAAAGTCTGTACTTCAGGTAAAAAGAGGCCAATTCCTTTTGAAAGAAAATGAATAAGGCCGAAATTTGAACTTTAATGGAGCCTAATTTTAGGCCCAAATTCACTCCAGTTTGTAGGAAGTGAAGAAAACGGCCTAGATGGAATTCCTCCGTAGGAGCATTCCTGGCCTCACACCAAGAAACATTTTCGCCATATTCGGTGATAATGTTTAGACGTCACTGCCTTCCTAGCCTTTATTAGCGTAGGAATGACCTCATCCGGAATACCCTTTTCCGCTAGGATCCGGCGTGCAGCCGCAGTAAGTCTTGGAACAGACCGGGACCTTGTTGTAACAGGTCCTGCCTTAGAGGAAGAGGCCACGGATCTTCTGTGAGCATTTCTTGCAGATCTGGATACCAGGTCCTTCGTGGCCAATCTGGAACAATGAGAATTGTTCTCACTCTCATTATCCTCAACACCATGGGTATGAGAGGAAGAGGAGGAAACACATACCGACTGGAACACCCACGGTGTCACTAGGGCGTCCACAGCTAGCGCCTGAAGGTCTCTTGACCTGGCGCAATACCTTTGTAGCTTTTTGTTGAGACGGGACACCATCATGTCTATTTGGGGTAGTCCCCACCGACTTGCAATCTGCGCGAAGACTTCCTGATGAAGTCCCCACTCTCCCGGATGCAGATCGTGTCTGCTGAGGAAGTTTGCTTCCCAGTTGTCCACTCCCAGAATGAACACTGCTGACAGAGCGCTTACATGATTCTCCGCCCAGCGAGGAATTCTGGTGGCTTCCGCCATTGCCACTCTGCTCCTTGTGCCGCCTTGGCAGTTTACATGAGCTACTGCGGTGATGTTGTCTGACTGGATCAGAACTGGTCGATTGCGAAGTAAGATCTCCGCTTGACGTAGGGCGTTGCATATGGCCCTTAGTTCCAGGATGTTGATGTGAAGACAAGTCTCTTGACTTGACCAAAGTCCTTGGAAATTTCTTCCCTGTGTGACTGCTCCCCAACCTCGGAGGCTCGCGTCCGTGTTCACCAGGATCCAGTCCTGAATGCCGAACCTGCGGCCCACTAGAAGGTGAGCACTGTGTAGCCCCCACAGGAGAGACACTCTGGCCTTGGGGAACAGGGTGATCCGCTGATGCGACCCGGGGCAATTTGTCCAATAGGTCCCATTGGAAGGTCCTTGCATGGAATCTGCCGTATGGGATGGCTTCGTATGTTGCAACCATCTTTCCCAGAACTTGAGTGCAATGATGTACTGACACTTGTTTTGGTTTCAACAGGTTCATGACTAGAGTCATGAGTTCCTGCGCTTTTTCCGTCAGAAGAAAAACCCTCTTCTGGTCTGTGTCCAGAATCATGCCCAAGAAGGGCAGACGAGTTGTAGGATTCAGCTGCGACTTTGGAATATTGAGAATCCAGCCGTGTCGCTGTAACACATTCAGTGAAAGTGATACGCTGTTCAGCAACTTCTCCCGTGATCTCGCTTTTATGAGGAGATCGTCCAAATACGGGATAATTGTGACACCCTGCATGCGTAGGAGCACCATGATTTCCGCCATTACCTTGGTGAAAATTCTCGGGACCGTGGACAGCCCAAGCGGCAACGTCAAAATAAGAATTTACTAACCGGTAATTCTATTTCTCGTAGTTCGGAGTGGATGCTGGGGACTCCGTAAGGACCATGGGGATTAGCGGCTCCGCAGGAGACTGGGCACAACTATAAAGAAAGCTTTAGACTACTGGTGTGCACTGGCTCCTCCCACTAAGACCCTCCTCCAGACTTCAGTTAGGATACTGTGCCCGGAAGAGCTGACACAATAAGGAAGGATTTTGAATCCCGGGTAAGACTCATACCAGCCACACCAATCACACCATATAACTCGTGATACAATACCCAGTTAACAGCATGATAACAACTGAGCCTCTCAACAGATGGCTCAACAATAACCCATTAGTTAAGCAATAACTATATACAAGTATTGCAGACAATCCGCACTTGGGATGGACGCCCAGCATCCACTACGGACTACGAGAAATAGAATTACCGGTGAGTAAATTCTTATTTTCTCTAACGTCTTAAGTGGATGCTGGGGACTCCGTAAGGACCATGGGGATTATACCAAAGCTCCCAAACGGGCGGGAGAGTGCGGATAACTCTGCAGCACCGAATGGGCAAACTCTAGATCCTCCTCAGCCAGGGTGTCAAACTTGTAGAATTTAGCAAACGTGTTTGATCCCGACCAAGTAGCTGCTCGGCAAAGTTGAAGAGCCAAGACCCATCGGGCAGCCGCCCAAGAAGAGCCCACCTTCCTCGTGGAATGGGCTTTCACTGATTTAGGATGCGGCAGTCCAGCCGCAGAATGTGCAAGCTGAATCGTACTACAGATCCAGCGAGCAATAATCTGCTTTGAAGCAGGTGCACCCAACTTGTTGGGCGCATACAGGATAAAGAGCGAGTCAGTCTTTCTGACTCCAGCTGTCCTGGAAACATAGATTTTCAGGGCCCTGACTACGTCCAAACACTTGGAAGCCTCCAAGTCATTTGTAGCCGCAGGCACCACGATAGGTTGGTTCAGATGAAAAGCTGATACCACTTTGGGGAGAAACTGGGGACGAGTCCTCAATTCTGCCCTATCCATATGGAAAATCAGATAAGGGCTTTTACATGACAAAGCCCCCAATTCTGAAACACGCCTGGCCGAAGCTAAGGCCAACAGCATGACCACTTTCCACGTGAGATATTTCAAATCCACGGTTTTCAGTGGCTCAAACCAATGTGACTTTAGGAAATCCAACACCACGTTGAGATCCCAAGGTGCCACTGGAGGCACAAAAAGGAGGCTGAATATGCAGCACTCCCTTAACAAAAGTCTGAACTTCAGGTAGTGAAGCCAGTTCTCTCTGGAAGAAAATCGATAGCCGAAATCTGGACCTTAATGGAACCCAATTTAAGGCCCATAGTCACCCCTGACTGTAGGAAGTGCAGGAAACGGCCCAGCTGAAATTCCTCCGTTGGGGCCTTCCTGGCCTCACACCACGCAACATTTTCGCCATATGCGGTGATAATGGTTTGCGGTTACTTCTTTCCTAGCTTTAATCAGCGTAGGAATGACTTCCTCCGGAATGCCCTTTTCCTTCAGGATCCGGTGTTCAACCGCCATGCCGTCAAACGCAGCCGCGGTAAGTCTTGGAACAGACAGGGCCCCTGCTGCAGCAGGTCTTGTCTGAGCGGTAGAGGCCATGGGTCCTCTGAGATCATTTCTTGAAGTTCCGGGTACCATGCTCTTCTTTGCCAATCCGGAACAAATGAGTATAGTTCTTACTCCTCTTCTCCTTATTATCCTCAGTACCTTTGGTATGAGAGGAAGAGGAGGGAACACATAAACTGACCGGTACACCCACGGTGTCACTAGAGCGTCCACAGCTATCGCCTGCGGGTCCCTTGACCTGGCGCAGTACTTTTCTAGCTTTTTGTTGAGGCGGGACGCCATCATGTCCACCTGTGGCCTTTCCCAACGGTTTACAATCATTTGAAAGACTTCTGGATGAAGTCCCCACTTTCCCGGGTGGAGGTCGTGCCTGCTGTGGAAGTCTGCTTCCCAGTTGTCCACTCCCGGAATGAACACTGCTGACAGTGCTAACACGCGATTTTCCGCCCACCGGAGAATCCTTGTGGCTTCTGCCATTGCCGTCCTGCTTCTCGTGCCGCCCTGTCGGTTTACATGGGCGACCGCCGTGATGTTGTCTGACTGGATCAGTACCGGCTGGTTTTGAAGCAGGGTTTTTGCCTGACTTAGGGCATTGTAAATGGCCCTCAGTTCCAGAATATTTATGTGCAGGGAAGTCTCCTGACTTGACCATAGTCCTTGGAAGTTTCTACCCTGTGTGACTGCCCCCCAGCCTCGAAGGCTGGCATCCGTGGTCACCAGGACCCAGTCCTGTACGCCGAATCTGCAGCCCTCTTGAAGATGAGCACTCTGCAGCCACCACAGCAGAGACACCCTTGTCCTTGGAGACAGGGTTATCAGCCGATGCATCTGAAGATGCAACCCGGACCACTTGTCCAACAGGTCACACTGAAAGGTTCTTGCATGAAACCTGCCGAATGGAATTGCTTCGTAGGAAACTACCATCTTTCCCAGGATCCGCGTGCAGTGATGCACAGACACCTGTTTTGGTTTTAGGAGGCTTCTGACTAGAGATGACAGCTCCTTGGCCTTCTCCTCCGGGAGAAACACTTTTTTCTATTCTGTGTCCAGAACCATCCCCAGGAACAGTAGACGTGTCGTAGGGACCAGCTGTGACTTTGGAATGTTTAGAATCCAGCCGTGCTGTAGTAGCACCTCCCGAGATAGTGCTAACCAGACCAACAACTGCTCTCTGGACCTCGCCTTTATCAGGAGATCGTCCAAGTACGGGATAATTAAAACACCCTTCTTTCGAAGGAGTATCATCATTTCGGCCATTACCTTGGTAAAGACCCTCGGAGCCGTGGATAGACCAAACGGCAACGTCTGGAATTGGTCATGACAATCCTGTACCACAAATCTGAGGTACTCCTGGTGAGGATGGTAAATGGGGACATGCAGGTAAGCATCCTTGATGTCCAGTGATACCATGTAATCCCCCTCGTCCAGGCTTGCAATAACCGCCCTGAGCGATTCCATCTTGAACTTGAATTTTTTTATATATGTGTTCAAGGATTTCAAATTTAAAATGGGTCTCACCGAACCGTCCGGTTTCGGTACCACAAACATTGTGGAATAGTAACCCTGTCCTTGTTGAAGTAGGGGTACCTTTACTATAACTTGTTGTGAATACAGCTTGTGAATTGCCTGTAACACTGCCTCCCTGCCTGAGGGAGTGGTTGGCAAGGCAGATTTGAACTCAAGCTTGTACCCCTGAGATACTATTTGAAAAATCCAGGGATCCACTCATGAGCGAGCCCACTGATTGCTGAAATATTTGAGACGGGCCCCCACCGTACCTGGCTCCGCCTGTGGAGCCCCAGCATCATGCTGTGGATTTAGAGGAAGCGGTGGAGGACTTTTGCTCCTGGGAACTGGCTGTATGCTGCAGCTTTTTTCCCCTACCTCTGCCTCTGGGCAGAAAAGACGCGCCTTTAACCCGCTTGCCCCTATTGGGCCGAAAGGACTGTACCTGATAATACGGTGCTTTTTTTGGCTGTGAGGGAACATGGGGTAAAAATGTAGACTTCCCAGCTGTTGCTGTGGAAACGAGGTCCGAGAAACCATCCCCGAACAACTCCTCACCCTTATAAGGCAGAACTTCCAAGTGCCTTTTGGAATCTGCATCACCTGTCCACTGCCGAGTCCATAACCCTCTCCTGGCAGAAATGGACAATGCACTAATTTTTGATGCCAGCCGGCAAATATCCCTCTGTGCATCCCTCATGTATAAAAGTGCGTCTTTTATATGCTCTACGGTTAGCAATATAGTATCCCTGTCTAGGGTATCAATATTTTCTGACCGGGAATCTGACCATGCAGCTGCAGCACTGCACATCCATGCTGAAGCAATAGCTGGTCTCTCAGTATAACACCTGTGTGTGTATATATAGATTTCAGGATAGCCTCCTGCTTTCTATCAGCAGATTCCTTCAGGGCGGCCGTATCCGGAGACGGTAGTGCCACCTTCTTTGACAAGCGTGTGAGCGCTTTATCCACTCTAGGGGATGTTTCCCCAACGTGACCTATCCTCTGGCGGGAAAGGGTACGCCATTAGTAACCTCTTAGAAATTACCAGCTTCTTATCAGGGGAAGCCCACGCTTCTTCACACACTTCATTTAACTCCTCAGATGGAGGAAAAGCTACTGGTAGTTTTTTCTCTCCAAACATTATACCCTTTTTTGTGGTACCGGGGGTAACATCAGAAATGTGCAACACATTTTTCATTGCCTCAATCATGTAACGTGTGGCCCTACTGGAAGTTACATTAGTCTCATCGTCGTCGACCCTGGAGTCAGTATCCGTGTCGACATCTGTGTCTGCCATCCGAGGTAGTGGGCGTTTTAGAGCCCCTGATGGCTTTTGAGACGCCTGGGCAGGCACAGGCTGAGAAGCCGGCTGTCCCACATTTGGTATGTCGTCAAACCTTTTATGCAAGGAGTCGACACTGTCACGCAATTCCTTCCACAGCACCATCCATCCACTCAGGTGTCGACCCCGCAGGGGGTGACATCACATTTACAGGCATCTGCTCCGCCTCCACATAAGCCTCCTCAACAAACATGTCGACACAGCCATACCGACACACCGCAAACACACAGGGAATGCTCTGACAGAGGACAGGACCCTACAAAGCCCTTTGGGGAGACAGAGTATGCCAACACAGGGATCCCACTATAAATGAGTGTTATATATATATATATATATATTTGTATATCCTGCGCCTAAATTCAGTGCCCCCCCTCTTTTTTACCCTTCTGTAGCTTGTCAGACTGTAGGGGAGAGCCAGGGAGCTTCCTTCCAGCAGAGCTGTGAGGGAAAAATGGCGCCAGTGTGCTGAGGAAGATGCCCCGCCCCTTTTCCGGCTGACTTCTCCCGCTTTTTCTGGAATACTGGCAGGGGTATTTTTACATCTATATAGCCTCTAGGACTATATATGATGTAGATTTGCCAGCCAAGGTGTCATTTATTGCCCTCAGGGCGCCCCCCCCCAGCGCCCTGCACCCATCAGTGACCGGAGTGTGAGGTGTACATGAGGAGCAATACCGCACAGCTGCAGTGCTGTGCGCTACCTTGGTGAAGACCGAAGTCTTCTGCCGCCGATTTTCCGGACCTTCTTCGTGCTTCTGGCTCTGTAAGGGGGACGGCGGCGCGGCTCCGGGAACGAACACCAAGGTCGGGTCCTGCGGTCGATCCCTCTGGAGCTAATGGTGTCCAGTAGCCTAAGAAGCCCAAACCACCACCTGTTAGGTAGGTTCGCTTCTTCTCCCCTTAGTCCCTCGCTGCAGTGAGTCTGTTGCCAGCAGATCTCACTGTAAAATAAAAAAACCTAAATATACTTTCTTTCTAGGAGCTCAGGAGAGCCCCTAGTGTGCATTCAACTCAGCCGGGCACAAGAATCTAACTGAAGTCTGGAGGAGGGTCTTAGTGGGAGGAGCCAGTGCACACCAGTAGTCTAAAGCTTTCTTTATAGTTGTGCCCAGTCTCCTGCGGAGCCGCTAATCCCCATGGTCCTTACGGAGTCCCCAGCATCCACTTAGGACGTTAGAGAAAATACGGTGCTTTCTTAGGCTGTGAGGAAACCCGAGGTAAAAAAATTTCTTCCCAGCTGTTGCTGTGGATACGAGGTCCCAGAGACCATCCCCAAACAATTCCTCACCCTTGTAAGGCAGAATCTCCATGTGCCTTTTAAAGGCAGCATCACCTGTCCACTGCCGGGTCTCTAATACCCTCCTGGCAGAATGGACATTGCATTAATTCTGGATGCCAGCCGGCAAAAATCCTTCTGTGCATCCTTCATATATAAGACGACGTCTTTAATATGCTCTATGTTAGCAAAATATTATCCCTGTCTAGGGTATTAATATTATCTGACAGGGTATCAGACCACGCTGCAGCAGCACTATTTATGCTGAGGCAAATGCAGGTCTCAGTATAGTACCTGAGTGTGTATATACAGACTTCAGGATAGCCTCCTGCTTTTTATCAGCAGGCTCCTTCAAAGTGGCCGTATCCCAAGACGGCAGTGTCACCTTTTTTGACAAACGTGTGAGCACCTTATCCACCCTAGGGGATATCTCCCAACGTGACCTATCCTCTGGCGGGAAAGGGTACGCCAGCAGTAACTTTTTAGAAATTATCATTTTCTTATCTGGGGAACCCACGCTCTTTACACACTTCATTCACTCATCTGATGGGGGAACAAAACACTGGCTGCTTTTTCTCCCCAAACATAAAACCACCCCTTTTATGTGGTACTTGGGTTCATGTCAGAAATGTGTAACACATTTTTCATTGCCGAGATCATGCAACGGATGTTCCTAGTGGATTGTGTATATGTCTCAACCTCGTCGACACTGGAGTCAGACTCCGTGCCGACCTCTGTGTCGGCCATCTGAGGTAACAAGCGTTTTTTGAGCCCCTGATGGCCTTTGAGACGCCTGGGCAGGCGCGGGCCGAGAAGCCGGCTGTCCCACAGCTGTTACGTCATCCAGCCTTTTATGTAAGGAGTTGACTTATCGGCCTCTGCTCCGCCTCCACGTAACCTTCCTCATCCAACATGTCGACACAGCCGTACCGACACACCGCACACACACAGGGAATGCTCTGACTGAGGACAGGACCCCACAAAGTCCTTTGGGGAGACAGAGAGAGAGTATGCCAGCACACACCAGAGCGCTATATAATGCAGGGATTAACACTATAACTGAGTGATTTTTCCCCCAATAGCTGCTTGTATACACATATTGCGCCTAAATTTAGTGCCCCCCCCTCTCTTTTTAACCCTTTGAGCCTGAAAACTACAGGGGAGAGCCTGGGGAGCTGTCTTCCAGCTGCACTGTGAAGAAAAAATGGCGCCAGTGTGCTGAGGGAGATAGCCCCGCCCCTTTTTCGGCGGACTTTTCTCCCACTTTTTTCATGGATTCTGGCAGGGGTAATTTATCACATATATAGCCCTGGGACTATATATTGTGATGATTTGCCAGCTAAGGTGTATTATATTGCCCTCAGGGCGCATCCCCCCCCCTCCCCCCAGCGCCCTGCACCCATCAGTGACCGGAGTGTGAGGTGTGCATGAGGAGCAATGGCGCACAGCTGCAGTGCTGTGCGCTACCTTGTTGAAGACAGAAGTCTTCTTCCGCCGATTTTCCGGAACACTTCTTGCTTCTGGCTCTGTAAGGGGGCCGGCGGCGCGGCTCCGGGACCGAACATCGAGGTCGGGTTCTGTGGTCGATCCCTCTGGAGCTAATGGTGTCCAGTAGCCTAAGAAGCCCAAGCTACCACCAGTTAGGTAGGTTCGCTTCTTCTCCCCTTAGTCCCTCGCTGCAGTGAGTCTGTTGCCAGCAGATCTCACTGTAAAATAAAAAACCTAAAATATACTTTCTTTCTAGGAGCTCAGGAGAGCCCCTAGTGTGCATCCAGCTCAGCCGGGAACAAGATTCTAACTGAGGTCTGGAGGAGGGTCATAGTGGGAGGAGCCAGTGCACACCAGGTAGTCCTAAAGCTTTCTTTAGTTGTGCCCAGTCTCCTGCGGAGCCGCTATTCCCCATGGTCCTTACGGAGTCCCAGCATCCACTTAGGACGTCAGAGAAAATGGCTTTTAATGTCGTTTCCTACTTGCGATCCACAGGATCTTTGAGGGCAGCCGTGTCAGGAGACGGAAGCGCCACCTTTTTGGACAGTCAGGACAAAGCCTTGTCCACATTGGGAGACGACTCCCATTTCTCCCTGTCGTCAGATGGGAAAGGGTATGCCATAAAAATTCTCTTAGGAATCTGCCACCTTTTGTCAGGCGACTCCCAAGCCTTTTCACAAAGGGCATTTAGTTCATGATGGGGATAAAAGGAAACTTCACCTCAGGCTTTCCCCCCTTTAAACAAACAAACAAACAAACAAACAAACAAACCCTTGTATCTGTAACAGGAGGTTCCTCAGAAATATGTAAAACATCTTTAATAGCCACAATCATGTACTGAATACCTTTACCAATTTTGGATGTAAAGTGGCTTCACAAAAGTCGACACTGGAATCAGAGCCTGTGTCGGTATCCGTATCTGCCATCAGGGTAAAGGAATGTTTCTGTGACCCTGAGGGGGCCTGTACCTGAGCCAAGGCGTCCTCCATGGATTTTCTCCACGTTTGTGTCTGAGAATCAGATTTATCCAGCCTCTTAGATAATAACGCCACATTGCATTCAGTGTACTCAACACATTCACCCATTCAGCAGTCGGCTGTGCCGAGCCGACAAAACCACTCCCAAATCCTTCTCTGCGCCCCCAGTAACTTCCTCCGGGGAGGAGAATTTAGCCTCAGACATGTTGACACGGTACCGACACACACACTCTCACTGGCCAAAGGGGACACAGACCCATAGGGAAGCCTGTAGAGAGAACACAGAGGGAGTATGCCAGCTCACACCCCAGCGCCCATATACTACTAAAAAATAAGAATTTACTTACCGATAATTCTATTTCTCATAGTCCGTAGTGGATGCTGGGGACTCCGTAAGGACCATGGGGAATAGCGGCTCCGCAGGAGTCTGGGCACATCTAAAGAAAGCTTTAGGACCACCTGGTGTGCACTGGCTCCTCCCCCTATGACCCTCCTCCAAGCCTCAGTTAGGATACTGTGCCCGGACGAGCGTACACAATAAGGAAGGATTTTGAATCCCGGGTAAGACTCATACCAGCCACACCAATCACACCGTATAACCTGTGATCTGAACCCAGTTAACAGCATGATAACAGAAGGAGCCTCTGAAAAGATGGCTCACAACAATAATAACCCGATTTTTGTAACAATAACTATGTACAAGTATTGCAGACAATCCGCACTTGGGATGGGCGCCCAGCATCCACTACGGACTACGAGAAATAGAATTATCGGTAAGTAAATTCTTATTTTCTCTAACGTCCTAAGTGGATGCTGGGGACTCCGTAAGGACCATGGGGATTATACCAAAGCTCCCAAACGGGCGGGAGAGTGCGGATGACTCTGCAGCACCAAATGAGAGAACTCCAGGTCCTCCTCAGCCAGGATATCAATTTTGTAGAATTTTACAAACGTATTTGCTCCTGACCAAGTAGCTGCTCGGCAAAGTTGTAAAGCCGAGACCCCTCGGGCAGCCGCCCAAGATGAGCCCACCTTCCTTGTGGAGTGGGCATTTACAGATTTTTGGCTGTGGCAGGCCTGCCACAGAATGTGCAAGCTGAATTGTACTACAAATCCAACGAGCAATAGTCTGCTTAGAAGCAGGAGCACCCAGCTTGTTGGGTGCATACAGGATAAACAGCGAGTCAGATTTCCTGACTCCAGCCGTCCTGGAAACATATTTTCAGGGCACTGACAACGTCTAGCAACTTGGAGGCCTCCAAGTCCCTAGTAGCCGCAGGCACCACCAATAGGTTGGTTCAGGTGAAACGCTGAAACCACCTTGGGGAGAAACTGAGGACGAGTCCTCAATTCCGCCCTGTCCGAATGGAAAATCAGATAAGGGCTTTTTCAGGATAAAGCCGCCAATTCTGACACGCGCCTGGCCCAGGCCAGGGCCAACAGCATGACCACTTTTCATGTGAGATATTTTAACTCCACAGATTTAAGTGGTTCAAACCAATGTGACTTTTGGAACCCAAAACTACATTGAGATCCCAAAGTGCCACTGGAGGCACAAAAGGAGGCTGTATATGCAGTACCCCTTTTACAAACGTCTGAACTTCAGGGACTGAAGCTAGTTCTTTTTGGAAGAAAATTGACAGGGCCGAAATTTGAACCTTAATGGACCCCAATTTCAGGCCCATAGACACTCCTGTTTGCAGGAAATGTAGGAATCGACCCAGTTGAATTTCCTCCGTCGGGCCTTACTGGCCTCGCACCACGCAACATATTTTCGCCAATTGCGGTGATAATGTTTTTGCGGTTACATCCTTCCTGGCTTTGATCAGGATAGGGATGACTTCATCCGGAATGCCTTTTTTCCTTCAGGATCCGGCGTTCAACCGCCATGCCGTCAAACGCAGCCGCGGTAAGTCTTGGAACAGACAGGGTCCTTGCTGGAGCAGGTCCCTTCTTAGAGGTAGAGGCCACGGATCTCCGTGAGCATCTCTTGAAGTTCCGGTTACCAAGTCCTTCTTGGCCAATCCGGAACCACGAATATAGAGCTTACTCCTCTCCATCTTATCAATCTCAGTACCTTGGGTATGAGAGGCAGAGGAGGGAACACATACCCTGACTGGTACACCCACGGTGTTACCAGAGCGTCTACAGCTTATTGCCTGAGGGTCCCTGGACCTGGCGCAATACCTGTCGAGTTTTTAATCATGTGGAAGACTTCTGGGTGAAGTCCCCACTCTCCCGGGTGGAGGTCGTGCTGAGGAAGTCTGCTTCCCAGTTGTCCACTCCCGGAATGAATACTGCTGACAGTGATATCACATGATTTTCCGCCCAGCGAAGAATCCTTGCAGCTTCTGCCATTGCCCTCCTGCTTCTTGTGCCACCCTGTCTGTTTACGTGGGTGACTGCCGTGATGTTGTCCGACTGGATCAACACCGGCTGACCTTGAAGCAGAGGTCTTGCTAAGCTTAGAGCATTGTAAATGTCCCTTAGCTTCAGGATATTTATGTGAAGTGATGTCTCCAGGCTTGACCATAAGCCCTGGATATTCCTTCCCTGTGTGACTGCTCCCCAGCCTCGCAGGCTGGCATCCGTGGTCACCAGGACCCAGTCCTGAATGCCTAATCTGCGGCCCTCTAGAAGATGAGCACTCTGCAACCACCACAGGAGGGACACCCTTGTCCTTGGTGACAGGGTTATCCGCTGATGCATCTGAAGATGCGACCCGGACCATTTTTCCAGTAAGTCCCACTGGAAAGTTCTTGCGTGGAATCTGCCGAATGGGATTGCTGCGTAGGAAGCCACCATTCTTACCCAGAACCCTTGTGCATTGATGCACTGAGACTTGGCTCGGTTTTAGGAGGTTCCTGACTAGCTCGGATAACTCCCTGGCTTTCTCTTCCGGGAGAAACACCTTTGTTCTAGACTGTGTCCAGGATCATCCCTAGGAACAGAAGACAAGTCGTCGGAACCAGCTGCGATTTTGGAATATTGAGAATCCAATCGTGCTGCCGCAACACTACCTGAGATAGTGCTACACCGACCTCCAACTGTTCCCTGGATCTTACCCTTATCAGGGAATCGTCCAAGTAAGGGATAACTAAAATTCCCTTCCTTCGAAGGAATATCATCATTTCGGCCAATACCTTGGTAAAGACCCGGGGTGCCGTGGACCATCCCTACGGCAGCGTCTGAACTGATAGTGACAGTTCTGTACCATAACCTGAGGTACCCTTGGTGAGAAGGGTAAATTTTGACCTGAAGGTAAGCATCCTTGATGTCCCGAGACATCATGTAGTCCCCTTCTTCCAGGTTCGCAATCACTGCTCTGAGTGACTCAATCTTGAATTTGAACCTCTGTATGTAAGTGTTCAAAGATTTTAGATTTAGAAACAGTCTCACCGAGCCGTCTGGCTTCGGTACCACAATAGTGTGGGATAATACCCCGTTCCCTGTTGCAGGAGGGGTACCTTGATTATCACCTGCTGGGAATACAGCTTGTGAATGGCTTCCAAAACTGCCTCCCTGTCAGAGGGAGACGTCGGTAAAACCGACTTTTGGAAACGGCGAGGGGGAGACGTCTCGAATTCCAATTTGTACCCCTGAGATATTACCTGAAGGATCCAGGGGTCTACTTGCGAGTGAGCCCACTGCGCACTGAAATTCATTGAGAACGGGCCCCCACCGTGCCTGAGCTTGTAAAGCCCTAGCGTCATACTGAGGGCTTGGCAGAGGCGGGAAAGGGTTTCTGTTCCTGTGAACTGGCTGATCTCAGCAGCCTTTTTCCTCTCCCTCTGTCACGAGCAGAAAAGAGGAACCTTTTGTCCGCTTGCCAACAAAGGACTGCGCCTGATAATACGGCGTCTTATTTTGAGAGGCGACCTGGGGTACAAACGTGGATATCCCAGCTGTTGCCGTGGCCACCAGGTCTGAAAGACCGACCCCAAATGTCCCCTTTTTAAGGCAATTCTTCCAAATGCCGTTTGGAATCCGCATCACCTGACCACTTTACTGGTGGAATTGGACAACGCACTTATACTTGATGCCAGTCGGCAAATATTCCGCTGTGCATCATGCATATATAGAAATGCATCTTTTAAATGCTCTATAGGCAATAATATACTGTCCTTATCTAGGATATCAATATTTCCAGTCAGGGAATCCGACCACGCCAACCCAGCACTGCACATCCAGGCTGAGGCGATTGCTGGTCGCAGTATAACACCATTATGTGTGTAAATACATTTTAGGATACCCTCCTGCTTTTATCAGCAGGATCCTTAAGGGCGGCCATCTCAGGAGAGGGTAGAGCCCTTGTTCTTACAAGCGTGTGAGCGCCTTAACCCCCCTAGGGGGTGTTTCCCAACGCACCCTAACCTCTGGCGGGAAAAGGTATACTGCCAATAACTTTTTAGAAATTATTATCGGGGGAAACCCACGCATCACACACCTCATTTTATTTCTCAGATTCAGGAAAACTACAGGTAGTTTTTCCTCACCAAACATAATACCCCTTTTTGGTGGTACTCATATTATCAGAAATGTGTAAACATTTTCCATTGCCTCAATTATGTAACGTGTGGCCCTATTGGAAATCACGGTTGTCTCTTCACCGTCGACACAAGAGTCAGTATCCGTGTCGGCGTCTGTATCTGCCATCTGAGGTAACGGGCGCTTTAGAGCTCCTGACGGCCTATGAGACGTCTGGACATGCACAAGCTGAGTAGCCGGCTGTCTCATGTCAACCAATGTCTTTTATACAGCGCTGACACGGTCACGTAATTTTCAACAGTACATTCACTCAGGTGTCGACCCCCTAGGGGGTGACATCACTATTACAGACAATCTGCTCCGTCTCCACATCATTTTTCTCCTCATACATGTCGACACAAACGTACCGACACACAGCACACACACAGGGAATGCTCTGATAGAGGACAGGACCCCACTAGCCCTTTGGGGAGACAGAGGGAGAGTTTGTCAGCACACACCAGAGCGCGATATATATATATATATATATATATATATATATATATATATATATATATATATATATATATATATATATATATATATATATACATATACATACATACATACATACATACATACATACATACACACACACAGGGATAACCTTATATAAGTGTTTTTCCCCCTTATAGCTGCTGTATGTTTTAATACTGCGCCTAATTAGTGCCCCCCTCTCTTTTTAACCCTTTCTGTAGTGTAGTGACTGCAGGGGAGAGCCAGGGAGCTTCCCTCCAACTGAGCTGTGAGGGAAAATGGCGCCAGTGTGCTGAGGAGATAAGGCCGCCGGAAAAGGGGCGGAGCCTATCTCCCGTTTTTCTGTATATTCTGGCAGGGGTTAAATGCATCCATATAGCCCAGGAGCTATATGTGATGTATTTTTTGCCATGTAAGGTATTTTTATTGTGTTTTATTGCGTCTCAGGGCGCCCCCCCCAGCGCCCTGCACCCTCAGTGACCGGAGTATGAAGTGTGCTGAGAGCAATGGCGCACAGCTGCGGTGCTGTGCGCTACCTTATTGAAGACAGGAACGTCTTCTGCCGCCGATTTTTCCGGACCTCTTCGCTCTTCTGGCTCTGTAAGGGGGCTGGCGGCGCGGCTCCGGGACCCATCCAGGCTGAACCTGTGATCGTCCCTCTGGAGCTAATGTCCAGTAGCCAAGAAGCCCAATCCACTCTGCACGCAGGTGAGTTCGCTTCTTCTCCCCCTTAGTCCCTCGATGCAGTGAGCCTGTTGCCAGCAGGTCTCACTGAAAATAACAAACCTAATCTAAAACTTTCACCAAGAAGCTCAGGAGAGCCCTTAGTGTGCACCCTTCTCGTTCGGGCACAGAGATCTAACTGAGGCTTGGAGGAGGGTCATAGGGGGAGGAGCCAGTGCACACCAGGTGGTCCTAAAGTTTTTTTTAGATGTGCCCAGACTCCTGCGGAGCCGCTATTCCCCATGGTCCTTACGGAGTCCCCAGCATCCACTTAGGACGTTAGAGAAATAATAATAATATATGGTGTGTGTGTATGCATATGTATATAAATAAATATAGCACCAATTGCCTGTCTCTCCCCCCCACCCCCTCCCTTGTACTTGTAAGGAGAGTGGAGGTCCGGGACAGCGTCTCTGCATGCACTGTGAAGAGATAAAAGTTCGCTGGTAAGCTGTGCGGCTAAACCCCGCCCCTTCCCGGCGTGCTGTAGTCCCGCTTAAATCTTTATACTGGCGGGGGATTCATACTTAGTGCCCCTGCCTTTTTTGCCAGTTTTAATCACCTCAGTAACTTGCTGCCCAGGGCGCTTCCCCCCCCCCAGCGCCCTGTGAGTGCCGTTGGTGTGTGGGAGCATGGAGTGCAGCGCGACCGCTGCGCTGTACCTCCGTTACTGAAGTCTTCTGCAGTCACTGAAGTCTTCTGCATACTCACCCGGCTTCTGTCTTCTGTGAGGGGGTTGACGGCGCGGCTCCGGGAACAAGCAGCTAGGCGAACCAAGTGATCGAACCCTCTGGAGCTAATGGTGTCCAGTAGCCCAAGAAGCAGAGCCCTTAACTCAATAGAAGTAGGTCTGACTTCTCTCCTCTCAGTCCCACGAAGCAGAGAGCCTGTAGCCAGCAGGTCTCTCTGAAAATAAAAAACCTAAGTCTTTTTCAGAGAAACTCAGTAGAGCTCCCTTAGTATGTATCCAGTCTCTCCTGGGCACAGAGTCTAACTTAGGTCTGGAGGAGGGGCATAGAGGGAGGAGCCAGTTCACACCCAGTAAAAGTCTTAGTGTGCCCATGTCCCCTGCGGATCCCGTCTAAACCCCATGGTCCTTTTGGAGTCCCCAGCATCCTCTAGGACAGAGGTTCTCAAACTCGGTCCTCGGGGGGAACACACGGTGCATGTTTTGCAGGTAACCCAGCAGGTGCACAGGTGTATTACTTACTGACACATTTTAAAAAGGTCCACAGGTGGAGCTAATTATTTCACTTGCAATTCTGTGGAGACCTGCAAAACATGCAGTGTTGTGCCCCCGAGGACCGAGTTTGAGAGCCTCTGCTCTAGGACGTAAGAGAAAAAAAGTTGGAGTGCCAGTGACACCTAACACACTTTAACTTCAACTACTCATCTGTTGTGGGTCACTCCGTGATTGTGGTGTTCATTGCAAAGCAGAAGATTCATAAATTGTCTAGTGGCAACCATTAAGAGGTTTGTGTCCTTGATTAAATTAGTCCCAGGTGAATCACCAATCAGCGTATATGCACATTTGCTTAATTAAACCCAATACCCCTTTCAGACACATGAATTTCCCTGTTCAGTCCCAAGTCTTCATGCAAAAATAGTTATGTTCTCCATTACGCTTTAGATTGAGGCCAAAAAAGGATAAAGATAATGCAGCTTTGAAAAATGCTGCAGTTACCTCAGTGTTAGGGCTTCCTATAGTGTGACAATCTGCACTGGTTTACTTGACTATAATTGATCAAAGGTCTAATGTCACCAACATACGCTACCAATACCAACAGCAAGTTTAGCTGAAGGAGAAACAGCACTTGTGTCAGCATGTGCAAACATGGTCATAATCTCTATAGCCCATACGGTCTATAGTGCTACTAATTAACAAATACATGTACAAGATTTAAAAAAGGAAAGTTTTCACACTGTCCATGCAGGATGCTGCACAGGTGATTATCTTTAAACTACTCATTACATGCGGCACCTGCCTAACAGTGGCAGGTTAATGCTAAAATATGCCCATTTCAAGATTGGAGCCAAAGATCAAAAAAAGCACTTAGACCATTAAGTACAGTAGTTCCCAAACTCTGTCTCTCCCCCCCTCCCCCCCCCCCCTTCCCAACAGTTCATGTTTTCCAGGTCACCAACGTGCTGCGCAGGTGTATTTATTACTCACTGACATTTTAAAAGAGCCACAGGTGAAGCCAATCATTACACTTATGATTCTGTGAGGTGCCCAGGAAAAATAAGATTTTACTCACCGGTAAATCTATTTCTCGTAGTCCGTAGTGGATGCTGGGACTCCGTAAGGACCATGGGGAATAGCGGCTCCGCAGGAGACTGGGCACAACTAAAGAAAGCTTTAGGACTACCTGGTGTGCACTGGCTCCTCCCACTATGACCCTCCTCCAGACCTCAGTTAGGATACTGTGCCCGAAAGAGCCGACACCATAAGGAAGGATTTTGAATCCCGGGTAAGACTCATATCAACTCGTGATACTATACCCAGTTAACAGTATGAAATATAACTGAGCCTCTCAACAGATGGCTCAACAATAACCCTTTAGTTAGGCAATAACTATATACAAGTATTGCAGACAATCCGCACTTGGGATGGGCGCCCAGCATCCACTACGGACTACGAGAAATAGATTTACCGGTAAGTAAAATCTTATTTTCTCTGACGTCCTAAGTGGATGCTGGGACTCCGTAAAGACCATGGGGATTATACCAAAGCTCCCAAACGGGCGGGAGAGTGCGGATGACTCTGCAGCACCGAATGAGCAAACTCTAGGTCCTCCTCAGCCATGGTATCAAACTTGTAGACTCTTGCAAAAGTGTTTGAACCCGACCAAGTAACAGCTCGGCAAATTTGTAAAGCCAAGACCCCTCGGGCAGCCGCCCAAGAAGAGCCCACTTTCCTCGTGGAATGGGCTTTTACAGATTTAGGGTGCGGCAGTCCAGCCGCAGAATGTGCAAGTAGTAGCGTGCTACAGATCAAGCGAGCAAAAGTCTGCTTAGAAGCAGGAGCACCCAGCTTGTTGGGTGCATACAGGATAAATAGCGAGTCAGTTTTCCTGACTCCAGCCGTCCTGGAAACATATACTTTTCAGGGCCCTGACTACGTCCAGTAACTTGGAATCCTCCAAGTCCCAAGTAGCCGCAGGCACCACAATAGGTTGGTTCACATGAAAAACTGATACCACCTTAGGAAGGAATTGGGAACGAGTCCTCAATTCCGCCTTATCCATATAAAAATACAGATAAGGGCTTTTGCATGACAAAGCCGCCAATTCTGATACACGCCTGGCCGACGCCAAGGCCCACAGCATGACCACTTTCCACGTGAGGTATTGTAGCTCCACGTATTTAAGTGGCTCAACCCAATGCGACTTCAGGAAATCTAACCACGTTGAGATCCCACGGTGCCACTGGAGGCACAAACGGGGGCTGACTATGCAGCACTCCCTTAACAAAAGTCTGAACTTCAGGCAGTGAAGCCAGTTCTAATTTGGAAGAAAATCGATAGAGCCGAAATCTGGACCTTAATGGAACCCAATTTTAGGCCCATAGTCACCTCTTACAGTAGGAAGTGCAGAAATAGACCTAGCTGAAATTCCTCCTTTGGGGCCTTCCTGGCCTCACAGCACGCAACATATTTCCGCCATATGCGGTGATAATGGTTTGCGTTCACTTCTTTCCTAGCTTTAATTAGCATAGGGATAACTTCCTCCGGAATGCCCTTTTCCTTCAGGATCCGGCATTCAACCGCCATGCCGTCAAACGCAGCCGCGGTACGTCTTGGTACAGACAGGCCCCCTGCTGCAGCAGGTCCTGTCTGAGCGGCAGAGGCCATGGGTCCTCTGAGATCATTTCTTGGAGTTCTGGGTACCAAGCTCTTCTTGGCCAATCCGGAACAATGAGTATAGTTCTTACTCCTCTCATTATTCTCATTACCCTGGGTAAGAGAGGCAGAGAAGGTAACACATACACCGACTGGTACAACCACGGTGTTACCAGAGCGTCCACAGCTATCGCCTGAGGGTCCCTTGACCTGGCGCTACATCTTTGTAGCTTTTTGTTGAGGCGGGACGCCATCATGTCCACCTGTGGCCTTTCCCAACGGTGTACAATCATTTGGAAGACTTCTGGATGAAGTCCCCACTCTCCCGGGTGGAGGTCGTGTCTGCTGAGAAAGTCTGCTTCTCAGTTGTCCACTCCGGGAATGAACACTGCTGACAGTGCTAACACATGATTTTCCGCCCATCGGAAAATCCTTGTGGCTTCTGCCATCGCCATCCTGCTTCTTGTGCCGCCCTGTCGGTTTACATGAGCGACTGCCGTGATGTTGTCTGACTGGATCAGCACCGGCCGGTGTTGAAGCAGGGTCTAGCCTGACTTAGGGCATTGTAAAAGGCCCTTAGTTCCAGAACATTTATGTGTAGGGAAGTCTCCTGACTTTTCCATAGGCCTTGGAAGTTTCTTCCCTGTGTGACTGCCCCCCAGCCTCGGAGGCTGGCATCCGTGGTCACCAGGACCCAGTCCTGTATGCCGAATCTGCGGCCCCCTAGAAGATGAGCACTCTGCAGCCACCACAACAGCGACACCCTGGCCCTTGGAGACAGGGTTATCCGCCGATGCATCTGAAGATGCGACCCGGACCACTTGTCCCACAGATCCCACTGGAAGATCCTTGCATGGGACCTGGCGAATGGAATTTCTTCGTAAGAAGCTACCATCTTTCCCAGGGCTCGCGTGCATTGATGCACCGACACCTGTATTAGGAGGTCTCTGTCTAGAGACGACAACTCCTTGGACTTCTCCTCCGGGAGAAACCCTTTTTATCCTGTTCTGTGTCCAGAACCATACCCGGGAACAGTAGACGCGTCGTAGGAACCAGCTGCGACTTTGGAATATTCAGAATCCAGCCGTGCTGTTGTAGCACTTCCCGAGATAGTGCTACTCCGACGAACAACTGCTCCCTGGACCTCGCCTTTATAAGGAGATCATCCAAGTACGGGATAATTATTTCGGCCATTACCTTGGTAAATACCCTCGGTGCCGGGGACAGACCAACGGCAACGGCTGGAATTGGTAATGACAATCCTGTACCACAATTTTGAGGTACTCCTGGTGAAGAGGGTAAATAGGGACATGCAGGTAAGCATCCTTGATGTCCAGTGATACCCTGAAATTCTCCAGGCTTGCAATAATCGCCCTGAGCGATTCCATTTTGAACTTGAACCTTCGTATACAAGTGTTCAAGGATTTCAATTTTAGAATGGGTCTCACCGAACCGTCTGGTTTCGGTACCACAACATTTTGGAATAGTAACCCCCGGCCTTGTTGAAGGAGGGGTACCTTGATTTCACCTGCTGGAAGTACAGCTTGTGAATTGCCGCCAGTACTACCTTTCTCCGAGGGCAGCCGGCAAGGCTGATGTGAGGCAACAGCGAGGGGGAGTCGCCTCGAACTCCAGCCTGTATCCCTGTGATACTACTTGCAGAACCTAGGGATCCACCTGTGGGCAAGCCCATTGGTCCCTGAAGTTCCCGAGACGCGCCCCCACCGCATCCGTCTCCACCTGTGGAGCCCCAGCGTCATGCGGTGGACTCAGAGGAAGCGGGGGAAGATTTTTGATCCTGGGAACTGGCTGTCTGGTGCAGCTTTTTCCTTCTTCCCTCGTCTCTGTGCAGAAAGGAAGCGCCTTTGACCCGCTTGCTTTTCTGAAGCCGAAAGGACTGTACCTGAAAATACGGTGCTTTCTTAGGCTGTGAGGAAACCCGAGGTAAAATGTTTTCTTCCCAGCTGTTGCTGTGGATACGAGGTCCCAGAGACCATCCCCAAACAATTCCTCACCCTTATAAGGCAGAATCTCCATGTGCCTTTTAAAGGCAGCATCACCTGTCCACTGCCGGGTCTCTAATACCCTCCTGGCAGAATGGACATTGCATTAATTCTGGATGCCAGCCGGCAAATATCCCTCTGTGCATCCTTCATATATAAGACAACGTCTTTAATATGCTCTATGTTAGCAAAATATTATCCCTGTCTAGGGTTTTAATATTATCTGACAGGGTATCAGACCACGCCGCAGCAGCACTATTTATGCTGAGGCAATTGCAGGTCTCAGTATAGAACCTGAGTGTGTATATACAGACTTCAGGATAGCCTCCTGCTTTTTATCAGCAGGCTCCTTCAAGGTGGCCGTATCCTAAGACGGCAGTGCCACCGTTTTTGACAAACGTGTGAGCGCCTTATCCACCCTAGGGGATATCTCCCAACATGACCTATCCTCTGGCGGGAAAGGATACGCCATCAGTAACTTTTTAGAAATTACCAGTTTCTTATCGGGGGAACCCACGCTTCTTTACACACTTCATTCACTCATCTGATGGGGGAACAAAACACTGGCTGCTTTTTCTCCCCAAAAATAAAACCCCTTTTATGTGGTACTTGGGTTCATGTCAGAAATGTGTAACACATTTATCATTGCCGAGATCATGTAACGGATGTTCCTAGTGGATTGTGTATATATCTCAACCTAGTCGACACTGGAGTCAGACTCAGTGTCGACATCTGTGCCATCTGAGGTAACGGGCGTTTTTTGAGCCCCTGATGGCCTTTGAGACGCCTGGGCAGGCGCGGGCTGAGAAGCCGGCTGTCCCACAGCTGTTACGTCATCCAGCCTTTTATGTAAGGAGTTGACATTGTCGGTTAATACCTTCCACCTATTCATCCACTCTGGTGTCGGCCCCACAGGGGGCGACATCCCATTTATCGGCCTCTGCTCCGCCTCCACGTAACCTTCCTCATCCAACATGTCGACACAGCCGTACCGACACACCGCACACACACAGGGAATGTTCTGACTGAGGACAGGACCCCACAAAGTCCTTTGGGGAGACAGAGAGAGGAGTATGCCAGCACACACCAGAGCGCTATATAATGCAGGGATTAACACTATAACTGAGTGATTTTTCCCCCCCCCCAATAGCTGCTTGTATACACATATTTCGCCTAAATTTAGTGCCCCCCCTCTTTTTAACCCTTTGAGCCTGAAAACTACAGGGGAGAGCCTGGGGAGCTATCTTCCAGCTGCACTGTGAAGATAAAATGGCGCCAGTGTGCTGAGGGAGATAGCCCCGCCCCTTTTTCGGCAGACTTTTCTCCCGCTTTTTCATGGATTCTAGCAGGGGTAATTTATCACATATATAGCCCTGGGACTATATATTGTGATGATTTGCCAGCCAAGGTGTATTATATTGCCCTCAGGGCGCCCCCCCCCCCCCCAGCGCCCTGCACCCATCAGTGACCGGAGTGTGAGGTGTGCATGAGGAGCAATGGCGCACAGCTGCAGTGCTGTGCGCTACCTTGTTTGAAGACAGAAGTCTTCTGCCGACGATTTTCCGGAACACTTCTTGCTTCTGGCTCTGTAAGGAGGGCGGCGGCGCGGCTCCGGGAACGAACACCAAGGTCGGGTCCTGCGGTCGATCCCTCTGGAGCTAATGGTGTCCAGTAGCCTAAGAAGCCCAAACTACTACCAGTTAGGTAGGTTCGCTTCTTCTCCCCTTAGTCCCTCGCTGCAGTGAGTCTGTTGCCAGCAGATCTCACTGTATAATAAAAAACCTAAAATATACTTTCTTTCTAGGAGCTCAGGAGAGCCCCTAGTGTGCATCCAGCTCAGCCGGGCACAAGATTCTAACTGAG
The DNA here is from genome assembly GCF_028390025.1 of Pseudophryne corroboree. Taxonomy (NCBI): domain Eukaryota; kingdom Metazoa; phylum Chordata; class Amphibia; order Anura; family Myobatrachidae; genus Pseudophryne; species Pseudophryne corroboree. Next base: position 648,586,276 of record NC_086446.1, on the reverse strand, counting down.
GTCTGGAGGAGGGTCATAGTGGGAGGAGCCAGGTAGTCCTAAAGCTTTCTTTAGTTGTGCCCAGTCTCCTGCGGAGCCGCTATTCCCCATGGTCCTTACGGAGTCCCAGCATCCACTTAGGATGTCAGAGAAAAACGTGAACTGCTGGGGTTCTTTGAGGACAGTTTAGGAACCACTGACCTAGCGTAACATCAAGAGTCCAATCCATACCTGAATATTCTGAAGAGCTGATCAATTTCAGAATCGCCATGGAAAATAGGCTTCTTTGTGGCAATCTCTGCAAATATGGTACCTACACTCCATACATCAACTGGTGTGGAATATCTCACAGAGCCCAGGAGAACTTCTGGTGCCCTGTACCACAAGGTTACCACCTATAGCAAGGAGAAATAATTCTATGGCTTAATAGAGCATTATATTTAAAAGCATATATGTAACTTTTTTTTGTAACTAACAAATATTCAATTTGTCCCAACATTCTTTATGTTTTATGTGCAGTTTGTTATTTAGTTGGATTCAATAGGATATCCAGATGGACTGGATGCAGACGGTCAATATCCAGACAGCGACATCCCAAACATCAGAAACCCGACACCCCTCAAAAAATAAGATTTTACTTACCGATAAATCTATTTCTCGGAGTCCGTAGTGGATGCTGGGGTTCCTGAAAGGACCATGGGGAATAGCGGCTCCGCAGGAGACAGGGCACAAAAAGTAAAGCTTTTCCAGATCAGGTGGTGTGCACTGGCTCCTCCCCCTATGACCCTCCTCCAGACTCCAGTTAGGTACTGTGCCCGGACGAGCGTACACAATAAGGGAGGATTTTGAATCCCGGGTAAGACTCATACCAGCCACACCAATCACACCGTACAACTTGTGATCTAAACCCAGTTAACAGTATGATAACAGCGGAGCCTCTGAAAGACGGCTTCCTTCAACAATAACCCGAATTAGTTAACAATAACTATGTACAATTATTGCAGATAATCCGCACTTGGGATGGGCGCCCAGCATCCACTACGGACTCCGAGAAATAGATTTATCGGTAAGTAAAATCTTATTTTCTCTATCGTCCTAGTGGATGCTGGGGTTCCTGAAAGGACCATGGGGATTATACCAAAGCTCCCAAACGGGCGGGAGAGTGCGGATGACTCTGCAGCACCGAATGAGAGAACTCCAGGTCCTCCTTAGCCAGAGTATCAAATTTGTAAAATTTTACAAACGTGTTCTCCCCTGACCACGTAGCTGCTCGGCAAAGTTGTAATGCCGAGACCCCTCGGGCAGACGCCCAAGATGAGCCCACCTTCCTTGTGGAGTGGGCCTTTACAGATTTAGGCTGTGGCAGGCCTGCCACAGAATGTGCAAGTTGGATTGTGCTACAGATCCAACGAGCAATCGTCTGCTTAGACGCAGGAGCACCCATCTTGTTGGGTGCATACAATATAAACAACGAGTCAGATTTTCTGACTCCAGCTGTCCTTGCAATATATATTTTTAATGCTCTGACAACGTCCAGTAACTTGGAGTCCTCCAAGTCACTTGTAGCCGCAGGCACTACAATAGGCTGGTTCAGATGAAATGCTGACACCACCTTAGGGAGAAAATGCGGACGAGTCCGCAGTTCTGCCCTGTCCGAATGGAAAATCAGATATGGGCTTTTGTAAGATAAAGCTGCCAGTTCTGACACTCTCCTGGCCGAAGCCAGGGCTAGAAGCATGGTCACTTTCCATGTGAGATATTTCAAATCCACCTTCTTTAGTGGTTCAAACCAATGAGATTTTAGAAAGTCCAAAACCACATTGAGATCCCACGGTGCCACTGGAGGCACCACAGGAGGCTGTATATGTAGCACTCCCTTAACAAAGGTCTGGACTTCAGGGACTGAAGCCAATTCTTTTTGAAAGAAAATCGACAGGGCCGAAATTTAAACCTTAATAGATCCCAATTTGAGACCCATAGACAATCCTGATTGCAGGAAATGTAGGAATCGACCCAGTTGAAATTCCTCCGTCGGAGCACTCCGATCTTCGCACCACGCAACATATTTTCGCCAAATTCGGTGATAATGTTGCACGGTTACTTCCTTCCTTGCTTTAATCAAAGTAGGAATGACTTCTTCCGGCATGCCTTTTTCCTTTAGGATCCGGCGTTCAACCGCCATGCCGTCAAACGCAGCCGCGGTAAGTCTTGAAACAGACAGGGACCCTGCTGAAGCAAGTCCCTCCTTAGAGGTAGAGGCCACGGATCTTCCGTGATCATCTCTTGAAGTTCCGGGTACCAAGTCCTTCTTGGCCAATCCGGAACCACTAGTATCGTCCTTACGCCTCTTTGCCGTATAATTCTCAATACTTTTGGTATGAGAGGCAGAGGAGGAAACACATACACCGACTGGTACACCCAAGGCGTTACCAGCGCGTCCACAGCTATTGCCTGCGGATCTCTTGACCTGGCGCAATACCTGTCCAGTTTTTTGTTGAGGCGAGACGCCATCATGTCCACCATTGGTCTTTCCCAACGGGTTACCAGCAAGTGGAAGACTTCTGGATGAAGTCCCCACTCTCCCGGGTGAAGATCGTGTCTGCTGAGGAAGTCTGCTTCCCAGTTGTCCACTCCCGGGATGAACACTGCTGACAGTGCTATCACATGATTCTCTGCCCAGCGAAGAATCCTTGCAGCTTCTGCCATTGCACTCCTGCTTCTTGTGCCGCCCTGTCTGTTCACATGGGCGACTGCCGTGATGTTGTCCGACTGGATCAACACCGGTTTTCCCTGAAGCAGAGGTTCTGCCTGGCTTAGAGCATTGTATATTGCTCTTAGTTCCAGAATGTTTATGTGAAGAGACGTTTCCAGGCTCGTCCATACTCCCTGGAAGTTTCTTCCTTGTGTGACTGCTCCCCAGCCTCTCAGGCTGGCGTCCGTGGTCACCAGGATCCAATCCTGTATGCCGAATCTGCGGCCCTCCAATAGATGAGCACTCTGCAACCACCACAGAAGAGACACCCTTGTCCTTGGAGACAGGGTTATCCGCAGGTGCATCTGAAGATGCGACCCTGACCATTTGTCCAACAGATCCCTTTGGAAAATTCTTGCGTGGAATCTGCCGAATGGAATTGCTTCGTAAGAAGCCACCATTTTTCCCAGGACTCTTGTGCATTGATGTACAGACACTTTTCCTGGTTTTAGGAGGTTCCTGACAAGCTCGGATAACTCCTTGGCTTTTTCCTCCGGGAGAAAAACCTTTTTCTGAACCGTGTCCAGAATCATCCCTAGGAACAGCAGACGAGTTGTCGGCATTAACTGGGATTTTGGAATATTCAGAATCCACCCGTGCTGTTTTAGCACTTCTTGAGACAGTGCTAATCCCATCTCTAGCTGTTCTCTGGACCTTGCCCTTATTAGGAGATCGTCCAAGTATGGGATAATTAATATGCCTTTTCTTCGAAGAAGAATCATCATCTCGGCCATTACCTTTGTAAAGACCCGAGGTGCCGTGGACAATCCGAACGGCAGCGTCTGAAACTGATAGTGACAGTTTTGTACAACGAACCTGAGGTACCCCTGGTGTGAGGGGTAAATTGGAACGTGGAGATACGCATCCTTGATGTCCAAGGATACCATAAAGTCCCCCTCTTCCAGGTTCGCTATCACTGCTCTGAGTGACTCCATCTTGAACTTGAACATCTTTATGTACAGGTTCAAGGACTTCAGATTTAGAATAGGCCTTACCGAGCCATCCGGCTTCGGTACCACAAAAAGAGTGGAATAATACCCCTTCCCTTGTTGTAGAAGAGGTACCTTGACTATCACCTGCTGAGAGTACAGCTTGTGAATGGCTTCCAAAACCGTCTCCCTTTCGGAGGGGGACGTTGGTAAAGCAGACTTCAGGAAACGGCGAGGTGGATCTGTCTCTAATTCCAACCTGTACCCCTGAGATATTATCTGCAGGATCCAGGGATCTACCTGCGAGTGAGCCCACTGCGCGCTGTAATTTTTGAGACGACCACCCACCGTCCCCGAGTCCGCTTGAGAAGCCCCAGCGTCATGCTGAGGCTTTTGTAGAAGCCGGGGAAGGCTTCTGTTCCTGGGAAGGAGCTGCCTGTTGCTGTCTCTTCCCTCGACCTCTGCCTCGTGGCAGATATGAATAGCCCTTTGCTCTCTTATTTTTAAAGGAACGAAAGGGCTGCGGTTGAAAAGTCGGTGCCTTTTTCTGTTGGGGAGTGACTTGAGGTAGAAAGGTGGATTTCCCGGCTGTAGCCGTGGCCACCAAATCTGATAGACCGACTCCAATTAACTCCTCCCCTTTATACGGCAAAACTTCCATATGTCGTTTTGAATCCGCATCGCCTGTCCACTGTCGCGTCCATAAAGCTCTTCTGGCCGAAATGGACATAGCACTTACCCGTGATGCCAGTGTGCAGATATCCCTCTGTGCATCACGCATATAAAGAAATGCATCCTTTATTTGTTCTAACGACAGTAAAATATTGTCCCTGTCCAGGGTATCAATATTTTCAATCAGGGACTCTGACCAAACTACCCCAGCACTGCACATCCAGGCAGTCGCTATAGCTGGTCGTAGTATAACACCTGCATGTGTGTATATACTTTTTTGGATATTTTCCATCCTCCTATCTGATGGATCTTTAAGTGCGGCCGTCTCAGGAGAGGGTAACGCCACTTGTTTAGATAAGCGTGTTAGCGCCTTGTCCACCCTAGGAGATGTTTCCCGGCGCTCCCTAACCTCTGGCGGGAAAGGGTATAATGCCAATAATTTCTTTGAAATTATCAGCTTTTTATCAGGGGCAACCCACGCTTCATTACACACGTCATTTAATTCTTCTGATTCAGGAAAAACTATAGGTAGTTTTTTCACACCCCACATAATACCCTGTTTAGTGGTACCTGTAGTATCAGCTAAATGTAACGCCTCCTTCATTGCCAAAATCATATAACGTGTGGCCCTACTGGAAAATAAGAATTTACTTACCGATAATTCTATTTCTCGGAGTCCGTAGTGGATGCTGGGGTTCCTGAAAGGACCATGGGGAATAGCGGCTCCGCAGGAGACAGGGCACAAAAAGCAAAGCTTTAGGATCAGGTGGTGTGCACTGGCTCCTCCCCCTATGACCCTCCTCCAAGCCAGTTAGGTACTGTGCCCGGACGAGCGTACACAATAAGGGAGGAATTTTGAATCCCGGGTAAGACTCATACCAGCCACACCAATCACACCGTACAACTTGTGATCTAAACCCAGTTAACAGTATGATAACAGCGGAGCCTCTAAAAAGATGGCTCACAACAATAATAACCCGATTTTTGTAACTATGTACAAGTATTGCAGATAATCCGCACTTGGGATGGGCGCCCAGCATCCACTACGGACTCCGAGAAATAGAATTATCGGTAAGTAAATTCTTATTTTCTCTATCGTCCTAGTGGATGCTGGGGTTCCTGAAAGGACCATGGGGATTATACCAAAGCTCCCAAACGGGCGGGAGAGTGCGGATGACTCTGCAGCACCGAATGAGAGAACTCCAGGTCCTCTTTTGCCAGGATATCAAATTTGTAGAATTTTACAAACGTGTTCTCCCCTGACCACGTAGCTGCTCGGCAGAGTTGTAATGCCGAGACCTCTCGGGCAGCCGCCCAAGATGAGCCCACCTTCCTTGTGGAATGGGCCTTAACCGATTTAGACTGTGGCAGGCCTGCCTCAGAATGTGCAAGTTGAATTGTGTTACAAATCCAACGAGCAATCGCCTGCTTAGAAGCAGGCGCACCCAACTTGTCGGGTGCATACAGTATAAACAGCGAGTCAGATTTTCTGACTCCAGCTGTCCTGGAACATATTTTCAGGGCCCTGACAACTCCTAGCAACTTGGAGTCCTCCAAGTCCCTAGTAGGTGCAAGGCACCACAATAAGCTGGTTCAGGTGAAACACTGACACCACCTTAGGGAGAGAACTGGGGACGAGTCCGCAGCTCTGCCCTGTCCGAATGGACAAACAGATATGGGCTTTTTTGAGAAAAAACCACCAATTTGACACTCGCCTGGTCCAGGCCAGGGCCAAGAGCATGGTCACTTTTTATGTGAGATGCTTCAAATCCACATATTTGACTGGTTTTAAACCAATGTGATTTGAGGAATCCCAGAACTACGTTGAGATCCCACAGTGCCACTGGAGGCACAAAAAAGGGGTTTGTATATGCAATACTCCCTTGACAAACTTCTGGACTTCAGGAACTGAAACCAATTCTTTCTGGAAGAAAATTTACAGGGCCGAATTTGAACCTTAATGGACCCCAATTTGAGGCCCATAGACACTCCTGTTTGCAGGAAATGCAGGAAACGACCGAGTTGAAATTTCTTTGTGGGGCCTTCCTGGCCTCACACCACGCAACATATTTTCGCCACACGTGGTGATAATGTTGTGCGGTCACCTCCTTTCTGGCTTTGACCAGGGTAGGAATGACCTCTTCCGGAATGCCTTTTTTCCCTTAGGATCCGGCTTTCCATCGCCATGCCGACAAACGCAGCTGCGGTAAGTCTTGGAACAGACATGGTACTTGCTGAAGCAAGTCCCTTCTTAGCGGCAGAGGCCATAAGACCTCTGTAAGCATCTCTTGAAGTTCCGGGTACCAAGTCTTTCTTGGCCAATCCGGAGCCATGAGTATAGTTCTTACTCCTCTACGTCTTATAATTCTCAGCACCTTAGGTATGAGAAGCAGAGGAGGGAACACATACACCGACTGGTACACCCACGGTGTTACCAGAACGTCCACATCTATTGCCTGAGGGTCTCTTGACCTGGCGCAATACCTGTCCCGTTTTTTGTTCAGACGGGACGCCATCATGTCCACCTTTGGTATTTCCCAACGGTTTACAATCATGTGGAAAAAACTTCTCAATGAAGTTTCCACTCTCCCGGGTGGAGGTCGTGCTGAGGAAGTCTGCTTCCCAGTTTCCATTCCCGGGATGAAAAACTGCTGACAGTGTTATCACATGATTTTCCGCCCAGCGAAAAGTCCTTGCAGTTTCTGCCATTGCCCTCCTGCTTCTTGTGTCGCCCTGTCTGTTTACGTGGGCGACTGCCGTGATGTTTTTCCCACTGGATCAATACCGGCTGACCTTGAAGCAGAGGTCTTGCTAAGCTTAGAGCATTATAAATTTACCCTTAGCTCCAGTATATTTATGTGGAGAAAAGTCTCCATACTTGATCACACTCCCTGGAAATTTTTTCCTTGTGTGACTGCTCCCCAGCCTCTCAGGCTGGGCTCCGTGGTTACCAGCATCCAATCCTGAATGCCGAATCTGCTGCCCTCTAGAAGATGAGCACTCTATAACCACCACAGGAGAGACACCCTTGTCCTTGGATATTGGGTTATCCGCTGATGCATCTGAAGATGCGATCCGGACCATTTGTCCAGCAGATCCCACTGAAAAGTTCTTACGTGAAATCTGCCGAATGGAATTGCTTCGTAGGAAGCCACCATTTTTACCAGGACCCTTGTGCAATGATGCACTGTTTTTAGGAGGTTCCTGACTTGCTCGGATAACTCCCTGGCTTTCTCTTCCGGGAGAAACACCTTTTTCTGGACTGTGTCCAGAATCATCCCTAGGCACAGCAGACGTGTCGTCGGGATCAGCTGCGATTTTGGAATATTTAGAATCCACCCGTGCTGATTGTAGCAGTATCCGAGATAGTGCTACTCCGACCTCCAACTGTTCCCTGGACTATGCCCCTATCAGGAGATAGTCTAAGTAAGGGATAATTAAGACGCCTTTTCTTCGAAGAAGAATCATCAATTCGGCCATTACCTTGGTAAAGACCCCAGGGTGCCGTGGACAATCCAAACGGCAGCGTCTGAAACTGATAGTGACAGTTCTGCACCACGAACCTGAGGTACCCTTAGTGAGAAGGGCAAATTTGGGACATAGAGGTAAGCATCCCTGATGTCCCGGGACACTATATAGTCCCCTTATTCCTGGTTCGTTATCACTGCTCTGAGTGACTTCATCTTAATTTGAACCTTTGTAAGTGTTCAAAAAAAATTTTTTAGAATAAGTCTCACCTAGCCTTCTGGCTTCAGTACCACAATATAGTGTGGAATAATACCCCTTTTCTGTAGTAGGAGGGGTAATTTAATTATCACCTGCTGGGAATACAGCTTGTGAATTTTTTCCCATACTACCTCCTTGTCGGAGGGAGACTTGGTAAAGCAGACTTCAGGAGCCTGCGAAGGGGAAACGTCTCGACATTCCCATCTGTACCCCCGGGATACTACTTGTAGGATCCAGGGGTCCTGTACGGTCTCAGCGCAATGCTGAGAACTTGTCAGACGCGGTGGAACGCTTCTGTTCCTGGGAATGGGCTGCCTGCTGCAGTCTTCTTCCCTTTCCTCTATCCCTGGGCAGATATGTTCTTATAGGGACGAGAGGACTGAGGCTGAAAAGACGGTGTCTTTTTCTGCAGAGATGTGACTTAGGGTAAAAAACGGTGGATTTTCCAGCAGTTGCCGTGACCACCAGGTCCGATGGACCGACCCCAAACAAGTCCTCTTCCTGTATACGGCCATACTGTGCCGTTTGGAATCTGCATCACCTGACCACTGTCGTGTCCATAACATCTTCTGGCAGTTATGGACATCGCGTTTATTCATGATGCCAGAGTGCAAATATCCCTCTGTGCATCTCGCATATATAGAAATGCTCTATAGTCAATAAAATACTGTCCCTGTCAAGGGTATCAATATTTTTAGTCAGGGAATCCGACCAAGCCACCCTAGCTCTGCACATCCAGGCTGAGGCGATCGCTGGCCGCAGTATAACACCAGTATGTGTGTATATACTTTTTATTATATTTTCCAGCCTTGTCAGCTGGTCCTTGAGGACGGCCCTATCTATAGACGGTACCGCCACTTGTTTTGATAAGCGTGTGAGCGCCTTATCCACCCTAAGGGGTGTTTCCCAACGCGCCCTAACTTCTGGCGGGAAAGGGTATACCGCCCATAATTTTCTATCGGGGGGAACCCACGCATCATCACACACTTTATTTAATTTATCTGATTCAGGAAAAACTATGGTAGTTTTTTCACATCCCACATAATACCCTCTTTTGTGGTACTTGTAGTATCAGAAATACGTAACACCTCCTTCATTGCCTTTAACGTGTGGCCCTAATAAGGAATACGTTTGTTTATTCACCGTCGACACTGGATTCAGTGTCCCTGTCTGTGTCTGTGTCGACCGACTAAAGTAAACGGGCGTTTTAAAACCCTTGACGGTGTTTTTGAGACGTCTGGACCGTACTAATTGTTTGTCGGCCGTCTCATGTCGTCAACCGACCTTGCAGCGTGTTGACATTATCACGTAATTTCCTAAATAAGCCATCCATTCCGGTGTCGACTCCCTAGAGAGTGACATCACCATTACAGGCAATTGCTCCGCCTCCTCACCAACATCGTCCTCCTACCTGTCGACACACACGTACCGACACACAGCACACACACAGGGAATGCTCTGATAGAGGACAGGACCCACTAGCCCTTTGGAGAGACAGAGGGAGAGTTTGCCAGCACACACCAAAAACGCTATAATTATATAGGGACAACCTTATATAAGTGTTTTCCCTTATAGCATCTTAATATATATATAAGCATATCGCCAAATTAGTGCCCCCCCTCTCTGTTTTAACCCTGTTTCTGTAGTGCAGTGCAGGGGAGAGCCTGGGAGCCTTCCCTCCAGCCTTTCTGTGAGGGAAAATGGCGCTGTGTGCTGAGGAGATAGGCCCCGCCCCTTTTTCGGCGGCCTCGTCTCCCGCTCTTAACGGATTCTGGCAGGGGTTAAATATCTCCATATAGCCTCCGGAGGCTATATGTGAGGTATTTTTAGCCAAAATAGGTATTCATTTGCCTCCCAGGGCGCCCCCCTCCCAGCGCCCTGCACCCTCAGTGACTGCCGTGTGAAGTGTGCTGAGAGGAAAATGGCGCACAGCTGCAGTGCTGTGCGCTACCTTTAGAAGACTGAGGAGTCTTCTGCCGCCGATTCTGGACCTCTTCTTACTTCAGCATCTGCAAGGGGGCCGGCGGCAAGGCTCCGGTGACCATCCAGGCTGTACCTGTGATCGTCCCTCTGGAGCTGATGTCCAGTAGCCAAGAAGCCAATCCATCCTGCACGCAGGTGAGTTCACTTCTTCTCCCCTAAGTCCCTCGTTGCAGTGATCCTGTTGCCAGCAGGACTCACTGTAAAATAAAAAACCTAAGCTAAACTTTTCTAAGCAGCTCTTTAGGAGAGCCACCTAGATTGCACCCTTCTCGGCCGGGCACAAAAATCTAACTGGCTTGGAGGAGGGTCATAGGGGGAGGAGCCAGTGCACACCACCTGATCCTAAAGCTTTGCTTTTTGTGCCCTGTCTCCTGCGGAGCCGCTATTCCCCATGGTCCTTTCAGGAACCCCAGCATCCACTAGGACGATAGAGAAAATACGGTTGATTCGTCACCGTCACCACTGGAGTCAGTGCCTGTGTCTGGGTCTGTGTCGACCGACTGAGGCAAAGGGCGTTTCACAGCCCCTGACTGTGTTTGAGTCGCCTGGACAGGCACTAATTGATTGTCCGGCCGTCTCATGTCGTCAAACGACTGCTTTAGCGTGTTGACACTATCCCGTAGTTCCATAAATAAAGGCATCCATTCTGGTGTCGACTCCCTAGGGGGTGACATCCTCATATTTGGCAATTGCTCCGCCTCCACACCAATATCGTCCTCATACATGTCGACACACACGTACCGACACACAGCAGACACACAGGGAATGCTCCTAACGAAGACAGGACCCACTAGCCCTTTGGGGAGACAGAGGGAGAGTTTGCCAGCACACACCAAAAGCGCTATATATAACAGGGATAGCCTTATAATAAGTGCTCCCTTATAGCTGCTTTATATAAATCAAAATATCGCCATAAATTTGCCCCCCCTCTCTGTTTTACCCTGTTTCTGTAGTGCAGTGCAGGGGAGAGACCTGGGAGCCGTCCTGACCAGCGGAGCTGTGAGAGGAAATGGCGCCGTGTGCTGAGGAGATAGGCCCCGCCCCTTTTCCGGCGGGCTCGTCTCCCGCTATTTAGTGAATCCAGGCAGGGGTTAAATATCTCCATATAGCCTCTGGGGGCTATATGTGAGGTATTTTTAGCCTTTATATAGGTTACATTTGCCTCCCAGGGCGCCCCCCCCCAGCGCCCTGCACCCTCAGTGACTGCGTGTGAAGTGTGCTGAGAGGAAAATGGCGCACAGCTGCAGTGCTGTGCGCTACCTTTAGAAGACTGCAGGAGTCTTCAGCCGCCGATTCTGGACCTCTTCTGACTTCAGCATCTGCAAGGGGGCCGGCGGCGCGGCTCCGGTGACCATCCAGGCTGTACCTGTGATCGTCCCTCTGGAGCCGATGTCCAGTAGCCAAGAAGCCAATCCATCCTGCACGCAGGTGAGTTCACTTCTTCTCCCCTCAGTCCCTCGTTGCAGTGATCCTGTTGCCAGCAGGACTCACTGTAAAATAAAAAACCTAAGCTAAACTTTTTCTAAGCAGCTCTTTAGGAGAGCCACCTAGATTGCACCCTTCTCGGCCGGGCACAAAAATCTAACTGGAGTCTGGAGGAGGGTCATAGGGGGAGGAGCCAGTGCACACCACCTGATCTGGAAAAGCTTTACTTTTTGTGCCCTGTCTCCTGCGGAGCCGCTATTCCCCATGGTCATTTCAGGAACCCCAGCATCCACTAGGACGATAGAGAAAGTACACTAACCCCCCCCCCCCCACTCCTACCATGTGGGTGCCTAACCCTATCCCTCCCCATCCAAGGGCCTAAAGCTTGACTGTCACCCATACTACCAACTCCATAAACAGATGAGTGGAAAGAACACATCAAGTTACCAAAATAATTTCCAGCGACAGCCCAGCTGTATTTGTGGCATACCAATTTGCCATTTTTAGACCTCAACAATGCTTGCCACAAAAATGTGTAGAAACCACAAGAGGATGCCAGAACCTACTTGTGAGATGTGGCCATTCCTTGCAGATACTGAAACTTGCCACACACTTTGCTACTATTATAGCCTGGATGACTAAATGGCAACGGAGGGAAAAAGAAAAAAAAAAAAAAAAGGGAAAAAAAAAAAAAGGGGAAAAAAAAAAAATTTACACCAGAAATCTGTTTTTAAAGAAAATGGTTCCAAATACAGTTCTTACTATCCTGATACTATACTTTATATAAAGCAAGCCTCCTCCTTTACCTTTTAACTGATATTTAGTGTTTACCAAAGGAACTCTGCGCCGCTCCATAGTCCAGGATGCAATACCAATCAGTTAGATCTGCACTATCTATAGGCTGCTATGTGCTGAATACTGTTTGCACTTTAGAACAGGCAGAATACTATAATGAACAATCTGTATAATACTTTACAAAATGAGCTGTGTCAGTGAACACAGAGGTCAAAACAGCTGCAGGCACAGTATAACAGCAAGGGCCTCAGAGTATTGCAGAGCCTCCCGCAGTTACAGTCACTGCTGTTAGATGTTGTATATTGGTATTACCAATATAACTGAAACACAGGTCTGGATTGGTTCATTATTTACATTGCCCAGCAAGAGGCTGAACATACTGGCCTTGTAAAAGTACAACTAGTATAGTAAGCAGTCTTATAGATGTCATAAAGGTGGTCATACCTCATGTGTGTAAACTCGAACAGGGATGCCAAATGCTCGGGCCAGCCCAAAGTCGGCAAGCTTTATCACCCCTTTGCTGTCTATTAACAGATTTTGTGGCTTCAGATCTCTGTGCAAAACTCTTCTAGCATGGCAAAACACAATGCCTTGTAGGATCTGATAAACGTAACTCTGCAAAACAATAGGTCCAGTTTATAAAGGTCACTACAAGCACTATAGCACTCTAATGCAGTGTAATCTGAAGCATGCCATATTTGTGCTACAAATTAAAAATGTCAAATACCTTTATAAGCATTGCATCCAAGTATTGACCACTAGGAATGGAATCCAAGTACTTCTTCAAGTCCATGGAAAGAAACTCAAAGATAAGATATAGCCTTGAATCTTGCATTAGAACATCTAGAAGGCTGAGAAAAATGAATGGTATAAGAAGCCATTACTTCACAGGTACACTACATATAAAGAACAAGCATTACAAGCCACCCAATCAGCAAATGGTAACCTCACTTACCACACAATGTTGGGATGCTGAAGCTCTTTAAGGAGGGAGATCTCTCTAATTGCCGTACTTGGGACACCTTCTTCTTCATTTTCCAATCTAATTTTCTTCATGGCAACAACTTGACCAGTTGCTTTGTGCCTCCCCTTATACACAACCCCATAAGTGCCTATAAAGTAAAATGCATTGCAGTCCTTAAGGTCAAATAGCTTAAAAAGCTGGTCACCGGTACTTACTCTCACCAACACCGAGACAACAGACCTCAAAAATTCAGTTTTTGAATATGAATACAGGTCACAATTAAAACGGAGAGCCACAAAGTCCTCTTTGGTCATGTAGCACACCTCAATGTCTAGTAGGATACATAGAAAGAGGCAGCATGGTTTGTGGAGAGGTTTACAGAGGATGACGGTAGTTAACATCACTCAGGTTATATCTTGTGAAGTATGGAGTAGGTGCACCACTCCACACAGTATATGTTGCGGTACACCACACACCCAAGATTTTATCTTACAGATCAATATTAACGATGAGATAAGGGATTGAAAGTATGTTTTATAATGGTTTCTTGCTATGCAGAGGAAATCTGTTTCCACAAAAGGAATGATTTTTCAATAAGGTTGCTGAGGAAGACCAAATGGCATACTTAGAGACAGCTTTGCCTCAATTTCAAGCTGCACCAATACTAAAAGCAAAATACACCAAGCTTTTGCACTTAAAATTAGTTCTGTAAATTGCAGCCAAAGCTCACATTTTATAAATATAACCCTAGGTATCATTTTGCACTTCCCAGATGTACATTTTCAGATGCTCTTTGCCCAATGTGAAACAAAGTTTCATCAATACCAATTTAAAAAAAAAAAAAAAAACCCGAAAACATGTCATTGTGACCCTTTAGGGAAACTGCATGAACTAAGATTTTGGAGTAGCCTCCACTCACTGTAAACAGAAGAGAAAGCTTGACATACATGGCTACACAAAGCTCATTACAGAACTGTCCATCGACCATTTTATCTAAATTGATGCTCCAGTATGATGACTATGCAGCATGGCATTCTGGGGCAATACTTGCCATGAGTGGGATTAATCAAAGACCAGTGTCTATGATCAAGCACATTAGTACTCAAATTAGAACAGTTACATGCGCATGTTCTAATATGGATAAGTGTGGAGGAACAGCCTATTGGTGAGGGGATCTTAAACGATAAATTAATATAATCTATGATAGATGGTTAAAGGAGGCATAGTGTAGATCAGAAGGGTTAGTAGTGATTGATCCAGAAATTGATAATATGGGTTCACTATGCTGCAAAGAAGAGAGTGAATGTTTGTGGTAATGATTGGGCAAAATGAGGACGAGGGACAATGGGATCAGAAGGAATTGTGTTGGCGATGATGCAAAGGAAATTAAGACTAGAAACTGAAGTGGTATAACACTAAGACTGATCAAATGTTCATCCACCCAGTGTCTACCATCACAATTAATAAAAGCCATGAATGAGGCAAACCCCAGTGGCATTCCCTAAGACAGAGTGATGTTTGGTTGTACAATGGAAGCAATGTTGGATGTTAATGGAAGTTACACTCCTACACTTGTTCAAGCACTCCCGGATCCTGCATTTCTAGTTCCCAATGTGTCTCCTAATAGCAGAAGTAACACACTCAATCAAGTGCACTGGGAGGACCATTACACATTACAGCAAAGCCAGAAGCAATATATGGCGCATATCAATGAACTGTAATTATGAAGTGCAGCATGCTAACCCAACATTTTTTTATACCGAGCTACAGGGTCTAGTATTAACATCCAGCTCCGTTCAAAGACAGCTTACATCTCCTTGGCTAGTGTCCTCATGGGATACCATGCCGTCTAAGAAGCAGATATTGAAGTGCTGTGACATTATGGCTCTTGCCCTTGTGTATGAATCAACTAATCCAAATTGCGTATTTCTACAAATTAAGGCTGCCTTGCAGTCAGTCACTGTCTGGTCATATAGAGAATACACTTACCCTCGCCAATTTTCTCTATTTTAGCATACTCATCCATTGCTGTAGATGTCGATGTAACTGCCTGGTGGGAGAAACAAGACAAAAAAAAAAACCCACAACATGAAAAGGAGGGTGGGAGGAGTGTCAAGCACGGTTATAACTAGACAAGCCAGCGATCAAACACTTAAATATGAATCCTGGCACCTACCTTTTGGCATCATTAGTTTTGAAGAGCAATACCATATTCTTAAGAGATCCTGGTCACCATTACATTTGACAGGGTTGCTACTGAAGGCTGCATTTTGCCCACAGGTATAAATATCAAGTGACAAGTCTAGGGGGTTGATTTGCTAAACATTGTTTTCTAAGCCGGTAATGAGGAGTTTGACTAATGGATTTCAAATGGCAATAGTAATTAATGCTCAGCAAGCCTGAAGTAGTAAAATATACCCCCAGAGGTGAAGCTGTCATTAATCCTTTGTTGCCATATGTAGAGTGAAGTACAGTCATAGCTATGACCTGCACTTCTTGCCTTATCCATACGACACAAACAGCATCTCCAAAAAGAAGAATTTACTCACCGGTAATTCTATTTCTCGTAGTCCGTAGTGGATGCTGGGAACTCCGTAAGGACCATGGGGAATAGACGGGCTCTGCAGGAGACTGGGCACTCTTAAAAGAAAGATTAGGTACTATATCTGGTGTGCACTGGCTCCTCCCTCTATGCCCCTCCTCAAGACCTCAGTTAGGGAAACTGTGCCCGGAAGAGCTGACATTACCAGGAAAGGATTTGGAATCCAGGGTAAGACTCATACCAGCCACACCAATCACACTGTACAACTCGTGATAACCATACCCAGTTAACAGTATGAACAACAACTGAGCCTCAGTAACAGATGGCTCATAACAATAACCCTTTAGTTAAGCAATAACTATATACATGTATTGCAGAGAGTCCGCACTTGGGACGGGCGCCCAGCATCCACTACGGACTACAAGAAATAGAATTACCAGTGAGTAAATTCTTATTTTCTCTGACGTCCTAGTGGATGCTGGGAACTCCGTAAGGACCATGGGGATTATACCAAAGCTTCCAAACAGGCGGGAGAGTGCGGATGACTCTGCAGCACCGAATGAGCAAAGGCAAGGTCCTCCTCAGCCAGGGTATCAAACTTGTAGAACTTAGCAAACGTGTTTGAACCCGACCAAGTAGCAGCTCGGCAAAGCTGTAAAGCCGAGACCACTCGGGCAACCTTCCTTGTGGAATGGGCTTTTACTGATTTAGGATGCGGCAATCCTGCCGCAGAATGAGCTTGCTGAATCGTGCTACAGATACAGCGCGCAATAGTTTGCTTTGAAGCAGGAGCACCCAGCTTGTTGGGCGCATGCAGGATGAACAGCGAGTCAGTTTTCCTGACTCCAGCCGTCCTGGCTACATATATTTTCAAAGCCCTGACTACATCTAGTAACTTGGAGTCCTCCAAGTCCCTAGTAGCCGCAGGCACCACAATAGGTTGGTTCAAATTAAACGCTGATACCACCTTAGGGAGAAATTGGGGACGAATCCTCAATTCTGCCCTGTCCATATGGAAGATCAGATAAGGGCTTTTACACGACAAAGCCGCCAATTCTGACACACGCCTAGCCGAAACTAAGGCCAATAGCATGACCACTTTCCACGTGAGATATTTTAGCTCCACGGTCTTAAGTGGCTCAAACCAGTGGGATTTCAGGAA
The DNA here is from genome assembly GCF_028390025.1 of Pseudophryne corroboree. Lineage (NCBI taxonomy): Eukaryota > Metazoa > Chordata > Amphibia > Anura > Myobatrachidae > Pseudophryne > Pseudophryne corroboree. The sequence continues at coordinate 648,569,347 of NC_086446.1, read as the reverse complement.
ATCCAACACAACGTTTAGATCCCAAGGTGCCACTGGAGGCACAAAAGGGGGCTGAATATGCAGCACTCCCTTAACAAACGTCTGAACTTCAGGCAGTGAAGCCAGTTCTTTTTGAAGGAAAATAGATAGGGCCGAAATCTGGACCTTTATGGATCCTAATTTTAGGCCCATAGTCACCCCTGACTGTAGGAAGTGCAGGAATCGACCCAGCTGGAATTCTTCTGTAGGGGCCTTCCTGGCCTCCCACCAAGTAACATATTTTCGCCATATACGGTGATAATGTTGTGCTGTCACGTCTTTCCTAGCCTTTATCAGCGTAGGAAGGACTTCATCTGGAATGCCCTTTTCCATTAGGATATGGCGTTCAACCGCCATGCCGTCAAACGCAGCCACGGTAAGTCTTGGAACAGACAGGGCCCCTGCTGTAACAGGTCCTGTCTGAGAGGCAGAGGCCATGGGTCCTCAGATCATTTCTTGTAGTTCTGGGTACCAAGTTCTTCTCGGCCAATCCGGAACGATGAGTATATAGTTCTTACTCCTCTCTTTCTTACAATCCTCAGTACCTTGGGTATGAGAGGAAGAGGAGGGAACACATAAACCGACTGGTACACCCACGGTGTCACTAGTGCGTCAACAGCTATCGCCTGAGGGTCTCTTGACCTGGCGCAATATCTTTTTAGCTTTTTGTTGAGACGGGAAGCCGTCATGTCTACCTGTGGCCGTTCAACGATTTACAATCAGCGTGAAGACTTCTGGATGAAGTCCCCACTCTCCCGGGTGGAGGTCGTGCCTGCTGAGGAAGTCTGCTTCCCAGTAGTCCACTCCCGGAATGAACACTGCCGACAGTGCTAGCACGTGATTCTCCGCCCATCGAAGAATCCTTGTGGCTTCTGCCATCGCCATCCTGCTTCTTGTGCCGCCCTGTCGGTTTACATGGGCGACCGCCGTGATGTTGTCTGACTGAATCAGCACCGGTTGTTTTGAAGCAGGGGTTTTGCTTGACTCAGGGCGTTGCAAATGGCCCTTCGTTCCAGAATATTTATGTGAAGGGAAGTCTCCTGACTTGACCACTGTCCTTGGAAGTTCCTTCCCTGAGTGACTGCCCACCAACCTCGGAGGCTTGCATCCGTGGTCACCAGGACCCAGTCCTGTATGCCGAATCTGCGGCCCTCGAGAAGATGAGCACTCTGAAGCCACCACAGCAGAGACACCCTGGCCCTCGGGGACAGGGTGATCAGCCGATGCATCTGAAGATGCGATCCGGACCACTTGTCTAACAGATCCCATTGAAAGATCCTTGCATGGAACCTGCCGAAGGGAATTGCTTTGTAAGAAGCTACCATCTTTCCCAGGACTCGCGTGCAGTGATGCACCGACACCTGTTTTGGTTTCAGGAGGTCCCTGACCAGAGATGACAATTCCTGGGCCTTCTCCACCGGGAGAAACACCTTCTTCTGTTCTGTGTCCAGAATCATGCCCAAGAACAGCAGACGCGTCGCAGGAATCAGCTGCGACTTTGGGATATTCAGAATCCAGCCGTGCTGTTGCAGCACTTCCCGAGATAGTCAACGTAGCACTAACAACTGCTCCTTGGACCTCGCCTTTATAAGGAGATCGTCCAAGTACGGGATAATTATAACTCCCTTCTTCCGAAGGAGTATCATCATTTCGGCCATTACCTTGGTAAATACCCTCGGTGCCGTGGACAGACCAAACGGCAACGTCTGCAATTGGTAATGACAGTCTTGTACCACAAACCTGAGGTACTCCTGGTGAGGTGGGTAAATGGGGACATGCAGATAAGCATCCTTGATGTCCAGCGACACCATAAAATCCCCCTCTTCCAGGCTTGCAATAACCGCCCTGAGCGATTCCATTTTGAACTTGAACTTCCTTACATAAGTGTTCAAGGATTTTAAATTTAGAATGGGTCTCACCGAACAGTCTGGTTTCGGTACCACAAACATTGTGGAATAGTAACCCCGTCCCTGTTGAAGGAGGGGAACCTTGATTATCACCTGCTGAAGGTACAGCTTGTGAATAGCCGCCAGCACTACCTACCTTTCCCTGGGAGCCGCTGGCAAGGCTGATTTGAGGTAACGGCGAGGGGGAGTCGCCTCGAACTCCAGCATGTATCCCTGAGATACCACTTGTAGAACCCAGAGATCCACCTGTGAGCGAACCCACTGGTCGCTGAAGTTACGGAGACGCGCCCCCACCGCACCTGGCTCCACCTGTGGAGCCCCAGCGTCATGCGGTGGACTTAGTGGAAGCAGGGGAGGATTTTTGTTCCTGGGAACTGGCTGTCTGGTGCAGCTTTTTCCCTCTACCCCTGCCTCTGGGCAGAAAGGATGCGCATCTGACCCGCTTGCCTTTCTGAGGCTGAAAGGACTGTACTTGATAATACGGTGCTTTCTTAGGCTGTGAGGAAACCCGAGGTAAAAAAGTCGACTTCCCAGCTGTTGCTGCGGATACGAGGTCCGAGAGACCGTCCCCAAACAATTCCTCACCCTTATAAGGCAAAACCTCCATGTGCCTTTTAAAATCAGCATCACCTGTCCACTACCGAGTCCATAATACTCTCCTGGCAGAAATGGACAATTGCATTAATTCTAGATGCCAGCCGGCAAATGTCCCTCTGTGCATCCCTCATATACAAGACAACGTCCTTTATATGCTCTATGGTTAGCAAAATAGCATCCCTGTCGAGGGTATCAATGTTGTCTGACAGGGTATCAGACCATGCTGCTGCAGCATTACACATCCATGCTGAAGCAATAGCAGGTCTCAGTATAGTACCTGAGTGTGTATATACAGACTTCAGGATAGCCTCCTGCTTTCTATCTGCAGGCTCCTTTAGGGCGGTCGTATCCTGAGACGGCAGTGCCACCCTTTTAGATAAGCGTGTGAGCGCCTTGTCCACCCTAGGGGATGTCTCCCAGCGTAACCTATCCGTTGGCGGGAAAGGGTACGCCATCAGTAACCTCAAGAAATCACTAGTTTTTTATCAGGGGAACCCCACGCTTCTTCACACAATTCATTTAATTCATCAGATGGGGGAAAAGTCACTGGCTGCTTTTTCTCCCCAAACATAATACCCTTTTTAGTGGTAACCGGGTTAATGTCAGAAATGTGCAACACATTTTTCATTGCCGTAATCATGCATCGGATGGCCCTTGTGGACTGTACATTTGTCTCATCCTCATCTACACTGGAGTCAAACTCCGTGTCGACATCTGTGTCTGCCATCTGAGCTAGCGGGCGTTTTTGAGCCCCTGATGGCCTCTGAGACGCCTGGGCAGGCGCAGGCTGAGATGCTGGCTGTCCCAAGGCTGTTACGTCATCAAACCTTTTATGTAAAGAGTTGATACTGTCGGTTAATACCTTCCACATATCCATCCACTCCGGTGTCGGCCCCGTAGGGGGTGACATCACACTTATCGGCTCCTGCTCCGCCTCCACATAGCCCTCCACATCAAACATGTCGACACAGCCGTACCGACACCACACACACAGGGAATGCTCTGACTGAGGACAGGACCCCACAAAGTCCTTTTGAGGAGACAGAGAGAGAGTATGCCAGCACACACCACAGCGCTATATAACACAGGGATTTTCACTATACTGAGTGATTTTTCCCAATAGCTGCTTATTAACACCAATTTGCGCCTAAATTTATGTGCCCCCCCTCTCTTTTTTACCCTTGTCGTACTGAATACAGCAGGGGAGAGCCTGGGGAGCGTCCTTCCAGCGGAGCTGTGAAGAGAAAATGGGGCTGGCTGTGCTGAGGAAGATATCCCCGCACCCTCAGCGGCGGGCTTCTCCCGCTTTTTATAATGTTAATGGTGGGGTTTTTTGCACATATACAGTGTTATACACTGTATTATGTGCTATTTTTGCCAAAAGGTAAACTAATTGCTGCCCAGGGCGCCCCCCCCCCCCCCCAGCGCCCTGCACCCAACAGTGACCGGAGTGTGTGGTGTGCTATGGGAGCAATGGCGCACAGCTGCAGTGCACTACCTTAATGAAGACAGGAGTCTTCAGCCGCTGTTTTTCATCTTTATCTTCCGTCTTCTGGCTCTGCAAGGGGGACGGCGGCGCGGCTCCGGGAACGGACGATCGAGGTCGGGCCCTGTGTTCGATCCCTCTGGAGCTAATGGTATCCAGTAGCCTTAGAAGCACAAGCAGGTAGGTTTGCTTCTCTCCCCTCAGTCCCTCGTAGCAGTGAGTCTGTTGCCAGCAGATCTCACTGAAAATAAAAAACCTAACAAATACTTTCTTTTCTAGTGAGCTCAGGAGAGCCCACTAGGTGCATCCGGCTCTGGCCGGGAACAGATTCTAACTGACGTCTGGAGGAGGGGCATAGAGGGAAGAGCCAGTGCACACCAGATATAGTACCTAATCTTTCTTTTAAGAGTGCCCAGTCTCCTGCGGAGCCCGTCTATTCCCCATGGTCCTTACGGAGTTCCCAGCATCCACTAGGACGTCAGAGAAAATCTGTTACTTCCGTATAACCACCAGATTAACCAATGCAGACAAACTATTCTAATGTGCAATAACCCATCCAATCACATCTGCAACTGCACAAAGGGGTCAATTCAATTTGCCGACAGTTGAATAGCTTCGGGAATTAGCTCCTGCCGCTATTCAATTCTGCTCAAGTTAAGTCGTTCTCCCGGACTTAACAGGTTGATTTGTTGGGAGAACGGGTATTCTCCGACTTAACTGTCCAATGCAATGCTGATTCCCGACAGAACCAGCTTCACGCAAGCCAGCACTTTCGTCGGATTTCTGCTCGCAACCACCAGGGGTGAGAGAGACGAAAACCCGACAAGTGTCACATGGCGCTGTATTGAATAGCGCCAGGAGCTAATTCCTGGCGCTATTCAACTGTCCACAAATTGAATTGACCCCAAAGATTGCTAAGCAAGGGGAAAAAAAAAATAAGAATTTACTCACCGGTAATTCTATTTCTCATAGTCCGTAGTGGATGCTGGGGACTCCGTAAGGACCATGGGGATTAGCGGCTCCGCAGGAGACAGGGCACAACTATAAAAAAAGCTTTTAGACTACTGGTGTGCAATGGCTCCTCCCACTGAGACCCTCCTCCAGACCTCAGTTAGGATACTGTGCCCGGAAGAGCGGACACAATTAGGAAGGATTTTGAATATGCAGCACTCCCTTAACAAAAGTCTGAACTTCAGGTAGTGAAGCCAATTCTCTCTGGAAGAAAATCGATAGAGCCGAAATCTGGACCTTAATGGAACCCAATTTTAGGCCCATAGTCACCCCTGACTGTAGGAAGTGCAGGAACCGGCACAGCTGAAATTCTTCCGTTGGGGCCTTCCTGGCCTCACACCACGCAACATATTTTCGCCATATGCGGTGATAATGGTTTGCGGTTACTTCTTTCCTAGCTTTAATCAGCGTAGGAATGACTTCCTCCGGAATGCCCTTTTCCTTCAGGATCCGATGTTCAACCGCCATGCCGTCAAACGCAGCCGCGGTAAGTCTTGGAACAGACAGGGCCCCTGCTGCAGCAGGTCTTGTCTGAGCGGTAGAGGCCATGGGTCCTCTGACATCATTTCTTGAAGTTCCGGATACCACGCTCTTCTTGGCCAATCCGGAACAATGAGTATAGTTCTTACTCCTCTTCTCCTTATTATCCTTAGTACCTTTGGTATGAGAGGAAGAGGAGGGAACACATAAACCGATCGGTACACCCACGGTGTTACCAGAGCGTCCACAGCTATCGCCTGCGGGTCTCTCGACCTGGCACAATATTTTTCTAGCTTTTTGTTTAGGCGGGACGCCATCATGTCCACCTGTGGTTTTTCCCACTGGTTTACAATCATTTGAAAGACTTCTGGATGAAGTCCCCACTCTCCCGGGTGGAGGTCGTGCCTGCTGAGGAAGTCTGCTTCCCAGTTGTCCACTCCCGGAATGAACACTGCTGACAGTGCTAACACGTGATTTTCCGCCCATCGGAGAATCCTTGTGGCTTCCGCCATCGCCGTCCTGCTTCTCGTGCCGCCCTGTCGATTTACATGGGCGACCGCCGTGATGTTGTCTGACTGGATCAGTACCGGCTGGCCTTGAAGCAGGGGTTTTGCCTGACTTAGGGCATTGTAAATGGCCCTTAGTTCTAGAATATTTATGTGCAGGGAAGTCTCCTGACTTGACCATAGTCCTTGGAAGTTTCTTCCCTGTGTGACTGCTCCCCAGCCTTGAAGGCTGGCATCCGTGGTCACCAGGACCCAGTCCTGTATGCCGAATCTGCGGCCCTCTTGAAGATGAGCACTCTGCAGCCACCACAGCAGAGACACCCTTGTCCTCGGAGACAGGGTTATCAGACGATGCATCTGAAGATGCGATCCGGACCACTTGTCCAAGAGGTCCCACTGAAAGGTTCTTGCATGAAACCTGCCGAATGGAATCGCTTCGTAGGAAGCTACCATTTTTCCCAGGATCCGCGTGCAGTGATGCACCGACACCTGTTTTGGTTTTAGGAGGCCTCTGACTAGAGATGACAGCTCCTTGGCCTTTTCCTCCGGGAGAAACACTTTTCTCTGTTCTGTGTCCAGAACCATCCCTAGGAACAGCAGGCGTGTCGTAGGGACCAGCTGTGACTTTGGAATGTTTAGAATCCAGCCGTGCTGTTGTAGCACTTCCCGAGATAGTGCTACCCCGACCAACAACTGCTCTCTGGACCTCGCCTTTATCAGGAGATGAAACGGCGGGGGGGGGGAAGACGTCTCGAATTCCAGTTTGTACCCCTGAGATACTACTTGAAGGATCCAGGGATCCACCCGTGAGCGAGCCCACTGATTGCTGAAATTTTTGAGACGGGCCCCCACCGTACCTGGCTCCGCCTGTGAAGCCCCAGCATCATGCTGTGGACTTAGAGGAAGCGGGGGAGGACTTTTGCTCCTGGGAACTGGCTGTATGTTGCAGCTTCTTTCCCCTACCTCTGCCTCTGGGCAGAAAGGACGCGCCTTTAACCCGCTTGCCCCTATTGGGCCGAAAGGACTGTACCTGATAATACGGTGCTTTCTTTGGTTGTGAGGGAACATGGGGTAAAAATTTAGACTTCCCAGCTGTTGCTGTGGAAACGAGGTCCGAGAGACCATCCCCGAACAATTCCTCACCCTTATAAGGCAGAACTTCCATGTGTCGTTTGGAATCTGCATCACCTGTCCACTGCAGAGTCCATAACCCTCTCCTGGCAGAAATGGACATTGCACTAATTTTGGATGCCAGCCTGCAAATATCCCTCTGTGCATCCCTCATGTATAAAAGTGCATCTTTTATATGCTCTACGTTTAGCAAAATAGTGTCCCTGTCTAGGGTATCTATATTTTCTGACAGGGAATCTGACCACGCAGCAGCAGCACTGCACATCCAGGCTGAAGCTATAGCCGGTCTCAATATAACACCTGTGTGTGTGTATATATAGATTTCAGGATAGCCTCCTGCTTTCTATCAGCAGATTCCTTCAGGGCGGCCGTATCCGGAGACGGTAGTGCCACCTTCTTTGACAAGCGTGTGAGCGCTTTATCCACCCTAGGGGATGTTTCCCAGCGTGACCTATCCTCTGGCGGGAAAGGGTACGCCATTAGTAACCGCTTAGAAATTACCAGCTTTTTATCAGGGGAAGCCCACGCTTCTTCACACACTTCATTTAACTCTTCAGATGGAGGAAAAGCTACTGGTAGTTTTTTCTCTCCAAAACATAATACCCTTTTTTGTGGTACCGGGGGTAACATCAGAAATGTGCAACACATTTTTCATTGCCTCAATCATGTAACGTGTGGCCCTACTGAAAGTTACATTAGTCTCGTCGTCGACACTGGAGTCAGTATCCGTGTCGACATCTGTGTCAACCATCTGAGGTAGCGGGCGTTTTAGAGCCCCTGATGGCTTTTGAGACGCCTGGGCAGACACAGGCTGAGAAACCGGCTGTCCCACATTTGGTATGTCGTCAAACCTTTTATGTAAGGAGTCGACACTATCACGTAATTCCTTCCACAGCACCATCCACTCAGGTGTCGACCCCGCAGGGGGTGACATCACATTTACAGGCATCTGCTCCGCCTCCACAAGCCTCCTCATCAAACATGTCGACACAGCCGTACCTACACACCACTAACACAGGGAATGCTCTGACAGAGGACAGGACCCCACAAAGCCCTTTGGGGAGACAGAGAGAAAGTATGGCAGCACACACCAGAGCGCTATATAACACTGGGATCCCACTATCAATGAGTGTATATATATATATATATATATTTTATCTATACTGCGCCTAAATTTAGTGCCCCCCCTCTCTTTTTTACCCTTCTGTAGTATTCAGACTGCAGGGGAGAGCCAGGGAGCTTCCTTCCAGCGGAGCTGTGAGGGAAAAACGGCGCCAGTGTGCTGAGGGAGAAGCCCCGCCCCCTTTTCGGCTGACTTTCTCCCACTTTTTCTGGAATACTGGCAGGGGTAATTTTACATCTATATAGCCTCTAGGACTATATATGATGTAGATTTGCCAGCCAAGGTGTCATATCCTCAGGGCGCCCCCCCCAGCACCCTGCACCCATCAGTGACCGAAGTGTGAGGTGTACATGAGGAGCAATGGCGCACAGCTGCAATGCTGTGCGCTACCTTGGTGAAGACCGAAGTCTTCTGCCGCCGATTTTCCGGACCTCTTCGTGCTTCTGGCACTGTAAGGGGGACGGCAGCGCGGCTCCGGGAACAAACACCAAGGTCGGGTCCTGCGGTCGATCCCTCTGGAGCTAATGGTGTCCAGTAGCCTAAGAAGCCCAAACTACCACCTGTTAGGTAGGTTCGCTTCTTCTCCCCTTAGTCCCTCGCTGCAGTGAGTCTGTTGCCAGCAGATCTCACTGTAAAATAAAAAACCTAAATATACTTTCTTTCTAGGTGCTCAGGAGAGCCCCTAGTGTGCATCCAGCTCAGCCGGGCACAAGAATCTAACTGAAGTCTGGAGGAGGGTCTTAGTGGGAGGAGCCAGTGCACACCAGTAGTCTAAAAGCTTTCTTTATAGTTGTGCCCAGTCTCCTGCGGAGCCGCTAATCCCCATGATCCTTACGGAGTCCCCAGCATCCACTTAGGACGTTAGAGAAATAAGATTTTACTTACCGGTAAATCTATTTCTCGTAGTCCGTAGAGGATGCTGGGGACTCCGTAAGGACCATGGGGATAGACTGGCTCCGCAGGAGACATGGGCACTTTAAGAAAGAATTTAGTTCCTGGTGTGCACTGGCTCCTCCCTCTATGCCCCTCCTCCAGACCTCAGTTAGAGAAACTGTGCCCAGAGGTGACTGACCGTACAAGCAAAGGATTTTGGTAATCCAGGGCAAGATTCATACCAGCCACACCGTATAACCTGCGATAACAACCCAGTTAACAGTATGACAACATAGCATCAGTTCACGCCCAATGCAACAATAACGTAACCCTTATTGAAGCAATAACTATATACAAGTATTGCAGAAGAAGTCCGCACTTGGGACGGGCACCCAGCATCCTCTACGGACTACGAGAAATAGATTTACCGTTAAGTAAAATCTTATTTTCTCTAACGTTCTGGAGGATGCTGGGGACTCCGTAAGAACCAAGGGGATTATACCAAAGCTCCCAAACGGGCGGGAGAGTGCGGATGACTCTGCAACACCGATTGAGCAAACACAAGGTCCTCCTCAGCCAGGGTATCAAACTTATAGAATTTTGCAAAGGTGTTTGAACCCGACCACGTAGCAGCTCGACACAGCTGTAGTGCCGAGACCCCTCGGGCAGCCGCCCAAGAAGAGCCCACTTTTCTAGTGGAATGGGCCTTGACCGATTTCGGTAATGGCAATCCTGCCGTAGAATGCGCCTACTGAATCGTGTTACAGACCCAGCGAGCAATAGTCTGCTTTGAAGCAGGGCCGCCAAGCTTGTTGGCTGCATACAGAACAAACAGTGTTTCTGTCTTCCGGACTCTAGCCGTCCTGGCTACATAAATTTTCAAAGCCCTGACCACATCAAGGGACTCGGAATCCTCTAAGTCCCGTGTAGCCACAGGCACCACAATAGGTTGGTTCATATGAAAGGATGAAACCACTTTTGGCAGGAACCGAGGACGTGTCCGCAATTCCACTCTATCCATATGGAAAACCAGATAGGGGCTTTTATGTGACAAAGCCGCTAATTCCGACACTCGCCTAGCCGAAGCCAGGGCTAACATGAAATATCTCACGTGGAAGGTGGTCAACTCCACTGTTTTAAGTGGTTCGAACCAGTGTGACTTTAGGAAGCTTAACACCACATTAAGGTTCCAAGGCGCCACCGAAGGCACAAAGGGAGGCTGAATATGCAGTACTCCCTTTATAAAAGTCTGAACTTCTGGGAGAGAAGCCAATTCTTTTTTAAAGAAAATGGATAGGGCCGAAATCTGGACCTTAATGGAGCCTAATTTAAGGCCCAAATCCACTCCAGTTCGTAGGAAGTGAAGGAAACGGTCCAGATGGAATTCTTCCGTAGGAGCATGCCTGGCCTCACACCAAGAAACATATTTTCACCATATACGGTGATAATGATTTGCTGTTACATCCTCCCTAGCCTTTATCAGCGTAGGGATAACCTCAACCGGAATGCCTTTTTCTGCTAGGATCCAGCGTTCAACCGCCATGCCGTCAAACGCAGCCGTGGTAAGTCTTGGAACAGACAGGGTCCCTGTTGCAACAGGTCCTGTCTTAGAGGAAGAGGCCACGGATCTTCTGTGAGCATTTCCTGCAGATATGGATACCATGTCCGTCGTGGCCAATCTGGAACAACGAGGATTGTTCTCACTCCTTTTCTTCTTACTATTCTCAATACCTTGGGTATGAGAGGAAGATGAGGAAATACATAGACTGACCGGAACACCCACGGTGTCACTAGGGCGTCTACCGCTACTGCCTGAGGGTCTCTGGAACTGGCGCAATACCTCTGTAGCTTTTTGTTGAGGCGGGACGTCATCATGTCTATCTGTGGCAGTTCCCACAGACTCCCAATCTGTACGAAGACTTCTGGATGAAGTCCCCACTCTCCCAGGTGTAGGTCGTGTCTGCTGAGGAAGTCTGCTTCCCAGTTGTCTACTCCCGGAATGAACACTGCTGACAGTGCGCTTACATGATTCTCCGCCCAGTGAAGAACCCTGGTGGCTTCCGCCATTGCCACTCTGCTCCTTGTGCCGCCTTGGCGGTTTACATGAGCCACTGCGGTGAGGTTGTCTGACTGGATCAGAAATGGTTGGTCGCGAAGTAAGGTCTCCGCTTGACGTAGGGCGTTGTATATGGCCCTTAGTTCCAGGATGTTGATGTGCAGACAAGTCTCTTGACTTGACCAAAGACCCCGGAAATTTCTTCCCTGTGTGACTGCCCCCCAACCTCGAAGGCTTGCGTCCGTGGTCACCAGGATCCAATCCTGAATGCCGAATCTGCGGCCCTCGAGAAGGTGAGCACTCTGCAGCCACCACAGGAGTGACACCCTGGCCCTGGGGGACAGGGTGATCAACCGATGCATCTGTAGATGTGACCCGGACCACTTGTTCAGCAGATCCCATTGGAAAGTCCTCGCATGGAACCTGCCAAAGGGAATGGCCTCGTATGAGGCCACCATCTTTCCCAGGACTCGAGTGCAATGATGCACTGACACCTGTCTTGATTTCATAAGGTTTCTGACCAGAGTCATAAGTTCCTGGGCTTTTTCTATCGGAAGATAAACCCTTTTCTGGGTCATGTCCCGAATCATGCCCAAGAAAGGCAGACGAGTCGTAGGAACCAACTGCGACTTTGGAATATTGAGAATCCAGCCGTGTTGTTGTAACACTTTCAGTGAAAGCGATACGCTGATCAGCAACTGCTCTCTTGATCTCGCTTTTATGAGGAGATCGTCCAAGTACGGGATAATTGTGACACCCTGCTTGCGCAGGAGCACCATCATTTCCGCCATTACCTTGGTGAAAGTCCTTGGGGCCGTTGAGACCAAATGGCAACGTCTGAAATTGGTAATGACAGTCCTGTACTGCAAATCTTAGGCACGCCTGATGAGGTGGATATATGGGAACATAAAGGTATGCATCCTTTATGTCCAGTGACACCATAAAATCCCCCCCTTCCAGGCTTGCGATGACCGCTCTTAGCGATTGTATCTTGAACTTGAACCTTTTCAAGTATAGGTTCAGAGATTTTAAATTCAATATGGGTCTGACCGAACCGTCTGGTTTCAGAACTACAAACATGGTCGAATAATAACCCCTTCCCTGTTGAAGGAGGGGAACCTCGACCACCACCTGCTGAAAAATAAGAATTTACTTACCGATAATTCTATTTCTCGGAGTCCGTAGTGGATGCTGGGGTTCCTGAAAGGACCATGGGGAATAGCGGCTCCGCAGGAGACAGGGCACAAAAAAGTAAAGCTTTACTAGGTCAGGTGGTGTGCACTGGCTCCTCCCCCTATGACCCTCCTCCAGACTCCAGTTAGGTACTGTGCCCGGACGAGCATACACAATAAGGGAGGCATTTTGAATCCCGGGTAAGACTCATACCAGCCACACCAATCACACCGTACAACTTGTGATCTAAACCCAGTTAACAGTATGACAACAGAAAGGGCCTCTTAAAGATGGCTCCTTAACAATAACCCGAATTAGTTAACAATAACTATGTACAAGTATTGCAGATAATCCGCACTTGGGATGGGCGCCCAGCATCCACTACGGACTCCGAGAAATAGAATTATCGGTAAGTAAATTCTTATTTTCTCTATCGTCCTAAGTGGATGCTGGGGTTCCTGAAAGGACCATGGGGATTATACCAAAGCTCCCAAACGGGCGGGAGAGTGCGGATGACTCTGCAGCACCGAATGAGAGAACTCCAGGTCCTCCTTTGCCAGGGTATCAAATTTGTAAAATTTTACAAACGTGTTCTCCCCCGACCACGTAGCTGCTCGGCAGAGTTGTAATGCCGAGACCCCTCGGGCAGCCGCCCAAGATGAGCCCACCTTCCTTGTGGAGTGGGCTTTTACAGTTTTAGGCTGTGGCAGGCCTGCCACAGAATGTGCAAGTTGAATTGTGTTACAAATCCAACGAGCAATCGACTGCTTAGAAGCAGGTGCGCCCAACTTGTTGGGTGCATACAATATAAACAGCGAGTCAGATTTTCTGACTCCAGCCGTCCTTGCAATGTATATTTTTAAGGCTCTGACAACGTCCAACAACTTGGAGTCCTCCAAGTCGCTAGTGGCCGCAGGCACCACAATAGGTTGGTTCAGATGAAATGCTGATACCACTTTAGGGAGAAAATGCGGACGAGTCCGCAGTTCTGCCCTATCCGAATGGAAGATTAGATAAGGACTTTTATAAGATAAAGCCGCCAATTCAGATACTCTCCTGGCAGAGGCCAGGGCTAGTAACATAGTCACTTTCAATGTGAGATATTTCAAATCCACCTTTTTCAATGGTTCAAACCAATGGGATTTGAGGAAATCTAAAACTACATTTAGATCCCACGGTGCCACCGGAGGCACCACAGGAGGCTGTATATGCAGTACTCCCTTGACAAAAGTCTGGACCTCAGGGACAGAGGCCAATTCTTTTTGGAAGAATATTGACAGGGCCGAAATTTGAACCTTAATGGATCCCAATTTGAGACCCATAGATAATCCTGATTGCAGGAAATGTAGGAAACGACCCAGTTGGAATTCCTCCGTCGGAACCCTCCGATCCTCGCACCACGCTACATATTTTCGCCAAATGCGGTGATAATGTTTCACGGTGACTTCCTTCCGTGCCTTAATCAAGGTAGGAATGACTTCTTCTGGAATGCCTTTCCCTTTTAGGATCTGGCGTTCAACCGCCATGCCGTCAAACGCAGCCGCGGTAAGTCTTGAAAAAGACAGGGACCCTGCTGTAGCAGGTCCCTTCTCAGAGGTAGAGGCCACGGTTCGTCCGTGAGCATCTCTTGAAGTTCCGGATACCAAGTCCTTCTCGGCCAATCCGGAACCACTAGTATTGTTCTTACTCTTCTTTGCCGTATGATCTTCAATACCTTTGGTATGAGCGGCAGAGGAGGAAACACATACACTGACTGGTACACCCAAGGAGTTACCAGTGCGTCCACAGCTATTGCCTGTGGATCTCTTGACCTGGCGCAATATTTGTCCAGTTTCTTGTTGAGGCGAGACGCCATCATGTCTACAATTGGTCTTTCCCAACGGTCTATTAACATGTTGAAGACTTCTGGATGTAGACCCCACTCTCCCGGATGAAGATCGTGTCTGCTGAGGAAGTCTGCTTCCCAGTTGTCCACGCCCGGGATGAACACTGCTGACAGTGCTATCACGTGATTCTCCGCCCAGCGAAGAATCTTGGCAGCTTCTGCCATTGCACTCCTGCTTCTTGTGCCGCCCTGCCTGTTTACATGGGCGACCGCCGTGATGTTGTCCGACTGAATCAACACCGGCTTTCCTTGCAGGAGAAGTTCCGCCTGGCTTAGAGCATTGTAGATTGCTCTTAGTTCCAGAATGTTTATGTGAAGAGACTTTTCCAGACTCGTCCATACTCCCTGGAAGTTTCTTCCTTGTGTGACTGCTCCCCAGCCTCTCAGGCTGGCGTCCGTGGTCACCAGGATCCAATCCTGAATGCCGAATCTGCGGCCTTCTAATAGGTGAGCCTTCTGCAACCACCACAGAAGTGACACCCTTGTCTTTGGTGACAGGGTTATTCGCAGGTGCATCTGCAGATGCGACCCTGACCATTTGTCCAACAGATCCCTTTGGAATATTCTTGCATGGAATCTGCCGAATGGAATTGCTTCGTAAGAAGCCACCATTTTTCCCAGGACTCTTGTGCATTGATGTACTGACACTTTTCCTGGTTTTAGGAGGTTCCTGACCAGATCGGATAACTCCTTGGCTTTTTCCTCTGGAAGGAAAACCTTTTTCTGAACCGTGTCCAGAATCATTCCTAGGAACAGCAGACGAGTTGTCGGGATTAAATGGGATTTTGGAATATTCAGAATCCACCCGTGTTGTCTTAGCACCTCTTGAGATAGTGCTAAAGCTGTCTCCAGCTGTTCTCTGGACCTTGCCCTTATTAGGAGATCGTCCAAGTATGGGATAACTAATACGCCTTTTCTTCGAAGAAGAATCATCATCTCGGCCATTACCTTGGTAAAGACCCGAGGCGCCGTGGACAATCCGAACGGCAGCGTCTGAAACTGATAGTGACAGTTTTGAACAATGAACCTGAGGTACCCCTGGTGTGCGGGGTAAATCGGAACGTGTAGATACGCATCCTTGATGTCCAAGGATACCATAAAGTCCCCTTCTTCCAGGTTCGCTATCACTGCTCTGAGTGACTCCATCTTGAACTTGAACTTTTTTATGTAGAGGTTCAAGGACTTCAGATTTAGAATAGGCCTTACCGAGCCATCCGGCTTCGGTACCACAAATAGAGTGGAATAATACCCCTTTCCTTGTTGTAATAGGGGTACTTTGACTATCACCTGCTGAGCGTACAGCTTGTGAATGGCTTCCAACACCCTCTCCCTTTCGGAAGAGACGGTTGGTAAGGCAGACTTCAGGAAACGATGAGGAGGATCCGTCTCTAGTTCCAACCTGTACCCCTGAGATATTATCTGCAGGATCCAGGGGTCTACCTGCGAGTGAGCCCACTGCGCGCTGTAATTTTTGAGACGGCCCCCCACTGTCCCCGAGTCCGCTTGAGAGGCCCCAGCGTCATGCTGAGGTTTTTGCAGGAGCCGGGGAGGGCTTCTGTTCCTGGGAAGGAGCTGCCTGTTGGTGTCTCTTCCCTCTTCCTCTGCCTCGTGGCAGGTACGACAAGCCCTTTGCTCTCTTATTTTTGTAGGAGCGAAAAGGCTGCGGTTGAAAGGTCGGTGCCTTTCTCTGTTGGGGAGTGACTTGAGGTAAAAAAGTGGATTTCCCGGCAGTAGCCGTGGCCACCAAGTCTGATAGACCAACTCCAAATAACTCCTCCCCTTTATACGGCAAAACCTCCATGTGACGTTTTGAATCCGCATCGCCTGTCCACTGTCGTGTCCATAAGGCTCTTCTGGCTGAAATGGACATAGCACTCACCCGAGATGCCAGTGTGCAAATATCCCTCTGTGCATCACGCATATAGATAAATGCATCCTTTATTTGTTCTAACGACAGTAAAACATTGTCCCTATCTAGGGTATCAATATTTTCAATCAGGGATTCTGACCAAACTACTCCAGCACTGCACATCCAGGCAGTTGCTATAGCTGGTCGTAGTATAACACCTGCATGTGTGTATATATTCTTTTGAATAACTTCCATCTTTCTATCTGATGGATCCTTAAGTGCGGCCGTCTCAGGAGAGGGTAACGCCACTTGTTTGGATAAGCGTGTGAGCGCCTTGTCCACCTTAGGGGGTGTTTCCCAGCGCGCCCTAACCTCTGGCGGGAAAGGGTATAATGCCAATAACTTTTTTGAAATTATCAACTTTTTATCAGGAGCAACCCACGCTTCATCACACACGTCATTTAATTCTTCTGATTCAGGAAAAACTGTTTGTAGTTTTTTCACACCATACATAATACCCTGTTTTACGGTATCTGTAGTATCAGCTAAATGTAACGTCTCCTTCATTGCCAAAATCATATAACGTGTGGCCCTACTGGAAAATACGTTTGAATTTCTACCGTCGTCACTGGAATCAGTGCCCGTGTCTGGGTCTGTGTCGACCGACTGAGGCAAAGGGCGTTTTACAGCCCCTGACGGTGTTTGAGGCGCCTGGACAGGCATTAATTGATTGTCCGGCCGCCTCATGTCCTCAACTGACTGTTTAAGGGAAGATAAACCATCACGTAATTCCACAAATAAAGGCATCCATTCTGGTGTCGACCCCCTGGGGGGTGACATCTGCATATTTGGCAATTGCTCCGCCTCCACACCAATATCGTCCTCATACATGTCGACACCACGTACCGACACACACCGCAAACTCACAGGGAATGCTCTAATGAAGACAGGACCCACTAGCCCTTTTGGGGAGACAGAGGGAGAGTCTGCCAGCACACACCACAAAGCGCTATATATACAAGGGATATCCTTATATTAAGTGCTCCCTTATAGCTGCTTTAATATATATATATATAGCCATTAATGTGCCCCCCCTCTCTGTTTTACCCTGTTTCTGTAGTGCAGTGCAGGGGAGAGACCTGGGAGCCGTTCTGACCAGCGGAGCTGTGACAGAAAATGGCGCCGTGTGCTGAGGAGATAGGCCCCGCCCCTTTTTCGGCGGGTTCTTCTCCCGCTATTTTTCCAGTCAGGCAGGGGTTAAATATCTCCATATAGCCCCTATGGGCTATATGTGAGGTATTTTTAGCCTTGTATAAGGTTTATATTTGCCTCTCAGAGCGCCCCCCCCCAGCGCTCTGCACCCTCAGTGACTGCCCAGTGAAGTGTGCTGAGAGGAAAATGGCGCACAGCTGCAGTGCTGTGCGCTACCTTATGAAGACTGAGGAGTCTTCAGCCGCCGGTTTCCGGACCTCTTCACGCTTCAGCATCTGCAAGGGGGTCGGCGGCGCGGCTCCGGGACCGGACTCCACGGCTGGGCCTGTGTTCGATCCCTCTGGAGCTAATGGTGTCCAGTAGCCAAGCAGCAAATCCACTCTGCATGCAGGTGAGTTTACTACTTTCCCCCTAAGTCCCACGTTGCAGTGATCCTGTTGCCAGCAGGACTCACTGTAAAGAAAAAAAACCTAAACTAAACTTTCTCTAAGCAGCTCTTTAGGAGAGCCACCTAGATTGCACCCTTCTCGTTCGGGCACAAAATCTAACTGGAGTCTGGAGGAGGGTCATAGGGGGAGGAGCCAGTGCACACCACCTGACCTAGTAAAGCTTTACTTTTTTGTGCCCTGTCTCCTGCGGAGCCGCTATTCCCCATGGTCCTTTCAGGAACCCCAGCATCCACTTAGGACGATAGAGAAATACAATTTTTGTATTGCCTTTAACACTATCTCCCTCTCTAGGGGGGAAGACGGCCGATTTGAAATACCGCCGAGGAGGCACCTCTTCGAATTCCAGCTTATAACCCTGAGACACAATTTCTATTGCCCAGGGATCCACCTGGGAGTGAACCTACATGTGGCTGAAATTCCGAAGACGCGCCCCCACTGGCCCCGACTCCGCCAGTGGAGCCCCAGCGTCATGCGGTGGATTTTGCAGAGGCCGGGGAGGACTTCTATTACTGGGAACTAGCTGTGTTGTGCAGCTTCTTTCCTCTGCCCCTACCTCTGGCAAGAAAGGACGCACCTCGGACTTTGTTTCTTTGTGAACGAAAGGACTGCATTTGATAATGCGGTGCTCTCTTAGGCTGTGAGGGAACATAAGGCAAAAAATTTGACTTTCCAGCTGTAGCTGTGGAGACCAGGTCCGAGAGACCTTCTCCGAATAATTCCTCACCCCTGTAAGGTAAAACCTCCATATGCCTTTTTGAGTCGGCATCACCTGTCCATTGCCGAGTCCACAAGACCCTTCTGGCAGAAATCGACATAGCGTTTATTCTAGAACCCAGTAGACTAATGTCTCTGAGCATCTCTCATATCAAGGACAGCGTCTTTAATATGCCCCAGTGTCAATAAAACAGTAAACTTATCTAGGGTATCAATCTCCTCTGATAAGGTATCTGTCCATGCCGCTACCGCACTACAGACCCAGGCCGACGCGATTGCTGGTCTGAGTAAGGTACCTTAATGTGTATAAATGGACTTCAGGGTACCCTCCTGTTTGCGATCAGCCGTATCCTGGGACGGCAGGGCTACTATTTTGGATAAGCGTGTCAAAGCTTTGTCCACCCTAGGGGAGGATTCCCATCGTAACCTGTCCGTTGGCGGGAAGGATACGCCATAAGAATCAGTTTGGAAATCTGCAGATTCCCAAGCTTTTTCACATAACTCATTCAGTTCGTGTGAGGGGGGAAATGTTACCTCAGGTTTCTTTTCCATATACACCCTCGAGTCAGGGACAGGGGTTTCCTCTGTTATGTGCAAAACATCCTTTATCGCTATAATCATACATCGAAGGGATTGAGCCAATTATGGCTGCAACTTTGCATCATCGTAATAGACACTGGAGTCAGAATCCATGTCGGTATCTGTGTCAACAATTTGGGATAGTGGGCGCTTATGAGACCCCGACGGTCCCTGTGACATAGGATCAGGCACGGGTTGAGACCCTGAGTGCCCGAATGCATCAGCCTTGTCTAATCTTTTATGCAAGGAATTAACATTATCATTTAAAACCTTCCACATCCATCCAATCAGGTGTCGGCGCCGTCGGCGGAGACACCACATTCATTTGCTCCCGCTCCTCTCCCACATAGCCTTCCTCATCAGACATGTCAACACAAGCGTACCGACACCACACACACAGGGAATGTCCTTTCTGAAGACAGGTCCCCCACGAGGCCCTTTGGAGAGACAGAGAGAGTATGCCAGCACACAACCCCAGGAATAACACAGTAACTTAATGTTAACCAAGTAGCTGCTGTTTATATCTTTTTTGCGCCTAATTATGTGCCCCCCCTCTCTTTTCAACCCTCTTCTACCGTGTATCAGCAGGGGAGAGCCTGGGGAGCTTCCTCTCCGCGTGCTGTGGAGAAAAAATGGCGCTGGTGAGTGCTGAGGGAGAAGCCCCGCCCCCTCGGCGGCAGGCTTCCGTCCCGCTTAAATTGTAATGCTTTGGCGAGGGCTCTTACACATACATATATATATATATATATATATATATATATATATATATATATATATATATATATATATATATATATATATATATATATATATATATACAGTGCCCAGCTGTATATATGTGGTCTTTTGCCAATGAGGTCCCAAATGCTGCCCAGGGCGCCCCCCCTGTACCCTTACAGTGACCGGAGTATGTGTGGGTGTGTGGAGCAATGGCGCACAGCTGCAGTGCTGTGCGTTACCTCCAGTGAAGATCACGAAGTCTTCTTGCTTCTCCTACTCACCCGGCTTCTGTCTTCCGGCTCTGCGAGGGGGAAGGCGGCGCGGCTCTGGGACGGACGGCGAGGGTGAGATCCTGCGTACCGATCCCTCTGGAGCTAATGGTGTCCAGTAGCCTAAGAAGCAGGACCTAGCTTCAGAGAGTAGGGCTGCTTCTCTCCCCTCAGTCCCACGATGCAGGGAGTCTGTTTCCAGCAGAGCTCCATGAAAATAAAAAACCTAACAAAACACTTTCTCAGCAAACTCAGGAGAGCTCACTGAAAAGCACCCAGCTCCTCTGGGCACAGTATAAAACTGAGGTCTGGAGGAGGGGCATAGAGGGAGGAGCCAGTGCACACCAGGAACTAAATTATTTCTTAAAGTGCCCATGTCTCCTGCGGAGCCCATCTATCCCCATGGTCCTTACTGAGTCCCCAGGATCCTCTAGGACATTAGAGAAATTACTCATTAAAATAATTTAGGAAACGGAAAGGTATGGTTTCACTTAACTACATAAGTAGCATTGGTGTCAGAGGTAACAAAGCAATCAATACTTCCACTCATACTGTATGTTGTTAGCCATATAATATGCACTCAGATTTATAGGTTTAAGGGGTCTGTTTATTACAGGGTGAAGAGCCCTAAACCGTTTTTTAAAATAGAAAATTTTATTTTTATTGAAAAAAAATTTTTTAGATTCACAGTACAGATATCTCAGAACATCATACAAACAAATGCATAGATAAACTAGCACTGGTAAAGTAAACAAAATCAGTCTTTACTAACATTGTATATGATTTTATTCTAACAAGAAAAAAAGGGGGGAGGGGGGGGGGGGGGGGGAGAAAAATATAGGTGCAAATAGTTAATTAAATAAGCAGGTACTAAACCTGTTTTTAAACGTTTGAACCTTTTCTTACTACAATGGCAGAGGTAGGAAATTAATAAAAAGATCAATTTATGACAAGTAATGGCCCCCATATAAGAGCTTTAATTGCTGCAGTGCCCCGGTCTCCCGATGGGGAATCAGGGATTTAAAACATTTGCAGAAAAAAAAAAAAAAGAATTTACTTACCGATAATTCTATTTCTCGTAGTCCGTAGTGGATGCTGGGAACTCCGTAAGGACCATGGGGAATAGCGGCTCCGCAGGAGACAGGGCACATCTAAAGAAAGCTTTAGGATCACCTGGTGTGCACTGGCTCCTCCCCCTATGACCCTCCTCCAAGCCTCAGTTAGGATACTGTGCCCGGACGAGCGTACACAATAAGGAAGGATTTTGAATCCCGGGTAAGACTCATACCAGCCACACCAATCACACTGTACAACTTGTGATCTGAACCCAGTTAACAGCATGATAATAGAGAAGCCTCTCGAAAAGATGGCTCACTACAACAATAACCCGAATTTTTTGGTAACAATAATTATGTACCAGTATTGCAGACAATCCGCACTTGGGATGGGCGCCCAGCATCCACTACGGACTACGAGAAATAGAATTATCGGTAAGTAAATTCTTATTTTCTCTGACGTCCTAGTGGATGCTGGGAACTCCGTAAGGACCATGGGGATTATACCAAAGCTCCCAAACGGGCGGGAGTGCGCGGATGACTCTGCAGCCCCCAATGAGAGAACTCCCGGTCCTCCTCAGCCAGGGTATCAAATTTGTAGAATTTTACAAACGTATTTGCTCCTGACCAAGTAACTGCTCGGCAAAGTTGTAAAGCCGAGACCCCTCGGGCAGCTGCCCAAGATGAGCCCACCTTCCTTGTGGAGTGGGCATTTACAGATTTTTGGCTGTGGCAGGCCTGCCACAGAATGTGCAAGCTGAATTGTACTACAAATCCAACGAGCAATAGTCTGCTTAGAAGCAGGAGCACCCAGCTAGTTGGGTGCATAGAGGATAAACAGCGAGTCAGATTTCCTGACTCCAGCCGTCCTGGAAACATATTTTCCGGGTCCTGACAACGTCTAGCAACTTGGAGTCCTCCAAGTCCCTAGTAGCCGCAGGCACCACAATAGGTTTGGTTCAGGTGAACGCTGAAACCACCTTAGGGAGAAACTGAGGACGAGTCGTCAATTCCGCCCTGTCCGAATGGAAAATCAGATAAGGGCTTTTACAGGATAAAGCCACCAATTCTGACACGCGCCTGGCCCAGGCCAGAGCCAACAGCATGACCACTTTTTCTGTGAGATATTTTAACTCCACAGATTTAAGTGTGTCAAACCAATGTGACTTTTGGAACCCAAAAACCACCTGGAGATCCCAAAAGTGCCACTAAAGGCACAAAAGGAGGCTGTATATGCAGTACCCCTTTTTCTGAACTTCAGGGACCGAAGCTAGTTCTTTTTTTTTTTTTGGAAGAAAATTGACAGAGCCGAAATTTGAACCTTAATGGACCCCAATTTCAGGCCCATAGATACTCCTGTTTGCAGGAAATGTAGGAATCGACCCAGTTGAATTTCCTCCGTCGAGCCTTACTGGCTTCGCACCACGCAACATATTTTCGCCAAATGCGGTGATAATGTTTTGCGGTTACATCCTTCCTGGCTTTGATCAGGATAGGGATGACTTCATCCGGAATGCCTTTTTCCTTCAGGATCCGGCGTTCAACCGCCATGCCGTCAACGCAGCCGCGGTAAGTCTTGGAACAGACAAGGTCCTTGCTGGAGCAGGTCCCTTCTTAGAGGTAGAGGCTACGGATCCTCCGTGAGCATCTCTTGAAGTTCCGGTTACCAATTCCTTCTTAGCCAATCCGGAGCCACTAATATAGTGCTTACTCCTCTCCATCTTATCAATCTCAGTACCTTGGGTATGAGAGGCAGAGGAGGGAACCCATACACTGATTGGTACACCCACGGTGTTACCAGAGCATCTACAGCTATTGCCTGAGGGTCCCTTGACGTGGCGCAATACCTGTCGAGTTTTTCCCAACGGTTTATAATCATGTGGAAGACTTCTGGGTGAAGTCCCTACTCTCCCGGGTGGAGGTCGTGCTGAGGAAAACTGCTTCCCAGTTGTCCACTCCCGGAATGCAAACTGCTGACAGTGCTATCACATGGTTTTTCGCCCTGCGAAGAATCCTTGCAGCTTCTGCCATTGCCCTCCTGCTTCTTGTGGCACCCTGTCTGTTTACGTGGGTGACTGCCGTAATGTTGTCCGACTGGATCAACACCGGCTGACCTTGAAGCAGAGGTCTTGCTAAGCTTAGAGCATTGTAAATGGCCCTTAGCTTCAGGATATTTATGTGAAGTGATGTCTCCAGGCTTGACCATAAGCCCTGGATATTCCTTCCCTGTGTGACTGCTCCCCAGCCTCGCAGGCTGGCATCCGTGGCCACCAGGACCCAGTCCCGCATGCCGAATCTGCGGCCCTCTAGAAGATGAGCACTCTGCAACCACCACAGGAGGGATACCCTTGTCCCTGGTGACAGGGTTATCCGCTGAAGCATCTGAAGATGCGACCCGGACCATTTGTCCAGTAGGTTCCACTGGAAAGTTCTTGCGTGGAATCTGCCGAATGGGATTGCTTCGTAGGAAGCCACCATTTTTACCCAGAACCCTTGTGCATTGATGCACTGAGACTTGGTTCGGTTTTAGGAGGTTCCTGACTAGCTCGGATAACTCCCTGGCTTTCTCCTCCGGGAGAAACACCTTCTTTCTGGACTGTGTCCAGGATCATCCCTAGGAACAGAAGACAAGTCGTCGGAACCAGCTGCGATTTTGGAATATTGAGAATCCAATCGTGCTGCCGCAACACTACCTGAGGTAGTGCTACACCGATCTCCAACTGTTCCCTGGATCTTACCCTTATCAGGGAATCGTCCAAGTAAAGGATAACTAAAATTCCCTTCCTTCGAAGGAATATCATCATTACGGTCATTACTTCAGTAAAGACCCGGGGTGCCGTGGACCATCCCTACGGCAGCGTCTGAACCGATAGAGACAGTTCTGTACCATAACCTGAGATACCCTTGGTGAGCAGGGTAAATTTTGACATGAAGGTAAGCATCCTTGATGTCCCGAGACATCATGTAGTCCCCTTCTTCCAGGTTTGCAATCACTGCTCTGAGTGACTCAATTTTGAATTTGAACCTCTGTATGTAAGTGTTCAAAGATTTTAGATTTTAAAATCGGTCTCACCGAGCCGTCTGGCTTCGGTACCACAATAGTGTGGAATAATACCCCGTTCCCTGTTGCAGGAGGGGTACCTTAATTAACACCTGCTGGGAATACAGCTTGTGAATGGCTTCCAAAACTGCCTCCCTGTCAGCGGGAGACGTCGGTAAAACAGACTTTTGGAAACGGCGAGGGGAATACGTTTCGAATTCCAATTTGTACCCCTGAAATATTACCTGAAGGATCCAGGGGTCTACTTGCGAGTGAGCCCACTGCGCACTGAAATTCATTGAGAACGGGCCCCCACCGTGCCTGAACTTGTAAAGCCCTAGCGTCATACTGAGAGCTTGGCAGAGGCGGAAAAGGGTTTCTGTTCCTGGGAACTGGCTGATCTCTGCAGCCATTTTCCTCTCCCTCTGTCACGAGCAGAAAAGAGGAACCCTTTTGTCCGCTTGCCAACCAGGACTGCGCCTGATAATACGGCGTCTTATTTTGAGAGGCGACCTGGGGTACATCCCCTTTTTTTAAGGCAATACTTCCAAATGCCGTTTGGAATCCACATCACCTGACCACTTTACTGGTATAATTGGACAACGCACTTATACTTGATGCCAGTCGGCAAATATTCCACTGTGCATCATGCATATATAGAAATGCATCTTTTAATTGCTCTATAGGCAATAATATACTGTCCTTATCTAGGATATCAAATTTCCAGTCAGGGAATCCGACCACGCCAACCCAGCACTGCACATCCAGGCTGAGGCGATTGCTGGTCGCAGTATAACACCAGTATGTGTGTAAATACATTTTAGGATACCCTCCTGCTTTCTATCAGCAGGATCCCTAAGGGCGGCCATCTCCAGAGAGGGTAGAGCCCTTGTTCTTACAAGCGTGTGAGCGCCTTATCCCCCCTAGGGGGTGTTTCCCAACGCACCCTAACCTCTGGCGGGAAAAGGTATACTGCCAATAACTTTTTAGAAATTATCAATTGTTATCGGGGGGAAACCCACGCATCATCACACACCTCATTTTATTTCTCAGATTCAGGAAAACTACAGGAAGTTTTTCCTCACCAAACATAATACCCCTTTTTTTGGTGGTATTTATATTATCAGAAGAGTGTAAACGTTTTCCATTGCCTCAATCATGCAATGTGTGGCCCTATTGGAAATCACGGTTGTCTCTTCACCGTCGACACAGGAGTCAGTATCCGTGTCGGCGTCTGTATCTGAGGTAACGGGCGCTTTAGAGCCCCTGTATGAGACGTCTGGACATGCACAAGCTGAGTAGCCGGCTGTCTCATGTCAACCACTGTCTTTTATACAAAGCTGACACTGTCACGCAATTTCAACAGTACATCCACTCAGGTGTCGACCCCCCAGGGGGTGACAACACTATTACAGACACTCTACTCCGTCTCCTCATCATTTTTCTCCTCATACATGTCGACACAAACGTACCGACACAGCACACACAGGGAATGCTCTGATAGAGGACAGGACCCCACTAGCCCTTTGGGGAGACAGAGGGAGAGTTTGCCAGCACACACCAGAGCGCTATATATATACAGGGATAACCTTATAAGTGTTTTTCCCTTTATAGCTGCTGTATTGTTTATACTGCGCCTAATTTGTGCCCCCCTCTCTTTTTTAACCCCTTTCTGTAGTGTAGTGACTGCAGGGGAGAGCCAGGGAGCTTCCCTCCAACGGAGCTGTGAGGGAAAATGGCGCCAGTGTGCTGAGGAGATAGGCTCCACCCCTTTCTCGGCGTCCTTATCATCCGTTTTCTTGTATGTTTTGGCAGGGGTTAAATGCATCCATATAGCCCAGGAGTTATATGTGATGCATTTATTTTAGCCATAAAAGGTTTTCTATCGATTTATTGCGTCTCAGGGCGCTGCCCCCCCAGCGCCCTGCACCCTCAGTGACCGGAGTGTGAAGTGTGCTGAGAGCAATGGCGCACAGCTGCGGTGCTGTGCGCCTACCTTTATCTGAAGACAGGAAAGTCTTCTGCCGCCGATTTTTCCGGACCTCTTCGCTGTTCTGGCTCTGTAAGGGGGCCGGCGGCGCGGCTCCGGTGACCCATCCAGGCTGAACCTGTGATCGTCCCTCTGGAGCTAATGTCCAGTAGCCTAAGAAGCCCAATCCACTCTGCACGCAGGTGAGTTCGCTTCTTCTCCCCTTAGTCCCTCGATGCAGTGAGCCTGTTGCCAGCAGGTCTCACTGAAAATAATAAACCTAAACTAAAACTTTCACAAAGAGCTCAGGAGAGCCCCTAGTGTGCACCCTTCTCGTCGGGCACAGAAAATCTAACTGAGGCTTGGAGGAGGGTCATAGGGGGAGGAGCCAGTGCACACCAGGTGATCCTAAAGCTTTCTTTAGATGTGCCCCATCTCCTGCGGAGCCGCTATTCCCCATGGTCCTTACGGAGTTCCCAGCATCCACTAGGACGTCAGAGAAAATAAGAATTTACTTACCGATAATTCTATTTCTCGGAGTCCGTAGTGGATGCTGGGGTTCCAGGGGGATAGCGGCTCCGCAGGAGACAGGGCACAAAAAGTAAAGCTTTAGGATCAGGTGGTGTGCACTGGCTCCTCCCCCTATGACCCTCCTCCAAGCCTCAGTTAGGATACTGTGCCCGGACGAGCGTACACAATAAGGAAGGATTTTGAATCCCGGGTAAGACTCATACCAGCCACACCAATCACACTGTACAACCTGTGATCTGAACCCAGTTAACAGTATGATAACAGCGGAGCCTCTGAAAAGATGGCTCACAACAATAATAACCCGATTTTTGTAACTATGTACAAGTATTGCAGATAATCCGCACTTGGGATGGGCGCCCAGCATCCACTACGGACTCCGAGAAATAGAATTATCGGTAAGTAAATTCTTATTTTCTCTATCGTCCTAGTGGATGCTGGGGTTCCTGAAAGGACCATGGGGATAATACCAAAGCTCCCAAACGGGCGGGAGAGTGCGGATGACTCTGCAGCACCGAATGAGAGAACTCCAGGTCCTCCTTAGCCAGGGTATCAAATTTGTAGGATTTTACCAACGTGTTTGCCCCTGACTAAATAGCCGCTCGGCAAAGTTGTAAAGCCGAGACCCCTCGGGCAGCCGCCCAAGATAAGCCCACCTTCCTTGTGGAATGGGCATTTACATATTTTGGCTGTGGCAGGCCTGCCACAGAATGTGCAAGCTGAATTGTATTACACATCCAACTAGCAATAGTCTGCTTAGAAGCAAGAGCACCCAGTTTGTTGGGTGCATACAGGATAACAGCAAGTCAGTTTTCCTGACTCCAGCCGTCCTGGAACCTATATTTACAGGGCCCTGACAACATCTAGCAACCTGGAGTCCTCCAAGTCCCTAGTAGGCGCAAGGCACCAAAATAAGCTGGTTCAGGTGAAACACTGACACCACCTTAGGGAGAGAACTGGGGACGAGTCCGCAGCTCTGCCCTGTCCAAATGGACAACCAGATATGGGCTTTTTTGAGAAAAAAACCACCAATTTGACACTCGCCTGGTCCAGGCCAGGGCCAAGAGCATGGTCACTTTTTATGTGAGATGCTTCAAATCCACAGATTTGACTGGTTTTAAACCAATGTGATTTGAGGAATCCCAGAACTACGTTGAGATCCCACAGTGCCACTGGAGGCACAAAAGGGGGTTGTATATGCAATACTCCCTTGACAAACTTCTGGACTTCAGGAACTGAAGCCACTTCTTTCTGGAAGAAAATCGACAGGGCCGAAATTTGAACCTTAATGGACCCCAATTTGAGGCCCATAGACACTCCTGTTTGCAGGAAATGCAGGAATCGACCGAGTTGAAATTTCTTCGTGGGGCCTTTCTGGCCTCACACCACGCAACATATTTTTGCCACATGTGGTGATAATGTTGTGCGGTCACCTCCTTTCTGGCTTTGACCAGGGTAGGAATGACCTCTTCCGGAATGCCTTTTTCCCTTAGGATCCGGCGTTCCACCGCCATGCCGTCAAACGCAGCTGCGGTAAGTCTTGGAACAGACATGGTACTTGCTGAAACAAGTCCCTTCTTAGCGGCAGAGGCCATAAGTCCTCTGTGAGCATCTCTTGAAGTTCCGGGTACCAAGTCCTTCTTGGCCAATCCGGAGCCATGAGTATAGTTCTTACTCCTCTACGTCTTATAAGTCTCAGTACCTTAGGTATGAGAAGCAGAGGATGGAACACATACACCGACTGGTACATCCATGGTGTTACCAGAACGTCCACAGCTATTGCCTGAGGGTCTCTTAACCTGGCGCAATACCTGTCCCGTTTTTTGTTCAGACGGGACGCCATCATGTCCACCTTTGGTATTTCCCAACGGTTTACAATCATGTGGAAAACTTCCCGATGAAGTTTCCACTCTGCCGGGTGGAGGTCGTGCCTGCTGAGGAAGTCTGCTTCCCAGTTTCCATTCCCGGAATGAAACACTGCTGACAGTGCTATCACATGATTTTCCGCCCAGCGAAAAGTCCTTGCAGTTTTTGCCATTGCCCTCCTGCTTCTTGTGTCGCCCTGTCTATTTACGTGGGCGACTGCCGTGATGTTTTTCCCACTGGATCAATACCGGCTGACCTTGAAGCAGAGGTCTTGCTAAGCTTAGAGTATTATAAATTTACCCTTAGCTCCAGTATATTTATGTGGAGAAAAGTCTCCAGACTTGATCACACTCCCTGGAAATTTTTTCCTTGTGTGACTGCTCCCCAGCCTCTCGGGCTGGCCTCCGTGGTCACCAGCATCCAATCCTGAATGCCGAATCTGCGGCCCTCTAGAAGATGAGCACTCTGTAACCACCACAGGAGAGACACCCTTGTCCTTGGATATAGGGTTATCCGCTGATGCATCTGAAGATGCGATCCGGACCATTTGTCCAGCAGATCCCACTGAAAAATTCTTGCGTGAAATCTGCCGAATGGAATTGCTTCGTAGGAAGTCACCATCTTTACCAGGACCCTTGTGCAATGATGCACTGATTTTAGGAGGTTCCTGACTAGCTCGGATAACTCCCTGGCTTTCTCTTCCGGGAGAAACACCTTTTTCTGGACTGTGTCCAGAATCATCCCTAGGCACAGCAGACTTGTCGTCGGGATCAGCTGCGATTTTGGAGTATTTAGAATCCACCCGTGCTGTTGTAGCAGTATCCGAGATAGTGCTACTCCGACCTCCAACTGTTCCCTGGACTTTGCCCTTATCAGGAGATCGTCCAAGTAAGGGATAATTAAGACGCCTTTTCTTCGAAGAAGAATCATCATTTCGGCCATTACCTTGGTAAAGACCCGGGGTGCCGTGGACAATCCAAACGGCAGCGTCTGAAACTGATAGTGACAGTTCTGTACCACGAACCTGAGGTACCCTTAGTGAGAAGGGCAAATTTTGGACATGGAGGTAAGCATCCCTGATGTCCCGGGACACTATATAGTCCCCTTCTTCCTGGTTCGTTATCACTGCTCTGAGTGACTCCATCTTGATTTGAACCTTTGTAAGTGTTCAAATTTTTTTAGATTTAGAATAGGTCTCACCTAGCCTTCTGGCTTCAGTACCACAATATAATGTGGAATAATACCCCTTTTCTTGTTGTAGGAGGGGTAATTTGATTATCACCTGCTGGGAATACAGCTTGTGAATTGTTTCCCATACTGCCTCCTTGTCGGAGGGAGACCTTGGTAAACCAGACTTCAGGAGCCTGCGAAGGGGAAACGTCTCGACATTCCAATCTGTACCCCTGGGATACTACATGTAGGATCCAGGGGTCCTGTACGGTCCCAGCGTCATGCTGAGAGCTTGGCAGAAGCGGTGGAACGCTTCTGTTCCTGCTGCAGTCTTCTTCCCTTTCCTCTATCCCTGGGCAGATATGACTCTTATAGGGACGAAAGGACTGAAGCTGAAAAGACGGTGTCTTTTTCTGCAGAGATGTGACCTAGGGTAAAAACGGTGGATTTTCCAGCAGTTGCCGTGGCCACCAGGTCCGATGGACCGACCCCAAATAACTCCTCTTCCTTTATACGGCAATACACCTTTGTGCCGTTTGGAATCTGCATCACCTGACCACTGTCGTGTCCATAAACATCTTCTGGCAGATATGGACATCGCACTTACTCTTGATGCCAGAGTGCAAATATCCCTCTGTGCATCTCGCATATATAGAAATGCATCCTTTAAATGCTCTATAGTAAATAAAATACTGTCCCTGTCAAGGGTATCAATATTTTTAGTCAGGGAATCCGACCAAGCCACCCCAGCTCTGCACATCCAGGCTGAGGCGATCGCTGGTCGCAGTATAACACCAGTATGTGTGTATATACTTTTTATGATATTTTCCAGCCTCCTGTCAGCTGGCTCCTTGAGGACGGCCCTATCTATAGACGGTACCGCCACTTGTTTTGATAAGCGTGTGAGCGCCTTATCCACCCTAAGGGGTGTTTCCCAACGCGCCCTAACTTCTGGCGGGAAAGGGTATACCGCCCATAATTTTCTATCGGGGGGAACCCACGCATCATCACACACTTCATTTAATTTATCTGATTCAGGAAAAACTACGGTAGTTTTTTCACATCCCACATAATACCCTCTTTTGTGGTACTTGTAGTATCAGAAATATGTAACACCTCCTTCATTGCCCTTAACGTGTGGCCCTAATAAGGAATACGTTTGTTTAATCACCGTCGACACTGGATTCAGTGTCCGTGTCTGTGTCGACCGACTAAAGTAAACGGGCGTTTTAAAACCCCTGACGGTGTTTCTGAGACGTCTGGACCGGTACTAATTGTTTGTCGGCCGTCTCATGTCGTCAACCGACCTTGCAGCGTGTTGACATTATCACGTAATTCCCTAAATAAGCCATCCATTCCGGTGTCGACTCCCTAGAGAGTGACATCACCATTACAGGCAATTGCTCCGCCTCCTCACCAACATCGTCCTCATACATGTCGACACACACGTACCGACACACAGCACACACACAGGGAATGCTCTGATAGAGGACAGGACCCCACTAGCCCTTTGGAGAGACAGAGGGAGAGTTTGCCAGCACACACCAAAAACGCTATAATTATATAGGGACAACCTTATATAAGTGTTTTCCCTTATAGCATCTTTTATATATTTCTAACGCCAAATTAATGCCCCCCCTCTCTGTTTTAACCCTGTTTCTGTAGTGCAGTGCAGGGGAGAGCCTGGGAGCCTTCCCTCCAGCCTTTCTGTGAGGGAAAATGGCGCTGTGTGCCGAGGAGATAGGCCCCGCCCCTTTTTCGGCGGGCTCGTCTCCCGCTCTTTAATGGATTCTGGCAGGGGTTAAATATCTCCATATAGCCCCCGGAGGCTATATGTGAGGTATTTTTAGCCAAAAAAGGTTTTCATTTGCCTCCCAGGGCGCCCCCCTCCCAGCGCCCTGCACCCTCAGTGACTGCCGTGTGAAGTGTGCTGAGAGGAAATGGCGCACAGCTGCAGTGCTGTGCGCTACCTTAAGAAGACTGAGGAGTCTTCTGCCGCCGATTCTGGACCTCTTCTCGTTTCAGCATCTGCAAGGGGGCCGGCGGCGAGGCTCCGGTGACCATCCAGGCTGTACCTGTGATCGTCCCTCTGGAGCTAATGTCCAGTAGCCAAAGAAGCCAATCCATCCTGCACGCAGGTGAGTTCACTTCTTCTCCCCTAAGTCCCTCGTTGCAGTGATCCTGTTGCCAGCAGGACTCACTGTAAAATAAAAAACCTAAGCTAAACTTTTCTAAGCAGCTCTTTAGGAGAGCCACCTAGATTGCACCCTTCTCGGCCGGGCACAAAAATCTAACTGAGGCTTGGAGGAGGGTCATAGGGGGAGGAGCCAGTGCACACCACCTGATCCTAAAGCTTTACTTTTTGTGCCCTGTCTCCTGCGGAGCCGCTATCCCCCTGGAACCCCAGCATCCACTAGGACGATAGAGAAATATAAGATTTTACTTACCGGTAAATCTATTTCTCGTAGTCCGTAGTGGATGTCTGGGACTCCGTAAGGACCATGGGGAATAGACTGGCTCCGCAGGAGACAGGGCACTTTAAGAAAGAAATAGGATACTGGTGTGCTCTGGCTCCTCCCTCTATGTCCCTCCTCCAGACCTCCGTTAGAGAAACTGTGCCCGGAAGAGCTGACAATACAAGGAAAGGATTTTGGAATCCAGGGTAAGACTCATACCAGCCACACCAATCACACCGTATAACTTGTGATAAACTTACCCAGTTAACAGTATGAACAACAACAGAGCATCAGATCAACCCTGATGCAACTATAACATAACCCTTATGCAAGCAATAACTATATACAAGTATTGCAGAAGAAGTCCGCACTTGGGACGGGTGCCCAGCATCCACTACGGACTACGAAAAATAGATTTACCGGTAAGTAAAATCTTATTTTCTCTAACGTCCTAGTGGATGCTGGGGACTCCGTAAGGACCATGGGGATAATACCAAAGCTCCCAAACGGGCGGGAGAGTGCGGATGACTCTGCAGCACCGAATGAGCAAACACAAGGTCCTCCTCAGCCAGGGTATCAAACTTGTAGAACTTAGCAAAAGTGTTTGTACCTGACCAAGTAGCTGCTCGGCAAAGCTGTAATGCCGAGACCCCTCGGGCAGCCGCCCAAGAAGAGCCCACCTTCCTTGTGGAGTGGGCTTTTACCGATTTTGGCAGCAGCAATCCTGCCGCAGAATGAGCCTGCTGAATCGTGTTACAGATCCAGCGAGCAGTAGTTTGCTTTGAAGCAGGAGCAGCCAGCTTGTTGGATGCATACAGGATAAACAGCGACTCAGTTTTCCTGACTCTAGCCATTCTGGCTACATAAACCTTCAAAGCCCTGACCACATCTGGTAACTCGTAATCCTCCAAGTCACGAGTAGCCACAGGCACCACAATAGGTTGGTTCATATGAAAAGATGACACCACCTTAGGCAGAAATTGTGGACGGGTCCTCAATTCTGCTCTGTCCATATGGAAAACCAGATAGAGGCTTTTATGTGATAAAGCCGCTAATTCTGACACACGCCTAGCCGAAGCCAAGGCTAATAGCATGACCGCCTTCAACGTGAGATATTTTAACTCCACGGTTTTAAGTGGTTCAAACCAGTGTGACTTCAGGAAACTCAACACCACGTTTAGATCCCAAGGTGCCACTGGAGGCACAAAAGGGGGCTGAATATGCAGCACTCCCTTTACAAACGTCTGCACTTCAGGCAGAGAAGCCAGTTCTTTTTGAAAAAAAATAGACAGGGCCGAAATCTGGACCTTAATAGAACCCAATTTTAGGCCCAAAGTCATTCCCGCCTGTGGGAAGTGAAGGAAACGGCCCAGCTGGAATTCCTCCGTGGGGGCATTCCTGGCCTCACACCAAGCAACATATTTTCACCATATACGGTGATGTTTAGCCGTCACATCCTTCCTAGCCTTTATCAGCGTAGGAATAACTTCATCCGGAATGCCTTTTTCTGCTAGGATCCGGCGTACAACCGCCATGCCGTCAAACGCAGCCGCGGTAAGTCTTGGAACAGACAGAGCCCCTGTTGCAACAAGTCCTGTCTTAGAGGCAGAGGCCATGGGTCCTCTGTGAGCATTTCTTGCAGATCTGGATACCAAGTCCTTCTTGGCCAATCCGGAACAATGAGTATTGTTCTCACTCCTCTTTTTCTTATGATTCTCAGCACCTTGGGTATGAGAGGAAGAGGAGGAAATACATAAACCGACTGGCCCACGGTGTCACTAGTGCGTCTACAGCTATCGCCTGAGGGTCTCTTGACCTGGCGCAATACCTCTGTAGCTTTTTGTTGAGGCGGGATGCCATCATGTCCACCTGTGGCAGTTCCCACCGACTTGCAATCTGCTTGAAGACTTCCCAGTTGTCCACTCCCGGAATGAACACTGCTGACAGTGCGCTTACGTGATTCTCCGCCCAGCAAATAATTCTGGTGGCTTCCGCCATCGCCACCCTGCTCCTTGTGCCGCCTTGGCAGTTTACACGAGCCCCTGCGGTGATGTCTGACTGAATCAGAACTGATTGGTCACGAAGCAGGGTCTCCGCTTGACGTAGGGCGTTGTATATGGCCCTTAGTTCCAGGATATTGATGTGAAGGCAAGTCTCCTGACTTGACCACAGACCTTGGAAATTTCTTAGCGGTGTGACTTCCCCCCACCCTCGGAGGCTTGCATCCGTGGTCACCAGGACCCAGTCCTGAATGCCAAATCTGCGGCCCTCGAGAAGGTGAGCACTCTGCAGCCACCACAGGAGAGACACCCTGGCCCTGGGGGATAAGGTGATCAGCCGATGCATCTGAAGATGTGATCCGGACCACTTGTCCAACAGATCCCATTGAAAGGTCCTCGCATGGAACCTGCCGAAGGGAATGGCCTCGTATGATGCCACCATCTTTCCCAGGACTCGCGTGCAGTGATGCACAGACACCTGTTTTGGTTTTAATAGGTCTCTGACCAGTGTCATGAGCTCCTGAGCCTTCTCCATCGGGAGATAAACCCTCTTCTGGCCTGTGTCCAGAATCATGCCCAGGAAGGGCAGACGAGTCGTAGGAATCAACTGCGACTTCGGAATATTTAGAATCCAACCGTGCTGTTGTAACACTTCCCGAGAGCGTGCTACGCTGATCAGCAACTGCTCTCTGGTCCTCGCACCTTTATGAGGAGATCGTCCAAGTATGGGATAATTGTGACCCCTTGCTTTCGCAGGAGCACCATCATTTCCACCATTACCTTGGTAAATATTCTCGGTGCCGTGGAGAGACCAAACGGCAACGTCTGGAATTGGTAACTAATGACAATCCTGTACCACAAATCTGAGGTACGCCTGATGAGGTGGATAAATGGGGACATGAAGGTATGCATCCTTTATGTCCAGAGACACCATAAAATCCCCCCCTTCCAGGCTTGCGATGACCGCTCTGAGCGATTCCATCTTGAACCTTTTCAGGTATATGTTCAGGGATTTTAAATTCAATATGGGTCTGACCGAACCGTCCGGTTTCGGTACCACAAACATGGTCGAATAATAACCCTTTCCTTGTTGAAGGAGGGGAACCTTGACCACCACCTGCTGAAGATACAATTTGTGAATTGCAGCCAACACCATTTCCCTCTCTAAGGAGGAAGCTGGCAGGGCCGATTTGAGGTGTCTGTGAGGGGGCACCTCCTCGAATTCCAGCTTGTATCCCTGAGACACAATCTCTATTGCCCAGGGATCCACCTGGGAGTGAACCCACTAGTGGCTAAAATTTCGGAGACGCGCCCCTACCGGGCCTAGCTCCGCCTGTGGAGCCCCAGCGTTATGCGGTGGATTTAGTGGAAGCCGGGGAGGACTTCTGTTCCTGGGAACTAGCTGTGTTGTGCAGCTTCTTTCTCTACCCCTGCCTCTGGCAAGAAAGGACGCACCTCGGACTTTCTTGCCTTTTTGTGAACGAAAGGACTGCATTTGGTAATACGGTGCTCTTAGGTTGTGAGGGAACATATGGCAAAAAAAAATTGACTTTCCAGCAGTAGCTGTGGAGACCAGGTCCGAGAGACCCTCCCCAAAAAATTCCTCACCCTTGTAAGGTAAAACCTCCATGTGCCTTTTTGAGTCGGCATCGTCTGTCCATTGCAGAGTCCACAGGACCCTTCTGGCAGAAATCGACATTGCATTTATTCTAGAGCCCAGTAGGCTAATGTCTCTTTGGGCATCTCTCATATATAGGACAGCGTCTTTTATATGCCCCAGGGTCATTAATATAGTATCCTTGTCCAAGGTATCCGTCCATGCTGCTACAGCACTACACACCCAGGCCGACGCAATTGCCGGCCTTAGTAAGGTACCTGAATGTGTATAAATGGACTTCAGGGTACCCTCTTGCTTTCTATCCGCAGCATCTTTTAGGGTGGCCGTATCCTGTGACGGTAGGGCCACCTTCTTGGATAAGCGTGTTAGAGCTTTGTCCTCCCTAGGGGAGGATTCCCAGCGTAGCCTGTCCGTTGGCGGGAAAGTATACGCCATAAGCATCCGTTTGGAAATCTGCAGTTTTTGTATCTGGAGATTCCCAAGCTTTTTCACATAACTCATTTAGCTCATGTGAAGGGGGAAAGGTCACCACCTGCCTCTTTTCCCCATACATATGAACCCTCTTGTCAGGGACTGGGGTTTCCTCTGTGATGTGCAACACCTCCTTCATTGCTATAATCATAACAGATGGCTTTAGCCAATTTAGGCTGTAACTTTGCATCATCATAGTCGACACTGGAGTCAGAATCCGTGACGGTATCTGTGTCAACAATTTGGGATAGTGGGCGCTTCTGAGACCCTGACGGCCTCTGCGACATAGGATCAGGCATGGGCTGAGACCCCGACTGTCCTAAGGTTTCAGCTTTATCCAACCTTTTATGCAAGGAATTATCATCATCATTTAAAACCTTCCACATATCCATCCAATCAGGTGTCGGCGCCGTCGGCGGAGACACCATTCATTTGCTCCCGCTCTGCTTCCACATAGCCTTCCTCGTCAAACATGTCGACACAAGCGTAACGACACCACACACACAGGGGATGCTCTTTTTGAAGACAGTCCCCCCCACAAGGCCCTTTGGAGAGACAGAGAGAGTATGCCAGCACAAACCCCAGCGCTATATGTCCCAGGAATCACACAGTAACTTAGTGTTAACCCAGTAGCTGTTGTATATAATGTTTTTGCGCCTAATTTATGTGCCCCCCCTCTCTTTTTACCCTCTTCTACCGTGAACCTGCAGGGGAGAGCCTGGGGAGCTTCCTCTCAGCGGAGCTGTGGAGAGAAAATAGCGCTGGTGAGTGCTGAGGAAAAAGCCCCGCCCCCTAAGCGGCAGGCTTCTGTCCCGCGTTTGTGTAAAATTATGGCGGGGGCTCATGCATATATACAGTGCCCAACTGTATATGTGCCCAACTTTTGCCAAGAGTTCCTAATTGCTGCCCAAGGCGCCCCCCCCCCCCCCTCCCTGCACCCTACAGTGACCGGAGTATGTGGGTTTAGTGTGGGAGCAATGGCGCACAGCTGCAGAGCTGTGCGCTACCTCAGTTTGAAGACTGGAGTCTTCTGCCGCCGATTTCGAAGTCTTCTTGCTTTTTTCACCCGGCTTCTGTCTTCCGGCTCTGCGAGGAGGACGGCGGCGCGGCTCCGGGATCGGACGACAAAGGGTGAGATCCTGTGTACGATCCCTCTGGAGCTAATGGTGTCCAGTAGCCTAAGAAGCAGAACCTATCTTCAGAGAGTAGGTCTGCTTCTCTCCCCTCAAGCCCACGCTGCAGGGAGTCTGTTGCCAGCAGATCCCCCTGAAAATAAAAAAACCTAACAAAATACTTTCTTATAGCAAGCTCAGGAGAGCTCACTAATTAGCACCCAGCTCGTCCGGACACAGATTCAAACTGAGGTCTGGAGGAGGGACAGAGGGAGTAGCCAGAGCACACCAGTATCCAAATTCTTTCTTAAAGTGCCCTGTCTCCTGCAGAGCCCGTCTATTCCCCATGGTCCTTACGGAGTCCCCAGCATCCACTAGGACGTTAGAGAAAATAAGAATTTACTTACCGATAATTCTATTTCTCGTAGTCCGTAGTGGATGCTGGGGACTCCGTCAGGACCATGGGGATTAGCGGCTCCGCAGAAGACAGGGCACAAAAGTAAAAGCTTTAGGATCAGGTGGTGTGCACTGGCTCCTCCCCCTATGACCCTCCTCCAAGCCTCAGTTAGGATACTGTGCCCGGACGAGCGTACACAATAAGGAAGGATTTTGAATCCCGGGTAAGACTCATACCAGCCACACCAATCACACTGTACAACCTGTGATCTGAACCCAGTTAACAGCATGATAACAGCGGAGCCTCTGAAAAGATGGCTCACAACAATAATAACCCGATTTTTGTAACAATAACTATGTACAAGTATTGCAGACAATCCGCACTTGGGATTGGCGCCCAGCATCCACTACGGACTACGAGAAATAGAATTATCGGTAAGTAAATTCTTATTTTCTCTGACGTCCTAAGTGGATGCTGGGGACTCCGTCAGGACCATGGGGATTATACCAAAGCTCCCAAACGGGCGGGAGAGTGCGGATGACTCTGCAGCACCGAATGAGAGAACTCCAGGTCCTCCTCAGTCAGGGTGTGCCCCTGACCAAGTATCAGCTCGGCAAAGTTGTAAAGCCGAGACCGCTCGGGCAGCCGCCCAAGATGAGCCCACCTTCCTTGTGGAATGGGCATTTACATATTTTGGCTGTGGCAGGCCTGCCACAGAATGTGCAAGCTGAATTGTACTACACATCCAACTAGCAATCGTCTGCTTAGAAGCAAGAGCACCCAGTTTGTTGGGT
Organism: Pseudophryne corroboree; assembly: GCF_028390025.1. Lineage (NCBI taxonomy): Eukaryota > Metazoa > Chordata > Amphibia > Anura > Myobatrachidae > Pseudophryne > Pseudophryne corroboree. The sequence continues at coordinate 648,530,833 of NC_086446.1, read as the reverse complement.
GCATACAGGATAACAGCAAGTCAGTTTTCCTGACTCCAGCGGTCCTGGAAACTATATTTTCAGGGCCCTGACAACATCTAGCAACTTGGAGTCCTCCAAGTCCCTAGTAGCCGCAGGTACCACAATAAGCTGGTTCGGGTGAAACATTGACACCACCTTAGAGAGAAACTGGGGATGAGTCCGCAGCTCTGCCCCGTCCGAATGGACAATCAGATATGGGCTTTTTCGAGACAAACGCCGCCAATTCTGACACTCGCCTGGCCGAGGCCAGGGCCAACAGCATGGTCACTTTTCCTGTGAGATATTTCAAATCCACAGATTTGAGCGGTTTAAACCAATGTGATTTTAGGAATCCCAGAACTACGTTGAGATCCCACAGTGCCACTGGAGGCACAAAAGGGGGTTGTATATGCAGTACTCCCTTGACAAACTTCTGGACTTCAGGAACTGAAGCCAATTCTTTCTGGAAGAAAATTGACAGGGCCGAAATTTGAACCTTAATGGACCCCAATTTGAGGCCCATAGACACTCCTGTTTGCAGGAAATGCAGGAAACGACCGAGTTGAAATTTCTTCAAGGGGCCTTCCTGGCCTCACACCACGCAACATATTTCCACCACATGTGGTGATAATGTTGTGCGGTCACCTCCTTCCTGGCTTTGACCAGGGTAGGAATGACCTCTTCTGGAATGCCTTTTTCCCTTAGGATCCGGCGTTCAACCGCCATGCCGTCAAACGCAGCCGCGGTAAGTCTTGGAACAGACATGGTACTTGCTGAAGCAAGTCCCTTCTTAGCGGCAGAGGCCATGAGTCCTCTGTGAGCATCTCTTGAAGTTCCGGGTACCAAGTCCTTCTTGGCCAATCCGGAGCCACGACTATAGTTCTTACTCCTCTACGTCTTATAATTCTCAATACCTTGGGTATGAGAAGCAGAGGAGGGAAGACATACACCGACTGGTACACCCACGGTGTTACCAGAACGTCCACAGCTATTGCCTGAGGGTCTTTTGACCTGGCGCAATACTTGTCCAGTTTTGTTTTTTGTTTTTTTTTTTTGTTCAGGCGGGACGCCATCATGTCCACCTTTGGTCTTTTCCAACGGTTCACAATCATGTGGAAGACTTCCCGATGAAGTCCCCACTCTCCCGGGTGGAGGTTGTGCCTGCTGAGGAAGTCTGCTTCCCAGTTGTCCACTCCCGGAATGAACACTGCTGACAGTGCTATCACATGATTTTCCGCCCAGCGAAAAATCCTTGCAGTTTCTGCCATTGCCCTCCTGCTTCTTGTGCCACCCTGTCTGTTTACGTGGGCGACTGCCGTGATGTTGTCCCACTGGATCAATACCGGCTGACCTTGAAGCAGAGGTCTTGCTAAGCTTAGAGCATTGTAAATTGCCCTTAGCTCCAGTATATTTATGTGGAGAAAAATCTCCAGACTTGATCACACTACCTGGAAATTTTTTTATTTTTTTTTTTCCCTGTGTGACTGCTCCCCAGCCTCTCAGGCTGGCCTCCGTGGTCACCAGCATCCAATCCTGAATGGCGAATCTGCGGCCCTCTAGAAGATGAGCACTCTGTAACCACCATAGGAGAGATACCCTTGTCCTTGGAGATAAGGTTATCCGCTGATGCATCTGAAAATGCGATCCGGACCATTTGTCCAGCAGATCCCACTGAAAAGTTCTTGCGTGGAATCTGCCGAATGGAATCGCTTCGTAATAAGCCACCATTTTTCCCAGGACTCTTGTGCAATGATGCACTGACACTTTTCCTGGTTTTAAGAGGTTCCTGACTAGCTCGGATAACTCCCTGGCTTTCTCCTCCGGGAGAAACACCTTTTTCTGGACTGTGTCCAGAACCATCCCTAGGAACAGCAGACGTGTCGTCGGAAACGGCTGCGATTTTGGATATTTAGAATCCACCCGTGCTGTCGTAGAACTACTTGATAGTGCTACTCCGACTTCCAACTGTTCTCTGGACCTTGCCCTTATCAGGAGATCGTCCAAGTAAGGGATAATTAAGACGCCTTTTCTTTGAAGAAGAATCATCATTTCGGCCATTACTTTGGTAAAGACCCGGGGTGCCGTGGACAATCCAAACGGCAGCGTCTGAAACGGATAGTGACAGTTCCGTACCACGAACCTGAGGTACCCTTGGTGAGAAGGGCAATTTTGGACATGGAGGTAAGCATCCTTGATGTCCAGGGACACCATATAGTCCCCTTCTGAGTGACTCCATCTTGATTTGAACCTTTGTATGTAAGTGTTCAAAGATTTCCCATTTAGAATACGTCTCACCGAGCCGTCTGGCTTCAGTACCACAATATAGTGTGGAATAATAACCCTTTCCTTGTTGTAGGCGGGGTACTTTGATTATCACCTGCTGGGAATACAGCTTGTGAATTGTTTCCAATACTGCCTCCCTGTCGGAGGAAGACGTTGGTAAAGCAGACATCAGGAGCCTGCGAAGGGGAGACGTCTCGAATTTCCAGTCTGTACCCCTGGGATACTACTTGTAGGATCCAGGGGTCCACTTGCGAGTGAGCCCACTACGCGCTGAAACTCTTGAGACGACCCCCCACCGCACTTGAGTCCGCTTGTACGGCCCCAGCGTCATGCTGAGGACTTGGCAGAAGCTGTGGAGGGCTTCTGTTCCTGGGAATGGGCTGCCTGCTGCAGTCTTCTTCTCTTTCCTCTATCCCTGGGCAGATATGACTGGCCTTTTGCCCGCGTGCCCTTATGGGGACGAAAGGACTGAGGCTGAAAAGACGGTGTCTTTTTCTGCCGAGATGTGATTTGGGGTAAAAAAGGTGGATTTTCCAGCTGTTGCCGAGGCCACCAGGTCCGATGGACCGACCCCAAATAACTCCTCCCCTTTATACGGCAATACTTCCATGTGCCGTTTGGAATCTGCATCACCTGACCACTGTCGTGTCCATAAACATCTTCTGGCAGATATGGACATCGCACTTACTCTTGATGCCAGAGTGCAAATATCCCTCTGTGCATCTCGCATATATAGAAATGCATCCTTTATAGTCAATAAAATACTGTCCCTGTCAAGGGTATCAATATTTTCAGTCAGGGAATCCGACCAAGCCACCCCAGCGCTGCACATCCAGGCTGAGGCGATCGCTGGTCGCAGTATAACACCAGTATGTGTGTATATACCTTTTTAGGATATTTTCCAGCCTCTCAGCTGGCTCCTTGAGGGCGGCCCTATCTGGAGACTGTACCGCCACTTGTTTTGATAAGCGTGTGAGCGCCTTATCCACCCTAAAGGGTGTTTCCCAACTCGCCCTAACTTCTGGCGGGAAAGGGTATACCGTCAATAATTTTCTATCGGGGGAAACCCACGCATCATCACACACTTCATTTAATTTATCTGATTCAGGAAAAACTACAGGTAGTTTTTTCACACCCCACATAATACCCTTCTTGTGGTACTTGTAGTATCAGAAATATGTAACACCTCCTTCATTGCCCTTAACATGTAACGTGTGGCCCTAAAGGAAAATACGTTTGTTTCTTCACCGTCGACACTGGAGTCAGTGTCCGTGTCTGTGTCGACCGACTGAGGTAAATGAGCGTTTTACAGCCCCTGACGGTGTTTGAGACGCCTGGACAGGTACTAATTTGTTTTCCGGCCGTCTCATGTCGTCAACCGACCTTGCAGCGTGTTGACATTATCACGTAATTCCTTAAATAAGCCATCCATTCCGGTGTCGACTCCCTAGAGAGTGACATCACCATTTCAGGCAATTGCTCCGCCTCCTCACCAACATCGTCCTCATACATGTCGACACACACGTACCGACACACAGCACACACACAGGGAATGCTCTGATAGACAGGACCCCACTAGCCCTTTGGGGAGACAGAGGGAGAGTTTGCCAGCACACACCAAAAACGCTATAATTATACAGGGACAACCTTTATATAAGTGTTTTTCCTATATATATATATATATATATATATATATATATATATATATATATATATATATATATATATATATATATATATATATATATATATATATATATATATATATATATATATATATATATATATATATATATATATAGCCAAATAAGTGCCCCCCCTCTCTGTTTTAACCCTGTTTCTGTAGTGCAGTGCAGGGGAGAGCCTGGGAGCCTTCCCACCAGCATTTCTGTGAGGGAAAATGGCGCTGTGTGCTGAGGAGAATAGGCCCCGCCCCCTTTTCGGCGGGCTTCTTCTCCTGTTTTTCTGAGACCTGGCAGGGGTTAAATACATCCATATAGCCCCCAGGGGCTATATGTGATTTATTTTTAGCCAGAATAAGGTACTATCATTGCTGCCCAGGGCGCCCCCCCCCCCCCCCCAGCGCCCTGCACCCTCAGTGACCGCTGCTATGAAGTGTGCTGACAACAATGGCGCACAGCTGCAGTGCTGTGCGCTACCTTATGAAGACTGAAGAGTCTTCTGCCGCCGTTTCTGGACCTCTTCACTTTTCGGCATCTGCAAGGGGGGTCGGCGGCGCGGCTCCGGGACGAACCCCAGGGTGAGACCTGTGTTCCGACTCCCTCTGGAGCTAATGGTGTCCAGTAGCCTAAGAAGCCAATCCATCCTGCACGCAGGTGAGTTCACTTCTCTCCCCTAAGTCCCTCGTAGCAGTGAGCCTGTTGCCAGCAGGACTCACTGAAAATAAAAAACCTAACAAACTTTTACTCTAAGCAGCTCTTTAGGAGAGCCACCTAGATTGCACCCTCCTCGGCCGGGCACAAAAATCTAACTGGGGCTTGGAGGAGGGTCATAGGGGGAGGAGCCAGTGCACACCACCTGATCCTAAAGCTTTTACTTTTGTGCCCTGTCTCCTGCGGAGCCGCTAATCCCCATGGTCCTGACGGAGTCCCCAGCATCCACTTAGGACGTCAGAGAAATAAACAAAATTTATTCAGACGGGATCTGGGAATAGGGCACTTTTAACATGTTTAATTTGCCCGATGGATAACCAATCATCTCTGCCCACCAATCGCAGCCTCAAACTTCGTACAGTGATCGGACAGGATACCCACTATTACATAATGTGCGTCACCCCGAGATCTCTTCATGTGTGAAAGGAAACCAGGGACTTAAGCTGGGTGCACACTGGGCAACCTCAGTTAGCAATCAGCACTATACTGCCAATTTCTAATTAAGTGAGATCGCCAGTGCATGCACACTGAACGATAACGATGTACAATATCATTCAGTGACGTCATCCCCCTCAATGCCCGAACATGCAGCTCAAAGATATTGGTAACATTGATCTGCATGTTCAGTAGATGAAGGATGAACAAGAACGACCCACGGGTGTCTGCATCGTTCATCCATATACACTGGCAGATATCAATCACATCATATCGTTAGTTTATATCTGCCAGTATGTATTACCTCTTTCAGACCAGAAATGCAGGGTCTTACCAGGGAATACGGTACCGGGATCACGCAGGGACATTCCCGGGTAAGACGCCTTGCATACCGCAGTCAGTAGCCCGGCATATTGCCGTGTTGCCGACGTCAGCGGTGACGCGGCGGGGGTGGCGCAAGAGATCACATGATCTCTAAGCGCCGCCTGCTACATAGAGAGTGAACGGGAGCCGGGGCACATTGACCCGGCTCCCGTTCACACTGACCAGGTTCCCGGGAAAATCCCGGGACCAACCCTGGAAGATAGCAGGGTTGAAATGCCGGGGCAGGAATCCAGGGATTTTGACCCTGTACCTTTTCACACTGAGAAATTTCCCGGGTTGATGCGCGTTCATGTGCATTAACCCGGGAAATTTTGGCTGGTGTGAAAGGGGTATATGTGGCTTAAGTCCCAGGTCCACAACCCTGCTCCCAACCAGGGTCATGGAGCAGAGTCCTGGGAATTTGCCAGCTTGCTAGACCCAGCAAATTCCAGGGTCACATGTGTGAAAGCGGCATTAGTAGAACCCAGTACCGCAGTAGCCAGCATTGCAAGTTCATAAGGAACAAATATTACTGCTCCAGATATCAAAAACGTATTCATAACAATTTCAGTAATATCTGGCGGTAATAGAGTGCAACAAAATAATTTTAAGTTGGCTTCCAAGTGCCTCCCCCAACTGCAAGTGGATATGGGAGGCACCAAATCCAACATGTTCCCTCACCATACCATTTTACATGCATTAAGAAAACTACTATCACCACCACCAGTAAACAGCCATATTCTACTAGTGATTAAGGAACACATGCATAGTAGACATTAAGTGTACCCCTGAGATTGATGTCCAACCCTACCCCTCTGGGTCATCATTGCATAGTTATATAGAGCATGGAACAGGATGTAGTTGAGATCCAGAGTCCGTACCAAATCAGGAATGGGATGTAGACAAATGGTCACAGATACCATGTCAACTGAGGTGTCAGGCCAAAGACAGGCATTTGCCCCCTCAACATAGACAGACACCCTACTGTAATACCCACAGTACAAAGTCAGCTCACTCTCAGGTAACTTAAGTAAACCCTTCAAGCACTATACTTGGGAATGATATTGCTATGGCAGAACTAATAAGCTTGTTCGCAGCTGATACCCAAACACCATTCTCTCCCAAACTCGCCAGATAGCAAAACCTGTATAAGGGTTTGGAGCACATAAGTTCTGCATTCGAACAGTCGGGGCCCTGCGTAGGGGAGCCGCGTCAGGACAGTCGGGGCCCTGCGCAGGGGAGCCGCGTCAGGACAGTCGGGGCCCTGCGCAGGGGAGCCGCGTCAGGACAGTCGGGGGGCCCTGCGCAGGGGAGCCGCGTCAGGACAGTCGGGGGGCCCTGCGCAGGGGAGCCGCGTCAGGACAGTCGGGGGGCCCTGCGCAGGGGAGCCGCGTCAGGACAGTCGGGGGGCCCTGCGCAGGGGAGCCGCGTCAGGACAGTCGGGGGGCCCTGCGCAGGGGAGCCGCGTCAGGACAGTCGGGGGGCCCTGCGCAGGGGAGCCGCGTCAGGACAGTCGGGGGGCCCTGCGCAGGGGAGCCGCGTCAGGACAGTCGGGGGGCCCTGCGCAGGGGAGCCGCGTCAGGACAGTCGGGGGGCCCTGCGCAGGGGAGCCGCGTCAGGACAGTCGGGGGGCCCTGCGCAGGGGAGCCGCGTCAGGACAGTCGGGGGGCCCTGCGCAGGGGAGCCGCGTCAGGACAGTCGGGGGGCCCTGCGCAGGGGAGCCGCGTCAGGACAGTCGGGGGGCCCTGCGCAGGGGAGCCGCGTCAGGACAGTCGGGGGGCCCTGCGTAGGGGAGCCGCGTCAGGACAGTCGGGGGGCCCTGCGTAGGGGAGCCGCGTCAGGACAGTCGGGGGGCCCTGCGTAGGGGAGCCGCGTCAGGACAGTCGGGGGGCCCTGCGTAGGGGAGCCGCGTCAGGACAGTCGGGAGGCCCTGCGTAGGGGAGCCGCGTCAGGACAGTCGGGGGGCCCTGCGTAGGGGAGCCGCGTCAGGACAGTCGGGGGGGCCCTGCGTAGGGGAGCCGCGTCAGGACAGTCGGGGGGGCCCTGCGTAGGGGAGCCGCGTCAGGACAGTCGGGGGGCCCTGCGTAGGGGAGCCGCGTCAGGACAGTCGGGGAGCCGCGTCAGGACAGTCGGGGGCCCTGCGTAGGGGAGCCGCGTCAGGACAGTCGGGGGCCCTGCGTAGGGGAGCCGCGTCAGGACAGTCGGGGGCCCTGCGTAGGGGAGCCGCGTCAGGACAGTCGGGGGCCCTGCGTAGGGGAGCCGCGTCAGGACAGTCGGGGGCCCTGCGTAGGGGAGCCGCGTCAGGACAGTCGGGGGCCCTGCGTAGGGGAGCCGCGTCAGGACAGTCGGGGCCCTGCGTAGAGGAGCCGCGTCAGGACAGTCGGGGTCCTGCGTAGGGAAGCCGCGTCAGGACAGTCGGAGCCCTGCGTAGGGGAACCGCGTCAGGACAGTCGGGGCCCTGCGTAGGGGAGCCGCGTCAGGACAGTCGGGGCCCTGCGTAGGGGAGCCGCGTCAGGACAGTCGGGGGGGTGTAGCACGGGTGACCGGCGGTCTCGTGACCGCCGGTCACCTTACCGACGCCGGGATCCCGGCGGGGAGGGGCGAGTGCAGCAAGCACCTTGCGGGCTCGCTGCGCTCGCCACGGGATCTATTCCCACTCTATGGTGGAAATAGTCCCTGTTGGTCGGCATGCCGACCATCGGGATAGTGAGCCGTCGGGCTCACGGAGGAGGTCATGTGACTGTCGGTCAGCCGACTGGCGGTCACATGACTACCACCCCAGTTGGGGGCCCTGCGTAGGGGAGCCGCGTCAGGACAGTCGGGGGCCCTGCGTAGGGGAGCCGCGTCAGGACAGTCGGGGGCCCTGCGTACGGGAGCCGCGTCAGGACAGTCGGGGGCCCTGCGTACGGGAGCCGCGTCAGGACAGTCGGGGGCCCTGCGTACGGGAGCCGCGTCAGGACAGTCGGGGGCCCTGCGTACGGGAGCCGCGTCAGGACAGTCGGGGGCCCTGCGTACGGGAGCCGCGTCAGGACAGTCGGGGGCCCTGCGTACGGGAGCCGCGTCAGGACAGTCGGGGGCCCTGCGTACGGGAGCCGCGTCAGGACAGTCGGGGGCCCTGCGTACGGGAGCCGCGTCAGGACAGTCGGGGGCCCTGCGTACGGGAGCCGCGTCAGGACAGTCGGGGGCCCTGCGTACGGGAGCCGCGTCAGGACAGTCGGGGGCCCTGCGTACGGGAGCCGCGTCAGGACAGTCGGGGGCCCTGCGTACGGGAGCCGCGTCAGGACAGTCGGGGGCCCTGCGTACGGGAGCCGCGTCAGGACAGTCGGGGGCCCTGCGTACGGGAGCCGCGTCAGGACAGTCGGGGGCCCTGCGTACGGGAGCCGCGTCAGGACAGTCGGGGCCCTGCGTACGGGAGCCGCGTCAGGACAGTCGGGGCCCTGCGTACGGGAGCCGCGTCAGGACAGTCGGGGCCCTGCGTAGGGGGTTGCATTATGACAGTCGGGGCCCTGCGTAGGGGGTTGCATTATGACAGTCGGGGCCCTGCGTAGGGGGTTGCATTATGACAGTCGGGGCCCTGCGTAGGGGGTTGCATTATGACAGTCGGGGCCCTGCGTAGGGGGTTGCATTATGACAGTCGGGGCCCTGCGTACGGGAGCCGCGTCAGGACAGTCGGGGCCCTGCGTAGGGGGTTGCATTATGACAGTCGGGGCCCTGCGTAGGGGGTTGCATTATAGCAGTCGGGGCCCTGCGTAGGGGGTTGCATTATAGCAGTCGGGGCCCTGCGTAGGGGGTTGCACAGGCCCTGCGTAGGGGGTTGCACAGGACAGTCGGGGGCCCTGCGTACGGGAGCCGCGTCAGGACAGTCGGGGGCCCTGCGTACGGGAGCCGCGTCAGGACAGTCGGGGGCCCTGCGTACGGGAGCCGCGTCAGGACAGTCGGGGGCCCTGCGTACGGGAGCCGCGTCAGGACAGTCGGGGGCCCTGCGTACGGGAGCCGCGTCAGGACAGTCGGGGGCCCTGCGTACGGGAGCCGCGTCAGGACAGTCGGGGGCCCTGCGTACGGGAGCCGCGTCAGGACAGTCGGGGGCCCTGCGTACGGGAGCCGCGTCAGGACAGTCGGGGGCCCTGCGTACGGGAGCCGCGTCAGGACAGTCGGGGGCCCTGCGTACGGGAGCCGCGTCAGGACAGTCGGGGGCCCTGCGTACGGGAGCCGCGTCAGGACAGTCGGGGGCCCTGCGTACGGGAGCCGCGTCAGGACAGTCGGGGGCCCTGCGTACGGGAGCCGCGTCAGGACAGTCGGGGGCCCTGCGTACGGGAGCCGCGTCAGGACAGTCGGGGGCCCTGCGTACGGGAGCCGCGTCAGGACAGTCGGGGCCCTGCGTACGGGAGCCGCGTCAGGACAGTCGGGGCCCTGCGTACGGGAGCCGCGTCAGGACAGTCGGGGCCCTGCGTAGGGGGTTGCATTATGACAGTCGGGCCCTGCGTAGGGGGTTGCATTATGACAGTCGGGGCCCTGCGTAGGGGGTTGCATTATGACAGTCGGGGCCCTGCGTAGGGGGTTGCATTATGACAGTCGGGGCCCTGCGTAGGGGGTTGCATTATGACAGTCGGGGCCCTGCGTAGGGGGTTGCATTATGACAGTCGGGGCCCTGCGTACGGGAGCCGCGTCAGGACAGTCGGGGCCCTGCGTAGGGGGTTGCATTATGACAGTCGGGGCCCTGCGTAGGGGGTTGCATTATAGCAGTCGGGGCCCTGCGTAGGGGGTTGCATTATGACAGTCGGGGCCCTGCGTAGGGGGTTGCATTATGACAGTCGGGGCCCTGCGTAGGGGGTTGCATTATGACAGTCGGGGCCCTGCGTAGGGGGTTGCATTATGACAGTCGGGGCCCTGCGTAGGGGGTTGCATTATGACAGTCGGGGCCCTGCGTAGGGGGTTGCATTATGACAGTCGGGGCCCTGCGTAGGGGGTTGCATTATGACAGTCGGGGCCCTGCGTAGGGGGTTGCATTATGACAGTCGGGGCCCTGCGTAGGGGGTTGCATTATGACAGTCGGGGCCCTGCGTAGGGGGTTGCATTATGACAGTCGGGGCCCTGCGTAGGGGGTTGCATTATGACAGTCGGGGCCCTGCGTAGGGGGTTGCATTATGACAGTCGGGGCCCTGCGTAGGGGGTTGCATTATGACAGTCGGGGCCCTGCGTAGGGGGTTGCATTATGACAGTCGGGGCCCTGCGTAGGGGGTTGCATTATGACAGTCGGGGCCCTGCGTAGGGGGTTGCATTATGACAGTCATGGCAGTAAGGGCCCTGCGTAGGGGGTTGCATGAGAACAGTTGGGCAGTAAGGGCCCTGCATAGGTGGATGCATGAGAACAGTAGGGCAGTAAGGGCCCTGCATAGGTGGATGCATGAGAACAGTAGGGCAGTAAGGGCCCTGCATAGGGGGTTGCAATATGACAGTCAGGGCAGTAAGGGCTCTGCATAGGGCCCTGCGTTATGACAGTCAGGGCAGTAAGGGCCCTGCGTAGGGGGTTGCATGAGAACAGTTGGGCAGTAAGGGCCCTGCATAGGTGGATGCATGAGAACAGTAGGGCAGTAAGGGCCCTGCATAGGTGGATGCATGAGAACAGTAGGGCAGTAAGGGCCCTGCATAGGGGGTTGCAATATGACAGTCAGGGCAGTAAGGGCTCTGCATAGGGCCCTGCGTTATGACAGTCAGGGCAGTAAGGGCCCTGCGTAGGGGGTTGCATGAGAACAGTTGGGCAGTAAGGGCCCTGCATAGGTGGATGCATGAGAACAGTAGGGCAGTAAGGGCCCTGCATAGGTGGATGCATGAGAACAGTAGGGCAGTAAGGGCCCTGCATAGGGGGTTGCAATATGACAGTCAGGGCAGTAAGGGCTCTGCATAGGGCCCTGCGTTATGACAGTCAGGGCAGTAAGGGCCCTGCGTTATGACAGTCAGGGCCCTGCGTTATGACAGTCAGGGCCCTGCGTTATGACAGTCAGGGCCCTGCGTTATGACAGTCAGGGCCCTGCGTTATGACAGTCAGGGCCCTGCGTTATGACAGTCAGGGCCCTGCGTTATGACAGTCAGGGCCCTGCGTTATGACAGTCAGGGCCCTGCGTTATGACAGTCAGGGCCCTGCGTTATGACAGTCAGGGCAGTAAGGGCCCTGCGTTATGACAGTCAGGGCAGTAAGGGCCCTGCGTAGGGGGTTGCATTATGACGGTCAGGGCAGTAAGGGCCCTGCGTAGGGGGTTGCATTATGACGGTCAGGGCCCTGCGTAGGGGGTTGCATTATGACAGTCGGGGCCCTGCGTAGGGGGTTGCATTATGACGGTCAGGGCCGTAAGGGCCCTGCGTAGGGGGTTGCATTATGACGGTCAGGGCCATAAGGGCCCTGCGTAGGGGGTTGCATTATGACAGTCTGGGCCCTGCTTAGGGGGTTGCATGAGAACAGTAGGGCAGTAAGGGCCCTGCATAGGGGGTTGCATGAGAACAGGACAGCAAAAAACAGGTGTGACAGCTGGAAGGGACAATAAACTGCACCCAGGAATAGTGAGTGCATGATCTGCAGGACACCTGGGCGACAGTAAAGTACTCCCTGCCACATGTACATAGATAAGAAATAGCTACAGCAGCTCTAGGGGACCAGAATGACAGTAATCCCTACATACAGCGATTGGCACAACACCTACACACACGGGCGCAGCAAGAAAGAAAGCACCCAGACAGGATCGTGATGGGGATGAGGAACTACAGGTCTCAGCATAGCCAGTGTGAGCGGATCAGAAGACAACACATCAGACGGTCACTGTGCGGGCACGGTAGCCGGTTCACTGTACAGATACAGGATGACCGGAGCGTTCTAAACCCATAAGCCTCGGTGCCGCGAGACCGTGCACCATGTGTGCCCCACCGATCACCCGCAGCCCTCTCACCCCGCTGCAGCGATGTCCCTGACGTCTGCAAACCACAGAGCCGGAGCAATCCTCCCCTCCTTCCCGTATGGCCTGCTGTAACCCAGCCTGCACTATAACTTTACCCGGAGATCGCTGCTTCCGTCCGATAGAAAGGCTGCTGGAGAATGAAGAGATTTCAAACCGGCCGCGAAAAGCTCACGCAGCCGGCCCAATCACACGGCGAGTGGACATTCAAAGCAGCCAATCAGCGTCGGGCTCTGATGACGGCGCGAAAGTTACTGAGAAGGGCGGCGAGAAAAAAAGCTACGGGAAGTGATGAGCAGGAATATTAGTTGATCTGTAGGTTGTTTCTCTAAATAAAATTATAATCATGACGCGGTAGGGCACGTTTTGTAAAGTGAATATGATTTTTATTTTTCCCATAATTTTGTTGCGTTACAACCTACTATATTGTATAAAAAAATACTATGCACTATTGGGGATGAACCGCTAGTCTTTATTTAAATAAAAATAGGAATCTATCCGCTATCATGTAATTTATATACCCCAATACACTGAAAGACGTGCACAGATGGCTACAGGATTATTAACTCCAAATATTGTTAATTTCAACTGGTTAGTTTTATGTATAGATCATTTTATAGCTGTTTCAAAGCAAACTCTGATTAGAGAAGCAACCATCTGTGCAACTGAGATATAATGAACTGTGAATTTTTATTAATATTTGTTGTGAGTTGTTGGGTACAAGTTACAAATTATTACTGGAGGCTAATTAGAAACAGTACTGATGCTCTAATATCCTCCTCCTCCTCAATAGGATATTTATTATAGCTGGTGGCCCAGGATAGTCGTCAGAAGCGGTGAATTAAAATAGATGAGATATATTCTTCTTTGTGGTATACACGCAGCACAATTGCTTTTAGACTTCATAACTTTTATTATTTTATGGTTTATAGAATGTGAATGTGACGGCAGATAAGAACCACTTGGCCCCTCTAGTCTGCCCCTTTTATGTTTACGTTTATGTGTATTATAACACCGTCCGTGTGTATTAGTGTATGTATCAAAGCATGTTTTATAAAACAAATATTGAATTTATGTACATAATTTTCTTTGTGAACTTTGGGCCTAATTCAGACCTGATCGTAGATGTGCGAGAAAACGCACATCTGTGATCAATTTCTTTAATATGCAGGTGGGCGGCTACCGGCCATGCTAAGGGTCCCGCCCCGCAAAAGTTCCGGACACGCCTGCGTTGTCCGAACCGCGCCCCTAAAACGGAGCATAGATGCCGACAAATCGCGGCGTCGATGCCCCCGTTCCAGCCAACTCCAGGTCTTAACCTGAGTTCTGAAGAGAACGCAGTTAAGGACCTTGCACATGCGCATACCGACGTACGCGCATGCGCAGACGTGCAAAAATCACTTCATAGCGATTTTTGCACATCAGGGTCTGAATCGGCCCCTTGATCTGTGATAGAATTCAGTTTTTTCCAACAAGTTGTTACAAGGATAATTTTAATAGTAAAATAGAGCTCTTTAAGCATTATCAGCTCCCAGTATATATATTTGTTTGTAGGTTATATACACAGCTTTTTGTCAAGGCAGAATCAGGAAATGTTATTATTATTATTATTATTTATTATTATTAATAGTTTCTTATATAGTGCAGCATATTCCGTTGTTCTTTACAACAACAGTAATAGAACAAAACTAGGTAATAACAGACAGAGCTTGGAAGGCCCTGCTCTCAAGCTTACATTCTATAGGATGAATTGCCTCTGAGCTATGGGGGTCATTCCGAGTTGATCGCTAGCACATGCGTATACACCGCAATGCGCACGCGTGACGTACGGTCACAAAGGCATTTGTTGTTTTGGACAGGTTCTAGCGAAGTTTTCAGTCGCACTGACGGGCGCAAGAAGATTGACAGGAAGGGGGCGTTTCTGGGTGTCAACTGACCATTTTCAGGGAGCGTTTGCAAAAACGCAGGCGTGTCAGAAAAACGCAGGCGTGGCTGGGCGTTCGCTGGGCGGGCGTATGACGTCAAATCCGGACACGAATAGGCTGAAGTGATCGCAAGCGCTGAGTAGGTTCAGAGCTGCTCAGATACTGCACAAACTGTTTTTGCAGAGCTCGGCTGCACAGGCGTTTGTACTTCTGCTAAGCTAAAACACACTTCCCAGTGGGCGGCGGCATAGCTTTTGCACGGCTGCTAAAACTAGCTAGCGAGCGATCAACTCGGAATGACCCCCTATGTACATCACCCCTACACCTATTCACGAAGAACTTCTAATATGCAGGGCCATATTAACCCATGGCCGGGCCCCTAGGCTTTCAGGTATTTCAGGCCCCCTCCGGCACCTTGATCGGTCACCCCACTGCAGCGGACGTTTGGGAAGCAGAGCTTATGCCATCATTTACACTTTCGTTATTCACACGGACACCAATACTCAGTTGAAATAAAGTCAGCTGACATCTTTTCTCACAGCGAAATTGTTTTTCCTTTTCTTTTGAAATAGCGCTAGTGCGCTATTGGTCCGCTGGGTCCCCCTCCCCTTCCTAATGCCTCAAAACAAACCTCAGCTGACTACAAGTGTGCCTTGCTACGGCACATAGTGCCAAGTGCTTTTAACCGCTGGCGTCCTGGCAGGGACATTTTTAACAGCATTATAGACCCTGGGCACAGGAATGCACTGGGGCCCCTACCCACCCGTTTAAAGGAATAAAAAAACAGGATTTTTATACCTACCGGTAAATCCTTTTCTCCTAGTCCGTGGAGGATGCTGGGGTCCACTTAGTACCATGGGGTATAGACTGTTTCGCAGGAGCCATCGGCACTTTAAGACTTTTTCAGAGTGTGAACTGGCTCCTCCCTCTATGCCCCTCCTCCAGACCTCAGTATAGGAACTGTGCCCAGGGAGACGGACAATTCGAGAAAAGGGTTTACTTTTATGTTAATGGTGAGATTCACACCAGCTCACACTTCAACCATGCCGCACAACATGGCATTCAACATAACACATGCTAACCAGCATGAACATTACAGCAACGTGCTGAAAATAATTTAAACACAACACCTGTGTAAAACTATAACAAAATAACTACTGCAGGTAAAGTACGCACTGGGCTGGGTGCCCAGCATCCTCTACGGACTAGGAGAAAAGTATTTACCGGTAGGTATAAAAATCCTGTTTTCTCATACGTCCTAGAGGATGCTAGGATCCACTTTAGTACCATGGGGTTATACCAAAGCTCCAGTACGGGCGGGAGAGTGCGGATGTCCCTGCAGAACCGATTGACCAAACTTTAGGTCATCAGCGGCCAAGGTGTTCAACTTGTAAAACTTAGCAAACGTGTTTGTCCCTGACCAAGTAGCTGCTCAGCAAAGTTGTAATGCCGAGACCCCCCGGGCAGCCGCCCATTATGAGCCCACCTTTCTTGTAGAATGGGCATTCACTGAATTCGGCATCGGCAATCCTGCCGTGGAATGAGCGTGTTGAATCGTACCTCTGATCCGACGTGCAATCGTCTGCTTAGAAGCAGGACACCCAATCTTGTTGGGAGCATACAGGACAAACAGAGCCTCTGTTTTCCATATCCAAGCCGTTCTTGCGACATAAATTCTCAAAGCTCTGACCACATTCAGAGAATCCGAACCACCAAAGTTGTCAGTAACCACTTGCACCACAATAGATTGGTTTACATGGAAAGAAGAAACCACCTTTGGAAGAAAATGCTGACTAGTTCTTAGCTCAGCTCTATCTTCATGGAATATCAAGTAAGGGCTCCTGTGAGACAAGTCTCCTAACTCAGACACCCTCCTTGTGGAAGCCAAGGCCAACAGCATGACCACTTTCCAAGTGAGAAACTTTAACTTCACCTCCTGGAGAGGTTCAAACCAATATGATTGAAGAAACTGCAACACCACGTTAAGATCCCACGGTACCGCAGGAGGCACAAATGGAGGTTGGATGTGCAGAACCCCTTTCACGAACATCTGAACATCCGGAAGGGAAGCCAATTGTTTTTGAAAGAAAACGGACAAGGCCGAAATCTGGACCTTGATTGAACCCAATCGTAGGCCCGCATCCACACCCGCCTGAAGAAAATGGAGAAAACGTCCTAACAAACTCTTCCGTTGGAGCCTTCTTGGTTTCACACCAAGACACATATTTTCTCCAAATACGGTGGTAATGTTTAGACGTTACTCCTCTCCTGGTCTGAATAAGAGTGGGAATGACTTCTTTGGGAATACCCTTTCGGGCTAGGATCCGGCGCTCAACAGCCATGCCGTCAAACGTAGCCACGGTAAGTCTTGATACACTCACAGCCCCTTCTGCAGCAGGTCCTCGCGAAGAGGAAGAGGCCGAGGATCTTCTATGAGTAACTCCTGAAGATCTGGATACCAAGCCCTCCTTGGCCAGTCTGGGACAATGAGGATCGCTTGAACCCCTGTTCTTCTTATGATTTTGAGAACTTTTGGTATCAGTGGAAGTGGAGGGGAGACATACACCAACCGAAACACCCACTGGGTCACCAGTGCATCCACTGCTATTGCTTGAGGGTCTCTCGACCTGGAACAATATCTCTGAAGCTTCTTGTTGAGACAAGATGCCATCATGTCTACTTGAGGAACTCCCCAAAGACCTGTTACCTCTGCGAAGACTTCTTGGTGGAGGCCCCATTCTCCTGGATGGAGATCGTGTCTGCTGAGGAAGTCTGCTTCCCAGTTGTCCACTCCTCGAATGAAAATTGCCGACAGAGCTCTTGCATGTCTTTCTGCCCAGAGGAGAATCTTTGTCACCTCTGCCATTGCCGCTCTGCTTTTCATTCCGCCCTGACGGTTTATGTACGCTATGTCACGATCCGGGTATCTGGACGCCATTACCTGCCATTTAGGTGTCTTCTGAGACTGGCCCAGCGTTCCAAATCCGGATCTCATCTGTGTCAACACTCTGCACATCCCTCCTGTCATTCTGAGACACTACCACAGCGGCGCCATGTTTGAATCCAACATGGCGTCTCCCGTCCTCCGCGGCCTCCGCCGCCGTTACTGTGTTATTGCTGCAGTTTCTCAGAATCATGTATTATGCCTGCCGCGGCCTCTGCTGCCCTCCAAGTGTCTCAGCATATAACTGTCATCTGGCGTCTCCTGTCCTCCACGGCCGGCGCCGCCATTATCATTATGTTTGCACATTTCATTTCAAACCAGTTTTCCCTCCAGGTTCCAGCATGGGCGCAGCCATGTTGGATTTGATCACATGCTCCAATTCCTCCAATCCACCGTCTCTGGAATCTGCATAATTGCCCAGCCAATGCCTGCATAGCAGCAGGTATAAGTATCCTGTGTCTGGGCCAGATAGATGTCAGTGCTTTGAATGTCATACCTTGTTCCAGTCTCTCTCTCCTGTGGCTTGTTTCTCCAGGTTCCAGTTCCTGTCTCCAGCATCCACAAAGAGACCCGCACCTGCTTTCCATCTTGCAGTGCAGCCTGACTCTACAGCCTTCCGTGGCTGTCCAGTTTCCAGCTGTCTACTATCTGCTTCCAAGCATCCAGCTTTCAACTGATTCCAGCTTCTACCAAACACCGGTGCTGATCCAGCGGATCCTATCTTACCAGCAGTATCCACTACCACCGGTAATCATCTTTCAGCTATTCTGTTTCTACGCTCCCTAGCATCTCACATCATTCACTCTGTGTTTTATCACCTGGCTGGTTCCATCCAGCATCCACTCCGTGACTTTAGTACCTGGCTGATTCCATTCAGCATCCACTCTGCATTTCATCACCTGGCTGATTCCACTCAGCATCCACTCCGTGTCTTACCACCTGGCTGGTTCCATCCAGCTGATACAGCAGCATACTCAAGTTACAGATTCACCTGCTACAACTACTGGCATGTTCCTCGGCTATTTCTACAACTACAACCAGGCCTGGTAAGGCCATCAAAGGACTTTTACATCTGTTCTAAACCTACCAGTGCTCTGAGAAACCTTCTATGGTTATGTATTCCAGGAACTGTGTTATTTGCCACTGTCTTTGCTAAACTTGAATACTGCTTGTTATCACACGGAGTCTGTTAATAAACTTTTATTTTGAATTTTAAACTGGTTGTCATGGTCACACCTTCGGGTAATCATTCTGCACTTACATGTCCAGGGGTCTGATTAAACCTCCCAGGTTTAATTTCAACTCAGCCCCTACAACTGAGGCTTCCTCCCGTCAGCCTAAACCCTCAGTTGTGACAGTAAGCACTGACCATATGAATCCAGCCGGAGACCAGGATCAAGCGGCTAGACCTATGCAAGAACTGGCAGCCAGACTCGAACATCAGGAGGCTGCACAAGGTCACATCATCCGCTGTCTCCAGGATCTCTCTACTCGGCTGGATGGGATTCAGACGACCCTCCGTGGACCTGGCACGTCTGGTGCGTCCACCACAGTGACTCCAGCTGTAACCCCACCCACCTTGCCCATTTCCATACCACGTCTTCATCTTCCAACGCCAGCAAAATTTGACGGATCTCCAAGGTTCTGCAGGGGATTTCTCAACCAATGCGAAATCCATTTTGAGCTTCAATCTGGCAACTTCTCCAGTGACCGTACCAAAGTTGCTTATATTATTTCTCTCCTCAGTGGCTCAGCCCTTGATTGGGCATCACCGTTATGGGAGAAGTCTGATCCCCTGCTGTCCTCCTATACTGACTTTGTAGCATCATTCAGGCGCATCTTCGACGAGCCGGGCCGGGTTTCCTCTGCTTCATCTGAGATTCTCCGTCTACGCCAGGGAACACGTACTGTGGGACAGTATCTTATACAGTTCAAAATCCTGGCATCTGAACTGGCCTGGAACGACGAGGCCCTGTATGCTGCATTCTGGCATGGCTTGTCAGAACGCATTAAAGATGAGTTAGCTACCAGAGACTTGCCTTCTAAGTTGGATGAACTAATTTCACTATGCACGAAGGTTGATCTACGGTTCAGAGAGAGAGCAACCGAGCGAGGAAGATCATCCGTTCCTAAATCTTCTGCTCCTCGTCAACCATCTCCATCCAAGGATGAGCCTATGCAAATTGGTCGTTCCCGTCTATCTCCCGCTGAGCGCCGAAGACGCCTCTCCGAGTCTCTATGTCTCTACTGTGCAGCTCCGTCGCACACTATCAACGCCTGTCCCAAACGTTCGGGACTCCAGATCCTAGCTCGCCAAGGAGAGGGCCGGCAAGGAGTAATGATCTCCTCTCTATCTCCTCATGATTGTAACCTCCCAGTGTCGCTCCAAATTGCTCAACGTTACAGGAACGTCATTGCCCTCCTTGATTCCGGAGCAGCTGGGAATTTCATAACCGAAGCTTATGTTAAACGGTGGTCCCTACCCACCGAGAGACTGTCCTCGTCCATCTCTTTGACTGCCGTGGATAGTAGCAAGATTTTTGACGCAGTCATTTCCTTAAGGACTCTTCCAGTTCGTCTGAGAGTGGGAGTTCTTCATTCTGAGTATATTTCTTTTCTAGTGATTCCAAGAGCCACACATCCAGTGGTTTTAGGCCTTCCATGGCTCCGTCTCCACAACCCATCGATTGACTGGACGACTACGCAAATACTGGCATGGGGTCCCTCCTGTGCTGAGACTTGTTTAGCCAAAGTTCTTCCTGTTTGTTCTTCCTTCCCCAGGTCATCTGATGTTCCACCTCCTCCATATCAAGACTTCACGGACGTGTTCAGTAAAGCCTCTGCTGATATCCTTGCTCCTCATAGAGAATGGGACTGCCCAATCGACCTCATTCCAGGGAAGGTTCCACCGCGAGGCCGAACTTATCCGTTGTCTCTGCCTGAGACACACTCCATGGAAGAGTACATCAAAGAGAACCTGGCAAAGGGTTTCATCCGACCATCTTCTTCTCCAGCCGGCGCAGGCTTCTTCTTCGTTAAGAAGAAAGACGGTGGTCTGCGTCCGTGTATCGACTACAGAGGTCTGAACGACATTACCATTAAGAACCGATACCCTTTACCCCTGATTACAGAACTCTTCGATAGAGTTAGTGGTGCAACCATTTTTACAAAGCTGGACTTGAGGGGTGCCTACAATCTCATCCGGATCCGTGAGGGTGACGAGTGGAAGACCGCCTTTAACACCCGTGACGGACATTATGAGTACCTCGTCATGCCCTTCGGATTGAGCAATGCTCCAGCAGTCTTCCAGCACTTCGTGAATGAGATCTTCAGGGACATCTTATACCGCCATGTCGTGGTTTATCTAGATGACATCCTCATATTTGCTTATAATCTTGAAGATCATCGTTTCTGGGTAAAGGAGGTTCTTTCCCGTCTCCGTGTCAACCACCTCTATTGTAAATTGGAGAAGTGTATGTTTGAAGTTAAAGCCATTCCGTTTCTAGGTTACATTGTGTCCGGTTCCGGACTAGAGATGGATCCTGAGAAACTCCAAGCAATCCAGAATTGGCCTATACCCTTAACCCTCAAAGGGGTCCAGAGGTTCTTAGGGTTCGCCAATTATTATAGAAAGTTTATACGAGACTTTTCCACCATTGTGGCGCCTATCACTGCATTTACCAAGAAAGGTGCTAATCCGTCCAAGTGGTCCGAAGAAGCTACGCAGGCCTTTCACCTTCTGAAGGAACGGTTCATCTCTGCACCAGTTCTGAAACAGCCCGACACCGACTCTCCTTTTATCTTAGAGGTAGATGCCTCCTCCGTTGGAGTAGGAGCGGTGTTATCCCAGAGGGCCAAAGATGGACATCTACATCCTTGCAGTTTCTTCTCCCGGAAGTTCTCCCCAGCTGAGCGCAACTATGCCATTGGCGATCAGGAGTTGCTAGCCATCAAGCTCGCTCTGGAGGAGTGGAGATACCTGTTGGAGGGAGCTTCTCATTCAATCACCATACTTACCGACCACAAAAATCTTTTATATCTCAAAGGCGCACAATGTCTGAACCCTCGTCAGGCCAGATGGGCACTTTTCTTCTCTAGGTTTGACTTTAAACTCCAGTTCTGTCCGGGTTCTCAGAATCGTAAGGCCGATGCCCTTTCCCGCTCATGGGAGCAAGAAAATGAGTCCGAGTCTGCATACAAGCATCCTATTATTAATCCGTTGGCATTCTCCACGGTAGGGATGGACTCTACGCCCCCGCCAGGGAAAAGTTTTGTTAAGCCAGTTCTAAGGAAGAAGCTCATGCATTGGGCCCACGCTTCCCGCTTTGCTGGACATACAGGCATTCAGAAAACCCTGGAGTTTATCTCTAGGTCTTACTGGTGGCCAACTCTGAAGAAGGACGTTATGGAATTTATTGCCTCCTGCCCAAAGTGTGCCCAACACAAAGTCTCCCACCAGTCGCCTGCGGGGCAACTGGTTCCATTATCTGTTCCCCGTCGACCATGGACCCATTTGTCGATGGACTTTGTTACCGATCTACCTATCTGCAACAAGTTTAATACCATCTGGGTGGTAGTTGACCGGTTCACCAAGATGGCACATTTCATCCCTCTCACCGGTCTTCCGTCAGCTTCCAAGTTGGCTCAAGTGTTTATACAAGAGATCTTCCGACTTCACGGTCTTCCTGAAGAGATTATCTCGGATCGTGGAGTACAATTTGTAGCCAAATTTTGGCGAAGTTTGTGTCAAGCCCTCCAAGTCAAGTTAAAGTTTTCCACAGCTTACCATCCTCAGACCAATGGTCAAACCGAGAGGGTGAATCAGGACTTGGAGGCCTTCCTCCGTATATATGTGTCTTCCTCTCAAGATGACTGGGTTCAACTCCTTCCTTGGGCCGAGTTCAGCCACAACAATCAATACCATTCCTCATCTTCTTCGACACCATTCTCCATTAATTATGGATTCCACCCTAAAGTCCCAGAATTTCAACCGCTTCCCGCAACTTCTGTTCCAGCAGTGGATGTCACCTTGCGTCAGTTTTCAAATAACTGGAAGAACGTCCGCGCAGCCCTGCTTAAAGCCTCATCCAGGTATAAGAAGTTTGCCGATAGGAAGCTTAGAGCGGTTCCTGCTCTCAAGGTGGGTGATCGTGTGTGGTTGTCCACGAAGAATTTGAGGTTGAGAGTTCCCAGCATGAAATTTGCACCTCGCTACATCGGTCCCTTCAAGATTGAACAAGTCATCAATCCTGTTGCCTACAGATTACAGTTACCACCCTTCTTGAAAATACCCAGGACATTTCATGTTTCCTTGTTGAAACCGCTGATCCTGAATCGGTTTCATTCCGCACTTCCTCCAGCTCCCAAAGTTCAGACTCAACGGGGAGTCGAGTACGAGGTGGCCAAGATTTTGGACTCACGTTTCCGTTACGGTCAGTTACAGTATCTCATTGACTGGAAGGGCTATGGTCCTGAAGAACGCTCTTGGACCAATGCCTCAGACGTCCATGCTCCTGCCTTGGTCCGAAATTTCCACTCAAAGTTTCCTTTAAAGCCTAAGAAGTGTCCTGGGGCCACTCCTAAAGGGGGGGGTGCTGTCACGATCCGGGTATCTGGACGCCATTACCTGCCATTTAGGTGTCTTCTGAGACTGGCCCAGCGTTCCAAATCCGGATCTCATCTGTGTCAACACTCTGCACATCCCTCCTGTCATTCTGAGACACTACCACAGCGGCGCCATGTTTGAATCCAACATGGCGTCTCCCGTCCTCCGCGGCCTCCGCCGCCGTTACTGTGTTATTGCTGCAGGTTCTCAGAATCATGTATTATGCCTGCCGCGGCCTCTGCTGCCCTCCAAGTGTCTCAGCATATAACTGTCATCTGGCGTCTCCTGTCCTCCGCGGCCGGCGCCGCCATTATCATTATGTTTGCACATTTCATTTCAAACCAGTTTTCCCTCCAGGTTCCAGCATGGGCGCAGCCATGTTGGATTTGATCACATGCTCCAATTCCTCCAATCCACCGTCTCTGGAATCTGCATAATTGCCCAGCCAATGCCTGCATAGCAGCAGGTATAAGTATCCTGTGTCTGGGCCAGATAGATGTCAGTGCTTTGAATGTCATACCTTGTTCCAGTCTCGCTCTCCTGTGGCTTGTTTCTCCAGGTTCCAGTTCCTGTCTCCAGCATCCACAAAGAGACCCGCACCTGCTTTCCATCTTGCAGTGCAGCCTGACTCTACAGCCTTCCGTGGCTGTCCAGTTTCCAGCTATCTACTATCTGCTTCCAAGCAGCCAGCTTTCAACTGATTCCAGCTTCTACCAAACACCGGTGCTGATCCAGCGGATCCTATCTTACCAGCAGTATCCACTACCACCGGTAATCATCTTTCAGCTATTCTGTTTCTACGCTCCCTAGCATCTCACATCATTCACTCTGTGTTTTATCACCTGGCTGGTTCCATCCAGCATCCACTCCGTGACTTTAGTACCTGGCTGATTCCATTCAGCATCCACTCTGCATTTCATCACCTGGCTGATTCCACTCAGCATCCACTCCGTGTCTTACCACCTGGCTGGTTCCATCCAGCTGATACAGCAGCATACTCAAGTTACAGATTCACCTGCTACAACTACTGGCATGTTCCTCGGCTATTTCTACAACTACAACCAGGCCTGGTAAGGTGATTCCATCAAAGGACTTTTACATCTGTTCTAAACCTACCAGTGCTCTGAGAAACCTTCTATGGTTATGTATTCCAGGAACTGTGTTATTTGCCACTGTCTTTGCTAAACTTGAATACTGCTTGTTATCCTCCCGTCAGCCTAAACCCTCAGTTGTGACACGCTACTGCTGTTACATTGTCCGACTGGATCTGTATGGGTTGATCTTGAAGAAGATGCACCGCTTGTAGAAGGCCGTAAATGTCTCTCAACTCCAGAACGTTTATGTGAAGACAGGCTTCTTGACTTACCCATCTTCCTTGGAAGCTTTCCCCCTGTGTGACTGCTCCCCAGCCTCGGAGACTTGCATCCGTGGTTACTAGGACCCAGTCCTGAATCCCGAACCTGCGTCCTTCCAGGAAGTGAGAACTGTGCAGCCACCACAGGAGCGAAATTCTGGCTTTAGATGACAGGATTATCCTCTGATGCAAGTGTAGATGGGATCCGGACCACTTGTCCAACAGGTCTCACTGGAATACTCTGGCATGGAATCGGCCAAACTGTATGGCCTCGTAGGCCGCTACCATCTTCCCCAACAACCGAATGCATTGATGAATCGACAGTCTTGTTGGTTTCAGAATTTGTTTGACCATTCTCTGGATCTCCAGAGCCTTTTATACTGGAAGAAATACCCTCCGTACTTCTGTGTCCAGTATCATCCCCAAAAACGATAATCTTGTCGTCGGTTCCAACTGTGACTTTGTAAAATTTATGATCCAACCGTGTTGTTAAAGTACTGTCAGGGAGAGTGCAATATTCTGCACCAACCTTTCCCTGGACCTCGCTTTTATCAGAAGATCATCCAGGTAAGGAATTATATTGACTCCTTGCTGTCGAAGGAGGACCATCATCTCCGCCATCACCTTGGTGAAGACCCTCGGTGCCGTGGAGAGTCCGAACAGCAACGTCTGAAATTGGTAATGACAATCCTGCACTGCAAATCTCAGATAAGCCTGATGCGGAGGATAGATAGGAACATGTAAGTAGGCATCTTTTATGTCCACTGACACCATGAAGTCCCTTTCCTCCAGACTGGAAATCACTGCCCTCAGAGATTCCATCTTGAATTTGAACCTTTGCAGGCAGAGGTTCAGTGCTTTCAAATTTAGAATCGGTCTGACCGAGCCGTCCGGCTTCGGAACTATGAAAAGGCTTGAATAAAACCCTTCTCCCTGTTGCGACAAGGGAACCAGGACAATGACTTGATCCTGACACAATTTTTGTATTGCTGCTGATACCACTTCCCTGTCTGGGATAGAAACTGGTAAGGCCGATTTGAAAAATCTGCATGGTGGAATGTCTTGAAACTCCAGCTTGTACCCGTGGGACACTATTTGTGAGACCCACGGGTCCAAGCCAGATTGAACCCAAATCTGACTGAAGAGTTTCAGACGTGCCCCCACTTGAGCGGACTCCCGCAAGGGAGCTCCAGCGTCATGCTGAAGATCTGGCATGCTGTGATCCAGGAGAGGCTGTGGATTTTTTACCTTTTCCCCTTCCTTTACCCGCAAAGAAAGGGGAACCTTTACCCTTTTTGTATTTATTGGGCCGAAAGGACTGCATCTTAGAGAGATGTGTCTTTTTCGCCGGCGCAGGAGCATTAGGCAAAAATGTCGACTTATCTGCGGTAGCCGCAGAAACTAAGGCATCCGGCCCATCTCCAAACAAGGCCTCGCCTTTATACGGGAGAGCCTCCATATTCCTTTTGGAATCTGCGTCAGCATTCCATTGGCGAATCCACAACGCCGTACGTGCTGAAATTTCCATGGTAGTGGCTCTTGATCCAAGAGACCAATATCTTTCATGGCTTCCAGCATATATGCAGCAGCGTCTTTGATATGACCTAATGTTAGGAGCATCTCGTCTCTATCTATTGTGTCAATGTCTGATGACAAGTTTTCTGACCACTTTTCAATAGCACTACTCACCCACGCACAGGCAATGGTAGGCCTGAGTAGTGTCCCATTGGTCACATAAATAGATTTTAATGTAGTCTCTAACTTGCGGTCTGCCAGCTCCTTTAGTGAAGACGTTCCAGGCGCAGGGAGAATCACCTTATTTGTTAACCGAGACAGGGCACTGTCTAAAATGAGGGGTGATTCCCACCTTTTCCTGTCCTCTGCAGGAAAAGGGTAAGCTGCCTGAATTCTTTTTGGAATCTGAAATTTCTTTTCAGGGTTAGTCCAGACTCCTTTAAAGAGACTGTTCAGCTCATGAGATGGAGGGAAAGTTACATTAATTATCTTTTCTTTATTAAAGTAAGCCTTCTCATGTGGTAAAGGAGGGGGCTCCGTAACTTCTAACACCTCCTTTATAGCAACAATCATGTATTGAATGTTTTTCGCTAACTTTGGATCTATTCCCCTGGAATCACTAGTGTCGACACAGGAATCAGAGTCCGTGTCGGTATCAGTTTGTACTACTTGTGCAAAAGATCTTTTTTGTGAACCAGAGGGGTCCCCTGTGGATGAAAAAGCAGAACTACTAAAAATCACATCTTCCACTGATTTTCTCCAGTTTTCTGCATGAGACTCAGACTTATCCAATGTCTTACTGATGTGATTCACACTATCACGTAATTCTTTCACCCATTCAGGCTCGTGGTGCGACGGCAGCGCCACCACATTACAACTCTATCCCTAAAATGGCTCTCTCAGGGGAAAAGCTTCCTGCCTCAGACATGTCACACACGTGCACAATCACACCACAGACACTCCGGGGCTTATTGGGGACAGACCCACAGTAAAATCTGTCAGAAGGACACAGAACAGGAATTGCCAGCTCACAACTCAGCGCCAAGGAAAAATCCCTGTGTCATGTATATTGTACACAGAGACCTTAAGCGCTTATATAATGCCAATAATATGACTGAGCACCCAAATTACACTCTCCCCCCCCCCTTTTTGCACCCTGATACTTGATTCAGAAGTGGAGAGGAGGATCAGCATTTCTTTCCCTGCAGCAGGTGGGAGAAAATGGTGCTGAGCAGTGTGCTGGCTGCCTGAGGAAGAAGCACCGCCCCCTGTAATGGCGCGTTTCCCCATAGAGCTAAATTCTAATATTTATACTGGCGGGGGTGTAGGACTGTGCCACAACATCATATGCTACCTTTTGCCAGTGAGAGTAGGTTTCATGCTGCCCAGGGCGCCACCCCAACCCCCCCTCCCACGCCCTGCACCCTGCTGGGTTCTGTGTTATGGATAGCATGCTCGCGCAGCGTTCCTGCCCGCTGCGCGGTACCTTAAGCCATCACGATGACCGGAGGTCCCTCTCTGCAGATCTCCGGTAATACTACTTACCAGTCTTCTGACTTCTGGCTCTGTTAGGGGGGTGATGGCGTGCTGTGGGAGTGAGCGCATAGCCGCAGCTAGTGTTCAGTACCCTTCAGGAGCTAATGGTGTCCTGTCAGCAGAAGCAGAGCCATGAAACTATTTAGGAAGTTGGTTCCTACTTCTTCCCCCTAAGTCCCACGAAGCAGGGAGACTGTTGCCAGCAGTCTCCCTGTAAAATAAAAAAAACCTAAATAAAGTATTTTAGTAGAACTCAGTAGAGCTCCAGTCTGCCTGGGCATATTTTCTAAACTGAGGTCTGGAGGAGGGGCATAGAGGGAGGAGCCAGTTCACGCTCTGAAAAAGTCTTAAAGTGCCCATGGCTCCTGCGGAACCGTCTATACCCCATGGTACTAAAGTGGACCCCAGCATCCTCTAGGACATATGAGAAAAATAAATCATAACTTAAACCTCCTGCAGTCCTGTGCTGTCTCTCTATATGCTTCCAGCCTTCCACCAGTCAGATGCTGACAGACATTAATTGGCCGGCTGCAGGCTTGGAGGCAGGTAGAGAATGCTGCTGCCTTATCGTACCGCTGCCTTACCAATTGTGTGTAATTCACAATCTGAAAATGCTTCCAGCCTGAATGTAATGGTCTGCGGCTGGTTTGTCCTGGGCCCCTTAGCACCAGTGAAGAGAAATCTTAATGCTACAACACTGAATTGCATTTCATAGAATTGTCTACTTCCAACTTTGTGGTAACAGTTTTGGAGAGGCCCATTCTAGTCTCAGCATGACCACCATGCACAAAGTGAGTTTCATCAAAAAGTAGTTTTTCAAAATCCGATGTGGAAGACTTGACTGACCTGCACACAGCTGTGACCCCAGCCCCATCAACCATCTGTGAATGAATTGAAATGCCAACTGTGAGCCTGGCCTTAAGGTACGTACACACATTGATTATGTGATGTGGCCGGAGCCCGACACCACCGATATAGTCAATGCTGGGCTGCCTGCACAGTCTATTTTTTTTCTTGCGATGCCGACCCCGCGGGACCGTGCATCGGCATCGCAAGCTGTATACACACGGTGTGATATGCACTATATTTTCCTACGATATGGACTATACATTAGTGCCTGACCTGCTGTTGTGGTTCAATGGAAGGAAATTTCTGCAGCCTTGTTCCAAAATCTAGTGGAAAGAAATCCCAGGAGAGTGATGGCTGTTAGAGTAGATGAGGGAGTAACAATTCCATATTATCTGCCATGATATTGAAATTAGGTGTTCAACAAGCACATATGGGTGTGATCATGCCCCCTACGAGATGTGTGCTGGAGCACACAAGCCGCAGGAACTGACAGGGAGAAGCAGACAAATAAGAAGAACCACAATAAAACTCACATAGTACACAACCTGTGATTCACAATCAAAACTGCCATAACAATCAATATCAAAAGGAATGAAAGATTATAAATGCAATGTCAAGTCTTCTAAATCCTAAAATGCTTCAAAGCCTTATAATTTTATAGACTTGCATGAGGCGATGATCCTGCTCATAAAGCACTATGGAATAAAGGTAGAGAAGCTTACAACATGTAGATGGAAAACACCCACCATGCTGACTTTATATGGGCAGGAAACAGGGTTATATCTATATACAATGACAAATACTTTAATGAGCATTCATGAATGTCAAAAGATGCATTCTCTTATTTAGTTTGTTTGGGTTGATTCTGAGTTTCGAGCAAAACAAAAAAGCAATTACAGTAACATTTCACCTAGGTAAAACCACGTCGCACTGCAGGTTGAATGAAATGAAAATATGCAGAGACTTATAGGCCCTACACACTGGGCGATAATCCTCAAAGATATGAACGATCTTGTTCATTATTGAACGCGATACCGTTTATATCTTTGAGTGTGGAGTCACCAACGATGAACGATGCGCGGCCCCGTGCTCATTCATCGCTGGTGCCCCATCGGCTGTGCATGCAGGCCAATATGGACGATCTCATCTATATTGGCCTGCACTTCTATGGAGCCGGGTGACCAGGGCAGTGAAGAAACTTCACTCCCCCCGTCAATAACCCCCCCCCCCCCCTCCCCCGCCGCCGGGTCGCCCGTCGGCCGTATCCGCCGTCGGGCAGCTCGGCGGCGGATCGATCAATGTGTAGGGCCCTTTAGGATTGAGAGTGGCGTGCCCAAACTCTAATCTAAATTGCAGTGTAAGGACAAAGCTGCCCAGCATTTGTTCCTACATTTAAAAGTAGTCAGTAATTTCCCTGCATGCAAAATATAAATAATTTTGCAATCCTTGCATTGCAGCATGGCTTCTTCCAGGAACAAATGTCTTCTTCTTTGCTTCTTTTTTCCCCCATCATATTTAATTTTTTCGTAGTTCGGAAGCAGGTTCAATGTGAGCACCACTAACAAATTCACTTTGACTGTAAGCTGTCAGGAGCAAGGTCATCCTTTACCATCTGTCTCAAGTGTGCAAACACTGGCCCGAATACAGATGTGGTTGGAGCTGCACCCTGTGTCACAAAGTACCAACTATCGTCACTTGGCGCATGCGTAGGACACGTTCTGCAAGTGTGCAAACAGGTCCTGCTACACAGGCTGCAGAGCAGCAGTAGACTATCAGTGATTGATGGTCTGGGGGGCGAGGAAGAGGCAGGGAATGGCCTCCATTTGTTGCTGCCGTTTAGGGAGAGGGAAGAGGCCAAGGATCCCAGTCATTGGACGGAGATTTCTTGGCCTCTGCGACAGCCAACTGGCGCAGCACCATGGGTGCAGCAAGCCATCCAATGGTAATTCAGTGATCCAATGCTGTGTCCTAGGACGCAGGTCGGATCACTACTGCAGCAGGAGGCGTCTGATTATAATAGATCCCTACTTCTGAATTACCATTCAGTGTTATCACCAACTCCATTCACATCTGAACCAGGCCTACTTTGTTATTCTTGTATATCCGTGTTCTCTTTTTGTATGTGATTTTATAGGATTTGTTGTTCTGACTGTCTGGTGCTGCAGAGTTTTTGATGGCTTAGAAACATATAATGATAGTGACCAAGCCATCCAACATTATGGCTTACATTCAGGTGTTGTGCGCCACAAAGGAGACGCGGCCTCTAAGAAAGGGGGTATGGTCTCATAGCACCCCGCCCCCCCTTTCATCGCTCTGGGGGAGATGCTGAGCTGCCCCCAGGCTCTTCCTGCATTATGAACAGATGCCGTTAGTATGCGCACAGCATCTATTCACTCGCTGCTCTGTTATGCAGAGCAGCAGTGAGAATGCCACCCTATCCCCCGCGGGACACTCCCAAAAAGTGGGACTGTTCTTTATTATGCCATTATCCCATTTGTCCCTATTCTTCTACTGTTACTTTCTACTCACTTTGGGCCTGATTCCGAGTTAGGTGTTAAGCAAAAACGAGCACGCAACTGAGCACCTGGACAAATCATGTTGCAAGGGGTGCAAATACATTTATTATTTTGCATGCAGGATAAATACTGGCTGCTTTTGCATGTAGCCCACAAATACTGGACAGCTTTAATTTTACTCTGCAATTTAGATTTTACTTTGGACACGTCCCTCCCAAATTTAAATCTCCCTGCACGTTACATCTCCCCCACCTGCAGTTGAACGTGGTGCTACCAAGATGCGCAGTTACTGCATAGCCCTTTTCCACTAAAAACCTGCGTCTGACCCAGGTAATTGAACATGACTTCAAGCTATGTCACAGCAGCTTGAAACCTCACTCTGCTGGCTGGTTCACACCTTCCTGATACCGACTCTGGTAGCTACCCGGGTCGGATTCCTGATACACTGGATCTGGATTATTTTTCCCTGTGTCATGACCCGGCAATAACCCAGGTTATTCTGACAATGGAAAAGGGGTATTACTTGCTCTTTTTACTTTAGTCCCAATTGACAATTAGACCCTATTTGTCAGTTGTTCTTCCTGTTATTTATCTGACTTTCTTTTCCATTTATATTTAATTTTTTTATAGATATGTTAGTAATTATACTATGCTTCTTCAGTTGATTACTAATTAATCTGTGTAATAACAATGTGATTTATTTGATATTATATTCCACTTCCTCTATTGTATTTATGATTGTACCAGTTATCATTCTTCTTATGCCCAGTCACTTGGACTGGAAATCTTAAAAACGTCAATAAAATTTTTAATTGAAACAAAAAACAATATATATATATATATATATATATATATATATAATTTGTATATCTATAAATATATATTTCTGCTGCGGGGTACACTGGGCTCCACAAGGATTTACATCGGGGTGTAGAGTAGGATCTTGATCCGAGTCACCAACAGGCTCAAAGCTTCAGACTGTTCCCAAGATGCACAGCGCCGCTCCCTCTATAACCCCGCCCTCATGCACAGGAGCTCAGTTTGTAAGTTGGTGCCATGCAGTAAGCAGGCACTTAACAGGAGGGCTGCCTCAGGCAGTCTATTGATAGCTTAAATTACAAGAAAAAGAATATTTTTTACTAACAGGACTTCAAGGGCTGCTGCAGTCTTTCTGACTTGTCTGTGTGCGGCTCCCTCACCCAGAGCGGCGCTGTATACTCCCGCGCCCTGATTTCCAGGTCACTGCAGCGGAGGCGCTGGTTTCTTCCAAACGTGAGTCACACACATGCCGCCGCTCTCCCGGTTCGTGGGGCCGCAGATAAGGGGAAGGTAAGAAGCTTCTGTGCCCGCTCTTTACCGCGATCCAGCGCGGCCGTAGGAGGTGGGCCGCGCGCGCACTGGCGTGGACACTGATTACTGGGCAGCCGCTCCTCTAGCCACCAGGGTCATCTCATGGGCACACTTAAACACACTTAATGATAACTACTTAGTCCAACTAATTGAGGAACCAACTAGGTACAATGCAATCTTAGACCTGGTATTAACAAACAATGGGAATTTGGTATCAGGTATTATAGTAGGGGAACCCATAGGAAACAGCAACCACAATATGGTCACATTCAATATCAGTTTCCATAAACAGCCCTATACTGGCTCAACTAGGACTCTAAACTTTAGCAAAGCAAATTTTGAAAAGATGAGGGTATTTTTCAGGGATATTGAATGGGAAGGTTTGTTTTTAGGAAAAAATACTACGGAGAAATGGGAGGTACTAAAATTCCTGCTAGCTAAAAATACACTCAAATTTATTCCTATGAGCAGCAAAAACAGGAATAAAAATCATAAACCAATGTGGCTTAACAAAAAGATTAAGGAACTTATGGGCAAGAAAAGGCGAGCATTTAAAAAATACAAATCTGACGGGGAAGCAGAGTCATTTCAGCACTATAAGGAATGTAACAAAATTTGCAAAAAGGAAATAAGAGCGGCTAAAGTAGAAACTGAAAAACTAGTAGCAAAGGAAAGCAAAGCGAATCCCAAAAAATTATTTAAATACATTAATAGCAAGAGATTAAAGAAGGAGAGTATAGGCCCTTTAAAAGACAAGTTGGGAGTCTTAAACAAAAATGATAATGACATAGCGGACACACTAAATGAGTTTTTTTCAACAGTATTCACTAGAGAGGACCCAATTCAGGGACTGACAAACAATCTCAATAATGAGAATATCCCACTAATAGGTACTTATTTAAGCGAGGAAGTAGTCTGTGACCGATTAAAACATTTAAAGATTAATAAATCACCAGGGCACGATGGTATTCAACCAAGGGTTCTAATTGAGCTTCACTCTGAACTGGCAAAACCGCTATTTTTGATCTTTAAGGATTCAGTTATATCCGGTATGGTTCCCAAAGACTGGCGTATAGCGGAAGTAGTGCCTATATTCAAAAAGGGAAGTAAAGCTGAACCAGGTAATTATAGACCAGTTAGTCTTACATCTATAGTGGGGAAAGTATTGGAAGGTATTCTAAGAGATAGTATTCAGAAGTTCCTTGAAGTCAATAAGGTCATTAAAAGGAATCAACATGGGTTTATGAAGGACAGATCCTGTCAAACCAACTTACTTGGCTTTTATGAAACAGTAAGCGCAAACCTAGATCAGGGTAAAGACGTGGATGTAATCTTTTTAGACTTTGCCAAAGCGTTCGATACTGTACCACACATGAGACTTATCTACAAGCTACAAGAATCAGGGCTAGGAAGCACAATATGCACTTGGGTCAAAAACTGGTTAGATAATAGGGAGCAGCGCATTGTGGTTAATGGATCTTTTTCAACTTGGACTGAAGTGCTAAGTGGTGTGCCGCAAGGCTCAGTATTAGGACCGCTATTGTTCAATATTTTCATTAACGACCTAACAGAAGGTCTAGAGAGCATGGTGTCAATTTTTGCAGATGATACCAAATTGTGTAAGGCTATAAATACAGAGGAGGATGCCGAGTCTCTTCAGAATGACTTAGTTAAATTAGAAGCATGGGCAGCCAAATGGAGAATGCGCTTCAACACAGACAAGTGTAAGGTAATGCACTGTGGTAACAAGAACAAAAATTACACCTACCTACTAAATGGGGTAAAATTAGGGGATTCTGTACTGGAAAAGGACTTAGGTGTCCTCATAGATAGCAAGCTAAGCAGTAGTACCCAAAGTAGGACTGCAGCAAAGAAGGCTAATAAGATATTAGCATGCATAAAACGGGGTATTGATGCTAGGGACGAGAGTATTATACTCCCGTTATATAAATCACTAGTGAGGCCACACCTTGAATACTGTGTACAATTCTGGGCACCGTACTACAAAAAGGATATCCTGGAGCTAGAAAAGGTACAGAGGAGGGCGACCAAACTAATTAAGGGCATGGAGACGATGGAATACAAGGAAAGGCTTGAAAGACTAGGCATGTTTACATTGGAAAAGCGGAGACTAAGAGGGGATATGATCAACATCTACAAATATATAAGGGGACAATACACAGAGCTTGCGCGGGACCTGTTTTTGGTTAGATCAACACAGAGGACTCGTGGACACTCGCTCAGGTTAGAGGAGAGGAGATTCCGCACAATACGTCGTAAAGGCTTTTTCACGGTAAGGACAATACGTGTTTGGAATTCCCTGCCCGAGGGAGTTGTAATGGCGGAATCTGTCAACACCTTTAAGAATGGGTTAGATAAATTCCTAATGGATAAGGATATCCAGGGGTATGGTGCATAGTCATGCATTATAGTTACTATAAATAGGGATAAAATGCAACGGCTGACAGCAGCATCAGTCAGAAATTTTAGTCAAATCATCATGCATAGGAGACCACAAATAGGTTGAACTCGATGGACAATTGTCTTTTTTCAACCTCAGATACTATGTTACAGGTCAGGGGGTATTTTATTACACAATCTCCGTTTTACACTGCCCGCAGCACCCAGTGGGGAAGCCAGCAGGTGGAGCAGGTCGGACCTGTGGCCCCTCCCCCCCAGCCCCAGGGCACCATTTCTACAAGTGTTCCCGCCCTGGAGCTGCTCTCTTCTCCCTCATTCCCGGCCAGCTGCCATTACAGATAGAGCTTTGCTGTTCCTGGGACTGCTGGGGTAAATCCTCCTCTGTGGAACCACCTGATTGCCAGTGCTGTGCTTCCTACAGGACACTTAAGTATTCTACCTGTTATTGGGACAGTGTTAGTTAAGAAAGAGTGGATACATTCAGGGTTGTGTGGTACAAACACCCTGTGATATACATCCAGTAGTTAATGTGCAGTGTTATATCTATTGTTCTCACATATAGCCATACTGAGTATTACTTTGTATTGCTAGTCCAGTGCAGTTTATGGTACATAATTTCTGTATGGTACGCTTGTGACTATATATGTGTGTGTGCATGTAGCTGCTGCGTGGTTGCCTTATTACAGGGTATTTCACTCAGCGTGCTACTCCTATATTGCTATACCTGAAGGGGCTAAGTGTATCAGGTTTTTCTTCTATATGATATAGGATTGTGTCACAAGATATACCTGTTGTGTATTTTTACTTGTGATTTATAGTCACCATGTTTATCTCTTGTACTCCCGGTTTGTGCTGATCATAGTCACACTTCACTGGGTGTCCTTGCTAGGTATATTGCTGCTATACTTTGTACCATGTTGCCCGATATTGTGCACATAATTATGTCGGCTACACATGGCAACGATGCTGGGGCTTCTCCCACACTGCGTGGTAGTGAAGCCGCGGACGTAACAGAGGATAATATGGCAGCTGAGAGTTCAGGTTCAGGGGGTTCCTTACCCCCAGTGGGTCGGTAGCACCTGGGGCATCACAGTACCCACCTTGGGCTACTTTTTCCACGTTGTTAAACACACTTGTAACTAAATTAACGCCCCCTGTGGGACCACCTGTGCCACTGCAGCAGTTTATGGTTCCTGCTGTTAACCCGCCATGGGTGGATCAACTTTCCACTCAGTTACAGCATTTGAACCGGTCTATGTCTAAATCTAAGCACTCTCGCCCGCCTAATACTAAGTCGTCTTCTAAACGGGCCATTACCTCCTCCCAATCCACTGCCATTCCAGACACATCCTCTGACGAGGACGGCGCATATACTGATCCCATGGACACTGACACAGATGTCTCTGATGGGGAAAGGAAGTCATTAGTGGATGTCCCGGATTTGATTGAAGCAATCAGGCTCATTCTTCAGGTATCTGATGATCCTGAGCCTGAGACTGTCTCCAAGAAACCGGATAGGTTTAAACGTAAGAAGGTGGTTAAACAAGTTTTACCTCATTCTGAACACCTGGGCCTATATTTACTAATAATCCGAGTTTGTCCGATTTATGTTTTTCTCTAACATCCTAGTGGATGCTGGGAACTCCGTAAGGACCATGGGGAATAGCGGGCTCCGAAGGAGGCTGGGCACTCTAGAAAGATCTTAGACTACCTGGTGTGCACTGGCTCCTCCCACTATGACCCTCCTCCAAGCCTCAGTTAGATTTCGTGCCCGGCCGAGGTTGGATGCACACTAGGGGCTCTCCTGAGCTCTTAGAAAGTTATAGTCTTAGAATTTGTTATTTTCAGTGAGACCTGCTGGCAACAGGCTCACTGCAGCAAGGGACTAAGGGGAGAAGAAGCGAACTCGCCTGCTTGCAGCCGGATTGGGCTTCTTAGGCTACTGGACACCATTAGCTCCAGAGGGATCGACCGCAGGCCCAGCCTTGATGTTCGGTCCCGGAGCCGCGCCGCCGTCCCCCTTACAGAGCCAGAAGCAAGAAGATGGTCCGGAAAATCGGCGGCATGAAGACTCTGTCTTCACCAAGGTAGCGCACAGCACTGCAGCTGTGCGCCATTGCTCCTCTCACACACTTCACACTCCGGTCACTGAGGGTGCAGGGTGCTGGGGGGGGCGCCCTGAGGCAGCAATAAAAACACCTT
This sequence comes from Pseudophryne corroboree, assembly GCF_028390025.1. NCBI lineage: Eukaryota > Metazoa > Chordata > Amphibia > Anura > Myobatrachidae > Pseudophryne > Pseudophryne corroboree. The sequence goes on along the minus strand of NC_086446.1, from coordinate 648,494,198 downwards.
GGCTGGCTAAAATACCTCAATATATGGCCCCAGGGGCTATATATGAGGTAAATACCCCTGCCAGAATTCCATAAAAAACGGGAGAATAGGCCGCGAAAAAGGGGCGGAGCCTATCTCCTCAGCACACTGGCGCCATTTTTCCCTCACAGCTCGGCTGGAGGGAAGCTCCCTGGCTCTTCCCTGCAATTCTACAGTACAGTAAGAAGGAAAAGAGAGGGGGGGCATTAAAATTGGCACTGTATACAGTATATTATATAAAAGCTATTAGGGACATAACTCAGTTAGTCCCTGTATATATATAGCGCTCTGGTGTGTGCTGGCATACTCTTACTCTGTCCCCCCAAAGGGCTTTTGTGGGTCCTGTCCTCGTTTAGAGCATTCCCTGTGTGTCTGCGGTGTGTCGGTACGGCTGTGTCGACATGTTGAATGAGGAGGCTTATATGGTGACAGAACAGAGGCCGATATATGTGATGTCGCCCCCTGTGGGGCCGACACCAGAGTGGATGGATAGGTGAAAGGTATTAACCGACAGTGTCAACTCCTTACATAAAAGGGTGGATGACGTAACAGCTGTGGGACAGCCGGCTTCGCAGCCCGCGCCTGCCCAGGCGTCTCAAAGGCCATCAGGGGCTCAAAAACGCCCGCTCTCTCAGATGGCAGACACAGATGTCGACACGGAGTCTGACTCCAGTGTCGACAAGGTGGAGACATATACACAATCCACTAGGAACATCCGTGACGTGATCCCGGCAATAAAAAATGTGTTATACATTTCTGACTTTAACCCAAGCACCTCTAAAAATGGGTTTTAGGTTTGGGGAGAAAAAACAGGCAGTGTTTTGTTCCCCCATCAGATGAATAAATGAAGTGTGTGAAAGCGTGGGTTCCCCCGTTAAGAAACTGGTAATTTATAAAAAGTTACTGATGGCGTACCCTTTCCCGCCAGGTGGATAAGTTACGCTGGGAGATATCCCCTAGGGTGGATAAGGCGCTCACACGTTTGTCAAAAAAGGTGGCACTGCCGTCTTAGGATACGGCCACTTTAATAGGTACCTGTTGATAAAAAACAGGAGGCTATCCTGAAGTCTGTATTTACACACTCAGGTACTAGACTGAGACCTGCAGATAGTGCTGCTGCAGCGTGGTCGGTGACCCTGTCAAACAGGGATACTAGTTGGAAAACATAAAAACATATTAAAGACGTCGTCTTATATATGGGGGATGCACAGAGGGATATTTTGCCGGCTGGCATCCAAAATAAATGTAATGTCCATTCTGTCAGGAGGGTATTAGAGACCTGTCACTGGACAGGTGATGCTGACTTAAAAAGCGCATAGAGAGCCTTATAAGGGTGAGGAATTATTTGGGGATGGTCTCTGGGACCTCGTATCCACAGCAACTGCTGGGAAGAAATAATTTTACCTCAGGTTTCCTCACAGACAAAGGTACAGTCCTTTCGGCTTCAGAAAAGCAAGCGGGTCAAATGGCGCTTCCTTTCTGTACAGAGACAAGGGTAGAGGGAAAAAAGCTGCACCAGTCAGCCTGTTCCCAGAATCAAGATTCTTCCCCCGCCTCCTGTGAGGCCACACCATGACGCGGGTGCTCCACAGGTGTAGCCAGGTACGGTGGGGGGCCGTCTCAAAAATTTCAGCAATTAGTGGGCTCGCTCACAGGTGGATCCCTGTTTCTTTCAAGTAGTATTTCAGGGGTACAAGCTGGAATTCGAGATGTCTCCCCCCAGCCGTTTCCTAAAATATGCCTTGCTGACAACTCCCTCAGGCAGGGAGGCTGTGCTAGAGGCAATTAATAAGCGGTATTCCCAGCAGGTAATACTCAAGGTGCCCCTACTTCAACAAGGACGGGGTTACTATTCCACACGGGTTGGGGTACCGAAACCGCATGGTTCGGTGTGACCCATTTTATATTTAAAATCCTTGAACACAAAAATTCAAGTTCAAGATGGAATCGCTCAGGGCGGTTATTCCAAGCCTGGACGAGGGGGATTACATGGTATCCTGGGACATCAAGGATGCTTACCTGCATGTCCCCATTTACCATCCTCGCCAGGAGTACCTCAGATTTGTGGTACAGGATTACCATTACCAAGTCCAGACACTGCCGTTTGGACTGTACATGGCACCGAGGGTGTTTTATCAAGGTAATGGCCGAAATGTTGATACTCCTTCAAAAAAAGGGAGTTGTATTTATCCCGTACTTGGACAATCTCGTTATAAGGGCGAGGTCCAAGGAGCAGTTGGTAGTCGGGGTAGCACTATTTTGGAAAGTGCTACAACAGCATGGTTGGATTCTAAACAGTCCAAAGTCACAGCTGGTTCCTATGACACGTCTACTGTTCCTGGGGATGGTTCTGGACATAAACCAGAAATAGTGTTTCTCCCGGAGGAGAAAGCCAAGGAGTTGTCATCTCTAGTCAGAGACCTCCTGAAGCCAAAATAGGTAGCGGTGCATCATTGCACGCGAGTCCTGGGAAAAATGGTAGCTTCCTACGAAGCAATCCCATTAGGCAGGTTCCATACAAGAACTTTTCAGAGGGACCTGTTGGACAAGTGGTCCGGATCGCATCTTCCGATGCATAGGCTGATAACCCTGTCTCCAAGGACCAGGGTATCTCTACTGTGGTGGCTGCAGAGTGCCCATCTTCAAGAGGGCCGCAGGTTCGGCATACAGGACTAGGTCCTAGTGACCATGGATTCCAGCCTTTGAGGCTGGGAGGCAGTCACACAGGGAAGAAATTTCCAGGGACTTTGGTCAAGTCAGGTTATTTCCCTACACATAAATATTCTGGACCTGAGGGCCATTTACAATGCCCTGAGGCCGGCAAGGCCTCTGCTTCAAAACCAGCCGGTACTGATCCAATCAGACAACATCACGGCAGTCGCCCATGTAAACCAACAGGGCGGCACAAGAAGCAGGATGGCGATGGCAGAAGCCACAAGGACTCTCCGATAGGCGGAAAATCATGTGTTAGCACTGTCAGCAGTGTTCATTCCCGGAGTGGACAACTGGGAAGCAGATCTTCTCAACAGACACGACCTCCACCCGGGAGAATGGGGACTTCCTCCAGAAGTCTCCCAATAGGATTGTACACCATTGGGAAAGGCCACAGGTGGACATGATGGCGTCCCGCCTCAACAAAAAGCTATAAAAGATATTGCACCGGGTCAAGGGACCCTCAGGCGATAGCTATGGACGCTCTGGTAACACCGTGGGTGTACCAGTCGGTTTATGTGTTCTCCCCTCTGCCTCTTATACCAAAGGTACTGAGAATAATAAGAAGGCGAGGAGTAAGAACGATACTTGTGGATGGCCAAGAAGAGCTTGGTACCCAGAACTTCAAGAATTTATATCAGAGGACCCATGGCCTCTGCCACTCAGACAGGACCTGCGGCAGCAGGGGCCCTGTCTGTTCCAAGACTTACCGCGGCTGCGTTTGTCGGCATGGCGGTTGAACGCCGGATCCTGAAGGAAAAGGGCATTCCGGAGGAAGTCATTCCTACGCTTACTAAAGCCAGGAAAGAGGTTACAGCAACTCATTATCACCGCATATGGCGAAAATATGTTGCATGGTGTGAGGCCGAAAGGGCCCCAACAGAGGAATTTCAACTAGGTCGATTTCTGCATTTCCTGCAAGCAGGAGTGACTATGGGCCTTAAATTGGGTTCCATTAAGGTACAGATCTCGGCTCTGTCGATTTTCTTTCAAAAAGAACTAGCTTCAGTACCTGAAGTTCAGACATTTAAAAAAGGAGTGCTGCAGAGTCAGCCCCCGTTTGTGCCTCCTGTGGCACCTTGGGATCTCAACGTGGTGTTGAGTTTCTTAAAATCACATTGGTTTGAACCACTAAAAACCGTGGATCTGAAATATCTCACGTGGAAGGTGGTTATGTTATTGGCCTTGGCTTCTGCCAGGCGAGTATCAAAGTTGGCGGCTTTGTCTTGTAAAAGCCCTTATTTGATTTTCCATATGGATAGGGCAGAATTGAGGACTCGTCCCCAGTTTCTCCCAAAGGTGGTGTCAGCGTTTCACCTGAACCAGCCTATTGTGGTGCCTAGGCTACTAGGGACTTGGAGGACTCCAAGTTGCTAGACGTTGTCAGGGCACTGAAAATATATGTTTCCAGAACGGCTAGAGTCAGAAAATCTGACTCGCTGTTTATCCTATATGCACCTAACAAGCTGGGTGCTCCTGCTTCTAAGCAGACTATTGCTCGTTGGATTTGTAGTACAATTCAGCTTGCACATACTGTGGCAGGCCTGCCACAGCCAAAATCTGTCAATGCCCATTCCACAAGGAAGGTGGGCTCATCTTGGGCGGCTGCCCGAGAGGTCTCGGCTTTACAATTTTGCCGAGCAGCTACTTGGTCAGGGGCAAACACGTTTGCAAAAATTCTACAAATTTGATACCCTGGCTGAGGAGGACCTGGAGTTCTCTCATTCAGTGCTGCAGAGTCATCCGCACTCTCCCGCCCGTTTGGGAGCTTTGGTATAATCCCCATGGTCCTTACGGAGTTCCCAGCATCCACTAGGACGTTAGAGAAAATAAGAATTTACTCACCGGTAATTCTATTTCTCGTAGTCCGTAGTGGATGCTGGGCGCCCATCCCAAGTGCGGTTTATCTGCAATACTTGTACATAGTTATGGTTAACTAAATCGGGTTATTGTTGAGCCATCTGTTGAGAGGCTCTATTGTTTCATACTGTTAACTGTGTTTCATATCACGAGTTGTACGGTGTGATTGGTGTGGCTGGTATGAGTCTTACCCGGGATTCAAAATCCTTCCTTATTGTGTACGCTCGTCCGGGCACAGTACCTAACTGAGGCTTGGAGGAGGGTCATAGTGGGAGGAGCCAGTGCACACCAGGTAGTCTAAGATCTTTCTAGAGTGCCCAGCCTCCTTCGGAGCCCGCTATTCCCCATGGTCCTTACGGAGTTCCCAGCATCCACTACGGACTACGAGAAATAGAATTACCGGTGAGTAAATTCTTATTTTTTTTCTAAGTCCCAACACGGGAATTCACTAAGCACAAATCTCGGCAGAGTTTGGGCTATTCGTAATGGTTTTAACGGCAAAGTTCAGAAATACGAATGAATAGACCATCGGTCAAATGCGGCTGTTATTTCATACAACACGGGTATTCACTATTCATTCGTATTTGGGTGTTAGTCTCTGAATGCTCAAGTGCGGGTGTATTTTTTTGCGATTCGTTAAAAAAAGCAGCAAAAAAATAGACCTGCTTTTTCAAGGCGAGTTTGGATAATCATGCACGGATCAGTGAGATCTGTGCATGGTTATCTTTGGGAAAGGGTCTGTTTACTGTAAAAACTGAAATAAAAATTGCGTGGGGTCCCCCCTCCTAAGCATAACCAGCCTCGGGCTCTTTGAGCCGGTCCTGGTTGTAAAAATACGGGGGGGGGGGGGGAATTGACAGGGGTTCCCCTATATTTAAACAACCAGCACCGGGCTCTGCGCCTGGTTCTGGTGTAAAAAATACGGGGGACAAAAGACGTAGGGGGTCCCCCGTATTTTTCACACCAGCACCGGGCTCCACTAGTCAGAGAGATAATGCCACAGCCGGGGGACACTTTTATATAGGTCCCTGCGGCCCTGGCATTAAATCCCCAAATAGTCACCCCTGGCCGGGGTACCCTGGAGGAGTGGGGACCCCTTAAATCAAGGGGTCCCCCTCCCTCCAGCCACCCAAGGGCCAGGGGTGAAGCCCGAGGCTGTCCCCCCCATCCAAGGGCTGCGGATGGGGGGCTGATAGCCATAGTGTAAAAAAAAAGATTATTTTTTTTTGTAGCAGTACTACAAGTCCCAGCAAGCCTCCCCCGCAAGCTGGTACTTGGAGAACCACAAGTACCATCATGCGGCGGGAAAAGGGCCCGCTGGTACCTGTAGTTCTACTACAAAAAAAATACCCATAAAAAAACAACACACACACCGTGGCAGTAAAACTTTATTACATACATGCACACCTACATACACACATACTTACCTATGTTCACACAAGGCTCGGTCCACTTCTCCACGTAGAATCCACGGGGTACCTGTAAATAAAATTATACTCACACAATCCAGTGTAGTTCCGTCCTCTTTGTAATCCATGTACTTGGCAAAAAAACAAACCGAAAAACCCGATCCACGCACTGAAAGGGGTCCCATGTTTACACATGGGACCCCTTTCCCCGACTGGCGGGACCCCCTGTGACTCCTGTCAAAGAGGGTCCCTTCAGCCAATCAGGGAGCGCCACGTCATGGCACTCTCCTGATTGGCTGTGCGCTCCTGAGCTGTCAGTCAGGCTGCGCACTGAAGATACAATGTAGCGCATAGGCACTCCATTGTATCCAATGGTGGGAACTTTGCGGTCAGCGGTTGAGGTTACTCGCGGTCAACCGCAGGCCTCTCCGCCGGCGCCCGCCCTCCTCCTGCTTCCTCTATGCTATCAGCCCCGGAGTTCCATTGGCGGGTGCCGCAGCAGGGCCTTAGACCCCCAGAACGTGGGCGCTGGTCCCTGCGGCGCATGTTTGCGTGAATGGAGCAGGCCTGAGTGCGCCTCCAGCTGCCGGGTCAGCTTTATTTCCCTAGGCTCCAGGAGTCCGCTTGCTGCTGCAGCTGCCACACTCAGCTGGACTCTCCATACTGCCAACCACTCTGCCCTGCGGTACCCCTCCTGCTAGATACCTTGCTGGGTCAGTGGACCCTCTGAGCCCTCTGGGAAGGCCCCCCAACGGGAGCGCTGCCTCCACCCCTGCTGCCCGGCTGATCGCCTCTCTCCGCCTGGCTCCTGCTCCTGGGGAGTTGGTAGAGGTTCCGCACTGCTCGGATACACGCACCCCTCAATACCTGGGTCCTTTCGCAGGATACTACGCAGTGACTTCTGCGCTACTCCGACCCTCCTTCTCCGATAGCGGTATATTACATTGCTGGACTGTTCCTCATTTACATGCTCCCGGGTGTCAGCCCCGTGGCCGCTGATGGGATGTGAGTGCGGCTGCTCTCCACCGGCTATGCTGTCTAACTAGAAGGGGAATGTATCCCCCGTTATCCTTATAAGAATATGGTGTTATCCTTTTGAAATGGTCCTTTCCTTTACACTCGTCTAATGGCCAGAGGCAAGAAAAATCAACAGGGAAAATCCGCCCGGTCTACACGTAGTACCCCGTCCTAATCGAATCTCCAATCCTACTTATCCATAACGCCCGTTGCTGACCCCCCTCCTCCTACACCTGATACGGGTATTGCCCCGCCCACGATGGCTTCCTCCCCCACGACTGGAGATCTACAGGCTCCAATGACCCAACTGCGGGGTGAAATTGGGGCAATTCTGACTCAAGTCCGCTCCCTTCCTTCCTAACAAGACATGCAAGCTCTTGAATGCCGACTTCAGGAATCTATTCAAACCCAGATCTCGTCGATACAATCTGATATTAAACATCTGGGATCCAGAATTGTCTCTTTAGAGGAGGAAAGGGACACAGTGGAGGACCAACTACTCCAGCTTCGGGACACGGTCACTCAACAGGAGTCGGACATGGAACTGATGCAGAATAAATTAGACGACCTGGACAACAGAGGCCGTCGGAACAATGGCCCTCATTCCGAGTTGTTCGCTCGCTAGCTGCTTTTAGCAGCATTGCACACGCTAAGCCGCCGCCCTCAGGGAGTGTATCTTATCCTAGCAGAATTGCGAACGAAAGATTAGCAGAATTGCGAATAGAAAATTCTTAGCAGTTTCTGAGTAGCTCCAGACTTACTCAGCCATTGCGATCAGTTCAGTCAGTTTCGTTCCTGGTTTGACATCACAAACACACCCAGCGTTCGCCCAGGCACTCCCCCGTTTCTTCAGACACTCCCACGTTTTTCCCAGAAACGCCAGCGTTTTTTCGCACACGCCCAGAAAACGGCCAGTTTCCGCCCAGAAACACCCACTTCCTGTCAATCACAGTACGATCACCAGAACGATGAAAATTCCTCGTTATGCCGTGAGTAAAATACCTAACTTTTGTGTAAAATAACTAAGCGCATGCGCTCTGCGAACCTTGCGCATGCGCAGTAAGCGACTAATCGCAATATAGCGAAAATCGGCAACGAGCAAACAACTCGGAATGACCCCCAATATTAGAGTCCGGGGCCTTCCTGAAGAGGTTCCTCCGTCCGGCCTTGTTGACGCTCTAACCAAAATATTCGGTGAAATCCTGGGCCTGGACTCCTCTGACTCGATTTAATTCGACCGGGCCCATAGAGCCCTCAGACCAAAAGGGCCAGCTTCTGATCGCCCGAGGGACGTCATTTGCAGACTCCATTATTTCTCACAGAAAGAGGAGATTCTTCGCAAGGTACGAGATTTGGAGGGAGTTGATTTTAATGGTACCCGAATCCAAATTTTCCAAGACCTCTCCTGGCGCACGCTCCAACAGCGGAGGTTGTTGAAGCCTTTGACGGAAACGCTACGCAAACGTGATCTGAAGTACAGATGGGGTTTCCCGTTCTCCATGCAAGTATCCCATGCTGGTAAGGTCCTCTCTCTCCAATCCCCAGCGGATTTGCCTGGATTTTGCTCTGCTCTGGGACTAGAAGATATTTCCCTCCCTGATTGGCGAGCTTTTACTCTCCCCACCCTGGCCTCTACCAACCCACCCAGAAGAGAGAGGTGGCACAAGGTCCACAATCCGAAACGGAAATCCAAAGGCGAAGATCCTCTCCAATCGGTGGATGCCACCTGACGAGTGTCCAGCTGAAGGGCATTGCTAGTCCTTTTCAAGTTCTGCTTTTGACAGTCCCCTATGTCGGGTTTGCAGATGGACCCCCATGTGAGATTCAGTTGCTTCGTTTCTCTGTTGTTTCTGCCTCATGACTTTAGATTTTTTTTTTTCTTTTTTTTTTTTCTTTCTTCCCTCTCCCCTCAGTCCCCCTGGTTGTCTGACAATACCTGTACCCTGCTTCTCATACTTGTACCATGTCATAGCTGTCAATTACTACTCTACACTTAGACCCAGAACCCCAGAACCTGACTCTTGCGCGTTTACTTAACGCAGTTATGGCCCTCATTTATGCCCCTTGAACCCCTCCCCCACCCCTTTTTTTTCTGCCCTGAAAGGACCTTTACCATTATTACCGTTGTTGTTATTATTATTAGTCTTACTATTGTTGTTATTATTCATGTTGCTGTTCCTGTATTGCTCAACCAACACCGGTTATCTCCATTACTTATGTTTCACTTGAAATAATTGTTCTTGGGATGACGGGGCTGCGGCCCCCTAATGTACCCCCTACCGCTATGGTTTTCCCGAGACAGGGGCACCCTTACGGTCCCTTTCCTGTCCGGCTGCGGTATTTTACTGTTCGACCTACTCTGGTATGTCGCTTTCTTTCTTTTTTGTTCTTGGATACTCCTATATCTTCTCTTCTCTCCTTAGTTCTATCCTTTTTTTTTCTTTCTCTCTTCACCTGGTCCACAGTGTGCGATCTTTGAGGTCCTTCACCACCCCGACATATGCCTTCTACACTTAGGATACTCTCCATAAATGCCAGGGGTTTAAACGTCCCTGAGAAGAGGGCCGGTGCTCTCCGTTCGTTTCATGCGGAGAGGGCTGATATTGTCCTTGTGCAGGAGACCCATTTCCGACACTCCCCCTCTGCACCCCATATTAGGAATAGGTTCTTTCCCACCTCGTATTATTGTAATTATTCCCAATCTAAATCTAAAGGTGTGGCCATCCTTTTTGCTAAACATTTACCCATTACCAATGTGGTGGTCCACAGGTTGGAGGAGGGGAGATGCCTTTTACTTATATGCTCTATTTTTAATACGACTTTTACAATTGTTAACATATATGTTCCCTACCAAGGTCAACCTGCCTTCCTCGAGACTATTATGGACAGGGTTGACACGCTGAAACAGGGGATCCTGATTGTGGGGGGAGACTTCAACTGGGCCCTCGACCACACCCTAGACGCCTCCTCCAAGCCCCCGTTGGTGCATCACCGCTCGTCCAGGAGAGTGAGACGCCTCCTCCACCTCCATCAGCTGTCCGACGTCTGGCGCATTTTTCACCCGCCTGACCGGGATTATACATATTATTCAGTTCCTCATCGTTCATACTATAGACTAGATTATATTCTTATTGACCACAGACACCTACCCCTGGTCTGCGATGCCTCCATAGGCCAGACATCATGGTCTGATCACGCTCCGGTCAGACTGGACATTGCCATCGGTCCCTCTCCGGACCAGCGACGCTCGTGGCGCTTTAACGAGTCTCTATTACACGACCCGTACTGTAAAGCCCAACTTGAGGATGCCATTGATATGTATATTGACTGTAACGTCTCCCCTGATGTCTCTGACTTTACTATTTGGGAGGCTCATAAATGTGTAATCCGGGGAAAGTGCATCCAATTGGGCTCCTTTCTAAACAGACAACGTTTGGGCCAAATTGAGGGACTTCTGCGGCAAGTTGAATCCCTAGAAACCGCCCATAAGGCCTCTCTCTCCCCTGACACTTATGTAGTTCTGGTCGCTGCCCGTTCGTCCCTGAATAAATTACTGATGGATAAAGTAAAACTTTCCTTTCGGAAGTGTCGCAATCGGTATTACCGATGGGGCAAGAAGCCGGGCAAAATGCTTGCCAGGGCTTTGCGCACTCAGCGGGCATTCTCGTTTATCCCCTCCATAAAGGACGCACATGGCCGTTCTCTCCACGACACGGATAAAATTGCGGAGACATTCTGTTTGTACTACACCTCCCTATACAATCTCCCCTCTCCCGATTCGACTAGCAATAGGGCGCGCGACGTGGACACTTACATTACAAAGATTGGCTTCCCAAACTTTCAGAGGATGCCGGGGAGGAGTTGGAAAGGCCCTTTACTTCCCAAGAACTCGATGATGCTATTAAATCCACCCCTTCTGGAAAGAGTCCTGGCCCTGACGGTTTCACCATCAATTACTATAAAGCCTTTAAGGATAAACTGTCCCCTCTCCTCTTGGACGCGTGCAACACAGTCTCCGATACTAACCCTTTATCTAGGCAATCACTTGAGGCCCACATCACAGTCATCCCTAAGGAAGGCAAGGACCCCTCCCTGTGCCCCAGCTACCGGCCTATATCCCTTCTCAATGTTAACGTTAAACTCTTCGCCAAACTCCTTGCTAATAGGCTCGGGTCCCTCCTACCCTCCCTTATACACGATGATCAAGTGGGGTTTGTCCCTGGTCGTGAGGCGAAGGACAATACGTCTAAGATCATTGCTCTTATACACTATGCCTCCTCAAAAGACTCCCCGGCGATCCTACTATCCACTGACGCTTAAAAAGCGTTCAACAGAATTGACTGGGGTTTTATGGCTAGGGTGTTGAGACACATGGGACTGGGTCCGACCTTCTTACATCGCGTCCTGGCCCTTTGCACCTCCCCTTCGGCCAGAATCGTGATTAACGGTTCCTTGTCCGGATCGTTTGATATTAATAATGGGACTAGGCAAGTCTGTCCCCTGTCCCCCATGATTTTTATTCTCTGCATGGAGGCCCTTGCTAGGGCGATTAGGCTAAATCCAAATATTTCTGGGATCAGTCTCCGGGACACCGACTCTAAACTTGCCCTTTCGCCGACGACTTACTGGCTACAATCACAAACCCTACAGTTTCCTTACCTAATCTAATGGTCGAGTTTAAGCTCTTTGGTGAGCTCTCTAATTTTAAAATAAATTACTCAAAATCGGTGGCCCTGAATCTTACTGCCCCGCCTACCATGGTATCTGGACTTAAAGCGGCACATCCCTTCACCTGGCACACCTCTCAATTGAAATACTTAGGGACTACCATTTCCAGGGACCTTTCACGTCTTTTCGATTCCAACTTTACCCCTCTCCTAACTAAACTTCGTGCAGACCTCCAGTCCTGGACTTCCAAGTCATTCTCTTGGCTAGGCAGACTGGGTATTCTCAAGATGAATTCCCTCCCTAAAATCTTATATCTATTGCAGATCCTACCGATCAAAATTCCTCCAACTTGGTTTAGGGAGGTCCAACGGCTATTTAGAGAATTCATCTGGGGAGGCAAGAGACCCAGCTTGAAATTTTCCATGATGGTTAGGCAGAGAGACAAAGGTGGCCTTCGCCTGCTAGACATACAAGGCTACTACCGAGCCTGCCACCTCCAAAGGATTCTTTGGTGGTCAAGAGCTGTACCATCGAAACAATGGGTGCAGATTGAGAGCCAGGTGCTCCCTTCACCTATTGCCGTCGCTCCGTTGTTACACACCCTCCCTACCATTTCCCATCCAACTGTAGGCCCCACTTTGGCGTGTTGGAAGGCGATTAGAAAATCCCCCTCTGTTTCCTCGCCGACTTCCTCTTACATGTCCTTTTTATTTAATGAACGATTTCCCCCTGGTATGGATGCGCGGGCCTTCCAGCATTGGTTTGATTTAGGACTCTGTAGGGTCGGGCAGCTGATGGATGGGGATGGGTTTGTCTCCTTTTCGGATTTACAAGAGAAATGGCATTTACCGCCCAGAGATTTTTGGCGCTATCTGCAAGTTTGCCATTTTTTTATATCCCAGGGCTATCCTGGAGGGAGGCCCCCAACCCTCACACCGTTTGAACGTCTCTGCGACAGCCCGTCACCCCCGCTTCACTCTATCTCCCTGATATACAACCTTCTATTGACAGACTCCAGCTCAGCTCTCCCATCCTTCACTGAGACGTGGGACAAAGATCTCGGCCGGGAGCTCGGAGAAGACGTTTGGGAGAAAATATTCAAACTGGCTCACGCTTGCTCCCCTAGTACACTGGTAGTAGAGACCCAGTACAAATTGATTTCTCGGGGGTATAGATGCCCTGACATTCTTTCTAAAATGGGTCTTGGACTCCCTGATACCTGTTGGCGCTGCTCTTCTGGTCCAGGGAACCCGCTCCATATATGGTGGTCGTGCCCCTTACTCCAGCCCTACTGGAAGGAGATACTTTCACTTTCTGCTGAAATTACGGGAGAAGAGGTACAGACGGATCCCCTGTTTTGGCTGTTTCATTACTCGTCCAAACCCATCTCGAGCTATAAACACTCCCTATTATGCCATCTCAATAATGCCGCCAAAGCGGTGATTCCTGTCCGTTGGCGATCCTCCTCCCCTCCAACTGTTAGAGACTGGTTGAATAGAGTAGATCTTTATATGGACTTGGATGATATAATGACATCCGCTGATGGGGGCTATTCATCTTTCAGGGATACGTGGGCTCGATGGCTACTTTTCAAAGATTCCCCAACCTTTAGGTCCATCCTCGCCTCCAGTTCTCCCACGTCCTCTTAGACGCTTCCCCACCTCAATGTACTGCTTCCCGTTATGTAGTAAGCAAGAGACTCGCGCTTTGGACCAGGTGATTCTGATCCTGATGCTTGTTCTTATCCTTTCCCCTTTCTTTTTCTCCTCTTCCTCTCTCTGTATCTTTTCTTTCCTCTTCTTCTTTATCTTGTTTTTTGCTTTGGGCTAATAGGGTTAACAAGACATGTTTGACTAACAAATTCTACCTATCCATGTGTGTTTGAGCTGTTATATAACATTGAATACATGTTCTTCTGTTATTGGCAATGGGAGTTAGACAGGCCTGCAGCTGTATTACGACACTACTTTCTATTACGATTGTCTGTATGTTAACCGTTTGTTATTGGTATTGTTTTTTTCAATAAACACATTTTGCACTAAAAAGCGCTGTGTGTGGGTTGGCTCCAATCTCTGTGTCTCTCTGTGGCATACTTGGGGGGGAAACTCTGTCTGACATTTTCCTGTGTGTGTGTGCGTGGGTGTTTAATATCTCACATAGCCATGTCTAGGGACTCGGGGGGAATTTCTGAGTTGATCACTAGCAGCCGTTGTTCGCTGCATAGCGATCATTAAAAAAATGGCTAATCTGCACATGCGTATGGACTGCAATGTGCACGCGCGTCGTATGGGTACGAAGTCCTTTGTGGTTTTGCAATGGTTCAAGCGACGATTCCAATCGCACAGCCGAACGTAAGGAGATTGACAGGAAGAGGGCGTTTATAAGTGTCAACTGACCGTTTTCTGGGAGTGTTTGGAAAAACGCAGGCGTGGCCGGGCGTATGCTGGGCGGGCATCTGCCGTCATTACAGTGTCACTCGTCGCAGCAATCAACGCACAGAATAAGTAACTACAGGGCTGGTCTTGTTTTGCACAAAATGTGTTTGCAGGCGCTCTGCTGCACAGGCGTTCGCACTCCTGCAAAGTGAAAATACACTCCCCCATGGGCGGCGACTATGCGTTTGCACGGCTGCTAAAAACTGCTAGCGAGCGATCAACTCGGAATGACCCCCTCTGTGTCATATGCTGCAGAAGAGGTTTCCTCTCAGGAAGGATCCATCCCATGTACACAGGATTGTAATGCTTTGTCTCAGATCCCTATTGTTGAACCTGAGTGGTTAACTTCTATCAAAGGAATGATCTCTCAGATCTCTACTAGGGTAGCTAATACTGAGACTGAAACTCAGGTGTTGAAGAAGTCTATGGCAGTTTGGTCAGGCTCTGTTCCTATTCCTGCAAAATCCCCTAGCATGTTCCCACAGAAACGTGCACTTGCCCAAAATATGCAAGATGACACGGATACCAATTCTTATACTGCAGATGGTTATGGAGATGTGCTGAGGGGGGCGGCATCCCTTGCTAAGGGGGTGCAGCTCATGATTGAGGCCATTAGAGATGTGTTAAATATTAATGACACAACACCTGAGCAGGTTGAGGAGGCTTACTTCACTGACAATAAGAAAGCCTTGCTAACCTTCCCTGCATCTAAAGAATTAAACGCTATACTGTATTTGAAAAATCCTGGGAAAACCCGGAGAAAAAAATTCCAGATCCCAAAAAGGGTTCTGGTTGCTTTTCCCTTCCCTGAGGAAGATAGGAAAAAATGGGAAAGCCCACCCATTGTTGACGCATCTGTTTCCAGACTGTCTAAAAAGGTGGTTTTACCTGTCCCGGGATCTACCGCGTTAAAAGAAGCGGCTGATCGTAAGATTGACACTAAGCTCAAATCCATTTACACTGCTTCAGGAGTGGCGTTAAGGCCCACTATTGCCTGTGCATGGATTTCTAAAGCCATAGTAAAGTGGTCAGGCACATTACTAGAGGATTTGGATACAATGGATAGAAGTGACATTGAATTGTTTTTACGTAACATACAGGATTCTGCGGGGTTCATGGTGGAATCCATGAAGGACCTGGCTACGCTGACTGCACAGATATCTTCCATGTCTGTCTCAGCTTGCAGGAGACTCTGGCTACGCCAATGGTTTACAGACGCGGAATCCAGGAGAAGCGTGGAGAACCTACCCTACACAGGTCAGGCTCTATTTGGGGGAGCGGATGCGTGGATTTCCACAGCAACCGCAGGTAAGTCACGTTTCCTTCCCTCTGCTACACCTTCTACGAAGAAACTATTTTCTTCAGCTGTGCAGCAGTCCTTTCGGACCGCTAAGGCAAAAACGTCCAAGCCTCCTACCACTTTCTTTAGAGGTGGTCGTGCAAAATCCAAAAAGCCTGCACCCGCAGGCTCCCAGGACCAGAGACCTGTTTCTGGTTCCTCAAAATCCTCAGCATGACGGTGGACCACGAAGCCTGGAGGACAGGCTGGTGGGTGCAAGACTCAGACGTTTCAGACACGTCTGGCTGTCGTCCGGCCTGGATCCCTGTGTACAGGATATTGTGTCCCAGGAGTACAGACTGGAGTTTCAAGAACTTCCGCCTCACCGATTCTTCAAATCAGGCTTGCCAGCTTTGCTGACAGACAGGACTATCCTACTGGAAGCCATCCTAAAATTGGAAAAGTCACAGGTCATTGTCCCAGTTCCACCTCATATGCAAAACAAGGGTTATTATTCAAACCTTTTCGTGGTACCAAAACCGGATGGTTCGGTCAGACCAATTTTGAACTTGAAATCATTGAACCCTTACCTGAGGGTGTTCAAATTCAAAATGGAGTCTCTCAGAGCAGTGATTTCAGGTCTGGAGGAGGGAGAGTTTCTGGTATCCCTGGATATCAAGGATGCGAACCTCCACATTCCGATTTAGCTGCCGCACCAGACTTATCTCAGATTTGCACTGTTAGACAGTTACTATCAATTTCAGGCACTGCCATTCGGCCTCTCCACAGCACCGAGGGTGTTCACCAAGGTGATGGCAGAGATGATGGTTCTCCGCAGACAGGGGGTGAACATAATCCCATATCTGGATGATCTGCTGATAAAGGCATCATCCAGGGAAACGTTGTTGCAGTACATTATTCTCATGACTCGTCTGCTCAGGGAACACGGTTGGACCTGGACCTTCCGAAATCACATTTGGAGCCGACCAGGAGGTTGTCTTTTCTGGGAATGATCCTCGACACGCAAGTGCAGAGGGTGTTTCTCCCGGAGGAGAAAGCGTTGGTGATACAAACAATGGTCTGGGATGTTCTGAAGCCAACCCGGGTTTCGGTTCATCAGTGCTTTCGCCTTCTGGGGAAGATGGTGGCCTTTTACAGGCTCTACAGTACGAAAGGTTTCACGCTCGGTCCTTCCAACTGGATCTCCTGGACAAGTGGTCGGGATCTCATCTACACATGCACCAGAGAATACGTCTGTCGCCGAAAGCCAGGATTTCACTCCTCTGGTGGCTGCAACTACCTCACCTTCTGGAGGGCCGCAGGTTCAGGATTCAGGACTGGATCCTTCTAACCACGGATGCAAGTCTCCGGAACTGGGGCGCAGTCACTCAAGAGGAAACCTTCCAAGGACGGTGGTGAAGCCTGGAATCCAGCCTTCCAATAAACATTCTGGAACTAGAGCCGTCTACAAGGGTCATCTCCAAGCGGCTCATCTTCTGCGAGATCGAGCCATTCAAGTGCAGTCGGACAATGTAACGACGGTGGCTTACATAAACCGACAGGGCGGAACGAAGAGCAGAGCTGCAATGTCAGAAGTAACAAAAATCATCCTCTGGGCAGAAAAACATGCGTTGGCGCTGTCAGCAATCTTCATTCCGGGAGTAGACAACTGGGAAGCGGAATTCCTCAGCAGACATGATCTCCATCCAGGAGAGTGGGGACTCCATCCGGACGTGTTCACGGAGGTAACAGATCTTTGGGGTGTACCTCAAATAGACATGATGGCCTCTTCTCTCAACAAGAAGCTTCGGCGGTATTGTTCCAGGTCGAGGGACGCGCAATCCATGTCGGTGGATGCCCTAGTGACTCCGTGGGTGTTCCAGTCAGTGTACGTGTTTCCTCCCCTTCCACTCACTCCAAGAGTTCAGGCAATCCTCATTGCTCCGGACTGGCCAAGAAGGGCTTGGTATGTAGATCTTCTGGATCTACTGCTAGAAGAGACGAGGCCTCCTCCTCCTCAAGACTTACCGCGGCTACGTTTGACGGCATGGAGGTTGAACGTCAGATATTAGCTCAGAAGGGCATTCCGAACAAGGTTATTCCTACCCTGATACAGGCTAGGAAAGGAGTAACGTCTAAACATTACCATCGTATTTGAAAAAAATATGTATCTTGGTGTGAGTTTAAGAAGTTTCCTACGGTGGAGTTTCAACTGTGACGGTTTCTCCTCTTCCTGCAAGCAGGTGTGGATATGGGCCTGAGGTTGGGATCAGTAAAGGTCCAGATTTCGGCCCTATCCATTTTCTTCCAGAAACAGTTTGCTTCCCTCCCTGAGGTACAGACTTTTCTGAAAGGGGTTCTGCACATCCAGCCTCCCTTTGTGCCGCCTACGGTGCACTGGGATCTTAACATGGTATTACATTTCCTCCAATCAGATTGGTTCGAACCTCTACAGGAGGTTGAGGTCAAGTTTCTCACATGGAAGGCTATCACTTTGTTGGCCTTAGCTTCTGCTAGACGTGTGTCGGAGTTGGGGGCTTTGTCTTGTAAGAGCCCCTACTTGATCTTCCATGAAGATAGAGCTGAGCTCCGGACACGTCAGCAGTTCCTTCCGAAGGTCGTGTCAGCATTTCATATCAACTAACCTATTGTGGTGCCAGTTGCTACTGACTCCTCATTTTCATCAAAGTCCTTGGATGTTGTAAGGGCTCTGAAAATCTATGTAAAGAGAACTGCTTGTCACAGAAAATCGGACTGTTTGTCCTGTATGATCCCAAGAAACTTGGGTGTCCTGCTTCTAAGCAGACGATCTCTCGCTGGATCAGGTTCACTATCCAGCATGTGTATTCTATGGCAGGATTGCCATGTCTGTTAAGGCCCACTCTACTCGTAAGGTGGGTTCTTCCTGGGCGGCTGCCCGGGGTGTCTCGGCTTTACAACTTTGCCGAGCGGCTACTTGGTCTGGGTCGAACACGTTTGCAAAGTTCTACAAGTTCAATACTTGGCCTCTGAGAACCTGAAGTTTGGTCATTCAGTTCAGCAGGAGCCTCCACGCTGTCCCTCCTGTTCTGGGAACTTTGGTATATCCCCATGGTACTAATGTGGACCCCAGCATCCTCTAGGATGTAAGAGAAAATAGGATTTTAATTACCTACCGGTAAGTCCTTTTCTCATAGTCCGTAGAGGATGCTGGGCGCCTGCCCAGCACTTTGTGTTCCTGCAGTGGTTACTTAGTTCAGTACTGCTTAGTTCTTGGTTAAGTACTGTTTTGTTACTTGGTTAAGTAATCTTGTTCAGCAGTTGCTGAGTTTTCAACCTGGTTAGCTTGGTTTGCCTTGTATGTGTGAGCTGGTGTGAATCTCACCACTATCTGTGTAAAATCCTTCTCTCGAAGTTGTCCGTCTCCTCGGACACAGTTTCTAGAATGAGTCTGGTAGGAGGAGCATAGAGGGAGGAGCCAGCCCACACTTTCAAACTCTTAAAGTTCCAGTGGCTCCTAGTGGATCCGGCTATACCCCATGGTGCTAATGTGGACCCCAGCATCCTCTACGGACTACGAGAAAAGGATTTACCAGTAGGTAATTAAAAACCTATTTTACTGACTACGCTAGTAACGAGACTTGCGCCCCCTGTGGGACCTCCTGTGCCTGTACAATCACATATTGTCTCTGTTGTAAATCCACCGTGGGTGAATACTCTGTCTACTCCAGCGGTGGCCAACCTGCGGCTCTTGAGCCACATGCGGCTCTTCCTTTATTGAGGTGCGGCTCCTGCCTCCCACTCCCTGACACTGGACGCACAGCAGCAGAAACCTCCCCTAATGGAGACGGAGATTGCTTTATCTCTGTTTCTACACTTACAGAGCATGGCCGCCGTGGCAATCTGTAAGCAGAGCAGCCTCCCTGCTCCCCCTGTCTTCTGGGAGAGATAACATCTCTCCCAGTCTGCCCCCAGTCCACCCACAGTGCACTGCGCTGCGAAGAGCCACAGCATAGGGTGGGAAGCGGGATGGACAAGAGGACAGCTGGCCAGTGGATGCTGCTCCAAAAGTAAGTATAACACAATCTTACTCACATACACTCTCTCTCTCTCTCTCTCTCTCTCTCTCTCTCTCTCTCTATCTCCCTCCCTCTCTCTCTCTCTCTCTCTCTCTCTCTCTCTTCCTCTCCCTCTCTTTGTAAAAGGGGACTCTGCCTGCTAAAATGTGTAAAATGGGGACTCTTGCCTGCCGTAATGTGTAAAATGTTTCAGTGTTTCTCGCCCCCAGTGAAACTAGAAATGGGGGTGTGACACATGGTCATGCTCCTACGAACGTCATACTGAAGACTGGTGCACAAAATGGTGTGTGGCCTTGTGCCAGTTAGGCCACACACCATTTTTGGGTTCGCGCATGATACCTGCTCTTTGGCTTGACTACAGATATTTTTCGTCTCTTTGCCTCTGATTGGTTGGCCACCCCTGGTCTACTCAGTTACAGCAGTTAAATCAGACTTTGGTTAAACAAAAGCCTGACCATTTCTTCCTCACAGTCCACGCATGTTTTGGATACTTCATCTGATGAAGATGGCGTATATACTGACCCATCAGACACTGATGCAGATGCTTCTGATGGGGAATCTACAACACAGGTGGATGTTCCTGACCTCTTGGAGGATATCAAACTGACTCTTCAGATTGATGATGAACCTGAACTTCCAGAAACGTCTAAAAAACCTGATAAGTTCAAACGTCAGAAGGTTACTAAATTAGTTTTGCCACAGTCTGACCATTTAGTTGACATACGCCAGGAATCCTGGGAGTATCCAGGAAAGAAATTCTCCCTGTCTAAAAAGATGCTAACTCGTTATCCCCTCGCTGCAGAGTTAAGTAAAAATTGGGAAACACCACCGCCGGTTGCACGTCTGGTGGTGTCTTCTACTCTGCCTGTCACTACCGTCACCTCTCTGAAGGAACCAACGGATAAGCGTGTAGAGGGTTGCTTGAAGTCAGTTTACACTCTTGCGGGTGCTGTGCATAGACCTACTATAGCAGCTTCTTGGGCTGCAAAAGCAATTGAAGCCTGGGTCAAGAAGTTGAAGCGGAGCTACCTCCGAATTTTTCTGATAATGCCAGTGTCTTTCATATAATTTCACAGCCTCTCATTACATTCAGGAGGCATCCTCTGATGCCAGTGTGCTGGCAGCCAAAGCATCTACTAAGTCCATTCTTGCTCGCCGGATTCTGTGGTTGCGGTACTGGAACGTGGATTTGGACTCTAAAAAGACCTTGGAGGTGATCCCTTTTAAGGGAAACACCCTTTTTGGGGAAGATCTGGACAAGATTGTTGCTGACTTTGGGTCTGCTAAAACTGCATGTCTGCCGAGTACGAATCCTTCAGCTCCGAAGGCTAAGAGTACCACATTTCGTTCCTTTCGACCTCCAAGTAAAGCAAAGGGTCAGGCGTACCCGAAACAGGCTTGCACTTCCAAAACCTCTAAGCCCAAACCTAAACATTCCTGGTCTGCCCATCAGCCTGCTTCCAAACCAGACAAGCCTGCTGCATGATGAGGCGGGCCTCCCCCTGGGGGACCCCAGGGTGGGGGGGGGGGGGCAATTTCTGCGGTTCGCCCAGGTATGTTCACAGACCACTTCAGACGCCTGGCTGAGGGAAGTCGTCACTCACGGATACGCCATCTCTTTCAAGAAACGTCTCCCTCGCCAGTTTTGCTCTACAAATATCCCTTTGGATCCGTTGAAAGCAAAAACTCTACATTTGGTGGTACAATCTCTCCTGGACACAAGAGTGATAGTGCCGGTACCTCTGGCTCAGAGAGGCAGGGGATACTATTCAACGCTGTTCCTAGTTCCGAAACTGAATCGATCCAAATTCCGTATGGAAACTCTTCGCTCTATTGTTCTGGCCTTGGAGCCCAAGGACTGTATGGTATCCCTGGACATACAGGATGCCTACATATACCTATTGCCATGTCGCATCAGCAATATCTGCAGTTTGCTATTGGCAACCTACATTATCAATTCCAGGCCTTGCCTTTTGGACTGACCACGGCTCCACAAATCTTCACCAAGGTCATGGCAGCCCTTCTCCGCCGTCAGGGTATCAGGATACTGCCATATCTGGACAACTTGTTGATCCTGGCGAACTCCCCAGAGGTTCTCCTCCGTCATCTGGAACTGACGATCCAATTCCTGCAAGCCCACGGGTGGCTCATCAACTGGAAGAAATCCTCGCTGGTCCCTGCTCAGAGCATGGTGCACCTGGGGATGTTACTGGACACGCCCACGTGTATCGATACACTCGGCGATGCAAGTACTAGGCCTCATGGTGTCGGCTTTCGACATGGTAGAGTACGCTCAATTTCATCCTCGCCCACTGCAGCGGTTAATCCTTTCCAAGTGGGACGGCCTGCCTTGCCGGATCAGTTCTCACATGATTTCCTTGACTCCGGAAGTTCGTCTTTCTCTGAACTGGTGGCTCCAGGACCAACGATTGAGCAGGGGTCGTCCCTTCTGGATCTCCAACTGGGTCCTCATAACGACGGATACCAGTCTGCGGGGTTGGGGCGCGGGGTTGGAGCAACACTCTCTTCAGGGTCGGTGGACCAGGGAGGAATCTCTCCTTCCAATAAACATTCTGGAGCTGCAGAAAAGAAGGATTACCACATAGGATCTCGGGCGCTCTGTTTTAGATGTATCATGGGACTAACTCACATCAGAACCCCATATAAATTTAAAAACATCTAAAATAAAATAAAACACATAGTATAGTGTAAAACCATCATAAAATATGACTCAGTGTGATGTCTTTTCTTAGTGCAGACTCGTACCAGATATGATGGTCTGCTCTACACAGACAATAGCGTTTGTGTGCTGAATGGTTCACCGGTTAATATCTATTCCGATCTTTTCCACGAGGCACTTTCTCCCATTCACCAATATACGATCATATGTGAACAATAAAATGGGACTTGATAGTGCATTACCAGACAGCAATTTTAATAGACATCACAACATGAATAACATAAAAAACAAGTGGACTCTCACCGAGTATATTGGTCTACAGATGTTAGTAGACAAAAGCGCATTAATAATTAGCCCAGGCGTCCCCGAGAGTCGTCATCAACCGTCTGGTGAGTCCTCCACGTGCCAAACGATACCTCAACCAACGCGTTTCGATAACTGAGTGTTATCTTTTTCAAGGTGTATAGGTATCTGTGTGGGCAGGGTATTTATACCCCACCAATTGTCCCAGAAAGAAAAACCTATTTCCAGACATAGACTTCCTACTGCTAAAAATCCCCATAGATGTAACACAATGCTTTTGTTCCGGTCTTCCAATACAGGATTTCAATCTCACTTCTATTCCCGCCCGTTATCCACTTCCTCTGGTCGCGGTTCACGGCCGGTCACGTGGGTGCTATTTCCGGCGGAAGTGCGTCATTACGTCTCTGTCCCGTTTATCTCTTCTCGGGTACCTCATTGGCGGAAGTACGTCACTCCGCCAGGCCGTCTTTTTCTTCAGTTCGTTACCGGAAGTATGGTGTCCGTCCACAACGTTATAATAATAGATATTGGATAGTCAGATGGTATATATATTTGCCGGGCGCCATTTTAGTGAAGACCGTTCACATTGTATAGGTCATAAAAGGGAAATAGACAAAAAGCATATTAATAAAAAATTCAAGAAGCTATAAATCCTATTGTCACATAACTCTTTTATTCCATTAGGAACCATTTAGTCTCGAAATCCTTATTAAGACCCAGAGGTTCTAGAGTTTTGTATGTAAATATATTTTGCATTTCAATTTTTGCAAGTTTTTTATGCGGATCTCCACCTCTTTTGTCGAATGCTACTTTTTTTAAAGCATAACATTTTTTAATATCACTGGGGTTAGAATTGTGAATTTTTTTTAAATGTTCTGATAGAGCATGGGTTTCCAGGCCTTTTTTAACGTTACGGAGGTGTTCCCCCATTCTAATTTTTAGCGCCCTATTGGTCCTGCCAATATAAAATTTGTTACAGCTGCATGCTATGCAGTATATAACATTTGCTGAGTGGCATGTAATAAAATCCTTAATTCAACATTTTCTATTATTAATGACAACTTCTTCTTTTTTGTTCCCAAATGTGTTGGCAATATCTCTGCATGCAATACACGAGCCGCACCTATAAAATCCCTTGGATGTGATTGTTGGTAGTTCAGGAGAAAAATCATGGAAACTATTACCAGTTTTGATTGTATACTTGGTGCCTTTCTGTAAATACAGATCGTTTTTTCTGGTAACTCGGATCCAATTACGGGATCCTTTTTTAGGATTGACCAGTGTTTTTTCAAGATATTATTCACCTTATGGTGCTGGGACGAGTAAGTTTCAAGAGATAGTTTAAGTGCCTGTTCATCATACCCGGAATTTTTGAAAAACCGTTTCAAAAATTCCGGGTATGATGAACAGGCACTTAAACTATCTCTTGAAGGAGTTTCTAAACTAGACAGATCCACTCTCATTAAAAAGAAAAACAAAAACAAAGAGAAGGTAGAATTGAATGATAAATATAAGTGGGCCTTTATCACCAATTATTCGTCCCAGCACGATAAGGTGAATAATATCTTGAAAAAACACTGGTCAATCCTAAAAAAGGATCCCGTAATTGGATCCGAGTTACCAGAAAAACCGATCTGTATTTACAGAAAGGCACCAAGTATACAATCAAAATTGGTACATAGGGGGTCATTCCGAGTTGTTCGCTCGCAAGGCGATTTTAGCAGAGTTACACACGCTAAGCCTCCGCCTACTGGGAGTGAATCTTAGCTTCTTAAAATTGCGAACGATGTATTCGCAATATTGCGATTACAAACTACTTAGCAGTTTCAGAGTAGCTTCAGACTTACTCGGCATCTGCGATCAGTTCAGTGCTTATCGTTCCTGGTTTGACGTCACAAACACACCCAGCGTTCGCCCAGACACTCCCCCGTTTCTCCAGCCACTCCCGCGTTTTTTCCGGAAACGGTAGCGTTTATATCCACACGCCCATAAAACGCCATGTTTCCGCCCAGTAACACCCATTTCCTGTCAATCACATTACGATCGCCGGAGCGAAGAAAAAGCCGTGAGTAAAAAAACTATCTTCATAGCAAAAATACTTGGCGCAGTCGCAGTGCGAACATTGCGCATGCGTACTAAGCAGAAAAACGCTGCGATCGAAGAAAATTACCGAGCGAACGACTCGGAATGACCCCCATAGTTTCCATGATTTTTCTCCTGAACTACCAACAATCACATCCAAGGGATTTTATAGGTGCGGCTCGTGTATTGCATGCAGGAATATTGCCAACACATTTGGGAACAAAAAAGAAGAAGTTGTCATTAATAATAGAAAATGTTTAATTAAGGATTTTATTACATGCCACTCAGCAAATGTTATATACTGCATAGAATGCAGTTGTAACAAATTTTATATTGGCAGGACCAGTAGGGCGCTAAAAATTAGAATGAGGGAACACCTCCGTAACGTTAAAAAAGGCCTGGAAACCCATGCTCTATCAGCACATTTTAAAAAAATTCACAATTCTAACCCCAGTGATATTAAAAAATGTTATGCTTTAAAAAAAGTAGCATTCGACAAAAGAGGTGGAGATCCGCATAAAAAACTTCCAAAAATTGAAATGCAAAATATATTTACATACAAAACTCTAGAACCTCTGGGTCTTAATAAGGATTTCGAGACTAAATGGTTCCTAATGGAATAAAAGAGTTATGTGACAATAGGATTTATAGCTTCTTGAATTTTTTATTAATATGCTTTTTGTCTATTTCCCTTTTATGACCTATACAATGTGAACGGTCTTCACTAAAATGGTGCCCGGCAAATATATATACCATCTGACTATACAATATCTATTATTATAACGTTGTGGACGGACACCATACTTCCGGTAACGAACTGAAGAAAAAGACGGCCTGGCGGAGTGACGTACTTCCGCCAATGAGGTACCCGAGAAGAGATAAACGGGACAGAGACGTCATGACGCACTTCCGCCGGAAATAGCACCCACGTGACCGGCCGTGAACCGCGACCAGAGGAAGTGGATAACGGGCGGGAATAGAAGTGAGATTGAAATCCTGAAGTGGAAGACCGGAACAAAAGCATTGTGTTACATCTATGGGGATTTTTAGCAGTAGGAAGTCTATGTCTGGAAATAGGTTTTTCTTTCTGGGACAATTGGTGGGGTATAAATACCCTGCCCACACAGATACCTATACACCTTGAAAAAGATAACACTCAGTTATCGAAACGCGTTGGTTGAGGTATCGTTTGGCACGTGGAGGACTCACCAGACGGTTGATGACGACTCTCGGGGACGCCTGGGCTAATTATTAATGCGCTTTTGTCTACTGACATCTGTAGACCAATATACTCGGTGAGAGTCCACTTGTTTTTTATGTTATTCATGTTGTGATGTCTATTAAAATTGCTGTCTGGTAATGCACTATCAAGTCCCATTTTATTGTTCACATATGATCGTATATTGGTGAATGGGAGAAAGTGCCTTGTGGAAAAGATCGGAATAGATATTAACCGGTGAACCATTCAGCAGACAAACGCTATTGTCTGTGTAGAGCAGACCATCATATCTGGTACGAGTCTGCACTAAGAAAAGACATCACACTGAGTCATATTTTATGACGGTTTTACACTATACTATGTGTTTTATTTTATTTTAGATGTTTTTAAATTTATATGGGTTTCTGATGTGAGTTAGTCCCATGACACATCTAAAACAGAGCGCCCGAGATCCTATGTGGTAATCCTTCTTTTCTTCTGTATTTAAGTGTTGGTGACACTTATACCACTGGTTTCTAGGCTGCTAATTGGCGCATGAGTGTGTGATCACATTTTGTCTCTATTCTGGAGCTGCAGGCAGTGTTCAGTGCTCTGAAACTTGCCCTGCCTCTAGTGCGGAACAGGCCTGTTCAAGTACAGTTGGACAACGCCACCACGGTGGTGTACATAAATCATCAAGGCGGCACTCGAAGCCGCATGGCAATGATAGAAGTGTCAAAGATTCTTCTATGGGCGGAACGCCATCTGCCAGCCATATCGGCAGTGTTCATTCCGGGGGTCCTCAACTGGGAAGCGGACTTCCTCAGTCGTCAGGACATACACGCCAGAGCGTGGAGCCTTCATCCGGAAGTCTTTCAACTTCTAGTGGACAAGTGGGGCCTACCAGATGTAGACCTGATGGCGTCTCGACACAATCACAAAGTTCCGGTCTTCGGAGCAAGGACAAGGGATCCTCAAGCAGCATTCGTGGACGCGCTGGCAACTCCATGGAACTTTCGGCTGCCGTATGTGTTCCCTCCGGTGTCACTCCTGCCCAGGGTAATTAGGAAGTTCAAGCACGAATGAGGAATACTACTTCTAATCGCTCCGGCATGGCCCAGACGGCATTGGTTCTCAGACCTGCAGAGTCTCTCGATAGAGCGTCCTCTTCTACTTCCACAACGTCCAGACCTCCTCGTTCAGGGCCCTTGTGTCTACCAGGATCTGGCCCGACTAGCTTTGACGCCGTGGCTCTTGAAGCTTCAGTTCTGAGGGCCAAAGGATTTTTTGAGGAGGTCATTCAAACTATGTTGAAAGCCCGTAAACCAGCTTCGGCTCGGATTTATTATAGAGTCTGTAATTCTTACTTCACCTGGTGTGCGGCTAAGAAGTATGATGCATACAAGTTCAGTACTGCCAATCTTTTGGCTTTTCTGCAACAGGGCCTGGATTTAGGCCTTCATCTGGCCTCCCTCAAGGTTCACATTTCAGCCTTGTCATCTGGCCTCCCTCAAGGTTCATATTTTAGCCTTATCGTCTCTGTCTGACATTCATACTTTCACTCAGGGTGTTTTACGGATACAACCACCCTATGTCCCTCCTCTGGCTTCTTGGGATTTGTCGATTGTTCTGGCTGTCCTACAAGAGTCTCCATTTGAACCTCTTGAGTCTGTGGAATTTAAGTGGCTTACACTTAAGGTCTTGTTTTTGCTGGCTATTGCCTCTTCTAGAATGGTTTCAGATTTGGGTGCCTTATCCTGTAGGTCACCCTATCTGATTTTTCACCGTGACCGCGCGGTTCTTAGAACTCGCCCTGGTTATCTGCCTAAGGTGGTGTTATATTTCCACCTTAACCAAGAGATTGTGGTTCCGGCCTTTATCTCTCCTGGTTTGTCTTCCAAAGAACGGTCTTTGGATGTGGTACGGGCTCTCCATATATATGTGAAGAGAACCGCCTCTCTTAGGAGATCTGATTCTCTCTTTGTCCTTTTTGGTTTTCACAAACGTGGCTGGCCTACGAATAAGCAGACCTTGGCCAGATGGATTAGAATGATGATTGCACAAGCTTATGTATAGGCTGGACTTCCAGCTCCTGCTACTATCAAGGCCCATTCTACTCGGTCTGTTGGACCTTCTTGGGTGGCCCGTCGTGGCGCGTCCCTAGAACAATTGTGCAAGGCGGCTACGTGGTCCTCAGTGAACACGTTCATCAGGTTCTATGCCTTTGATACTTCCGCCTCCCAGGATGCTTCCTTTGGACGCCGGGTTCTTGTGCCCGCTACAGTGCGTCCCCTCCCATGAGGAACTGGTTTAGGACATCCCAGATGTTATTCCCTGTGGAATACCAATATACGCCGCTGCAGAAAAGGAGATTTATGGTAAGACTTACCATTGTTAAATCTCTTTCTGCTAGGTACACTGGATTCCACAGGGGGCCCACCCTGACGCAGTTAGCTTCTTTGGGTTTGTATGGCATTAGCTGCTGGCACCTTCTCCTTTCGTGAGAATGTGGTTATCTGTGGCTACTAACTACTGTTGTCTCTTTTACCTGCTACTGCATTGGACTGGTTAACAAAACTGAGCTCCACTGCCTGGAGTCTGGGATATAGAGGAGGCGGTGCAGTGCATCCTGGGAACAGTCAAAGCTTTAGCCTGTTGGTGCCTAGGACCAAGATCCAACTCTACATCCCTATGTTATTCCCTGTTGAATCAGTGTACCTCGCAGAAAAAGATTTAACAATGGTAAGTCTTACCATAAATTTCCTTTTATAAATATATATATATATATAT
This sequence comes from Pseudophryne corroboree, assembly GCF_028390025.1. Lineage (NCBI taxonomy): Eukaryota > Metazoa > Chordata > Amphibia > Anura > Myobatrachidae > Pseudophryne > Pseudophryne corroboree. Next base: position 648,465,689 of record NC_086446.1, on the reverse strand, counting down.
ATACTAGGTGATTCATCGCGCCCTACGGGCGCTCTTCACACCGTCGTTTGGGGCTACGCCCCGTTAACCCCTGCACACCTTTGGACATACGCATGCCGGTAGATAACAGAATCAGAAACACAGGGCAGTATAGAGAGCATACAGAAATGGTGTCCGGTTGAGAAAAGAGAGGCGTGGAAGGGGGGGGGGGGGGGGGGGGGGAGAAAGGGAATGTACAGAAACGCGGTGCGATTGGTAAAGGATAGGGAGAGTCAGGGTGGTAGGGAGAGGATAAAGAGAGGGAAGGTGTTAGACAGAAAATACCGTTGCAAGAGGCTGCGACCCGTTAACCCCTGCACGGGCCTCAGCTGTGTTATAATTGTTATTATATGGAGTTTTACCTGCAAAAAAGTTTATGCTATTGGGTAAATATTGCAAGGGGGAAGGGCGTGCGATTGTCAAGGGGGCATAGCCCTTTGTGAGGGCGTGAAGAGTGGCCACAGGGCACAATGAATAACATAGTGTAGTATATACTGCTAGTGTATGCAGCGCAGCTAATACACACAGTGGCCACAGGTAGCAGAGCCGCTTATACACACAGTGCCCACAGGTAGCAGCGCAGCTTATACGCACAGTGGACACAGGTATCAGAGCCACGTATCCACACAGTGGCCAGAGGTAGCAGGGCAGCTTATACACACAATACCCACAGATAGCAGAGCCGCTTATACACACAGTGCCCACAGGTAGCAGAGCCGCTGATACACACAGTGGCCACAGGTAGCAGAGACTTTGATACACACAGTGCCCACAGGTAGCAGAGACGTTGATACACAACGTGCCCACAGGTAGCAAAGCAGTTTATAGTTTTATACACACAATGACCACAGGTAGCAGTGTTGCTTATACACACAATGGACCCCGGTAGCAGTGCCACTTCTACACACAATTCCCATAGGTAACGGAGGCACTTATACACACAGTGGCCACAGGTAGCTGAGCCGCTTATACACACAATGGCCACAGGTAGCAGCACACTTATACACACAATTCCCATAGGTACGGAGGCACTTATACACACAGTGCCCACAGGTAGCAGTGTCGCTTAGACACATAATGGCCACAGTATTACTTTTTTTTTATTAATCCAGTGTCCATTGGTAGCAACTATACTCACAGAAGTTCAGTGTGTGTGTGGGGGGTTTGGAAAGGGGGTGGGTTCAGTGAGGTGGATGGTGCCTATCCATGCCGCTGATCACCCCGATTCAGGGAATCACTTGTAGCAGCTGCGGATGGTCTCCGAGGTGCTACGTGTGGTGGAGGGGTGGGTGCGGGAGGGGGTCCAGAGGTGTTGCTGGTGGTGGAGGGGTGGGTGCAGTGGCACGGATGGCGGAAAGGGTGCAGAGGTGCTGTGGGTGGGGGAGCGTAGGTGTGGAGGGGGCGCGGATGGGGGAGGGGTCTAGAGGTGCTGCGGGTGGGGGAGGTGCGGGTGCGGAAGGGTAGTGTAGATGCTGTTGGTGGGCGAGGGGTGGGTGCGGGGGGCTGTGGATAAAGGAGGGGTCTGGAGGTGGTGTGCATGGGGGAGGGGCGATGTAGTGGGGGGGGTGTTTGGGAGGTGGGGTTGCAGGGGGGGTGAGGTTGGGTGATAGGTTCCAGAAGTGCTGTGGAGGGGTGGCTGCAGGGGGTTTTATGGTCCGGGGGTGTAGCGGGGGGGAGCGGTGGGAGTGCCGCGGGTGGGGGAGGGCAGGGGGTGCCACGGGTTGTGGGTGCTACGGGTGGGGGAGGGGCGTGTGCTGCTGGTGGGGGATGGATGTGGTAGGTGGGGTGGAGGGTGCGAGGGTGTAGCTGGGGGGAAGAGGTGGGTATGGGGGTGGGGTGTGGGAGTTGCGAAGGTGCTGCGGGAGGGGGAGAGGGCAGGAGTGCAGCGCGCGGGGGAGGGCGTGTGCCGCGGGTGTGGGGCGGAAGTGGTGGATGCTGTGGGTGCCGCGGGTGGGGGAGGTGCGGGTGGGGTGGAGGGTGCGGGGGAGAGGTGGGTATGGGGGTGGGGGAGGTGCAGCTGTGGGGGTGTGGTGGGGTCTGGATGCGCTGCGGGCAGAGGAGGGGGTGCTGCGGGTGTGGGTGCTATGGGTGGGGGAGGGGGCGGGAGTACCGCGGGTGGGGGGCGAATGTGGTGGATGCTGTGGGTGGGGGAGGGGCGGGGCAGGAAGGGTGGATGGAGCGGTGGTGTATGGGGGGAGAGGTGGGTATGGGGGTGCCGCGGGTGGGGGAGGGGTCGTGTTAGCTATGTGTGGGGGGATGTGGTGGATGCTGTGGGTGCAGCGGGTGGGGGAGGGGCAGGTGGGGTGGAGGGTGCGGGGGGTGTAGCGGGAGGGAGAGGCGGGTATGGGGGTGGGATGGGGGAGGTGCGGGGGGTGCTGCAGATGGGGGGAGGGGGTGCTATGGGTGGGGGAGGGAGTGCAGCGGGCGGGGGAGGGGCGTGTGCTGCAAGTGGGGGACAGATGTGGTGGATGCTGTGGGTGCCGTGGGGGGGAAGGTGCGGGGGGGGGGGGGTATGGGTGGGGGAGGTGTGGGGGTGTAGGGAGGGGAGAGGTGGGTACGGGGGTGGGGGAGGGGCGGGGGTGCCACGGGTGGGAGAGGAGGGGGGCGGCAACGGTTTGTGGGTGCTACGGGTGGGAGAGGAGGTGGGAATGGTGTGGGTGGGGGAGTGGCGTGTACCGTGGGTGCGGGACAGATGTGGTGGGTGCTGTGTGTTCCGCGGGTGGGGGAGGGGCGGGGGGTGCTGCGGATGGGGGAGGGTGCTGGAGTGTGGCGGGTGGTGCTGCAGGTGTGGGTGCTACGGGTGGGGGAGGGGGATGGAGTGCCCGTGGGTGGGGGAGGGGCGTGTGCTGCGGGTGGGGGAGGGGCAGGAATGCCGTGGGTGGGGGAGGGGCATCTGCTGCTGGTGGGGGAGGGGCGGGAGTCCCGCGGGTGAGGGAGGGGGGTGCTGCAGATGTGGGTGCTATGGGTGGGGGAGGGGGTGGGAGTGTCGCGGGTGGGGGAGGGGCATCTGCTGCTGGTGGGGGAGGGGTGGGAGTTCCGCGGGTGGGGGAGGGGCGGGATTGCCGCAAGTGGGGGAGGGGCGGGGGGTGCTGCAGATGTGGGTGCTATGGGTAGGGGAGGGGGCGGGAGGGCCGGTGGGGGAGGGGCGAGAGTGCTGCGGGTGGGGGAGGGGGTGGGGGGTGCTGCAGATGTTGCTGCTATGGGTGGGGGAGGGGGCGGTAGTGCCGCGGGTGGGGGAGGGGCGGGGGGTGCGGCAGATGTGGCTGCCATGGGTGGGGGAGGGGCCGGAGTGCCTCGGGTGGGGGAGGGTCTGGAGTGCCGCGGGTGGGGGGTGCCGCAGGTGTGGGTGCCGCGGGTGGGAGGGTGTGGGGTGTGTGCCGCGGGTGGGTGGCGGATGATGTGAAGGCTGTGGGTGCCGCGGGTGGGAGGGGGGAGGGGGGCGGCAGTCAGTGGTCGTCCACGGCATTCTCCTCTGGACTGTGCGGCAGGTGAGCAGACATCGGCTGCAGTGTCACCAGGGTGCAGGGAGGGGGGAGAGAGGGGAGTGGGCGGAGATGGGGAGGGGACTGGGCAGGGATGGGCGGACCGAGGGAGGGGACTGTTCCTGGCCTGCATCCAGCCACCCAGATCTGTGCCTGTGACTCCGCCCAGCGTTAGCAAATGAGTCACAAAGTCACAGATCTGGGCTATTATATAGGAGATATATATATATATATATATATATATATATACACACTGCTCAAAAAAATAAAGGGAACACTAAAATAACACATCCTAGATCTGAATGAATGAAATATTCTTATTAAATACTTTGCTCTTTACATAGTTGAATGTGCTGACAACAAAATCACACAAAAATTATCAATGGAAATCAAATTTATTAACCCATGGAGGTCTGGTTTTGGAGTCACACTCAAAATTAAAGTGGAAAAACACACTACAGGCTGATCCAACTTTGATGTAATGTCCTTAAAACAAGTCAAAATGAGGCTCAGTAGTGTGTGTGGCCTCCACGTGCCTGTATGACCTCCCTTCCACGCCTGGGCATGATCCTGATGAGGTGGCGGATGGTCTCCTGAAGGATCTCCTCCCAGACCTGGACTAAAGCATCCGCCAACTCCTGGACAGTCTGTGGTGTTGGTGGATGGAGCAAGACATGATGTCCCAGATGTGCTCAATTGGATTCAGGTCTGGGGAACGGGCGGGCCAGTCCATAGCATCAATGCCTTCGTCTTGCAGGAACTTCTGACACACTCCAGCCACATGAGGTCTAGCATTGTCTTGCATTAGGAGGAACCCAGGGCCAACCGCACCAGCATATGGTCTCACAAGGGGTCTGAGGATCTCATCTCGGTACCTAATGGCAGTCAGGCTACCTCTGGCGAGCACATGGAGGGCTGTGCGGCCCCCCAAAGAAATGCCACCCCACACCATTACTGAACCACTGCCAAACCGGTCATGCTGGAGGATGTTGCAGGCAGCAGAACGTTGTCCTTGGCGTCTCCAGACTCTGTCACGTCTGTCACATGTGCTCAGTGAGAACCTGCTTTCATCTGTGAAGAGCACAGGGCGCCAGTGGCGAATTTGCCAATCTTGGTGTTCTCTGGCAAATGCCAAACGTCCTGCACGGTGTTGGGCTGTAAGCACAACCCCCACCTGTGGACGTCGGGCCTTCATAACACCCTCATGGAGTCTGTTTCTGATCGTTTGAGTAGATACATGCACATTTGTGGCTTGCTGGAGGTAATTTTGCAGGTCTCTGGCAGTGCTCCTCCTGTTCCTCCTTGCACAAAGGCGGAGGTACCGGTCCTGCTGCTGGGTTGTTGCCCTCCTACGGCCTCCTCCACGTCTCCTGATGTACTGGCCTGTCTCCTGGTAGTGCCTCCATGCTGACAGACACAGCAAACCTTCTTGCCACAGCTCGCATTGATGTGCCATCCTGGATGAGCTGCACTACCTGAGCCACTTGTGTGGGTTGCAGACTCCGTCTCATGCTACCACTAGAGTGAAAGCACCGCCAGCTTTCAAAAGTGACCAAAACATCAGCCAGAAAGCATAGGAGCTGAGAAGTGGTCTGTGGTCACCACCTGCAGAAGAACTCCTTTATTGGGGGTGTCTTGCTAATTGCCTATAATTTCCACCTGTTGTCTATTCCATTTGCACAACAGCATGTGAAATTGATTGTCAATCAGTGTTGCTTCCTAAGTGGACAGTTTGATTTCACAGAAGTGTGATTGACTTGGAGTTACATTGTGTTGTTTAAGTGTTCCCTTTATTTTTTTGAGCAGTGTATATATATATGTATATCTCCTATATAATAGCCCAGATCTGTGACTTTGTGACTCATTTGCTAACGCTGGGCGGAGTCACAGGCACAGATCTGGGTGGCTGGATGCAGGCCAGGAACAGTCCCCTCCCTCGGTCCGCCCATCCCTGCCCAGTCCCCTCCCCATCTCCGCCCACTCCCCTCTCTCCCCCCTCCCTGCACCCTGGTGACACTGCCGCACAGTCCAGAGGAGAATGCTGTGGACGATCACTGACTGCCGCCCCCCGCCCCCCTCCCACCCGCGGCACCCACAGCCTTCACATCATCCGCCACCCACCCGCGGCACACACCCCACACCCTCCCACCCGTGGCACCCACACCTGCGGCACCCCCCACCCGCAGCACTCCAGACCCTCCCCCACCCGAGCAGCCACATCTGCAGCACCCCTCCCCCACCCGCGGCACTCCACCCCTCCCCCACCAGCAGCAGATGCCCCTCCCCCACCCGCGACACTCCCACCCCCTCCCCCACCCATAGCACCCACATCTGCAGCACCCCCCTCCCTCACCCGCGGGACTCCCGCCCCTCCCCACCAGCACCAGATGCCCCTCCCCCACCCACGGCATTCCTGCCCCTTCCCCCACCCGCAGCACACGCCCCTCCACCACCCACGGCACTCCATCCCCCTCCCCCACCCGTAGCACCCACACCTGCAGCACCACCCGCCGCACTCCAGCACCTCCCCCATCCGCAGCACCCCCCGCCCCTCCCCCACCCGCGGAACACACAGCACCCACCACATCTGTCCCGCACCCACGGTACACGCCACTCCCCCACCCACACCATTCCCAACTCCTCCCCCACCCGTAGCACCCACAAACCGCGCCGCCCCCCTCCTCTCCCACCCGTGGCACCCCCGCCCTCCCCCACCCCCTCCCCCACCTCTCCCCTCCCTACACCCCCACACCTCCCCCACCCATACCCATACCCACCTCTCCCCCCCCCGCACCTTTCCCCCCCCCCCCCGCGGCACCCCACAGCATCCACCACATCTGTCCCCCACTTGCAGCACACGCCCCTCCCCCGCCCTCTGCACTCCCTCCCCCACCCATAGCACCCCCTCCCCCATCCGCAGCACCCCCGCACCTCCCCCATCCCACCCCCATACCCGCCTCTCCCTCCCGCTACACCCCCGCACCCTCCACCCCACCTGCCCCTCCCCCACTCGCTGCACCCACAGCATCCACCACATCCCCCCCACCCATAGCTAACACCACCCCTCCCCCACCCGCGGCACCCCCATACCCACCTCTCCCCCCATTCACCACCGCTCCATCCACCTTTCCTGCCCCGCCACTCCACCACCCACAGCATCCACCACATTCGCCCCCCACCCGCGGTACTCCCGCCCCCTCCCCCACCCATAGCACCCACACTCGCAGCACCCCCTCCCCTGCCCGCAGCGCATCCAGACCCCACCACACCCCCGCATCTGCACCTCCCCCACCCCCATACCCACCTCTCCCCCGCACCCTCCACCCCACCCGCACCTCCCCCACCCGCGGCACCCACATTATCCACCACTTCCGCCCCACACCCGCGGCACACGCCCCTCCCCAGCGCGCTGCACTCCTGCCCTCTCCCCCTCCCGCAGCACCTTCGCAACTCCCACACCCCACACCCATACCCACCTCTCCCCCCCCAGCTACACCCTCGCACCCTCCACCCCACCTACCACATCCATCCCCCACCAGCAGCACACGCCCCTCCCCCACCCGTAGCACCCACAACCCGCGGCACCCCCTGCCCCTCCCCCACCCGCGGCACTCCCACCACTCCCCCCCGCTACACCCTCGGACCATAAAACCCCCTGCAGCCACCCCTCCACAGCACTTCTAGAACCTATCACCCAACCTCACCCCCCCTGCAACCCCACCTCCCCAAACATCCCCCCACTACATCGCCCCTCCCCCATGCACGCCACCTCCAGACCCCTCCTTCATCCACAGCCCCCCGCACCCACCCCTCCCCCACCAACAGCATCTACACTACCCTTCCGCACCTGCACCTCCCCCACCCGCAGCACCTCTAGACCCCTTCCCCCATCCGCGCCCCCTCCACACCTACGCCTCCCCCACCCACAGCACCTCTGCACCCTTTCCGCCATCCGTGCCACTGCACCCACCCCTCCACCACCCGCAACACCTCTGGACCCCCTCCCGCACCCACCCCTCCACCACACGTAGCACCTCGGAGATCATCCGCAGCTGCTACAAGTGATTCCCTGAATCGGGGTGATCAGCGGCATGGATAGGCACCTCCACCTCACTGAACCCACCCCCTTTCCAAACCCCCCACACACACACTGAACTTCTGTGAGTATAGTTGCTACCAATGGACACTGGATTAATAAAAAAAAAGTAATACTGTGGCCATTATGTGTCTAAGCGACACTGCTACCTGTGGCCATTGTGTATAAGTGGCACAGCTCCCTGTGGCCACTGTGTGTATACGCGGCTCTGGTACCTGTGGCCATTGTGTGTATAAGTAACACTGCTACCTGTGGCCATTGTGTGTATAAGCGCCACTGCTACCTGTGGCCATTGTGTGTATAAGTGGTGCTGCTACCTGTGGCCATTGTGTGTATAAGTGACACTGCTACCAGTGGCCATTGTGTGTATAAGCGGTGCTGCTAAAAGTGGCCATTGTGTGTATAAGTGGTGCTGCTACCTGTGGCCATTGTGTGTATAAGCGGCTCAGCTACCTGTGGCCACTGTGTGTATAAGTGCCTCTGTTACCTATGGGAATTGTGTGTAGAAGTGGCACTGCTACCGGGGTCCATTGTGTGTATAAGCAACACTGCTACCTGTGGTCATTGTGTGTATAAAACTTTAAACTGCTTTGCTACCTGTGGGCACGTTGTGTATCAACGTCTCTGCTACCTGTGGGCACTGTGTGTAACAACGTCTCTGCTACCTGTGGCCACTGTGTGTATCAGCGGCTCTGCTACCTGTGGGCACTGTGTGTATAAGCGGCTCTGCTATCTGTGGGTATTGTGTGTATAAGCTGCCCTGCTACCTCTGGCCACTGTGTGGATACGTGGCTCTGATACCTGTGTCCACTGTGTGTATAAGCTGTGCTGCTACCTGTGGGCACTGTGTGTATAAGCGGCTCTGCTACCTGTGGGTATTGTGTGTTTAAGCGGCTCTGCTACCTGTGGGTATTGTGTGTATAAGCTGCCCTGCTACCTCTGGCCACTGTGTGGATACGTGGCTCCGTTACCTGTGGCCATTGTGTGTATAAGCAGCTCAGCTACCTGTGTCTATTGTGTGTATACGCGGCTCTGATACCTGTGGCCACTGTGTGTATAAGCTGCGCTGCATACACTAGCAGTATATAGTACACTATGTTATTCATTGTGCCCTGCGGCCACTCTTTACGCCCTCACAAAGGGCTACGCCCCCTTGACAATCGCACGCCCTTCCCCCTTGCAATATTTACCCAATAGCATAAACTTTTTTGCAGGTAAAACTCCATATAATAACAATTACAGCACAGCTGAGGCCCGTGCAGGGGTTAACGGGTCGTAGCCTCTTGCAACGGTATTTTCTGTCTAACACCTTCCCTCTCTTTATCCTCTCCCTACCACCCTGACTCTCCCTATCCATTACCAATCGCACCGCGTTTCTGTACATTCCCTTCCCCCACGCCTCTCTTTTCTCAACCGGACACCATTTCTGTATGCTCTCTATACTGCCCTATGTTTCTGATTCTGTTATCTGCCGGCATGCGTATGTCCAAAGGTGTGCAGGGGTTAACGACGGTGTGAAGAGCGCCCCAAACGACGGTGTGAAGAGCGCCCGTAGGGCGCGATGAATCACCTAATATATATATATATATATATATATATAGTCCAGTATGTATCCGTTAAAAGCAAAACATTTGTTAGAAGTTGCACCCAACCCCAATTTAAAAATAAAAGTGTATCCTTCCCGTCAATGAAGTATTTAACAATTCAATGAAAAATAATTGGACTGAATGATTGTATTGCAATGTGTGTAGCCAGCTAGGCTGCATGTACACTTATATAACTATTAGCAGAACACCAAGGTAGATAAAGAGAATAATTTAATGAAAATATATACATGTAAAGTGTAAATTGAGGATGCAATGACACAAAAGCACTTAAGCAAAGACTAAAATAAACAGTAATGAGAATAATAGATTATTAGCAGGAAACCATGCTTACACAATAGTAAAGACAATAAAGATAAGGAAATAAGAAAGCCAAAGACTAGGAATAGCAGGTTGGCAAGGGTAACAGGGTCAAACAGGACTGACAAAATCCAGGAGTCACAAGGATAGAAACAAAGCAAGGTCTTGGGTAGGCAAGGCAGTTAGTCAGGGCATTGAAGATGTGGATAAAACTGGGGTGAGAGTCAAGATTTTCATGTCACTGATGAGGCAAGACAGGACAAGACTGCAGGAAGACCAAACGTTGTTAAGAAACTGAAACAATGATCAAGTAAATGGTATGTCTAAACAGCCTACAAGGGCAGGTACACCGCAAACAGGGCAAAAGGCACCTAATGTGTTATTGGCCCAGATTTATCAAGCCTTGGAGAGTGATAAATACAGTAGCATGGTGATAAAGTACAAAACAACCAGCTCCTAACTGTCATTTTTCAAACGCAGCCTGTAACATGACAGTTAGGAGCTGGTTGGCTGGTACTTTATCACCATGCAATTTATCACTCTCCAAGGCTTGATAAATCTGGGCTAATATGAGATACAGCATGTCAAGATTCTCGATCCAAAAATCTGCTGCCACCTACAGCAAACATAGAAGAATACAACCCAGTGCAGTTCAGACCAGAGAACTGTTTAAATTTCTTATTAAAATGTCAATGTTTACCTGAACAAATGAAGCCAAATCAGGGAAGAGTATGTTCAAATAGTACAATTCTCCTAGTGTTTAACATGTTGCTTCAAAGAAAGGGATTCTTGTACATGCTTCCCAGGCAGTTCAGTTATCGCACCATAACTTTCCATAACTGGACTATGATTACAGTTTGTCACCAAATTGCTCATTGGAAGAGAAATTAGGTTACTGTAGTAACATAATGAAGCGGGATGTTTTGGAATGTACTAGATGACAGACCAACAACAATTTGTGGGCCTGCAGAGCGGTCAGGTATTTACATTTTTGTGTGTGTGTCATTTTACATTTTTATAATTAGTTCCAGAGACAGGACACCAGTGACGTCAGTGTGGAAGCTACGATAAATCATGTACCCACAGGTACATTAGGTGGAGTGCCCTCACCTTTTTTCATAGGAAAACACTCGTGGTTACAGTTATTACATCTCCAAAAGGTTCATACTAAGAGCCAAACACTTCTCCATTGTAGTTAGTGGCTTTTAAAATACAGTCATCATATTTATTTTACGTTTTTATTGGATTTTTATATTGTTTGCAACACTGACTCACTTGCTAATGAGTCAATACACAATCGCAGTGCATCAGGATTTATTTAATCTGCTATTCCCTCTAACTAGTACTAGAGCAACAGGTTTTGTTCCTTTGTTGTTAAATAGCTGTGTTACTGTGTACTGAGCCGCTTGTTTTTTTCACAATGTGAGTTTGTGGACCTGACCTTATCTTTTTATGAATCTGTGTTTTCTGCCCCCAGGGGCGGATTGGGATTGAAAAGCAGCAAATACATGGAAGCAGCCCTAATGGGGGCAGGGTCTTTTGAGGGGGTCGGGTCTGTCGAGGGGAGTAGGATCACTCCTTATAGGGCCTAATTCTGAGTTGGAAGCAGTTGCGTCCGTCCTTTGCGTCTTTTGCTGCAGCTGCATATGCGCTAATGCCAGTACAGGCACACGGGGTACATTCCCACAAGGTATTTTCTCAATATATACTCATACAAGATCTGGGATTTTGTCCGCAGTTGCCCAGATTTTAAAGCGGCAATCATTTACAAGGCAAAACCAGGTTGGTTTTTCCTTGTAAATAATTGCTACCATAAAAATACAGGCAATCTCGGACGAAACCCTGGACCTCTGCAAACTCGGACCCTATTTCCCCCCCCCCCCCCCCCCCCCTGTATTTTTGTACACCAGGGACCTGCATACGCAACTTAGACTAATTACTGTGCATCGGTGTCCAGTATACAACCAAATTACTTATCTAATGAACAGGTAATATTTTTTTTCATAATGACAAAAAGTGTGCACTGGAAAAACAATTACTCTTATATGTATTTACACAAACAGGGTCTGCAGTTTACCTATCTATGATGGTATTAACCCACTAAACATAAATATGGCACAGCACATCCCTACCCCTTATACCACCATTTTCTCTTTTTTTTTTAGCTTTTAAGCACTGTATTAATTGACAGAGAATTTTGGTGTCTTTTATCTGATTTTATTTATATTGTGTGCCACCTATTCCAGACAATAGCATTTTTTTACACAGTGTGAAATATTTAAGACCACTATTTTGGTTGACATGTCCTGACCTTATTTGTATTACTCAACAGAGTCTTGGCCCAGAGCAGAGCTGGCCCTAGGCATAGGCAAACTAGGCAAATGCTGAGGGCATTTGGAATGGCTAGGGGCACAAGCAGCTTCTGCTGATTAAAATGATATGCGGCATGCCTATATTTTGTGTGACTGCGGCTGTATCTGCATATGAAATGCTACGTTACAGTGTATTTCTGGAAATCACTGTAATGTAGCATTTCCTATGCAGATACAGCCACAGTCACACACAGAATATAGGCATGCTAAGTATCATTTTAATCAGCAGAAGCTGCTTGTGCATCCTAATCACATACAGATGGAGCCGTGCTCTGATGCGGCTCCATCACAAGCATGCACTCCCGGCATGATTAGGCAATCTGGCGCCAAGCCACGCTACGGGAGTGCACAATGACGCTCCCATTACAGTGAATGGGGCGCGTGCACATCTCACACGCATGCGTGCCCCAGACGATGTGATAGGTGCGCCTTGGCGGGCGTGCAGCTGCACAGACGGAGCCATGATTAGCGCTGCTCCATCTGTAGCAATGAAAATAAGACACATTTTCTGAAGAAAAAAAAAAAGGCGGCAAACGTTAGCAGAGCTGGACGGGAGCTGCATGGCATATTGAGGCAAGATGTATGAGTACACATCTGTATCCAAGCAGAGGCAGGGGTCACAGTGTTAGCAGCCATGTGAGTGCTGTGTGTGGGTAGGTTTGTTGTGCAATACTGTTCCACATATGTGTAAGGGGCATTATGTGTGTTATGTGTATAAATGCATTAATAATGTGCGACATATGTGTAAGGGGCATTATGTGTGTTACAGTTGTGCTCATAAGTTTACATACCCTAGCAGAATTTGTGATTTTCTGGCCATTTGTCACAGAATATGAATGATAACTCACAAACTTTTCCTTCACTCATGGATAGTGGTTGGGTGAAGCCATTTATTGTCAAACAATAGTGTTTACTCTTTTTAAATCATAACGACAACAGAAACTACCCAAATGACCCTGATCAAAAGTTTACATACCCTGGAGATTTTGGCCTGATAACATGCACACAAGTTGACACAAATGGGTTTGAATGGCTACTAAAGGTAACCATCCTCACCTGTGATCTGTTTGCTTGTAATCAGTGTGTGTATAAAAGGTCAGTGAGTTTCTGGACTCCTGAAAGACCCTTGCATCTTTCATCCAGTGCTGCACTGACGTGTCTGGATTCTGAGTCATGGGGAAAGCAAAAGAATTGTCAAAGGATCTGCGGGAAAAGGTAATTGAACTGTATAAAACAGGAAAGGGATATAAAAAGATATCCAAGCAATTGAGAATGCCAATCAGCAGTGTTCAAACTATAATTAAGAAGTGGAAAATGAGGGATTCTGTGGAAACCAAATCACGGTCAGGTAGACCAACAAAAATTTCAGCCACAACTGCCAGGAAAATTGTTCGGGATGCAAAGAAAAATCCACAAATAACTTCAGCTGAAATACAGGACTCTCTGAAAAAAAGTGGTGTGGTTGTTTCAAGATGCACAATAAGGAAGCATTTGAAGAAAATAAGAATTTACTTACCGATAATTCTATTTCTCGTAGTCCGTAGTGGATGCTGGGAACTCCGTAAGGACCATGGGGAATAGCGGCTCCGCAGGAGACTGGGCACAAAAGTAAAGCTTTAGGACTACCTGGTGTGCACTGGCTCCTCCCCCTGTGACCCTCCTCCAAGCCTCAGTTAGGATACTGTGCCCGGACGAGCGTACACAATAAGGAAGGATTTTGAATCCCGGGTAAGACTCATACCAGCCACACCAATCACACCGTATAACCTGTGATCTGAACCCAGTTAACAGCATGATAACAGAGGAGCCTCTGGAAAGATGGCTCACAACAATAATAACCCGATTTTTGTAACAATAACTATGTACAAGTATTGCAGACAATCCGCACTTGGGATGGGCGCCCAGCATCCACTACGGACTACGAGAAATAGAATTATCGGTAAGTAAATTCTTATTTTCTCTCACGTCCTAGTGGATGCTGGGAACTCCGTAAGGACCATGGGGATTATACCAAAGCTCCCAAACGGGCGGGAGAGTGCGGATGACTCTGCAGCACCGAATGAGAGAACTCCAGGTCCTCCTCAGCCAGGGTATCAAATTTGTAGAATTTAGCAAACGTGTTTGCCCCTGACCAAGTAGCTGCTCGGCAAAGTTGTAAAGCCGAGACCCCTCGGGCAGCCGCCCAAGATGAGCCCACCTTCCTTGTGGAATGGGCTTTTACAGATTTTGGCTGTGGCAGGCCTGCCACAGAACGTGCAAGCTGAATTGTACTACAAATCCAACGAGCAATAGTCTGCTTAGAAGCAGGAGCACCCAGCTTGTTGGGTGCATACAGTATAAACAGCGAGTCAGATTTTCTGACTCCAGCCGTCCTGGAAACATATATTTTCAGGGCCCTGATTACGTCCAGCAACTTGGAGTCCTCCAAGTCCCTAGTAGCCGCAGGTACCCCAATAGGTTGGTTCAAGTGAAACGCTGAAACCACCTTAGGGAGAAATTGAGGACGAGTCCTCAATTCCGCCCTGTCTGAATGGAAGATCAGATAAGGGCTTTTACAGGATAAAGCCGCCAATTCTGACACGCGCCTGGCCGAGGCCAGGGCCAACAGCATGACCACTTTCCATGTGAGATATTTTAACTCCACAGATTCAAGTGGTTCAAACCATTGTGACTTTAGGAACCCCAAAACTACATTGAGATCTCAAAGTGCCACTGGAGGCACAAAAGGAGGCTGTATATGCAGTATCCCTTTTACAAACGTCTGAACTTCAGGAACTGAAGCTAGTTCTTTCTGGAAGAAAATTGACAGGGCCGAAATTTGAACCTTAATGGACCCCAATTTTAGGCCCATAGACACTCCTGTTTGCAGGAAATGCAGGAATCGACCTAGTTGAAATTCCTCCATCGGGGCCTTACTGGCCTCGCACCACGCAACATATTTTCGCCTAATGCGGTGATAATGCTTTGCGGTTACATCCTTCCTGGCTTTGATCAGGGTAGGGATGACTTCATCCGGAATGCCTTTTTCCTTCAGGATCCGGCGTTCAACCGCCCTGCCGTCAAACGCAGCCTGCGGTACGTCTTGGAATAGATAGGGTCCTTGATGGAGCAGGTCCCTTCTTAGAGGTAGAGGCCACGGGTCCTCCGTGAGCATCTCTTGAAGTTCCGGGTACCAAGTCCTTCTTGGCCAATCCGGAGCCACGAGTATAGTTCTTACTCCCCTCCGTCTTATAATTCTCAGTACTTTTGGTAAGAGAGGAAGAGGAGGGAACACATACACTGACTGGTACACCCACGGTGTTACCAGAGCGTCCACAGCTATTGCCTGAGGGTCCCTTGACCTGGCGCAATACCTGTCCAATTTTTTGTTTAGGCGGGACGCCATCATGTCCACCTTTGGTTTTTCCCAACGGTTTACAATCATGTGGAAGACTTCTGCTGAGGAAGTCTGTTTCCCAGTTGTCCACTCCCGGAATGAACACTGCTGACAATGCTATCACATGATTTTCCGCCCAGCGAAAAATCCTTGCAGCTTCTGCCATTGCCCTCCTGCTTCTTGTGTCGCCCTGTCTGTCTACGTGGGCGACTGCCGTGATGTTGTCAGACTGGATCAGCACCGGCTGACCTTGAAGCAGAGGTCTTGCTTGGCTTAGGGCATTGTAAATGGCCCTTAGCTCCAAGATACTTATGTGAAGTGATGTCTCCAGGCTTGACCACAAGCCCTGGAAATTTCTTCCCTGTGTGACTGCTCCCCAGCCTCGCAGGCTGGCATCCGTGGTCACCAGGACCCAGTCCTGAATGCCGAATCTGCGCCCTCTAGAAGATGAGCACTCTGCAACCACCACAGGAGAGACACCCTTGTCTTTGGTGACAGGGTTATCCGCTGATGCATCTGAAGATGCGATCCGGACCATTTTTCCAGCAGGTCCCACTGGAAAGTTCTTGCGTGGAATCTGCCGAATGGAATTGCTTCGTAGGAAGCCACCATTTTTCCCAGGACCCTTCTGCACTGATGCACTGACACTTGGCCTGGTTTTAGGAGGTTTCTGACTAGTTCGGATAACTCCCTGGCTTTCTCCTCCTGGAGAAACACCTTTTTCTGGACTGTGTCCAGGATCATCCTTAGGAATAGAAGACGTGTCGTCGGGATCAGCTGCGATTTTGGAATATTAAGAATCCAACCATGCTGCCGCAACACTACTTGAGATAGTGCTACCCCGACTACCAACTGTTCCCTGGATCTTGCCCTTATCCGGAGATCGTCCAAGTAAGGGATAATTAAAACTCCCTTCCTTCGAAGGAGTATCATCATTTCGGCCATTACTTTGGTAAAGACCCGGGGTGCCGTGGACAAACCAAACGGCAGCGTCTGAAACTGACAGTTCTGTACCACAAACCTGAGGTACCCTTGGTGAGAAGGGTAAATTGGGACATGGAGATAAGCATCCTTGATGTCCAGAGACACCATATAATCCCCTTCTTCCAGGTTTGCCATCACCGCTCTGAGTGACTCCATCTTGAATTTGAACCTTTGTATGTAAGTGTTCAAGGATTTCAGATTTAAATTAGGTCTCACCGAGCCGTCCGGCTTCGGTACCACAACCAGTGTGGAATAATACCCCTTTCCCTGTTGTAGGAGGGGTACCTTGATTATCACCTGCTGGGAATACAGCTTGTGAATGGCTTCCCATACCGCCTCCCTGTCGGAGGGAGACGTCGGTAAAGCAGACTTTAGGAAACGGCGAAGGGGAGACGACTCGAATTCCAATTTGTACCCCTGAGATACCACCTGAAGGATCCAGGGGTCCACCTGTGAGTGAGCCCACTGCACACTGAAATTTTTGAGACGGGCCCCCACCGTGCCTGAGTCCGCTTGTAAAGCCCCAGCGTCATGCTGAGGACTTGGCAGAAAACGGGAGAGGGCTTCTGTTTCTGGGAACTGGCTGTTTGCTGCAGCCTTTTTCCTCTCCCTCTGCCACGGGGCAGAAATGAGGAGCCTTTTGCCCGCTTGCTCTTATGGGGCCCAAAGGACTGCGTCTAATAATACGGCGTCTTCTTATGTTGAGAGGCTACCTGGGGTAAAATTGTGGATTTCCCAGCCGTTGCCGTGGCCACCAGGTCTGTTAGACCTACCCCAAATAACTCCTCCCTTTTATAAGGCGATACTTCCATATGCCTTTTGGAATCAGCATCACCTGACCACTGTCTTGTCCATAACCCTCTTCTGGCAGAAATGGACAGCGCACTTACTCTTGATGCCAGTCGGCAAATATCCCTCTGTGCATCACGCATATATAGAAATGCATCTTTTAAAAGCTCTATAGTCAGTAATATACTGTCCCTATCTAGGGTATCAATATTGTCAGTCAGGGAATCCGACCAAGCCACCCCAGCACTGCACATCCAGGCTGAGGCGATTGCTGGTCGCAGTATCACACCCGTGTGAGTGTATATACATTTTAGGATATTTTACTGCTTTCTGTCAGCAGGTTCCTTAAGGGCGGCCGTATCCGGGGACGGTAGTGCCACCTGTTTAGACAAGCGTGTGAGCGCTTTATTCACCCTAGGGGGTGTTTCCCAACGTGCCCCATCCTCTGGCGGGAAGGGGTATGATGCTAATAACTTTTTAGGAATTAACAGTTTTTATCGGGGGAAACCCACGCATCATCACACACTTCATTTAATTCCTCAGATGCAGGAAAAACTACAGGCAGTTTTTTCTCACCCAACATAATACCCTTTTTAGTGGTACTGGTATTATCAGAAATGTGTAAAAACATTTTCCATAGCCTCAATCATGTAACGTGTGGCCCTACTGGAAGTCACATTCGTCTCTTAATCGTCGACACTGGAGTCAGTATCCGTGTCGGCGTCTGTATCTGCCATCTGTGGTAACGGGCGTTTTAGAGCCCCTGATGGCTTTTGAGACACCTGGACAGGCACAGGCTGTGTCGCCGGCTGTCTCATGTCATCAATCTTTTGTAAAGAGCTGACACTGTCACATTCATCCACTCAGGTGTCGACTCCCTAGGGGGTGACATCTCTGTTACAGGCAATTGCTCCGCCTCCACCTCATTTTCCTCCTCATACATGTCGACACAACGTACCGACACACAGCACACACACAGGGAATGCTCTGATAGAGGACAGGACCCCACTAGCCCTTTGGGGAGACAGAGGGAGAGTATGCCAGCACACACCAGAGCGCTATATATATATACAGGGATAACCTTATATAAGTGTTTTTCCCCTTATAGCTGCTGTATTGTTATACTGCGCCTAATTAGTGCCCCCCTCTCTTTTTTAACCCCTTTCTGTAGTGTAGTAACTGCAGGGGAGAGCCAGAGAGCTTCCCTCCAACGGAGCTGTGAGAGAAAATGGCGCCAGTGTGCTGAGGAGATAGGCTCCGCCCCCTTCTCGGCGGCCTTTTCTCCCGTTTTTCTGTGGAATCTGGCAGGGGTTAAAATACATCCATATAGCCCTGGGGGTTATATGTGGTGTATTTATGTCAGCCAAGGTGTTTACATTGCTGCTCAGGGCGCCCCCCCCCTAGCGCCCTGCACCCTCAGTGACCGAAGTGTGAAGTGTGCCTGAGTAACAATGGCGCACAGCTGCAGTGCTGTGCGCTACCTTGTTGAAGACTGATGTCTTCTGCCGCCGATTTTTCCGGACCTCTTCTTGCTTCTGGCTCTGTAAGGGGGCCGGCGGCGCGGCTCTGGGACCGAGCTCCGAGGCTGGGCCTGTGTTCGGTCCCTCTGGAGCTAATGGTGTCCAGTAGCCTAAGAAGCCCAATCCACTCTGCACGCAGGTGAGTTCGCTTCTTCTCCCCTTAGTCCCTCGATGCAGTGAGCCTGTTGCCAGCAGGTCTCACTGAAAATAAAAAACCTAAAACTAAACTTTCACTAAGAAGCTCAGGAGAGCCCCTAGTGTGCACCCTTCTCAGCCGGGCACAAAAATCTAACTGAGGCTTGGAGGAGGGTCATAGGGGGAGGAGCCAGTGCACACCAGGTAGTCCTAAAGCTTTACTTTTGTGCCCAGTCTCCTGCGGAGCCGCTATTCCCCATGGTCCTTACGGAGTTCCCAGCATCCACTAGGACGTCAGAGAAAAATGGGCTGCATGGTCGAGTCGCCAGAAGAAAGCCATTACTACGCAAATGCCACAAAACATGCTGCTTACAATACTCCAAACAACACAGAGACAAGCCTCAAAACTTCTGGAACAAAGTCATTTGGAGTGATGAGACCAAAATTTTACTTTTTGTCCACAACTATAAACGTTACATTTGGAGAGTAGTCAACAAGGCCTATAATGAAAGGTACACCATTCCTACTATGAAACACGGAGGTGGATCGCTGATGTTTTGGGGATGTGTGAGCTACAAAGGCACTGGAAACTTGGTCAAAATTGATGGCAAGATGAATGCAGCATGTTATCAGAAAATACTGGAGGAAAATTTGCACTCATCAGCCCGGAAGCTGCGCATGGGATGTACTTGGACGTTCCAACATGACAATGATCCAAAACACAAGGCCAAGTCGACCTGTCATTGGCTACAGCAGAATAAAGTGAAGGTTCTGGAGTGGCCATCTCAGTCTCCTGACCTCAATATCATTGAGCCACTCTGGGGAGATCTCAAACGTGTAGTTCATGCAAGACAGCCCAAGAATTTACAGGAACTGGAGGCTTTTTGCCAGGAAGAATGGGCAGCTTTACCATCTGAGAAAATAAAGAGCCTCATCCACAACTACCACAAAAGACTTCAAGCTGTCATTGATGTTAAAGGGGGCAATACACGATATTAAGAACTGTGGTATGTATACTTTCGATCAGGGTCATTTGGGTAGTTTCTGTTGTCATTATGATTTAAAAAGAGTAAACACGCAGTACCCTGGCTTGGAACCATTGACCGCTCTTCGCACCTGACGGTTGGGCCCACCTTGGCTCTATGGAGAACACTGAGATTCAAAATGGGTCTTTCCTCATCAACTTCTCTGCTTCTCCCACTCCTTGACAACCCACTGTTTGGACCAGGCATGGGTGGGGGTGCGCCCACTAGGTGGAACAGGGCAGGTTTGACTAGAATAACACATCTGCTCTCTGGAGGGAAGATTAAAGCTTTCAATGACATTAGAGAGGGAACTGATATTCCTGCGACTGACTTCTGGTTCTATCTCCAAACTCGCCATTTTATTTTATCTCATAGGACAGCTACTACACTGGCTGGTAGTCTTACCCCTTTTGAAGCAATGTGCACCCAACCCTCTGAACCCTCACATGTTATATCAGGTATCTATAAGATATTACTGCATGGTCGCTACACCGGTAACCCGGCTTTCTGCGCGAAATGGGATGCAGATCTCATACCTAGAGGTATACACATCAACTGGCAGAAGCACTGTGAAGCTATGTCCCGTTGCTCTACTAGCTTAGAAGTTATTGAAACACAGTATAAACTGCTTACCAGGTGGTATCGCTGCCCTTCCCTTCTTCATAAGTTTTATCCCTCAGTATCCCCCTTGTGCTGGAGGTGTGGGAAAGAATGTGGCTCCCTTCTTCATATATGGTGGGACTGTCCCCTGATCACCACCTTTTGGAACCAAATAATTCAAATATCCTCCAAGATCCTGGGGTTTCAGGCGCCTACTAGAATCGACTTCTGGTTGCTCTCCCACACTACAATCCCACTGGCAAAATATAAACATTCCCTTCTCAAACATCTCAATAACGCAGCGAGAGCTGTAGTGCCAGTCCATTGGAAGTCCCGGGCCCCCCCTCAAATATGGGAATGGTTTCAGCGGATAGAATTCTATAGATCAATGGAGGATACTTTTCACTCTGTCCTTGACTCACGTGCAGATTATGTTGCCACGTGGTTCTCTTGGATAGAGTTTAAGTCTACCTCTACCTACAAAGACCAGATCCCACTAGACTCAACATGATGCCGTTTGTCTGGGTATCACGCCTCGCTACGTGGAACCCGCGCTAATATTTAATAAAGACTGATTAGCTTGCCCATTTCTCCCTCTGTTTCTATTCCCACCCCCCCCCTCTAACCCCTGTCTTGTTTAGTGTGTAGATGTTGGATGTTTTATATTTTACAGTTACTTTAACCCATGTATTTCTACACTGTACGACTTGTTGTACTCTTGAAAATGTCCTAATTTTTTCTGTAAAACCAAAATAAAGAATATATAAAAAAAAAAAAAAAAAAAAAAAAAAAGAGTAAACACAGTTGTTTGACAGTAAACGGCTTCACCCAACCACTAACCATGAGTGAAAGAAAAGTTTGTGAGTTATCATTCATATTCTCTGACAAATGGCCTGAAAATCACAAATTCTGCTAGGGTATGTAAACTTATGAGCACAACTGTATGTGTATAAATGCATTAATAATTTGTGACATATGTGTAAGGGGCATTATGTGTGTTATTATGTTTATAAGGTCATTAATAAAGGTTGGCATAATTTGTAAGTTGCATTATGTTTATAAGGACATTAATAATGTGTGTCATATGTGTAAGGGGCATTACCATGTGGTATTATGTGTATAAAGGCATTACTAATGTGTGGCATTATGTGTATAAGGTGCTCTACTGTGTGGCGTAATGTATAGAAAAGGCACTACTGTGTGGTGTAATGTGAATAAGGATCAATTCAGTGTGATGTAATGTGAATAAGGAACACTACTGTGATTAGTGATGTATATAAGTTAAAGTGGTGCTACTGTGTGATGTAACTTGAATAAGGGACACGGGGGGTAATTGCAAGTTGATCGCAGCAGGATTTTTGTTAGCAGTTGGGCAAAACCCTGTGCACTGCAGGGGAGGCAGATTTAACATGTGCAGAGAGAGTTAGAGTTGGATGTGGTGTGTTCAATCTGCAATCTAATTTGCAGTGTAAAAATAAAGCAGCCAGTATTTACCCTGCACAGAAATAAAATAACCCACCCAAATCTAACTCTTTCTGCACATGTTATATCTGCCTCCCCTGCAGTGCACATGGTTTTGCCCAACTGCTAACAAAAATCCTGCTGCGATCAACTTGGAATTACCCCCACTATTGCATGATATAATGTGAATAAAGTTGCACTACTGTGTGTCATAATTTGAATTAGCGGTTCTATTGTGTGGCCATGCCCCTTCCCAAAATAACATGCACCTTTTTAGGCTGCGCACACTGTTCCAATTTAAAATATAGGGGGTAGGAGCACCAAAATGAGGACTGCTATGACTGAGGAGTGATTGGAAAGGGGTGGAGGGTCAGAGGTGGAACTAACAGCAGCGCTAGGGGGCACTAGACAAAATCTTGCCTAGGGCCTCATATTGGTTAGGGCCGGCTCTGGTCCAGAGGAGTGAAGAATTACACTGTACACAAGTTAGTTTTATTACACAAACTGACTTACTTTTCTATAATACTGGAGGGGACTGGGAGCCTTGCCTGCCGCAGCCGAGGGGTGCTGCATCTAGAAGGTGCATGCAGCTTACAGGTGTGCGCAACAGTCTCCACTCTCCTTAGAGTCCTGAAGTTTGGGACTCCTCATCAACCACCCATCTCTCATGACATCACACTGCCTGGCCCAGCACCCGCCAATACTAAGTGAAGGTGCCGTGGCCCAGCCCTAACCCTATGGCGATGTGCAGGCATCTGTGTCGCAAGGCTGTCTTAACAGCAGTGTAGGCCCCTGGGCAAAGCAATGCACTGGGGCCCCTACCCATCCTCCAACGGTAAGGGTGGGAGGTGATAGCAGTAATGTCTGCTAATTACTCCTTTACCACACAGATGGTGGAAGATGGGGTGAAAGGGAGAACACTAAACTGTAGAAGGGGGCATTTAACTGAATGACTGGGCCCCGGTACGTGACTTCCAGGGTGGTAGGGGTAGTTTAATACACAGGGGTGGGATGGATAGTGGATTGAGCTAAATATTTAACATTTTCCAGTGGGAGGGCAGCTTGCTTGACTGCAGATATCTCCAGTTCCTGGAAATAGATTTTTCAGGTTTCAATTGGATAAAAAACGAGATAGTTCCACCTTTCAGAAAGTGTGGGGATTTGGAGATCAGAGTTCAGGAGCCAGAGCAATCCACCAATGAAAATAAAATAAAAAAAACTGCATACGTGGCATGTGGAACTGGAGCAGGGGCCCATGACTGATATTCAAAAATCTGGTACTCCTGGAAAAAGGGGACCCTCAACTATCAGCATAGGGCCCTTTTACTCCTGGGGCCCTTGTACAACTGCCAATTGATCCCATATGAAATGACGGCCCCGGTGTCACAGTGAAACAGCCTGACTGGCACCCACCCACCGCCTCCACCCCCAGCTCAAATCTACATGTTGCTGCCTGCAACCGGGTCAGGGTGCCGTGTAACCAACGTATATATAGAACCGGCTCTGGGACTATGGGACCAGACCGGCCAAGGCTATTGTGGGAACGGCCAAGCGGTAGACTCACCCCTTACCCTATTGGCCCAATCTGCCCCTGTCTGCCCCTTACCATGGCTTGCATTTAATCATTCTCCTGTTTGCAGCTACCTAGCACAGGCTGTAGTGGTGTGCGAACTGTGCCATTGCCGGTGTGACACCATTGCTTCACGGCCCCTGCATCTGGCTTGCAGGCAGGCCCAGCGCCACCCGCTCAGCAAAGGGATGCAAAGCAGGTCAGCGCCAGGCAGGAGAAGCGCTTTCCCTGCTTTGCATCCCCGCTGCTGTGCTTGTCCCCCCTGCTACTGCTGCCAGCTGCTGCACCTGTCACACTGTGTGACAGACACCGGCAGCTGCAAGCCTCTCCAGTCCTCCCCCGCTTGACACAGCGGCATTGCTCCAATGCTCCTGGTCGGCAGAAAAGGGCGGAGCTTCACGTCATTTAGGGGAAGGAGCTACACGGACAGGCTGCCAGACTCAGAGTGCCCACCAGTCACCCAGCACCCATACCCTACCAGAGAGAGAGACAGATAGAAAAGAGGTGATTGGGGGGAGATCCTGCAGCTTTTTAACATCCCTGTCTGGGGCCTAAAGATGCATACACACTTGCCGATATATTGGCTGTTCTCTTGAGCGGCCGATATATCGCAGGTCCATTGGCCAGTGTGCACGAGCGATATGTCTGTGAACTCCATCGTTCACAGACATATTGCGTCGGCCCTGCAGCACATCTGACGGCCAATATATTGTTAGATACATTGGCGCGTTGGTGTGTGTGTACGGGCGGTCAGTCGACCGCCCATACACAAGGTGCAGCAGCTGGCAGTGACTGACAGCTGACCTGGGTGGGTGTAAATGACCGCCCAGTTCATGACGTCAGTCCCCGATGGATCGGGCAGTGTGTCTGCACAACACACTGCCCGTTCTGGCTTTAGATAGATCTGCAGTTCAATTGATCTGCAGATATATTTGTAGGTGTGTACCCAGCATAAGGATAAAATCCATGGCTGCCAGTCCCCAGGGCAGAGAAATAAGCACTTGCTGCTGGATGCAGGGAGAGTTACACTTGTATGTAGCCTCCTCCATATTTGGTGCCATCCTGCTGTAGACAACACTCAGGCTATGCCTGTTCTATACCACCCTGGTTACCTCTGTAGTGATACTACCGGCCCTCCTCAGCCTGTCCCTGGTCACCCCATTCAGCGTGATGCGGTCAAGATGCCACCTGTAGGGATCCTAGCAGTCTAAATATCGATGCCGGGATCCCGACACCCTTCAGAATCCCCACGCCAGAACTCTGAAAGGGAGGAGACCAACACCTGAATATCAGCAGGCGCCATCACGACCGTAAGTATACATGGCAGGTTAGGTTTAGGGCTTGGGGGGGGGGGGATTGGGTTAACACACCAGGCAGGGGGTTAGTATTAGGCACCCCTGGGGAGGGTTAGGGTCAGGCTGCGGGGAAGGGTAATTTAGGTTTAGGCAGCAGGGAAGGGGAGTTAAGATTAGGCAACTCTGTCACGCTCGACGAAGATTGAGGTTCCAGCAACCGAGTTTGGGCTGGGAGGACAGCTGACTGTGTAGAAAGTAAACGAGGTGGTTGAATGTAATTCTTCCTCATGAGGTGGAGGCCTAGTAGGTGTAGAGTTGGCTGGTGAGCAGAAGAAAGAGTGAGGACTCTGTAGGTGGTTAACTGTATCTTTAATGAAGAAACAACTGTACACCGATACTTGAGGAATTGAAAGGCACGGGAAAAGAACTAGAGTTAATGATTAAACGATTTGAGGAATGGAGCTGCAGATCACCGGTATTTGAGGAACTGAAAAACTATGGTTTATGATTGGTAGACAAAGCTGAAGGAGGCTGGGTTTTGAAGGTCTGAAAGACTGTGGCTTGTGACTGGTAGACGAGGTTGAAGGAGACTGGTTTTGAAGAACTGAAAGACTGTGGCTTGAGCTTGGAGATTGAGGCTGAAGAACTCAGATTCCAAAGAAACAAAGACTGTGGCTTGGGCTTGGAAAGCGAGGCTGAAGAACTCAGATTCTGAAGAAACGAAGACTGTGGTTAGGGCTAGCGAGACGCCCGCAGCAACCACCATTTAGCACCCAAAGCCCCTTAACGACCGGGAGCCCGTGAACGCCTTCACGAGTGGCGACGGGTTTAAGCGACAGGACAAGAGCAGAGATAGGTCACGGACTGATGATAGCAACCGAAACCAGGGAACCAGGAGCAGCCTGGGAGCACCGAGCTGGAGTACCTTTCACAGGAAAGTAACTTGAAGCATTGGCACTCAATCCCTGAGCCAGCTCCCTTTTATAAGGGAAGACTGCACCGGATTGGCTGGAAGCAGAGTATGAATTCAATTGGCAGATCTCTAGTCTTCAACATGGCCGGACATTCTCAGCTGCAGCACTTTAACTAACCCAGCTCCGGCCCCGACTTCCTGAGCCAGAGGGCTCTGATGCAGCGACTACCCACCGCAGCGCCCAGCTCACCAGACCCCGGCCCTCGACCTCTGGAAGCTGCATGCGCGCCCAAGGACCTCGCCGTTGCAGCTGAGCCAACCACTGGGATGGCAACCCCCGGGAGACCGCACCGGAGGTAAGGCTCCGGATACTGACAAACTCTGGCGGGTGGTTAGCGTTAGGCTCTGAGGGGGGAGGTTAGGGTTAATGTGAGCAGAGTGGTGCAAGTTCAACCTAGGAGCCTGGAGTTGAAATAGACGATGGTGTGCCCCCTCTACACCCCCATCCCCCCGTTCGCACACATCCACATATGCACAAAGCCACAAACACATCGCCACATAAACATACACAGCCACTCACACACAATCTGATATACACAGCCACATATGCACACATACCAGTGCACAGTCACATATACACGGACAGCCAGATACAGTAAACAAACATACACCAGGGACGTGCGATGAGATAAATGGCTCAGTAGGCACTAGTCAGTACCAGAGCCAGATTTCGACACAATATATGAGGCTCCACCTTACCTGGCCGCATGTCACTGCATCCAATAGTGCACAATGTCATAGCCTGTGTGTGTGACTCTGTGTGTGCAGTGTGTGTGTGTGTGTGTGTGTGTGTGTGTGTGTGTGTGTGTGTGTGTGTGTGTGTGTGTATAGTGTGAGCAGTAGGGAGGCAGTGTGTGTGTGTGTGTGTGGGGGAGCACTGACATGTGATAGGGCAGTAAGTTGTGATGGAGTAGTGAGCTGGGGGACCAGTAAGGTGTGAACGGGGCAGTGAGGTGTGAGGAGAGCACTGTGAGCTGTGGAAGGGGGAGGGAAGTGAGATATGAAGGGAACTAACAAGGAGAGAGCTAAGAAAGGGGTAATAAGAAGACTATGGAGTGGCAATCAGGTTGGTGAGAGTAAGAGACAGGGTTTTTTTGGGGGGTTAGATGGGGGGGCGGACAAAAATGTTGTTCCTAGGGGTGGCCTGACTCCTAAATCCGCCTCTGACTGTGGACATTATGTGTATAATCGGCATTACCACTGTGGGCCTTATGTGTATAGTGGCACTGCTACTTGGGCATTATGTGTATAAGCGGCACTACTACTGTGGGCATTTTGTGTATAAGCGGCACTACTACTGGGTGCAATATGTTTATAAGCGGCACTAGTACTGGGTGCAGTATGTGTATAAACGGCACTACTACTGGGTGCAGTATGTGTATAAGCAGCACTACTACATGCGGGGTAATGTGAATAAGATTGTGCTACTTTGTGGTGTAATTTGAAATGGTACTATTGTGTGGCCACACCCCTTCCTTGTAAGACCACACCCCTTTTTTCAACACACGCTGTTCCTTTGTAAAATATGGGAGGGCGCAAATTTATAGTTTGCAGGGGGGCGCCGAACGCCCTAGCACCGGCCCTGCTTGGAGGCTCCCAGGAACAGCACCCTGCATCCAGCATCACTGTTGCAGAGCTGCCCAGGACACATCTGGTGCTGGTGGCTCTGCCCCCTCAGCCTGACATCATGACATCACGTGTTCAGGGGCAGGGGCTAGCACAAGGCACAATGCCATCCTGTTCTGGCAGTGATCTAGCGAGCAAAATGTAGGTGCCAAAGCCTGCAAGTTCCCTGCAGTTAAGTACATCCCATTAGTCTCCATGCATTAAGTCTTCTAGATAGGCTAATTCTGGGTAGTGATGTGCACCGGAAATTTTTCGGGTTTTGTGTTTTGGTTTTGGATTCGGGTCCGCGGCCGTGTTTTGGATTCGGACGCGTTTTGGCAAAACCTCCCTGAAAATTTTTTGTCGAATTCGGGTGTGTTTTGGATTTGGGTGTTTTTTTACAAAAAAAACTCAAAAACAGCTTAAATCATAGAATTTGGGGGTCATTTTGATCCCATAGTATTATTAACCTCAATAACCATAATTTCCACTCATTTTCAGTCTATTCTGAACACTGAACACCTCACAATATTATTTTTAGTCCTAAAATTTGCACCGTGGTCGCTGGATGGCTAAGCCAAGCGACACAAGTGGCCGACACAAACACCTGGCCCATCTAGGAGTGGCACTGCAGTGTCAGACAGGATGGCACTTCAAAAAAATAGTCCCCAAACAGCACATGATGCAAAGAAAAAAAAAGAGGTGCACCAAGGTTGCTGGATGGCTAAGCTAAGCGACACAAGTGGCCGACACAAACACCTGGCCCATCTAGGAGTGGCACTGCAGTGTCAGACAGGATGGCACTTCAAAAAAATAGTCCCCAAACAGCACATGATGCAAAGAAAAAAAAGAGGCGCACCAAGGTCGCTGTGTGACTAAGCTAAGCGACACAAGTGGCCGACACAAACACCTGGCCCATCTAGGAGTGGCACTGCAGTGTCAGGCAGGATGGCACTTCAAAAAAATTGTCCCCAAACAGCACATGATGCAAAGAAAAAAAGAGGCGCACCAAGGTCGCTGTGTGACTAAGCTAAGCGACACAAGTGGCCGACACAAACACCTGGCCCATCTAGGAGTGGCACTGCAGTGCCAGGCAGGATGGCACTTCAAAAAAATTGTCCCCAAACAGCACATGATGCAAAGAAAAATAGAGGCGCACCAAGGTCGCTGGATGGCTAAGCTAAGCGACACAAGTGGCCGACACAAACACCTGGCCCATCTAGGAGTGGCACTGCAGTGTCAGGCAGGATGGCACTTCAAAAAAATAGTCCCCCAAACAGCACATGATGCAAAGAAAAAAAGAGGCGCACCAAGGTCGCTGGATGGCTAAGCTAAGCGACACAAGTGGCCGACACAAACACCTGGCCCATCTAGGAGTGGCACTGCAGTGTCAGGCAGGATGGCACTTCAAAAAAATTGTCCCCAAACAGCACATGATGCAGAGAAAAATTAAAGAAAAAAGAGGTGCAAGATGGAATTGTCCTTGGGCCCTCCCACCCACCCTTATGTTGTATAAACAGGACATGCACACTTTAACGAACCCATCATTTCAGCGACAGGGTCTGCCACACGACTGTGACTGAAATGACTGGTTGGTTTGGGCCCCCACCAAAAAAGAAGCAATCAATCTCTCCTTGCACAAACTGGCTCTACAGAGGCAAGATGTCCACCTCATCATCATCCTCCGATTCCTCACCCCTTTCACTGTGTACATCCCCCTCCTCACAGATTATTAATTCGTCCCCACTGGAATCCACCATCTCAGGTCCCTGTGTACTTTCTGGAGGCAATTGCTGGTGAATGTCTCCACGGAGGAATTGATTATAATTCATTTTGATGAACATCATCTTCTCCACATTTTCTGGAAGTAACCTCGTACGCCGATTGCTGACAAGGTGAGCGGCTGCACTAAACACTCTTTCGGAGTACACACTGAAGGGTGGGCAACTTAGGTAAAATACAGCCAGTTTGTGCAAGGGCCTCCAAATTGCCTCTTTTTCCTGCCAGTATAGGTACGGACTGTCTGACGTGCCTACTTGGATGCGGTCACTCATATAATCCTCCACCATTCTTTCAATGGTGACAGAATCATATGCAGTGACAGTAGACGACATGTCAGTAATCGTTGCCAGGTCCTTCAGTCCGGACCAGATGTCAGCACTCGCTCCAGACTGCCCTGCATCACCGGCAGCGGGTGGGCTTGGAATTCTTAGCCTTTTCCTCGCACCCCCAGTTGCGGGAGAATGTGAAGGAGGAGCTGTTGACGGGTCACGTTCCGCTTGACTTGACAATTTTCTCACCAGCAGGTCTTTGAACCTCTGCAGACTTGTGTCTGCCGGAAAGAGAGATACAACGTAGGTTTTAAATCTAGGATCGAGCACGGTGGCCAAAATGTAGTGCTCTGATTTCAACAGATTGACCACCCGTGAATCCTGGTTAAGCGAATTAAGGGCTCCATGCACAAGTCCCACATGCCTAGCGGAATCGCTCTGTTTTAGCTCCTCCTTCAATGTCTCCAGCTTCTTCTGCAAAAGCCTGATGAGGGGAATGACCTGACTCAGGCTGGCAGTGTCTGAACTGACTTCACGTGTGGCAAGTTCAAAGGGTTGCAGAACCTTGCACAACATTGAAATCATTCTCCACTGCGCTTGAGTCAGGTGCATTCCCCCTCCTTTGCCTATATCGTGGGCAGATGTATAGGCTTGAATGGCCTTTTGCTGCTCCTCCATCCTCTGAAGCATATAGAGGGTTGAATTCCACCTCGTTACCACCTCTTGCTTCAGATGATGGCAGGGCAGGTTCAGGACTGTTTGGTGGAGCTCCAGTCTTCGGCACGCGGTGGCTGAATGCCGAAAGTGGCCCGCAATTCTTTGGGCCACCAACAGCATCTCTTGCACGCCCCTGTCGTTTTTTAAATAATTCTGCACCACCAAATTCAATGTATGTGCAAAACATGGGACGTGCTGGAATTTGTCCAGATGTAATGCACGCACAATATTGCTGGCGTTGTCCGATGTCACAAATCCCCAGGAGAGTCCAATTGGGGTAAGCCATTCTGCGATGATGTTCCTCAGTTTCCGTAAGAGGTTGTCAGCTGTGTGCCTCTTATGGAAAGCGGTGATACAAAGCGTAGCCTGCCTAGGAACGAGTTGGCATTTGCGAGATGCTGCTACTGGTGCCGCCGCTGCTGTTCTTGCTGCGGGAGGCAATACATCTACCCAGTGGGCTGTCACAGTCATATAGTCCTGAGTCTGCCCTGCTCCACTTGTCCACATGTCCGTGGTTAAATGGACATTGGGTACAACTGCATTTTTTAGGACACTGGTGACTCTTTTTCTGACGTCTGTGTACATTTTCGGTATCGCCTGCCTTGAGAAATGGAACATAGATGGTATTTGGTACCGGGGACACAGTACCTCAATCAAGTCTCTAGTTGCCTCTGAATTAACGTGGATACCGGAACCATGTTTCTCACCACCCAGGCTGACAAGACCTGAGTTATCCGCTTTGCAGCAGGATGACTGCTGTGATATTTCATCTTCCTCGCAAAGGACTGTTGGACAGTCAATTGCTTACTGGAAGTAGTACAAGTGGTCTTCCGACTTCCCCTCTGGGATGCCGATTGACTCCCAGCAGCAACAACAGCAGCGCCAGCAGCAGTAGGCGTTACACTCAAGGATGCATCTGAGTAATCCCAGGCAGGAGAGGACTCGTGAGACTTGCCAGTGACATGGCCTGCATGACTATTGGCTTTCCTGTGTAAGGTGGAAATTGACACTGAGGGAGTTGGTGGTGTGGTTTGCAGGAGCTTAGTTACAAGAGGAAGGGATTTAGTGGTCAGTGGACTGCTTCCGCTGTCATCCAAAGTTTTTGAACTTGTCACTGACTTATGATGAATGCGCTGCAGGTGACGTATAAGAGAGGATGTTCCGAGGTGGTTAACGTCCTTACCCCTACTTATTACAGCTTGACAAAGGCAACACACGGCTTGACACCTGTTGTCCGCATTTGTGTTGAAATAATTCCACACCGAAGAGCTGTTTTTATTTTGTATTTTGACCAGGCATGTCAATGGCCATATTCGTCCCACGGACAACAGGTGTCTCCCCGGGTGCCTGACTTAAACAAACCACCTCACCATCAGAATCCTCCTTGTCAATTTCCTCCCCAGCGCCAGCAACACCCATATCCTCATCCTGGTGTACTTCAACAGTGACATCTTCAATTTGACTATCAGGAACTGGACTGTGGGTGCTCCTTCCAGCACTTGCAGGGGGCGTGCAAATGGTGGAAGGCGCAAGCTCTTCCCGTCCAGTGTTGGGAAGGTCGGGCATCGCAACCGACACAATTGGACTCTCCTTGGGGATTTGTGATTTAGAAGAACGCACAGTTCTTTGCTGTGCTTTTGCCAGCTTAAGTCTTTTCATTTTTCTAGCGAGAGGATGAGTGCTTCCATCCTCATGTGAATCTGAACCACGAGCCATGAACATAGGCCAGGGCCTCAGCCGTTCCTTGCCACTCCGTGTCGTAAATGGCATATTGGCAAGTTTACGCTTCTCATCAGACGCTTTCAATTTTGATTTTTGGGTCATTTTACTGAACTTTTTTTTTTTGGGATTTTACATGCTCTCTACTATGACATTGGGCATCGGCCTTGGCAGATGACGTTGATGGCATTTCATTGTCTCGGCCATGACTAGTGGCAGCAGCTTTAGCACGAGGTGGAAGTGGATCTTGATCTTTCCCTATTTTAACCTCCACATTTTTGTTCTCCATTTTTTAATGTGTGGAATTATATGCCAGTATCAATAGCAATGGCCTACTACTATATATACTGCGCACAACTGAAATGCACCACAGGTATGGATGGATAGTATACTTGACGACACAGAGGTAGGTAGAGCAGTGGCCTACTGTACCGTACTGCTATATATTATATACTGGTGGTCAGCAAACTGTGCAAAACTTAAATGCACCACAGGTATGGATGGATAGTATACTTGACGACACAGAGGTAGGTACAGCAGTGGCCTACTGTACCGTAATGCTATATATTATATACTGGTGGTCAGCAAACTGTGCAAAACTTAAATGCACCACAGGTATGGATGGATAGTATACTTGACGACACAGAGGTAGGTACAGCAGTGGCCTTCTGTACCGTACTCCTATATATTATATACTGGTGGTCAGCAAAATTATGCACTGTACTCCTACTATATACTACAATGCAGCACAGATATGGAGTGTTTTTCAGGCAGACAACGTATACTGGTGGTCACTGGTCAGCAAAACTCTGCACTGTACTCCTCCTATATAATATACTAGTGGTCCCCAGTCCCCACAATAAAGCAGTGTGAGCACAGATATATGCAGCACACTGAGCACAGATATGGAGTGTTTTTCAGGCAGACAACGTATACTGGTGGTCACTGTCAGCAAAACTCTGCACTGTAAAACTCTCCTCCTATATAATACAGCTGCTCCCCAGTCCCCACAATTAAGCAGTGTGAGCACAGATATATGCAGCACACTGAGCACAGATAAGGAGCGTTTTTTTCAGGCAGAGAACGGATAAAACTGGTGGTCACTGATCAGCAAAACTCTGCACTGTACTCCTCCTATATTATACAGCTGCTCCCCAGTCCCCACAATTAAGCAATAAGCAAGCACAAATATTTGCATCAACAATAAACGGAGAGGACGCCAGCCACGTCCTCTCCCTAACATTTCCAATGCACGAGTGAAAATGGAGGCGACGCGAGGCTGCTCATATAGAATCCGAATCTCGCGAGAATCCGACAGCGGGATGATGACGTTAGGGCGCGCTCGGGTTAACCGAGCCATACGAGAGAATCCGAGTATGCCTCGGACCCGTGTAAAATGGGTGAAGTTCGGGGGGGTCGGTTTCCGAGGAACCGAACCCGCTCATCACTAATTTTGGGTTAGGAACAAAGAAAATAAAAAAAAGTGTATTTTTTTTTTTTGCATGCAGCATAAATACATTTATAAATCTGCCCCATCTGAAGTGCAACATTGTTTTACCAAAGTGCACAGTTACTTGCTCTTCTTTGTTTGCTCTCATCTCAGAATCAGTCCCAATGGCCCGCATCGGCGGCATTTTGTTTTACTTACTAATGGCAGTCATTGATGCTTCACTATTTTATTGTATTGGTCCTGACAAAAATATGCACTGGAGTGCCAAAAGTCGTGGGATAGGTCCCTAGAATCGTGCAGGGCCCCTTCTAAACCAGCAAAGTGCAGCAACTCGACCTGGGATCAGGTGGGCGGAAGATCTCTGGAGAGATGTTGACCCATGCCGTCTGTATAGCTTCCGACAGATCCCTGATATTTGTAGGTGCAGGATCTTGGGTGTGAATGGACCTTTCCACCATGTTCCATAAATGCTTAATTGACTTTATTCTGGGCGAACGTGGTGGCCACACCATTCATTGGAATTGTCCAGAATGTTCCTCCTACCAATTCTGGACAACTTGGACACGGTGCATTATCCTGCTGGAATATTTTATCATTGTGGGGGTACATAAAGCCCATGAAGGGTTGCAAATGTTTACCAAGTACTGCAACATAGTGGTTACTAGTCAATAACATGTTCAGGCTAATCAGCAGATCCAACCGATGCCAAGTGAACATACCACACACCATTATGGAACCATTACTATTGCACGGTTGAGAACTGGGGTCTATGACCTCATGGGGTCTGCATCACAACAAACCCTACCATCAGCCCAAAACAACTGGTACCAACTGAATCATCAGATCATGCCACATGTTGCCAGTTGTCCAGGGTCCAATTATCAACATCACAAGCACAGGTGAGGTGCTGTGTCTGATGTCATAGTGCTTACAGGGGCACTCTGATTGACCTTCTGCTCCAATACTCCATTTGATGCTAAAGAGTGTTGCACTGACCTGCTGGGTATGCTCATGGTACTTCCTGCATTGAATGTGGAAGTGTTGTTTGTCTGTTACCATGGACAATCCTGGCCAGACACCGCTGGTCACGATCATTAAGCACCTGTGGTCGGCCAAAGTGATGTCCACAGTGGGTGGAATTCCATGAGGTATTCCCAATACACACGTGACATCATATACCGAGGAATGTTGAATATCAGCACAACTTAAGAAATGGAATGTCCCATCTAACGGGCAGCCACTATCACACCCCGTTCGAATGGTCGATCCCTCTCTCTCTCGATGGTCATCCCTCTCTTTCACTTATTGGCCTGCGGGCCAATCATTGCCTGGGGGTAGGACATTATGGGTGTGTATGTGTGTGCGTGTGTCTGTGTGTGGGGGGAGGGGTATAGCCAGGGATGGATTGGGAACAAAAAGCGGCCCTGGAAAAATTTATACTAGTGGCCCTACATGGGCAACATCAGAGGTGTAAGGTCTAGCCATGGGCCATGGCAGCAGCACCCTCCCCCCAAGACTTTCCAGATAGTGGGCATGTCCAGCATCAAGGGGGAAGTTAAAAAAAAAAAATATTATGAGCACATTATATGATACACCTTCAGAATTTAGGAAACTACATCATTCTATAGAAAGATATATTTTCTTGCTTATTACACCAACCGTATCCCAATCACTATTCACTCAATCTTATATGTCAGCCAAGCAGGTAGACAGTGCATACACTAGATCATCTGCAATCACAGGCTAAGTGGCAAAGTAATTTTCATATATGCAAATTATTTAGCATCTTATTCATTATGTCTATAAAAAGGACCACATGTCCTCAAACAAAACAGGCCCCACGGATGCGTCGGCCCACCGGGAATCTTCCCTGTGAACCCTATGCCCAATCCGCCTCTGGGTATAGCTATACTCCGTGTCCCAGCACTCATAGGGCAAAAAAATCTGGTGCATCTAAACCATTGATGGTGAGAAACCATTTGGTTCTACCCCATCGATGGCACAAGTATATGACATCGAGCATAGACCATCAGTGATTTTGAATGTCGATGGCCATCCCTACCTGTAAAGCCCTAACACTGACACTTTTGGTTCCAAAAGTAGCATCGAAAGGATACCCTGCTAGGCATAGCAATAGGCTACACTGCCAGGCAAAGCGATGGCCAGAGGCAGCAGAGGGATCTTCCTTTGCAGTCTGGACCTCCTTCCTATGAGCAGGGCTCCACTGATAACATCACTGAAGATGGCATTCCCACAGTCCAACTCCTTCAGTTTTCACAGCTTGATTAATTGAGCCATTCTCCCGTATCTGCATTTGGGATGCATAGCACATTGGGATTGTGCCTTTCACAGTGTGATATTAGTGGGTCTGTTTCTATTTATGCATGCCTAGCAGACCTGTTCACCTTGGTGAATAGACAGAAGGGGCAGAAGGGTAGTCAGAAGGGTAAAGGGACAGTGGAGCTATTTACATACATTAGTGGGTCCCGCAATAAAGTTATAAAGTTACGTTGGGGGGATCCTTATATCAGTTTCCAAAACATGAGAGGTACTTGAAACATATATGTAAGAAGTAACCTGTATCATGTTTGCTCAAGAGAGCACAAAACAAAAACTTTATTGTTCTGCACATTTCCAATGCTGCTGTAAAGGGATGTTGTTTGAGGGTTTGTTGTTATTTTTAGAAATGGGGGAGGAAAAACAGAATACTGCTCCAGCTTTCCCATAGGGAATCTGCCAGAAATGTAAAAAAAAAAACACCTGCCCTGAGCAGGTGATCTCCATGTGATACATATTTTGCTAGACCTAGTATAAACAGATTTGCAATAGTACGGACGAGCACTAACAACTGTCTCCTTGTTTCTCTTATGATTAGACTTTGAAAACATCCATACATTTTTTATTCAGGAAAAATTGCTAGGAACTGAAACTTTAATTAAGATACATTGGGGGCTATTCAGAGTTGGTCGCAGATTTTGCTCTCGCAGCAAAATCTGTGACAATTTACTCACATACTGTGGGTCGCCCAGCACAGGGCAAGGCCGCTCAGCTTGACCCCTGGCTGCGTAGGCAGTGGCACCACTGCCATGTTTCCTATCACAGGAAACACAGGCGACGTCATCAGCCGGCCCTGAAAACGGCTATGACAGGAATGTATTTTCTGATATCCTACCCCCCAACTCCATGTCGCCACCCCTGGATGCCCGTCGTCTGTCTTCCTTTCGGGAAGCAATCGCATAGTGAAGGGTCGCACATGCGCACTATAGCTGGTTCACATGCACAGATCCTAAGGACACGGCCACTGCATGCAATCGCAGCGGCTGCGTCCATCTCTGAAGTAAGCCCATTATGACTTAATTTGTGGTTAAAAAAAGACAAAGTTCTGCTTATGCAAACAGGTTAAAAAGAATGTGCAATTAGTAATTAAAATAATAAAACATCTGCACTACGCTCTTTACTCTATAGATTCTTATAGCAGTTGTAACAATATAATTATTAACCCTAAACAATTATTAAGCAAATACTTCCCTTTATATTTCTGATATCTACCCACTAAAGGGGTATCCAATTAGCCGCAATAATGCAATCCGCGATCACGGCTAAGGTTATCGCACCTACCTCCCGAAAATACAGCGTATCGCATTCTGCGTGCTCCTGTTTATTACACCTATCCTATTCCAAACCGGATTCGCGCAATAATTCTAGCCAGCAAGAGATAAGTATAGGAAAAAAGGGGGAAATCTGCCTGTACCCCCCCCCCAAAAAAAAACCCCTAATATAGGTTATATATAATAACATTATAGAAGTCCATTAGTGGAAGTGATAGAACTATTTGGTGTAATTAAATTGGGTCAAATGGCTGTTACAGTATATGCATAAAATTTGGGGTACAAAAAAATGTGTATTAGTATATATTTGGGTCATTTTAGGGGACTTTTTTTTTTAAAAAGTGGACTGACTTCTCCAATCTGCAAGCCTAAAAACACTTGTCCCACTCATAAAGCACCCCAATATACCTGTTCCATACCTTGTACTCCAATTTCCACCACTTTGCATTTCTTGACCCCAGTACAGACGTCATTTTTGGGCAATTAAAAATTATTAAAAAGTGCCTAATTAGTGGGAGGGGGGGGGGGGGGGGGTCCCAGGGTTTCTAAACCAAATCCCAACATCTTTAACTTAAAATAGGGATTTTGCACTCGTTTTCGCAAATGTGATAAAATATTGCAAAGCTGCGTAATTGCGTCTAAATGGATACCCCCCTAAAATCAGCAAAAGTTTAATTCTTCGCTTCCTGTCGGAACATTCATTTACTGTATATGTAAAAACACAGCTATACAGTAAGCAGTTTATTAAGCGGTGTATTATTTATTATTGCTTAACTAGCCAGAGTTTATAAAAAAACAAACACAAATTTGTTCTCCAGCAACTCAATAACAACAAACAAATAAAAGAAAAAGTGTCTCCCACAAACACACGTTTGTAAAATAGAAGACTGTAGACCACAAAATGCTTCTGAGTTCCTTCTATTAAAACTGTTCCAGGTAATGGCTGGGATAGTAATACTCTGTGCACTAGATGTGTGAACAGAAAGGGAAAGCAGGTGATATTGATGTGTACAGAATGGCGACCTCCAGGCAACAAGAAGTCTTCAGCAATGTGATCTGTACCTGGCTGCCTAGCCACGCCTTCCACTCTCTCTGTGTGTAATGCAATGCTAGCAAGCTGGAGGCTCAGCAGCTACAAGTATCCAGGGAGGACACAGCTAAATCACGGCACACAGGATCTTTGTGGACCTCGCGTTTCTTCTCTTCTAGGATTCCACTGGGATTGTATGTAACTTGGGAAGAGCGATACAAGTTTCCACCAGGTGTACATTATGGCTTCCTCTCCTGCAGGAGGTAGCAAAGGAAGAAATCAGGTGAGTTGCGACCTTAAGTAACTTTCTGCACGATGAGGCTTTCTGCATTCTCAAGACGTTGCTACTATTGAGTTAATCGTTCTGTGCTTAGATATACACAATCTCCAGTGGAATGGTGTGCGCGAGCAAAAGTAGGTAACTTGTGGATCTCCAGCTGTTCTGGTACTACAAGTCCCAGTAAAAGGGTATGCTGGGTCTTGTAGTTCCAGAACAGCCGGAGATGCACAGTTTGCACACACTCCTGATTGAGATTCGTTATATCTTTGTATAAATGAAATGATGTGGAATATATAACATAGAAGCTGCATGATGAGTGTGGTTGTGTTTAGGCTTCAGAGCACACTGAAACAAGGATACAATGCACCATGCAGTCTTGCACAGAAGTGAGTTTGTTTTCATAAAGCTGGGGACCTGTCAGTTCCATTTGCAGTGAGTCTCGGTGCCAGCCCCTCTGTGGCTCTGTTATAGTCAGATGTGTGCAAGCAGCTAGACACTGGCTTGCTTTCAATTGAATTCCACTGCCCTGTGCCTTTAGAAGTTATTTAGCTGCCTGATCAGAGCATGATACTGATAAATAATAGGGTCACTTTCCAAAATAAAGACAATTTTTATTTCCAAAACAAAGACAATTTTTATTAACTATGTTTATTTGCTTTTGAACTGTTAGTTCTGCTTTATCTTGTCTGAAATATAAAAGGAAGACATAACTTATCTGCAGGCTGGTGTGTAGTACAGTATGTAACAAAGTCGTTTCAGTACTTTTCTCATTTTAAGCTTTGTGTAATAAAATGCAAATGAGAAAATTCTAAGTGGATCATTACCTAGATGTTATGTTGCTTCAGAGCTGGACTTTTTTTTCCCACATGCTAATAGAAAATTGAGAATACATTGCAATGGATCTGTGTTTTGGGAATACATTTGGTTCATTAATTACAAGAAAAAGAAGTAAATATGTTTCTAATTCTTGTTTTGTACCATCCACTATTCTAAGCTCAAAACAGGGTAAGTGTTCCATCTAGAGTCCCCTTAGGCCACCTGCAGGACTTATTCCAGTGGTTCCCAAACATTCTTAAATCATGGTGCCCCAGAGTATGGGCATTATTTACATGGCACCCCTGGGATAAAAGTTTTTTTATTAATACATTTGGAAAAAAATTCAATATTCAATAAGGTACATTGTGCCCACCTGTCATCCTTAGGTTCAGATATGTGGCGGAGGGCAGGGTTGTGCTTCTGAGTGTCCACGTTTTATGACTGGCAGTCACCAGCACTGGTTTTGCTGAACACTTTGACTATAAATAATTTGATTTGGTCCTGGACCACCAACCCGAGGCACCCCTGTAAGAGTCTGGCGGTACACCGTTTGGGATCCACTGACTTATTCTATTTACAGTATTCATACTAGTGTGTTAGCAAGGTCATGTGTCAGAAGTTTTAAACCTTTGTAAATACACTTAGAATTTAATTTACAGTTATCATGTGCTGCATATCACTGATATTAGCATTAGGGTAAAAATTAATAAATAAATGCAAAATAAATGGAAGGGCTCGTGCACACTAACAGAGAAGGATAACATTAGCTGAAGCATGGACAACACCTTCCTCACTTTTAAAGGGGGTACACACATAGAGAGGTATGCTGAGCGATCTATGACAGACCACTCAGCACACATCTCTCCCCCCGCTCAGCACTCAGCGCGATGTGTGCTGTGCGGAGGAGAGGGGGGGGCGCTCACTGCACACAGTGGTGAAATGAGTAACCTGACTAGATTTGGCATGCATGCATGCCAAATCTAGAGCCGGCAATAGCGACGCGCGGGACTGCGCATCGCTGTCGCCGCCACCCTACACACAGAGCAATGTGTGCTTAATTTCTAAGCAATCTAGTCATATTGCTTAGAAATTAAGTAAAAATCACTCCGTGTGTACCCCCCTTTAGAGTGTTTGAAGCGTGTTCATTAATGCGCCTCGGAGATTCTCTGCAGCATAGTGTTCTAAGTGCATTACCTTAGTCAGCCATTGTATATTTACAGTGTTAACATTTAGACATACTACAGACAGTTGATTCTGATACAGAGCAAATGGAAGCGATCGCTTGTCAGAAAGTATGTATGAATGTTTTTTTCCCTTATGTTGTATTTTGGACAGTCAATGTTAAAATGCTGTATGAGACGTAAAATAACTCCCTACATTTAGGGCCTCAGTTAGAGCTGGATGCAAGTCAGTATGCTGTGCATAGAAATCCGCCGTTCCGCACTGGGCATGCTTACCAAAATGTGGCTGTATTTGAGCTTAGCGTGACATATTTGTGCTGACTTTAGACCTTAGAAGTAAGTTCAGTACCAAGAACGTGGAGATGATAGTCAGCTATGCCAGTGATATCGCAGCGCCTGGTCGCACCCGGGATTTGGAAGCAGGTGTGACCCGGCGTTGGACCCTTTCACACAGGCTTCTCGACCCAGTAATATGCCGGATCGGGTTGCTATATTGGGTGGGGGGCAGAGGCGGCGTTGACGGCACCGGGGGCGGAGCAGATGCCTGGAGATCAGGTAATCTCCAAGTGCTACCTCCTCTATAGTGTGAACGGGTCTCGGGTCACAACAACACGAGTAACCCGTTCACACCGCACCCGTGTTAAACCCTTCTTTTAACCCAGGTTGAAATACCGGGTCAGGCGATCTAGGAAATCGGACCTTACCCCTTTCACACCGCTCCTTGACCCAGCAATATGCCGGGTTGATACTGGGTTATTTGTGCGATGTGAAAGGGGTAATAGTAATGTGGATGATATTGACTTAGGTGCATCCTTTAGATATGACTTTTAGGATGGATTTCAGATATGCAGTGGCCTCAGTGACATCACTGTGTCTCGGTACTTTATGTCTCAGTTACATCACTATCTCATTACTATCTCTAGTACCTCACGGCTCAGTAATATCATCTATAGTCCCTCATTTTTCAGTGACATCACTGTGTCTCATTTATATCTCTATAAATCATCTCATTGTCATATCACTGTGTCTTAATAATACATCTAGTATCACATGTCTAAGTGACATTACTATGTCTCATTGATATCTCTAGCACCTTATACCTCAGTAATATCTCTAGTACGTTGTGTCTCAGTGACATCACTGCGTCTAGCACCTCCTGTCTCAGCATCACTGTGTCTCAGTCTAGCACCTCACGTCTCAGTGACAGCACTGTCTCAGTGCATATGTTGCTCTGTAGGCAGGAACGGGTTGGGTATGTGTGACCGTCGGTCAGGAGACCACCGGGGGGACGGAATCCTGGCATCGGTATTGTGACTGGTGGTCTCCTGACCGCCGGTCACACAACTACATCCTGGCAGGAACAGTTCAATAGGTTGCAATGCAGATAATCTGGCTGGACTTTGTGTGTTTAGGCCAGGGTTACGCTGACCCTAATTTAGAAAAGTATGCACTGTTTTACACTATTAGGGTATTACATGCTACTGGGGAATTGTTTATAAACAAATATATGTATGAGATCAGGCTGTTTGTCTGAACAGTTATTTGTCATAGTACATTAAACTAATGTGAAGTATATATGAGCATGATATATTTTTCATAAATCTGTTGGCACTGTAGCCAAATATTTTGAACTATATGCACTACTAGCTGGAGTACCCGGCGTTGCCCGAGATTTTAAGAATGTTTATTTACAAACATCAATGTAAAGATTAAACACACATGTTGCCACTAACATTTTATTCCCTGTGGAATTGTTTTTATTTACACCATTAGTAGCTGTTTTCTTTGGTGGCATTTATTTATTTTTACTTCAAAACAATAGAACATTTGGCAAATCATCACTGACATATCATGCATGTCCTGAAATAATCTGTGCAGCTGGGCCACCCCTAGGGGGGGGTTCACTACGGCTGGCCGGCGGTCGGGCTCCCGGCGACCAGCAGACCGGCGCCGGGAGGCCGACTGCCGGCTTACCGACAGTGTGGCGAGCGCAAATGAGCCCCTTGCGGGCTCGCTGCGCTCGCCACGCTACGGGCACGGTGGCGCGCTACGCGCGCCACACTATTTTATTCTCCCTCTATGGGGGTCGTGGACCCCCACAAGGGAAAATAAGTGTCGGTATGCCGGCTGTCGGGCTCCCGGCGCCGGTATACTGAGCGCCGGGAGCCCAACCGCCGGCATACAGAAGACCACCCCTAGGGGGGATAGGTGTGTGTTACCCTCACAGTGTTTGTTCCCAGAGTGTAAGTCATATGTGTACCAATTTTGGTGTAAATTGCTCCAGGCATTGCAGAGTTATGCGGTCTGCTGAAAAACTCTGTGCTGCTGCCCCACCCCTAGGGGTGCTAGGGTTTGTTACCCTCACAGTGTTTGTTCCCAAATTGTAATTCATATGTGTAGCAAGTTTGTTTAAAATTGGTCTAGGCATTCGTGAGTTATGCTGTATCCTGAAATACTCTGTGCTGCAGGCCCACCCCTAACTCCCACAGAGTTTGTTGATAGATTGTACGTCAGATGTGTCCCAAGTTTCGTGTAAAGTGCTCCAGGCCTTCCACAGTTATGCTGTATGCTGACATACTCGGTGCTGCTGTTCACCCCTAGGGGTGCTAGGGGTGTCTGTCCCCCACAGTGTTTGGTCCCAGAGTGTAAGTCATATGTGTACCAAGTTTGTTGTAAATTACTGCAGGTATTCCAGAGTTATGCTGTCTGCTAAAGTACTCGGTGCTGCTGCCTCACCCCTAGGGGTGCTAGGGGTGTTTCCCCCCCACAATGTTTGTTCCCAGACTGTGAGGCATATGTGTACCAATTTGTGAGTACATTGCTCCAGCAATTCCGGAGTTATGCTGTCTCCTGATACACTCTGTGTTGCTGTCTCCCCCATAGGGGTGCTAGGGATTTCTAATTTTTTTAGTTGCCTCGGGCATGTTTTAATACACTTGTATGTCAAATTTCACGATCATAGCTTGTAAACTGTGGATTTGTATAGCAAGACAGAGACACAAATTTTCACTTTTATATAGTAGATAGCCAATATTTAACAGATGTCTGTGCAAAAGTGAGTCATTCAAAGGAAAATTGCACTGCCTACAGGCCTATAAATAAACTATGAAGTTTCCATTTTGGTGACATATCATGAGTACCTCCGGGGTCATTCCGACCTGGTCGCACGCAGGCTATTTTTTGCACTGCTGCGACCAGGTAATCGCCGCCTACAGGGGAGGGGGTTAGAGCTGTGCAGGGGTGCGATCGGCTGTGCAGAGAGCTGCACAAGCAAAAAGTTTGTGCAGTCTCTGCACAGCTGAAGACTTAAGGCCCATACACACTGGGCGATTTTGAGCTGAAAGCAGGTAACTTTTGGTGTTTTGAGCTGCTTTCAGCTCAAAGCCGCCCAGTGTGTATGGACAAGCGGTGAGCGCTGATGCGCGCTCCCGCTTCATCGCTGGCAGCCGCCGTTCATCTACTGGTATTACCAGTAGATGAATGGCGGGGTGAGCGGCTTTCCATAGCGTCCTGCTATGGATAGCTGTTCACCCCCGCTGACATCGCTGGGCAGGGGGGAAAATCGCTCAGTGTGTATGCACTGAGTGCTTTTCAGTCCAGCGATGTCAGCGATCATCGCTGTGCATACACGCTGGGCAAAAACATCCAGTGTGTATGCACCTTTACTCACCTGCTGTGATGATCCTTCCTGGAGCCGACGTCCAAGATCCCTCCCTGCAAACGGCCGGGCACGCCTGCGTTCTCTTCGACACTCCCAGAAAACTGTTAGTTGACACCCCCGAGCCGGCCTCTTCCAGTGAATCTTCTTGCGTTCGCCGCTGCGAACGCTTTCTTTTTTCAATCCGCCGTCGCCGGGCAACGATGCGCCTGCGCATTGCGGCCCACACGCATGTGCTGTTCAGACCTGATCGCACAGCAGCGTGCGATCAGGTCGGAATGACCCCCCATATGCAGTAGGCAACATAACCCTATCTGTGTATGCTAGTGATCCAATGTCATACTCTGGAAATATATCAACTGTTTGAAATGTAGAAAGTTTAAAGTCAATCTCTTAAAGGAATGAGGAAAGGAATATTTGAATGAACTTTAATGTTAAATAAGCTTCGCTCTAGGTTTCACTATCAGAATGTATGAAGTAGACTTAAATATTACTGCAAAGTGTTCATTTCAACCTTAGACAGTGGTATTACAATTATGTTTCCTTGGCACCACAGTGAAGTAATGTGAGCAAAGCCTAATTGTCAGTCTTCTTATCCCACTGGATACTCTGTGGATCTGGAGATTCAATAAAGTAACCATTGCGGAAATGCACATACGATTTTTATTAGCTTCCATTAGTTCTGTAATATTTTAATGCTGAGGTTAAACTCCTGAATAGCTTTGTCAGTAAGTGTTTTGTTGTGTTTGTTTTTAAATTATTAATAAACATCTAATGTATGTTGTGAATTCCCACCTCAACTACAGTAAGTACAGTAGGTCCTAAATCTAATCTCATGATGACCAAGATAATGCATGGGTTAGGAATGGTGGCACAG
Organism: Pseudophryne corroboree; assembly: GCF_028390025.1. Classification (NCBI taxonomy): domain Eukaryota; kingdom Metazoa; phylum Chordata; class Amphibia; order Anura; family Myobatrachidae; genus Pseudophryne; species Pseudophryne corroboree. Next base: position 648,421,097 of record NC_086446.1, on the reverse strand, counting down.
GGCTTGCTTTTATGTGTGCAATCTGAGCCGGATTTAGACCTCATGGGGCCCTAGACGAGGTACCGGTTTGGGGCCTCCTCCTTCTACAATCCATAGCACTATATTTTCATTCCTGGTTGTGAGTGGCATCACAAAAGTACCTTGGTGCCTGTGTAGTGCGATCACAGCACAGTACAGACTACCAATAATCTCTCAGTTGCATGAACATCTGCATTGCATCCAAATCTAAAGGCCCATACACACTGGTGATTTTTTGCTGAAAGCAGCTGACTTTTGGTGTGTTGAGCTGCTTTTAGCGCAAAGCCGCCCAATGTGTATGCCCCAGCGATGAGCGATGACCACTGATGCGCGCTCCCGCTTCATCGGCAGTGTTCGCCGTTCATCTACTGGTATTACCAGTAGATGAACGGCGGGGTGAGCGGCTTTCCATAGCGTCCTGCTATGGAAAGCCGCTCACCCCTGCTGACATCGCTGGGCAGGTGGGAAAAGCGCTAAGTGTGTATGCACTGAGCGCTTTTCAGTCCAGCGATGTCAGCTGGCAGGGGGCAAAAACGCCCAGTGTGTATGCACCTTAAATCAGGCCCTAGATCTTTCGGAAGTAGATTTGAAACCTGTGTCACATTTAAAGTAAACCAACCGCCCACATACAGTGGATGAAACCATTTTATGTGTCCAAACATTTCTCATTTTATCAGAGAACATCGGTTAACAACATTGTCACTAGTCATAAATCGATAGGCTGCATTCTCAGGATTATTGGTTCAGGACCCTGTATTTCTTGGACTGGACAGGATCTGGGTGTATAGATGAGTGTTTAAATGAGACTGCACTTCCACCTAAAGGTGCGTACACACTAGGCAATTTTAATGCATAATAATGATACTATTGTGCTATCGGCTAGTGTGTGTGCACTATAACGACAATGATGCGTGCTCCTGCGGCTTGTTATCGTTAATCTTTAGCAAGTGAACGTGCAGTCAAATTTAGGCTATATCGTTAACGATTGCATGTTCGGGGATGAGAGGGGTGACGTCACTGAACGATATAGTTAACTATATTGTTCAGTGTGTATGCTCTATATCAGGCATTCCCAACCACGGTGCTCAAGGCACACTAACAGTGCAGGTTTTAGTGATATCCAGGCCTCAGCACAGGTGACTTAATTAGTAGCTCAGTTATTTTGATTTAACCATCTGTGCTGCAGCCTGGATATCACTAAAACCTGTCCTGTTGGTGTGCCTTGAGGACCGTGGTTGGGAATGCCTGCTCTATATCATTCATTCTGCAACTAGGGAAATTTCAAGGGAAATCTTTAACTTTTATGGATGAAAATCGATTAGTGTAAACGCACCTTGACACAGACAGCACTGGATCTGGACCTGTATCTACAGAAAGATATTTAAAACTGTAAATCTAGGACGCATAGCATCCCTACCATAATCCTAAAATTGAACTCATGCTTAACCACAAACCACACCCTAATCCCAAACTCAATCCATTAAACCCTACACAACCCTAATACCTATTCTCTAATCAAAACCTCTAAACTAACTCTAATATCCTAACCCAAACCGCTACACCAACCCTAATACACTAACCCAAACTTCTACATTAACCCTAATACCCTAACCCTAAGTTTTTTCCTGTTAGTACTATAATGGTGGATGGCCCTCTCCCCGTTGCTCCTTACAGACAATGCACAATTCTGATCTGAAAGAGTACTAGGGATTAGAAGGTTGCTGCGAGGTGACATCTGCAGTGGGGGCTCTCCTAAGCAGTTGTCAATTGTATGACCCATAACAGTGCCGTAATTCATTTTCTGTACCATAGTAATGCCCTAGTTAATTTTATACACCATCGTAGTTCCCTAGTTTACATGATGTCACACTGTAGGGCTGCTAGTACACATTATTGTTATTATTATTATTATTATTATTATTACATTTTATTTATAAGGCGCCACAAGTTTTTCGCAGCTCTGTACAAAGGACAGTACAGGGAGAGAGAAAAATTTGCATTACAATGAATAAATAACAGAAATAGCGTACAGCTAAGATGTAAGTAGTCAGGGAGTGGTCATCGTACTACTTGGGGCTGGTGGCCATAGATGGAGATGAGCCTTTACCAGCAGGAGAAAAAGCGGGTAAAGCTGGTCGCTGCGTAGGAGAGAGCTGTGAGTAAAATGTGTCGAGAAGAGGGCTTAGAGAACAAGAGGAAAGAGGGCCCTGCTCTGAAGAGCTAACAATCTAGTGGGAAGGGTCGACAGACAGATGACTTGAGGTGCAAGTAAGCGGGAGGTAGCCTGATGGCAGTAAGTAAGCAAAGCTGAGATGTTCAAGGCATGAGGCAGGGGGGTGGAGGAGCGGTCTCAGGACTGTATTATGCCATACAGTACCCCTAATTCACATTATGACAAACAGTATTCCCAATTGATATTCTGCCTCAGTACAGTGCCCCCTGTTCATACTGTGCCACGCTAGAGTGCCCTCCCGTTCAAATTTTGCTACGTTATAAGGCCCAGTTCATATTATGCCACACTATAGTGTCTCCATTCGGGATGTTATGTGACCGGCAATCACAATACCAACACCTCCATCCCGCCACCTGAACATCCCGACTGTCGGCATACCAACTAACAGGGACTGTTTCCACTTGTGGTTGTCCATGACACCCATAGAGTGGGAATAGATCTTGTGGCGAGCTTAGCTCGCAACCGAGTCCAAAGGGGCTTAGTTACGCTCGCCTCCTCCATGCCGGCATTCTGCGGCTGGGATCCCGGCGTCGGGATGCTGACCGCTGGGATCCTGGCTGCCGGTGAAACAGACCCAACCCCTCCAGTTCAATTATGCCACATTACAGTGCCCCATTACGGTGTGGTATGCGTGACCACCAGTCAGTATACTGACGCCGGGATCCTGGCAGTGGAATCCCAATGGGGGGTGGCGAGTGCGGCAAGCCCCTTGCGGACTCGCTGCGCTCGCCACGTTGCAGGCTCGGTGGCGACCTACGGTTGCCACGGGTTCTATTCCTACTCTATGTTTGTCTTGGACACCCACGAGTGGGAATAGACCCTGCTGGTCGGCGTGCCGACCGTCGGGATTGTGAGGGGGCGGGATGTAGGGGGACATAATTACACCACCTTTACCGTTATAACATCCACTACACACTTCTCTCACTAAAAATGTAATGTCACACAATTCAGGCTGAGCAATGGATCACACCCAATTATTTAGCAGACAAATCTGGAAAACTGGTATGCAACTTTATAACCTGGTCCAGGCATCCAGTAACCTCTGGGCCCTATAGCAATGGCACCCCTTGCACCCACTATAGTTATGCCTATGACTAGATCCATAATATGCAGGGGTAGGCAACCCGTAGCACTCCAGCTGCTGTGAAACTATACATCCCAACTTCACGTAACCTAATCTGCCATTGGGCTGCGCAAATTTTGCATGCACTTTGGCTAAATCACCCTTAACAAGGGGAAACTTTTAATCATGGTAATCAGACCTTGGGTTACTTAGTCCATGAGTTTAATGGACCTTATAATTGTGTGCCTTCACTGTACACAACCATTTGAAGATTATTAGGGCATTTTGCTAGACACCTTCATCCTGGTTATAGATAAGGTAATTAATTATAAACTATGGCAGTAGCACCATCTAAAAAGAAATGCTGCAAAAGTGACATTTTCCATTTTGTTTATTGGGAACCAATATGTAGACTATTATGATAGTGTTTGTTCTGTATATTTAACAGGAATTGATGGTTGGTTCTTTAAAACTGTGCTGTATAATTCTATTCAAATGTTCATCAGAGGAGCCAAAACTTGTCATTCTTTGGGGTCGATTCAGTTATAAATAATGCCTGCGATTACTGGCTGTGTTTGAAACCTTATCTTCTTTCTTTTATTCTAATGTGGAGATAAAATAAAAAGTTAAAGTAAAAAGTGTGAAAGTGTGCAAGTGTGAATGGTGCATACAATGGTGTGATGGTGGTGGGTTCAGAACCAGTAGCGGATTTGTACTGTCCACACGCATTGAAAGTAGGTGTCTCAAGGCTTGCACAGTCCAGTGCATGCTAGTACACAAGGGAGAAGCTGAAAATAAGAATTTACTCACCGGTAATTCTATTTCTCGTAGTCCGTAGTGGATGCTGGGAACTCCGTAAGGACCATGGGGAATAGACGGGCTCCGCAGGAGACTGGGCACTCTAAGAAAGAATTAGGACTACTGGTGTGCACTGGCTCCTCCCTCTATGCCCCTCCTCCAGACCTCAGTTAGGGAAACTGTGCCCGGAAGAGCTGACACAACAAGGAAAGGATTTGGAATCCCGGGTAAGACTCATACCAGCCACACCAATCACACCGTACAACTCGTTAACAGTATGAATAACAACTGAGCCTCACTGAACAGATGGCTCATAACAATAACCCTTTAGTTAGGCAATAACTATATACAAGTATTGCAGACAATCCGCACTTGGGATGGGCGCCCAGCATCCACTATGTACTACGAGAAATAGAATTACCGGTGAGTAAATTCTTATTTTCTCTGACATCCTAGTGGATGCTGGGAACTCCGTAAGGACCATGGGGATTATACCAAAGCTCCCAAACGGGCGGGAGAGTGCGGATGACTCTGCAGCACCGAATGAGCAAACTCAAGGTCCTCCTCGGCCAGGGTATCAAACTTGTAGAATTTTGCAAACTTGTTTGATCCCGACCAGGTAGCAGCTCGGCAAAGTTGTAAAGCCGAGACCCCTCGGGCAGCCGCCCAAGAAGAGCCCACCTTCCTCGTGGAATGGACTTTTACCGATTTAGGATGCGGCAGTCCAGCCGCAGAATGTGCAAGTTGAATCGTGGAGCAGATCCAGCGAGCAATAGTCTGCTTAGAAGCAGGAGCACCCAGCTTGTTGGGTGCATGCAGGATAAACAGCGAGTCAGTCTTTCTGACTCTAGCCGTCCTGGAAACATAGATTTTCAGGGCCCGGACTACGTCCAGCAACTTGGAAGCCTCCAAGTCCCGGGTAGCTGCAGGCACCACAATAGGTTGGTTCAAATGAAACGCTGAGACCATCTTAGGGAGGAATTGGGGACGAGTCCTCAATTCTGCTCTGTCCATATGGAAGATCAGATAGGGGCTTTTACAGGACAAAGCCGCCAATTCTGACACCCGCCTAGCCGAAGCCAAGGCCAAAAGCATGACCACTTTCCACGTGAGATATTTTAATTCAACGGTCTGAAGTGGCTCAAACCAATGTGATTTTAGGAAATCCAACACAACGTTGAGATCCCAAGGTGCCACTGGGGGCACAAAAGGGGGCTGAATATGCAGCACTCCCTTAACAAACATCTGAACTTCAGGCAGTGAAGCCAGTTCTTTTTGAAAGAAAATAGACAGGGCCGAAATCTGGACTTTAATGGATCCCAATTTTAGGCCCATAGTCACGCCTGATTGTAGGAAGTGCAGAAATCGACCCAGCTGAAATTCTTCAGTGGGGGCCTTCATAGCCTCACACCAAGCAACATATTTTCGCCATATGCGGTGATAATGTTTTGCTGTCACATCCTTCCTAGCTTTTATCAGCGTAGGAATGACTTCAACCGGAATGCCCTTTTCCATCAGGATCCGGCGTTCAACCGCCATGCCATCAAACGCAGCCGCGGTAAGTCTTGGAACAGACAGGGCCCCTGCTGTAGCAGGTCCTGTCTGAGAGGCAGAGGCAAAGGGTCCTCTGAGGTCATTTCTTGTAGTTCCAGGTACCAAGTCCTTCTTGGCCAATCCGGAACGATGAGTATAGTTCTTACTCCTCTCTTTTTTTTATTATCCTCAGCACCTTTGGTATGAGAGGAAGAGGAGGGAACACATAAACCGACTGGTACACCCATGGTGTCACTAGAGCGTCCACAGCTATCGCCTGAGGGTCTCTTGACCTGGCGCAATATCTTTTTAGCTTTTTGTTGAGGCGGGACGCCATCATGTCCACCTGTGGCCTTTCCCAACGATTTACAATCAGCTGGAAGACTTCTGGATGAAGTCCCCACTCTCCCGGGTGGAGGTCGTGCCCGCTGAGGAAGTCTGCTTCCCAGTTGTTCACTCCCGGAATGAACACTGCTGACAGTGCTATCACGTGATTTTCCGCCCATCGGAGAATCCTTGTGGCTTCTGCCATCGCCATCCTGCTTCTTGTGCCGCCCTGTCGGTTCACATGGGCGACCGCCGTGATGTTGTCTGACTGAATCAGCACCGGCTGGTTTTGAAGCAGGGGTCTTGCCTGACTTAGGGCATTGTAAATGGCCCTTAGTTCCAGAATATTTATGTGTAGGGAAGCCTCCTGACTCGACCATTGTCCTTGGAAGTTACTTCCCTGAGTGACTGCCCCCCAACCTCGGAGGCTTGCATCCGTGGTCACCAGGACCCAGTCCTGTATGCCGAATCTGCGGCCCTCGAGAAGATGCACTCTGCAGCCACCACAGCAGAGAAACCCTGGCCCTCGGGGACAGGGTGATCAGCCGATGCATCTGAAGATGCGATCCGGACCACTTGTCTAACAGATCCCACTGAAAGATCTTTGCATGGAACCTGCCGAATGGAATTGCCTCGTAAGAAGCTACCATCTTTCCCAGGACTCGCGTGCAGTGATGCACCGACACCTGTTTTGGTTTCAGGAGGTCTCTGACTAGAGATGACAACTCCTTGGCCTTCTCCTCCGGGAGAAACACCGGGAGAAACACCTTCTTCTGTTCTGTGTTCTGTGTCCAGAATCATACCCAGACGCGTCGTAGGAACCAGCTGCGACTTTAGGATATTCAGAATCCAGCCGTGCTGTTGTAGCACTTCCTGAGATAGTGCTACTCCGACCAACAACTGCTCCCTGGACCTCGCCTTTATAAGGAGATCGTCCAAGTACGGGATAATTATAACTCCCTTCTTTCGAAGGAGTATCATCATTTCGGCCATTACTTTGGTAAATACCCTCGGTGCCGTGGACAGACCAAACGGCAACATCTGGAATTGGTAATGGCAGTCCTGTACCACAAAACGGAGGTACACCTGATGAGGTGGGTAAATGGGGACATGCAGGTAAGCATCCTTGATGTCCAGTGATACCATGTAATCCCCCTCTTCCAGGCTTGCAATAACCGCCCTTAACGATTCCATTTTGAACTTGAACTTCCTTATATAAGTGTTCAAGGATTTCAAATTTAGAATGGGTCTCACCGAACCATCTGGTTTCGGTACCACAAACATTGTGGAATAGTAACCCCGTCCCTGTTGAAGGAGGGGAACTTTTATTATCACCTGCTGGAGGTACAGCTTGTGAATTGCCGCCAGCACTACCTCCCTGTCCTGGGGAGTAGCTGGCAAGGCTGATTTGAGGTAACGGCGAGGGGGAGATGTCTCGAATTCCAGCTTGTATCCCTGAGATACCACTTGTAGAACCCAGGGATCCACCTGTGAGCGAACCCACCGGTCGCTGAAGTGCCGGAGGCGGGCCCCCACCGCACCTGGCTCCACCAGTGGAGCCCCAGCGTCATGCGGTGGATTTAGTGGAAGCAGGGGAGGATTTTTGTTCTTGGGGAACTGGCTGTATGGTGCAGCTTTTTCCCTCTACCCCTGCCTCTGGGCAGAAAGGACGCGCCTTTAACCCGCTTGCCTTTCTGGGGCCGAAAGGACTGTACCTGATAGTACGGTGCTTTCTTAGGCTGTGAGGGAACCTGAGGTAAAAATGTCGACTTCCCAGCTGTTGCTGTGGAAACGAGGTCCGAGAGACCATCCCCAAACAATTCCTCACCCTTGTAAGGCAAAACCTCCATGTGCCTTTTAGAATCCGCATCACCTGTCCACTGCCGACTCCATAATACTCTCCTGGCAGAAATGGACATTGCATTAATTCTAGATGCCAGCCGGCAGATATCCCTCTGTGCATCTCTCATATATAAGACTACGTCTTTAATATGCTCTATGGTTAGCAATATAGTGTCCCTGTCAAGGGAATCAATGTTATCAGACAGGGAATCTGACCACGCTGCTGCAGCACTGCACATCCATGCTGAAGCAATAGCAGGTCTCAGTATAGTACCTGAGTGTGTATATACAGACTTCAGGATAGCCTCCTGCTTTCTATCTGCAGGCTCCTTTAAGGCGGCCGTATCCTGAGACGGCAGTGCCACCTTTTTTGACAAGCGTGTGAGCGCTTTATCCTCCCTCGGGGATGTCTCCCAACGTAACCTGTCCTCTGGCGGGAAAGGGTACGCCATCAGTAACTTTTTAGAAATCACTAGCTTCTTATCGGGGGAAGCCCACGCTTCTTCACACACTTCATCAACTCATCTGATGGGGGAAAAACCACTGGTTGCTTTTTCTCCCCAAACATAATACCCTTTTTAGTGGTACCTGGGTTAATGTCAGAAATGTGCAACACATTTTTCATTGCCGTAATCATGCAACGGATGGCCCTCGTGGAATGTACATTAGCCTCGTCATCGTCGACACTGGAGTCAGACTCCGTGTCGACATCTGTGTCTGCCATCTGAGGTAGCGGGCGTTTTTGAGCCCCTGATGGCCTTTGAGACGCCTGAGCAGGCACTGGCTGAGAAGCCGGCTGTCCCACAGCTGTTATGTCATCGAACCTTTTATGTAAGGAGTTGACACTGTCGTGTAAAACCTTCCACATATCCATCCACTCTGGTGTCGACCCCGCAGGGGGTGACATCACATTTATCGGCACCTGCTCCGCCTCCACATAAGCCTCCTCATCAAACATGTCGACACAGCCGTACCGACACACCGCACACACACAGGGAATGCTCTGACTGAGGACAGGACCCCACAAAGTCCTTTGGGGAGACAGAGAGAGAGTATGCCAGCACACACCACAGCGCTATATAAACAGGGATTTACACTACACAAAGTGATTTTCCCTATAGCAGCTATATAAATACAGTTTTGCGCCTAAATTTAGTGCCCCCCCCTCTCTTTTTTACCCTTTGAGCCTGGAAACTGCAGGGGAGAGCCTGGGGAGCTGTCTTCCAGCGGAGCTGTGAAGAGGAAATGGCGCCAGTGTGCTGAGGGAGATAGCCCCGCCCCCTTCACGGTGGGCTTCTCCCGCTCTTTTATTAATATTATGGCAGGGGATTTTTGCACATATATAGTTTATCAGACTATATTATGTGCTTTTTGCCAATTTAAGGTACTCTAATTGCAGCCCAGGGCGCCCCCCCCCCCCCCCCCCCCCCAGCGCCCTGCACCCATCAGTGACCGGAGTATGTGGTGTGCATAGGGAGCAATGGCGCACAGCTGCAGTGCTGTGCGCTACCTTAATGAAGACCGGAGTCTTCAGCCGCCGATTTCCAGGACGTTATTCTTGCTTCTGGCTCTGCAAGGGGGACGGCGGCGCGGCTCCGGGACCGGACGACCGAGGCTGGGCCTGTGTTCGATCCCTCTGGAGCTAATGGTGTCCAGTAGCCTAGAAGCCCAAGCTAGCTGCAAGCAGGTAGGTTTGCTTCTCTCCCCTAAGTCCCTCGTAGCAGTGAGTCTGTTGCCAGCAGATCTCACTGAAAATAAAAAACCTAATAAATACTTTCTTTTACTAGAAGCTCAGGAGAGCCCCTAGTGTGCAACCAGCTCGAGCCGGGCACTGATTCTAACTGAGGTCTGGAGGAGGGGCATAGAGGGAGGAGCCAGTGCACACCAGTAGTCCTAATTCTTTCTTAGAGTGCCCAGTCTCCTGCGGAGCCCGTCTATTCCCCATGGTCCTTACGGAGTTCCTAGCATCCACTAGGACGTCAGAGAAATAGGCATTATTGCAGTTGTTAATCCAGAGCAAATTGCAATTGCACCTGCGAACATGACCTACAAGGTTTATAAACATTGCCACATCAGCAGTAATAATACCCAATAAGCAGCGCCAGCACATTATGTGCCATTGTTGGCAGTAGGGAGGAGATAATGATATAAGTGAGATAAGGAAAAGCACATGAGGGAAGATGGCCCTGCTCCTGAATATTTGTGATCTAAAGGGGAGTAGCAGACAGACAGAGGTGGCATAAAAGGGAGAGAGTGAGCAGTGGGTCAGGAAGAGAGCTGAAAGGTTTGGTGAAGAAGTGTGTCTTGAGAGCCAGTTTGAATTTTTGTAGAGAGGTGGAAAGTCTGATTGGAAGAGGGAGAGAGTTCTAGAGGTTAGGAGCAGCACAGGCAAAGTCTTGAGGCGGTAGTGGGAGGTACAAATCACTTGTCGAGGAGAGGTTTTCACTTGTGGGTGGAAGGTGAGGTCAGATATCATTTGTGTTGTGCTTAATGTACACAAAATATATAGAATATTCCTATACACACAGAGGCGTAGCTAGGGTTTTTGGAGCCCAGGGCAAGATGGAAAATGGCACCCCCCCCCCCTCCCCCCCCAAAAAACCAAACAAACACCAAAAGTAGCATGTGTGTGCGCCGAAGGCGCGCGTGGCAAAAATGGGCGTGGCCACACTCGCACCAGAAGGGGTGTGGCCACTGAAAATTGCCCCACAGTGCCAGATACAATGCCCCACAGTGCCGGTTACATGCCCTACAGTGCCAGTTACATTGCCCCACAGTGCCAGTTACATGCCCCACAGTGCCAGTTACATTGCCCCACAGTGCCAGTTACATGCCCCACAGTGCCAGTTACATTGCCTCACAGTGCCAGATACAATGCCCCACAGTGCCAGTTACATTGCCCCACAGTGCCAGATACAATGCCCCACAGTGCCGGATACATGCCCCACAGTGCCAGATACAATGCCCCACAGTGCCAGTTACATTGCCCCACAGTGCCAGTTACATGCCCCACAGTGCCAATTACATTGCCCCACAGTGCCAGTTAAATGCCCCACAGTGCCAGTTAAATGCCCCACAGTGAAAAGAAAAAATCTATAAGCAGCCCTGCGCTACCAGACGAAAAGCTGCTAGTTTGTAACATAAATCCCTGCAAGACAAATAGATACAAAACAAAAGGTGGTTGCAAACTAGCGCTGCTTTAAAATATTGAAACTTTAAAACGGGAACTTGAAATGAAAATGTCCTCATCCAGAACAACGTTCAGCTGTTTCCCCGTTATCAGAAAGACACTCACTTTATAGTTCTGTCTCGCTTTCCCATAAAGGTATCTTTCTGCCAGTAGGTATCAGGTATATAATCATTTAAAACGAGCTAGGCTTTTGGAATAACACTTATATTAGTGTCCTGTCTCGCGTGCACATAAAGGTATCTTTTGTGTCCTTCACGATACAGACGGTAGGAGTCAAACAGACCGCCGGCTACGCATCGCAGTGGCTGGATGGGCTGGAGGGGAGGTCAGGCTGCAAATATGTTCCGCAGCCACATGTATATGGCTGGCTGCGGCCTGGAGGCACTCGTACCCGGACGATTTGTTTTGCGGGACTTGCGGCCGAGCAGCTCCGCCTACCTTTTCTCCCCTCTTCGGTGACCAGACTGCCGGGGGAGCTACTGCAGGCACAGCTCAGAGGAGTTAATTAGAAGGTAATTTTATTGTTTTCTGTAGGGAGGACGCTGTGTGAAGTACTGTAATGTTGTGCAGAATATTGAAGGGGGTTAGCGTCCCCTACATGTTCTGTCCCTGCATTCTCTCCCTGTCCTCGACCTGACTTGTCACAGCACCCTTACCCTGTCCCCTACCAGACCTGCCCCCTCACCCTGTCCCTTACCAGACATATAGCCTACCAGACCTGTCCCGCACCCTCACCCTGTCCCCCACCAGATCTGTCCTCACACCGTATCCCCGACCAGACCTGTCCCAGCACCCTCACCCTGTCCACTATGGAACTGTCCCCTCACCCTATCCCCTACCAGACCTAATTTGTAAAAAGGGGGACGCTGTCTGCCGTAATGTGTAAAAAGTGGACGCTGTCTGCCGTAATGTGTAAAAAGTGGACGCTGTCTGCCATAATGTGTAAAAAGTGGACGCTGCCGTAATGTGTAAAAAGGAGGACGCTGTCTGCCGTAATGTGTAAAAAGGAGGACGCTGTCTGCCGTAATGTGTAAAAAGTGGACGCTGTCTGCCGTAATGTGTAAAAAGGGGACTCTGCCGTAGTGTGTAAAAAGTGGACTCTGTCTGCCGTAATGTGTAAAAAGTGGACGCTGTCTTCCGTAATATATAAGAAGACGTATTTAAAATGCTCTATGTTAGCAATGCCGTAATGTGTAAAAAGGAAGACGCTGTCTGCCGTAATGTGTAAAAAGGGGGACGCTGTCTGCCGTAATGTGTAAAAAGGGGACTCTGTCTGCCGTAATGTGTAAAAAGGGGACGCTGTCTGCCGTAATGTGTAAAAGGTGGACGCTGTCTGCCGTAATGTGTAAAAAGTGGACGCTGTCTGCCGTAATGTGTAAAAAGTGGACGCTGCCGTAATGTGTAAAAAGGAAGACGCTGTCTGCCGTAATGTGTAAAAAGGGGGACGCTGTCTGCCGTAATGTGTAAAAAGGGGACTCTGTCTGCCGTAATGTGTAAAAATGGGGACTGTCTGCCGTAATGTGTAAAAAGGGGACGCTGTCTGCCGTAATGTGTAAAAGGTGGACTCTGCCGTAATGTGTAAAAGGGGCTCTACCTGGTGTAGTGGCACTACTGTGTGGCGTAATTTAAATAATGGAGACTACTGTGCACCGTAATCTGAATTGGTATTATTGTGTGGCCACACCCCTTCCCTATGAAGCCACACCCCTATATTTTATGCGCGCACTGCCCCTGTTTTGCATTATGGGGGGGGGGCGCCGATGCCATTTCTTGCACACAGCGCTAAAATGTCTAGTTACGGCACTGCATTAATAATCACATCGATTGCCCTCCACATAAGTAAAAATAGTTTGCTGGACCTCAGCTTACTTTAAGAAGTTATTTTTCTCTCCTTCAGGAACCAAACAACCATAATGCTTGATCTATGCTGAGTTTGATGCGCTATTATAAAGCGCTGAACCGGGAGGCAAAACTGATATCCGTGTGCCTGCACTGCTAACAGACCCGCTGTGCCGTAAATTGGATAATGAGACTAATGCCCATTGGAGCGCTAATGTAAAGCGCTGAAATGATTAAAAAAAATATATGGCTAAAAAATGAAAACGAATGAAAACCATATAGCAAATTAACTATTAAATACCTGAAGGTGAGAAACAACTTCGCAAGTTCATATGTATATATGCATATAGACAAAGACATTATGATATTATAGACACTGATTATCACTGAGCGTCCAGATCTTCATATGGCTGTCTTTAACGAAGCTGTAGTTTTGAACAATCCTTATGTCCATAAAAACGATTTCCATGAGCCACATGGGTCACATGATTTTAGTTTCAGTGATTCAGAAACATAAAAGATAAAAAAAGAGACTTTAGACACGACATTATAAAGGGCAAGCTGATATACATAATCGTTACAGAAACCACTTCACCTCGAACTCTAAGTTCAAACCACTTGGTGATAGGGTTTTTAATTGGTGTATAGTTTTCATTTCTGTTTGTGCTAAAAGTTTTTCAGAATTTCGAGTTCTCCAATTATGTTTAACAATTTTAATGCCCATAAAACATTTTAACCCTTTAAGATTGCAGTTATGTACGTTTTTAAAATGATTAGAAACACTTTGCTGCTCATAACCTTTTTTTATATTTCTCGTATGTTCTGATAAACGTTCTTTCAACAACCTTCCTGTTCTACCAATATATTGCAAGCCACAATGGCATTCCAATAAATATACAACATTTTTGGTGCAGCAAGTAATGAAATCTTTGATGGGATATGTGGTCTGTGTTTGATTGGATTTATATTCTGTTATTTTTCTTTCGATGTTACAACTTTTACACATGGGACAAAAGCCACAACGGAAAAACCCTTTAGATGTAATTCTGGTTTGCATTCTTTCGATCGGTAATGCACTTTTTACAAGAATGTCCTTTAGATTCTTGGCTTTTCGATAAATGAATCTAGGACGATCCATAATGCTTCCAGATAATAGTGGGTCCTTCATTACCTTTTATGTTTCTGAATCACTGAAACTAAAATCATGTGACCCATGTGGATCATGGAAATCGTTTTTATGGACATAAGGATTGTTTAAAACTACAGCTTCGTTAAAGACAGCCATATGAAGATCTGGACGCTCAGTGATAATCAGTGTCTATAATATCATAATGTCTTTGTCTATATGCATATATACATATGAACTTGCGAAGTTGTTTCTCACCTTCAGGTATTTAATAGTTAATTTGCTATATGGTTTTCATTCGTTTTCATTTTTTAGCCATATATTTTTTTAATCATTTCAGCGCTTTACATTAGCGCTCCAATGGGCATTAGTCTCATTATCCAATTTACGGCACAGCGGGTCTGTTTGCAGTGCAGGCACACGGATATCAGTTTTGCCTCCCGGTTCAGCGCTTTATAATAGCGCATCAAACTCAGCATAGATCAAGCATTATGGTTACTTGGTTCCTGAAGGAGAGAAAAATAACTTCTTAAAGTAAGCTGAGGTCCAGCAAACTATTTTTACTTATGTGGAGGGCAATCGATGTGATTATTAATGTTCCGTTTTTGGTGCGATAATGCCATATAAGACATGTTTGTTTTAAGATATTTTATTATTGTGCACAAATTAATGTAAAAGAAAAATGTATGTATATATATACCATACTCTTATATCTGAAGGCTGCTTCTGTTTAGGTAACTTAATTGTGTAATACGTACACCTGTGTATGATGTTCTTATGTATGATTCGTCAGAATACATCATGTGACCGTTTTAAACTAGAATATATCTGGGCTAACCAGAATGGACACATTACTTCTTGAGGAAGGGGAGGGAATCCCCGAAACGCGTTGAAGCTGCTGTCAGTAATTATATCTGGCTGTCTATTCTGTTTTATTGGATGAATAAAATCGTGTGTCTTTGAAAGAAATACCGGTCTGTTTGACTCCTGCCATCTGTATCGTGAAGGACACAAAAGATACCTTTATGTGCACGCGAGACAGGACACTAATGTAAGTGTTATTCCAAAAGCCTAGCTCGTTTTAGATGATTATATACCTGATACCTACTGGCAGAAAGATACCTTTATGGGAAAGCGCGACAGAACTATATAAAGTGAGTGTCTTTCTGATAACGGGGAAACAGCTGAACGTTGTTCTGGATGAGGACATTTTCCTTTCAAGTTCCCGTTTTAAAGTTTCAATATTTTAAAGCAGCGCTAGTTTGCAACCACCTTTTGTTTTGTATCTAAATGCCCCACAGTGCCAGATACATTGCCCCACAGTGCCAGATACAATGCCCAACAGTGCCAGATACATGCCCCACAGTGCCAGTTACATTGCCCCACATACACCACACTAGCCCCAGACACACACACACCACACTAGCCCTAGACACACACAGGGCGGGATGTACTAATGTACATCGCCGCCCATCGCCACGATGCTGATCGCATATGTACTAACATATGCGATCAGCATTGCGGAGGACAGCTCTTCCGATAAGAGCTGTCCTCTGCGATGCGCAGCGGCAGCCTGACTTCCGGGATTCGGCCCCAGGAGTCAGTCTGCGCATGCGCGGGGTGACGGGGGCGGCCGCAGGGCATGCTGGGAGGGATCCGATCCCTCACACAGCGCCGCGGAGAGAAGCCCATAGGCTTCTATGCACGTACGCCAGCTAAAGCTGGCGTACCCCGCCGCGGTGCTGTCCTGCCGGCCGGGGGTTAGTACATCAGGAAAATGCGGTAAACAGGGAGTTTACCGCATTTTCCGCTTAGTACATCCCGCCCACAGTAAATTATACAACACACACACACACACACACACACACAGTTTAGCCTGCCCTGCTCACCTCCTACACCTCCCTCCGAGGCCACATGCGCACCTCCAAAGTCGCGCACACGCGCACTGAAGTCTTTGCAGGGAGGGGGGGGGGGGGGGTTTAGTAGCGGGAGGCTCCTGGCTGCCGCTGCCTGCACAGTATGACAGGCACAGCAGCCGGGGAGACAGGGAGAGCGCCGCGGGTAGCGCCGGTGGAGTCCCTGTCGCATGGGCCGTGCAGGTGCCGGTGGCGCCCCCCTCTGCTGGGGCTGTCACGGCGCCCAGGGCACGTGCCCTGCTCGCCCCATGCTAGATACGCCTCTGTATACACAGAATATGGATGTTTTGACACAAGTTACACTTTACAAAATGGTACACTGTGTTTTTTTATTTATTTCTCTGACGTCCTAGTGGATGCTGGGAACTCCGAAAGGACCATGGGGAATAGCGGGCTCCGAAGGAGGCTGGGCACTCTAGAAAGATTTATGACTACCTGGTGTGCACTGGCTCCTCCCACTATGACCCTCCTCCAAGCCTCAGTTAGATTTTGTGCCCGGCCGAGGTTGGATGCACACTAGGGGCTCTCCTGAGCTCTTAGAAAGAAAGATAGACTTAGGTTTTTTATTTTCAGTGAGACCTGCTGGCAACAGGGACTAAGGGGAGAAGAAGCGAACTCGCCTGCTTGCAGCCGGATTGGGCTTCTTAGGCTACTGGACACCATTAGCTCCAGAGGGATCGACCGCAGGCCCAGCCTTGATGTTCGGTCCCGGAGCCGCGCCGCCGTCCCCCTTACAGAGCCAGAAGCAAGAAGATGGTCCGGAAAATCGGCGGCATCAAGACATCAGTCTTCACCAAGGTAGCGCACAGCACTGCAGCTGTGCGCCATTGCTCCTCTCACACACTTCACACTCCGGTCACTGAGGGTGCAGGGCGCTGGGGGGGGCGCCCTGAGGCAGCAATAAAAACACCTTGGCTGGCAAAAATACCTCAATATATAGCCCCAGGGGCTATATATGAGGTAAATACCCCTGCCAGATTCCATAAAAAAGCGGGAGAATAGGCCGCGGAAAAGGGGCGGAGCTATCTCCCTCAGCACACTGGCGCCATTTTTCCCTCACAGCTCCGCTGGAAGGAAGCTCCCTAGCTCTCCCCTGCAGTCTACACTACAGAAAAGGGTTAAAAAAAAGAGAGGGGGGGCACTAAATTTAGGCGCAGCATACATTATATAGAAACGGCAGCTATAGGGGACATAACTCAGTTAGTCCCTGCATTATATAGCGCTCTGGTGTGTGCTGGCATACTCTCACTCTGTCCCCCCAAAGGGCTTTTGTGGGTCCTGTCCTCGTTTAGAGCATTCCCTGTGTGTTTGCGGTGTGTCGGTACGGCTGTGTCGACATGTTGAATGAGGAGGCTTATATGGTGACGGAGCAGAGGCCGATATATGTGATGTCGCCCCCTGTGGGGCCGACACCAGAGTGGATGGATAGGTGAAAGGTATTAACCGACAGTGTCAACTCCTTACATAAAAGGGTGGATGACGTAACAACTGTGGGACAGCCGGCTTCTCAGCCCGCGCCTGCCCAGGCGTCTCAAAGGCCATCAGGGGCTCAAAAACGCCCGCTCTCTCAGATGGCAGACACAGATGTCGACACGGAGTCTGACTCCAGTGTCGACAAGGTTGAGACATATACACAATCCACTAGGAACATCCGTGACTTGATCCCGGCAAATAATAAATGTGTTATACATTTCTGACATTAACCCAAGCACCTCTAAAAATGGGTTTTAGGTTGGGGAGAAAAAACAGGCAGTGTTTTGTTCCCCCATCAGATGAATAAATGAAGTGTGTGAAAAGCGTGGGTTCCCCCGTTAAGAAACTGGTAATTTTTAAAAAGTTACTGATGGCGTACCCTTTCCCGCCAGGAGGATAAGTTACGCTGGGAGATATCCCCTAGGGTGGATAAGGCGCTCACACGGTTGTCAAAAAAGGTGGCACTGCCGTTTTAGGAACGGCCACTTTGAAGGTACCTGTTGATAAAAAGCAGGAGGCTATCCTGAAGTCTGTATTTACACACTCAGGTACTAGACTGAGACCTGCAGATCGTGCTGCTGCAGCGTGGTCGGTGACCCTGTCAAGCATACTAGTTTGCTAATATGAGAACATATTAAAGACGTCGTCTTATATATGAGGGATGCACAGAGGGATATTTTGCCGGCTGGCATCCAAAATGAATGTAATGTCCATTCTGTCAGGAGGGTATTAGAGACCTGTCACTGGACAGGTGATGCTGACTTAAAAGGCGCATAGAGATTCTGCCTTATAAGGGTGAGGAATGATTTGGGGATGGTCTCTGGGACCTCGTATCCACAGCAACTGCTGGGAAGAAATATTTTTAGCTCAGGTTTCCTCACAGACTAAGAAAGCACTGTATTATCAGGTACAGTCCTTTCGGCTTCAGAAAAGCAAGCGGGTCAAATGGCGCTTCCTTTCTGTACAGAGACAAGGGAAGAGGGAAAAAGCTGCACCAGGCAGCCTGTTCCCAGAATCAAAATTCTTCCCCCGCTTCCTGTGAGTCCACAGCATGACGCGGGGGCTCCACAGGTGTAGCCAGGTACGGTGGGGGGCCGTCTCAAAAATTTCAGCAATTAGTGGGCTCGCTCACAGGTGGATCCCTGTTTCTTTCAAATAGTATTTCAGGGGTACAAGCTGGAATTCGAGATGTCTCCCCCCCGCCGTTTCCTCAAATATGCCTTGCCGACAACTCCCTCAGGCAGGGAGGCTGTGCTAGAGGCAATTAATAAGCGGTATTCCCAGCAGGTAATACTCAAGGTGCCCCTACTTCAACAAGGACGGGGTTACTATTCCACACGGTTTGGGATACCGAAACCGCATGGTTCGGTGTGACCCATTTTATATTTAAAATCCTTGAACACATACATAAAAAAAAGTCAAGTTCAAGATGGAATCGCTCAGGGCGGTTATTGCAAGCCTGGACGAGGGGGATTACATGGTATCCCGGGACATCAAGGATGCTTACCTGCTTGTCCACATTTACCATCCTCGCCAGGAGTACCTCAGATTTGTGGTACAGGTTTGCCATTACCAAGTCCAGACACGGCCGTTTGGACTGTACATGGCACCGAGGGTGTTTACCAAGGTAATGGCCGAAATAATGATACTCCTTCGAAAAAAGGGAGTTTTTAACTATCCCGTACTTGGACGATCTCCTAATAAAGGCACGGTCCAAGGAACAGTTGTTGGTGGGAGTAGCACTATCTCAGGAAGTGCTGCGCCAGCACGGCTGGATTCTGAATATCCCAAAGTCACAGCTGGTTCCGACTACACATCTACTGTTCCTGGGTATGATTCTGGACACAGTCCAGAAAAAAAGTGTTTCTCCCGGAGGAGAAAGCCAGAGAGTTGTCTTCTCGAGTCAGAGACCTCCTGAAACCAAAACAGGTATCGGTGCATCACTGCACGCGGGTCCTGGGAAAGATGGTAGCTTCTTACGAGGCAATTCCATTCGGCAGGTTCCATGCCAGAACCTTTCAGTGGGACCTGTTGGACAAGTGGTCCGGATCGCATATTCAGATGCATCGTTTAATAACCCTGTCTCCAAGAACCAGGGTGTCTCTTCTGTGGTGGCTGCACAGTGCTCATCTTCTGGAGGGCCGCAGATTCGGCATACAGGACTGGGTCCTGGTGACCACGGATGCCAGCCTTCGAGGCTGGGGGACAGTCACAAGGGGAAGAAACTTCCAAGGACTATGGTCAAGTCAGGAGACTTCCCTTCACATAAATATTCTGGAACTAAGGGCCATGTACAATGCCTTAAGTCAATCAGAATACCTGCTCCTACACCAGCCGGTGCTGATCCAGTGAGACAACATCACGGCAGTCGCCCATGTGAATCGACAGGGCGGCACAAGAAGCAGGATGACAATGGCAGAAGCCACAAGAATTCTCCGATAGGCGGAAAATCATCTACTAGCACTGTCAGCAGTGTTCATTCCGGGAGTGGACAACTGGGAAGCAGACTTTCTCAGCAGGCACGACCTCCACCCGGGAGAGTGGGGACTTCATCCAGAAGTCTTCCAAATGATTGTAAATCAGTGGGATTGTCCACAGGTGGACATGATGGCGTCCCGCCTAAACAAAAAACTAGAGAGGTATTGCGCCAGGTCAAGAGACCCTCAGGCAATAGTTGGGGACGCTCTAGTGACACCGGAGGTGTATCAGTCAGTTTATGTGTTTCCTCCTCTGCCTCTCATACCAAAGGTATTGAGAATAATAAGAAGGCGAGGAGTAAACACAATTCTCGTGGTTCCGGATTGGCCAAGACGAGCGTGGTACCCGGAACTTCAAGAGATGATCTCAGAGGACCCGTGGCCTCTGCCGCTCAGACAAGACCTGCTACAGCAAGGGCCCTGTCTTTTCCAAGACTTACCGCGGCTGCGTTTGACGGCATGGCGGTTGAACGCCGGATCCTAAAGGAAAAGGACATTCCGGAAGAAGTCATTCCTACGCTTATTAAAGCCAGGAAAGAGGTTACGGCAAAGCATTATCACCGCATATGGCGGAAATATGTTGCATGGTGTGAGGCCGAAAGGGCCCCAACAGAGGAATTTCAACTAGGTCGATTTCTGCATTTCCTGCAAGCAGGAGTGAATATGGGCCTAAAATTAGGTTCCATTAAGGTACAGATCTCGGCTCTGTCGATTTTCTTTCAAAAAGAACTAGCTTCAGTACCTGAAGTTCAGACATTTGTAAAAGGAGTGCTGCATATTCAGCCCCCATTTGTGCCTCCTGTGGCACCTTGGGATCTCAACGTGGTGTTGAGTTTCTTAAAATCACATTGGTTTGAGCCACTAAAGACCGTGAATCTGAAATATCTCACGTGGAAAGTGGTCATGTTATTGGCCTTGGCTTCGGCCAGGCGAGTATCGGAATTGGCGGCTTTATCATGTAAAAGCCCTTATCTAATTTTCCATACGGATAGGGCAGAATTGAGGACTCGTCCCCAGTTTCTCCCTAAGGTGGTGTCAGCGTTTCACCTGAACCAGCCTATTGTGGTGCCTACGGCTACTAAGGACTTGGAGGACTCCAAGTTGCTAGACGTTGTCAGGGCCCTGAAAATATATGTTTCCAGGACAGCTGGAGTCAGAAAATCTGACTCGCTGTTTAGTTTATATGCACCCAACAAGCTGGGTGCTCCTGCTTCTAAGCAGACTATTGCTCGTTGGATTTGTAGTACAATTCAGCTTGCACATTCTGTGGCAGGCCTGCCACAGCCAAAATCTGTCAATGCCCTTTCCACAAGGAAGGGGGGCTCATCTTGGGCGGCTGCCCGAGGGGTCTCGGCTTTACAACTTTGCCGAGCTGCTACTTGGTCAGGGGCAAACACGTTTGCAAAATTCTACAAATTTGATACCCTGGCTAAGGAGGACCTGGAGTTCTCTCATTCGGTGCTGCAGAGTCATCCGCACTCTCCCGCCCGTTTGGAAGCTTTGGTATAATCCCCATGGTCCTTTCGGAGTTCCCAGCATCCACTAGGACGTCAGAGAAAATAAGAATTTACTCACCGGTAATTCTATTTCTCGTAGTCCGTAGTGGATGCTGGGCGCCCATCCCAAGTGCGGTTTATCTGCAATACTTGTACATAGTTATTGTTAACTAAATCGGGTTATTGTTGAGCCATCTGTTGAGAGGCTCAATTGTTTCATACTGTTAACTGGGTATAATATCACGAGTTATACGGTGTGATTGGTGTGGCTGGTATGAGTCTTACCCGGGATTCAAAATCCTTCCTTATTGTGTACGCTCGTCCGGGCACAGTGTCCTAACTGAGGCTTGGAGGAGGGTCATAGTGGGAGGAGCCAGTGCACACCAGGTAGTCATAAATCTTTCTAGAGTGCCCAGCCTCCTTCGGAGCCCGCTATTCCCCATGGTCCTTTCGGAGTTCCCAGCATCCACTACGGACTACGAGAAATAGAATTACCGGTGAGTAAATTCTTATTTTTTCTGTTAAAATTTAATTATAGATTCTGTTCACAAATCCAAATACAGCTATGGAAGCAGTGCTGAAAATGCAGATGGAAATATTTATATCACTTTCAGGTTATTACAAAAAATTTTTATAATGCAACTAAATGCAATAAAATGTATTTAATAAGTGCAGTGTGCATGGCCTGTAAACACATTGAAAACTGTTTTCTCTGATGTCCTAGTGGATGCTGGGAACTCCGTAAGGACCATGGGGAATAGCGGGCTCCGAAGGAGGCTGGGCACTCTAGAAAGATTTATGACTACCTGGTGTGCACTGGCTCCTCCCACTATGACCCTCCTCCAAGCCTCAGTTAGATTTTGTGCCCGGCCGAGGTTGGATGCACACTAGGGGCTCTCCTGAGCCCTTAGAAAGAAAGTATAGATTTAGGTTTTTTATTTTCAGTGAGACCTGCTGGCAACAGGCTCACTGCAGCGAGGGACTAAGGGGAGAAGAAGCGAACTCGCCTGCTTGCAGCCGGATTGGGCTTCTTAGGCTACTGGACACCATTAGCTCCAGAGGGATCGACCGCAGGCCCAGTCCTTGGTGTTAGGTCCCGGAGCAGCGCCGCCGTCCCCCTTACAGAGCCAGAAGCAAGAAGAGGTCCGGAAAATCGGCGGCAGAAGACATCAGTCTTCACCAAGGTAGCGCACAGCACTGCAGCTGTGCGCCATTGCTCCTCACACACACTTCACACTCCGGTCACTGAGGGTGCAGGGCGCTGGGGGGGGGCGCCCTGAGAAGCAATTATAACACCTTGGCTGGCAAAAATACCACAATATATAGCCCCAGAGGCTATATATGTGGAAAATACCCCTGCCAGAATCCAGAAAAAAGCGGGAGAATAGGCCGCTGAAAATGGGCGGAGCTATCTCCTGCAGCACACTGGCGCCATTTCTCCTTCACAGATCCGCTGGAAGGAAGCTCCCTGGCTCTCCCCTGCAGTCTACACTACAGAAAAGGGTAAAAAAAGAGAGGGGGGGGGCACTAAATTTAGGCGCTGTATAAATTATATAGAAAAAGCAGCTATAGGGGACATAACTCAGTTAGTCCCTGCATTATATAGCGCTCTGGTGTGTGCTGGCATACTCTCACTCTGTCCCCCCAAAGGGCTTTTGTGGGTCCTGTCCTCTGTTGGAGCATTCCTTGTGTGTGTGCGGTGTGTCGGTACGGCTGTGTCGACATGTTTGATGAGGATAATGATGTGGAGACGGAGCAGATGCCTTTAGAAGGGATGTCACCCCCTGCGGGGCAGACACCTGAGTGGTTGAGCTTATGGAAAGAAATGAGTGCACGTATAGACTCCTTACATAAGAAATTTGACGACATGCCAAATGTGGGACAGCCGACTTCTCAGCTCGTGCCTGTCCAGGCGTCGCACAGGTCATCAGGGGCTCTAAAACGCCCGCTACCTCAGACCGCAGACCCAGATGTCGACACTGATACTGACACCAGTGTCGACGACGATGAGTCTAATCTGATGCCCACTAAGGCCATTCACTGCATGATTGAGGCAATGAAAGAGGTGTTACACATTTCTGATATAAATACAGGTACCACTAAAAAGGGTATTATGTTTGGGGAGAGAAAACTACCCGTAGTTTTTCCCCCATCAGATGAATTAAATGAAGTGTGTGAAGAAGCGTGGGCTTTCCCTGATAAAAAATTGGTAATTCCTAAGAAGGTACTAATGGCGTTCCCTTTCCCGCCAGAGGATAGGTCACGTTGGGAAACACCTCCTAGGGTGGATAAAGCGCTCACACGTTTGTCTAAAAAGGTGGCACTACCGTCTCCGGATACGGCCGCCGTCAAGGAACCTGCTGATAGAAAGCAGGAGGCGATCCTGAAGTCTGTATATACACACTCAGGCATTATACTTAGGCCAGCTATTGCGTCAGCTTGGATGTGCAGTGCTGCCGCTGCGTGGTCAGATAAACTGTCAGAAAATATTGACACATTAGACAGAGACACGATCCTGTTAACCATAGACCATATAAAAGACTCAGTCTTATATATGAGAGATGCACAGAGGGAAATCTGCCGACTGGCATCTAAAGTTAGTGCATTGTCCATTTCTGCTAGGAGAGGCTTATGGACTCGCCAGTGGACAGGAGATGCAGATTCTAAAAGGCACATGGAAGTGTTGCCATATAAGGGTGAGGAATTATTTGGGGATGGTCTCTCGGACCTAGTTTCCACAGCAACGTCTGGGAAGTCAGCATTTTTACCCCATGTCCCCTCACAGCCTAAGAAGGCGCCGTTTTATCAGGTTCAGTCCTTTCGGACCCAGAAAAACAGGCGTGGAAAAGGCGGGTCTTTTCTATCCAGAGGCAGAGGTAGGGGAAAAAGGCTGTAACAAACAGCAGGTTCCCAGGAGCAAAAGTCCTCCCCCGCTTCTTCTGCCAAGTCCGCCGCATGACGGTGGGGCTCCACAGGCGGAGCCTGGTACGGTGGGGGGCCGCCTCAAGAATTTCAGCGATCAGTGGGCTCGCTCACAGGTGGATCCCTGGATCCTTCAAATAGTATCTCAGGGGTACAAACTGGAATTCGAGGCGTCTCCACCCCACCGGTTCCTAAAATCTGCCTTGCCGATTGCTCCCTCATACAGGGAGGCGGTGCTAGCGGCAATTCACAAGCTGTATTCCCAGCAGGTGATAATCAAGGTACCCCTACTTCAACAAGGCCGGGGTTACTATTCCACACTATTTGTGGTACCGAAACCGGACGGTTCGGTGAGACCCATTTTAAATTTGAAATCCTTGAACACATACATAAAAAAATTCAAGTTCAAGATGGAATCGCTCAGGGCGGTTATTGCGAGCCTGGAAGAGGGGGATTACATGGTATCCCTGGACATCAAGGATGCTTACTTGCATGTCCCCATTTTCCATCCTCACCAGGAGTACCTCAGATTTGTGGTACAGGATTGCCATTACCAATTCCAGACGCTGCCGTTTGGACTGTCCACGGCACCGAGGGTATTTACCAAGGTGATGGCGGAAATGATGATACTCCTTCGAAAAAGGAGTTTTAATTATCCCGTACTTGGACGATCTCCTAATAAAAGCGAGGTCCAAGGAACAGTTGTTGGTGGGAGTAGCACTATCTCAGGAGGTGCTGCACCAGCACGGCTGGATTCTGAATATCCCGAAGTCACAGCTGGTTCCGACGACACGGCTACTGTTCCTGGGTATGATTCTGGATACAGTCCAGAAAAAAGTGTTTCTCCCGGAGGAGAAAGCCAGGGAGTTGTCATCTCTAGTCAGAGACCTCCTGAAACCAAAACAGGTATCAGTGCATCGCTGCACGCGGGTCCTGGGAAAGATGGTGGCTTCTTACGAAGCAATTCCCTTCGGCAGGTTCCATGCCAGAATCTTTCAGTGGGACCTGTTGGACCAGTGGTCCGGATCGCATCTTCAGATGCATCGCTTGATAACCCTGTCTCCAAGAACCAGGGTGTCTCTACTGTGGTGGCTGCAGAGTGCCCATCTTCTAGAGGGCCGCAGGTTCGGCATACAGGACTGGGTCCTGGTGACCACGGATGCCAGCCTTCGAGGCTGGGGGGCAGTCACACAGGGAAGAAACTTCCAAGGACTATGGTCGAGTCAGGAGACTTCCCTTCACATAAATATTCTGGAACTAAGGGCCATCTACAATGCCCTAAGTCAAGCAAAATCCCTGCTCCTACACCAGCCGGTGCTGATCCAGTCAGACAACATCACGGCAGTCGCCCATGTAAATCGACAGGGCGGCACAAGAAGCAGGATGGCGATGGCAGAAGCCACAAGAATCCTCCGATGGGCGGAGAATCATATACTAGCACTGTCAGCAGTGTTCATTCCGGGAGTGGACAACTGGGAAGCAGACTTCCTCAGCAGATACGACCTCCACCCGGGAGAGTGGGGACTTCATCCAGAAGTCTTCCAGATGCTGGTAAACCGTTGTGAAAAACCACAGGTGGACATGATGGCGTCCCGCCTCAACAAAAAGTTAAAAAGATATTGCGCCAGGTCAAGGGACCCTCAGGCGGTAGCTGTGGACGCTCTAGTGACACCGTGGGTGTACCAGTCGGTTTATGTGTTCCCTCCTCTGCCTCTCATACCAAAGGTATTGAGAATAATAAGAAAGCGAGGAGTAAACACAATTCTCGTGGTTCCGGATTGGCCAAGACGAGCGTGGTACCCGGAAATTCAAGAGATGCTCTCAGAGGACCCGTGGCCTCTACCGCTCAGACAGGACCTGCTACAGCAGGGGCCCTGTCTGTTCCAAGACTTACCGCGGCTGCGTTTGACGGCATGGCGGTTGAACACCGGATCCTAAAGGAAAAGGGTATTCCGGAAGAAGTCATTCCTACGCTTATTAAGGCCAGGAAAGATGTTACGGCAAAGCATTATCACCGCATATGGCGGAAATATGTTGCATGGTGCGAGGCCAAAAAGGCCCCAACAGAGGAATTTCAACTAGGTCGATTTCTGCATTTCCTGCAAGCAGGAGTGAATATGGGCCTAAAACTAGGCTCCATTAAAGTACAGATCTCGGCTCTGTCGATTTTCTTTCAAAAAGAACTAGCTTCAGTACCTGAAGTTCAGACATTTGTGAAAGGAGTGCTGCATATTCAGCCCCCGTTTGTGCCTCCTGTGGCACCTTGGGATCTCAACGTGGTGTTGAGTTTCTTAAAATCACATTGGTTTGAGCCACTAAAAACCGTGGATCTGAAATATCTCACGTGGAAAGTGGTCATGTTATTGGCCTTGGCTTCAGCCAGGCGAGTGTCAGAATTGGCGGCTTTATCATGTAAAAGCCCTTATCTGATTTTCCATATGGATAGGGCAGAATTGAGGACTCGTCCCCAATTTCTCCCTAAGGTGGTGTCAGCGTTTCACCTGAACCAGCCTATTGTGGTGCCTGCGGCTACTAAGGATTTGGAGGACTCCAAGTTGCTAGACGTTGTCAGGGCCCTGAAAATATATGTTTCCAGGACGGCTGGAGTCAGAAAATCTGACTCGCTGTTTATCCTGTATGCACCCAACAAGCTGGGTGCTCCTGCTTCTAAGCAGTCTATTGCTCGCTGGATTTGTAGTACAATTCAGCTTGCACATTCTGTGGCAGGCCTGCCACAGCCAAAATCTGTAAATGCCCATTCCACAAGGAAGGTGGGCTCATCTTGGGCGGCTGCCCGAGGGGTCTCGGCTTTACAACTTTGCCGAGCAGCTACTTGGTCAGGGGCAAACACGTTTGCAAAATTCTACAAATTTGATACCCTGGCTGAGGAGGACCTGGAGTTCTTTCATTCGGTGCTGCAGAGTCATCCGCACTCTCCCGCCCATTTGGGAGCTTTGGTATAATCCCCATGGTCCTTACGGAGTTCCCAGCATCCACTAGGACGTCAGAGAAAATAAGAATTTACTCACCGGTAATTCTATTTCTCGTAGTCCGTAGTGGATGCTGGGCGCCCATCCCAAGTGCGGATTGTCTGCAATACTTGTAAATAGTTATTGTTAACTAAAGGGTTATTGTTGAGCCATCTGTTGAGAGGCTCAGTTGTTTTCATACTGTCAAACTGGATATAGTATCACGAGTTGTACGGTGTGATTGGTGTGGCTGGTAAGAGTCTTACCCGGGATTCTAAATCCTTCCTTATTATGTCAGCTCGTCCGGGCACAGTGTCCTAACTGAGGCTTGGAGGAGGGTCATAGTGGGAGGAGCCAGTGCACACCAGGTAGTCATAAATCTTTCTAGAGTGCCCAGCCTCCTTCGGAGCCCGCTATTCCCCATGGTCCTTACGGAGTTCCCAGCATCCACTACGGACTACGAGAAATAGAATTACCGGTGAGTAAATTCTTATTTTTGTTAGTAGCCAGTCCATTTTATTTAGGTCTAGGTACAGTAGCTCTCTCTCTGGCAGCCCAGAGTAGGGTTAATAAAGGGGCTATTGTTCAGGTCTCCCAAGACCAGTAACAAATAATAGACTTTCTTTGAATGCAATCTGAAAGATCTTTGATCTCTGCACCTCAGACCAGGAAGATATAAATATGCTTAATCAGAAGAAGAGACTCTCCTCTTTCAGTGCAGGACATTTGGATGTATAGGATGGACATTTGGGGGTCATTTACTAGGCAGTGTTTTTCAAAGCTACTGATGAACATACAGGGCCAATAATATCAAATCCAAAGCAGAAATCGTTTGTATATAATTTAACAGCATCTTTAAATTACATAGTAACATAGTATCTGAGGTTGAAAAAAGACAATTGTCCATCGAGTTCAACCTATTTGTGGTGTCCTATGCATGATGATTTGACTAAAATTTCTGACTGATGCTGCTGTCAGCCATTGCATTTTATCCCTATTTATAGTAACTATAATGCATGACTATGCACCATACCCCTGGATATCCTTATCCAATAGGAATTTATCTAACCCATTCTTAAAGGTGTTGACAGATTCCGCCATTACAACTCCCTCGGGCAGGGAATTCCAAACACGTATTGTCCTTACCGTGAAAAAGCCTTTACGCCGTATTGTGCGTAATCTCCTCTCCTCTAACCTGAGCGAGTGTCCACGAGTCCTCTGTGTTGATCTAACCAAAAACAGGTCCCGCGCAAGCTCTGTGTATTGTCCCCTTATATATTTGTAGATGTTGATCATATCCCCTCTTAGTCTCCGCTTTTCCAATGTAAACATGCCTA
Organism: Pseudophryne corroboree; assembly: GCF_028390025.1. NCBI lineage: Eukaryota > Metazoa > Chordata > Amphibia > Anura > Myobatrachidae > Pseudophryne > Pseudophryne corroboree. The sequence continues at coordinate 648,392,538 of NC_086446.1, read as the reverse complement.
GTCTTTCAAGCCTTTCCTTGTATTCCATCGTCTCCATGCCCTTAATTAGTTTGGTCGCCCTCCTCTGTACCTTTTCAAGCTCCAGGATATCCTTTTTGTAGTACGGTGCTCAGAACTGTGCACAGTATTCAAGGTGTGGCCTCACTAGTGATTTATATAACGGGAGTATAATACTCTCGTCCCTAGCATCAATACCCCGTTTTATGCATGCTAATATCTTATTAGCCTTCTTTGCTGCAGTCCTACTTTGGGTACTACTGCTTAGCTTGCTATCTATGAGGACACCTAAGTCCTTTTCCAGTACAGAATCCCCTAATTTTACCCCATTTAGTAGGTAGGTGTAATTTTTGTTCTTGTTACCACAGTGCATTACCTTACACTTGTCTGTGTTGAAGCGCATTCTCCATTTGGCTGCCCATGCTTCTAATTTAACTAAGTCGTTCTGAAGAGACTTGGCATCCTCCTCTGTATTTATAGCCTTACACAATTTGGTATCATCTGCAAAAATTGACACCATGCTCTCTAGACCTTCTGTTAGGTCGTTAATGAAAATATTGAACAATAGCGGTCCTAATACTGAGCCTTGCGGCACACCACTTAGCACTTCAGTCCAAGTTGAAAAAGATCCATTAACCACAACGCGCTGCTTCCTATTATCTAACCAGTTTTTGACCCAAGTGCATATTGTGCTTCCTAGCCCTGATTCTTGTAGCTTGTAGATAAGTCTCATGTGTGGTACAGTATCGAACGCTTTGGCAAAGTCTAAAAAGATTACATCCACGTCTTTACCCTGATCTAGGTTTGCGCTTACTGTTTCATAAAAGCCAAGTAAGTTGGTTTGACAGGATCTGTCCTTCATAAACCCATGTTGATTCCTTTTAATGACCTTATTGGTTTCAAGGAACTTCTGAATACTATCTCTTAGAATACTTTCCAATACTTTCCCCACTATAGATGTAAGACTAACTGGTCTATAATTACCTGGTTCAGCTTTACTTCCCTTTTTGAATATAGGCACTACTTCCGCTATACGCCAGTCTTTGGGAACCATACCTGATATAGCTGAATCCTCAAAGATCAAAGATAGCGGTTTTGCCAGTTCAGAGTGAAGCTCCATTAGAACCCTTGGATGAATACCATCGGGCCCTGGTGATTTATTAATCTTTAAATGTTTCAATCGGTCACAGACTACTTCCTCACTTAAATAAGTACCTATCAGTGTGATATTCTCATTATTGAGATTGTGTGTCAGTCCCTGAATTGGGTCCTCTCTAGTGAATACTGTAGAAAAAAACTCATTTAGTGTGTCCGCGATGTCATTATCATTTTTGCTTAAGACTCCCAACTTGTCTTTTAAAGGGCCTATACTCTCCTTTTTTAATCTCTTGCTATTAATGTATTTAAAGAATTTTTTGGGATTCGCTTTGCTTTCCTTTGCTACTAGTTTTTCAGTTTCTACTTTAGCCGCTCTTATTTCCTTTTTGCAATTTTTGTTACATTCCTTATAGTGCTGAAATGACTCTGCTTCCCCGTCAGATTTGTATTTTTTAAATGCTCGCCTTTTCCTGCCCATAAGTTCCTTTATCTTTTTGTTAAGCCACATCGGTTTATGATTTTTATTCCCTTTTTTGCTACTCATAGGAATTTATTTGAGTGTATTTTTAGCTAGTAGGAATTTTAGTACCTCCCATTTCTCCGTAGTATTTTTTCCTAAAAACAAACCTTCCCATTCAGTATCCCTGAAAAATACCCTCATCTTTTCAAAATTCGCTTTGCTAAAGTTTAGAGTCCTAGTTGAGCAGGTATAGGGCTGTTTATGAAAACTGATATTGAATGTGACCATATTGTGGTCGCTGTTTCCTATGGGTTCCCCTACTATAATACCCGATACCAAATCCCCATTGTATGTTAATACCAGGTCTAAGATTGCATTGTACCTAGTTGGTTCCTCAATTAGTTGGACTAAGTAGTTATATTCAGCATCCAAAACCACCTTTGACGTGGCGAATGCTGCTGTGGATTTTACTAAACTTATCATCCACTCACTGGTCATCTCACGACTTGACTACTGCAATGTGCTCCTCACTGGCCTCACTTGCTCCCACATCGCTCCCCTCCAATCTGTCCTCAACTCTGCAGCTAGGCTCATCTTCCTCTCCCGCCGCTCCACTTCTGCCACTCCCCTTCAACAAAATCTACACTGGCTCCCATTCCCCTACAGAATCCTCTTCAAACTCCTCACCCTCACATACAAGGCCATCTCTAATTCCACTGCTCCCTACATCTCCAACCTCCTCTCCCTTCATACTCCCTCCCGCCCACTACGGTCGGCTGATGACCGTCGCCTCTCCTCTGCCTTGGTCACTGCTTCCCATGCACGAGTTCAGGATTTTGCCCGTGCTGCACCCCTTCAGTGGAATGCGCTCCCCCGCTCCATTAGACTCTCCCCGACCTTGCAAAGCTTCAAACGGGCATTGAAAACCCACCTATTCATCAAAGCGTACCCCTCCAATGCATAACCTAGTCCTTAGGCTGCTCCTCCATCCCCCTGCCCCATGCCTTGGACATCTCTGCTTTGCTCGCATACCACCATCAGGCTTCTACCGGCTTGCACCTCATGTCATCTGTCTGTTGCCCCTCCCCACTAGATTGTTAGCTCTTCAGAGCAGGGCCCTCTTTCCTCTTGTCTAAACCCTCTTCTTGACACATTTCACTCAGCGACCATCTTTACCTGCTTTCTCTCCTGCTGGTAAAGGCTCATCTCTATCTATGGCTGCCAGCCCCAAGTAGTACAATGATTACTCCTTCGCTACTTACATCTAAGCTGTATTATGTTTTGAGAATTGTGTTGCTCTTTGTTACCTGCACTCCATTTTTGTTATTTATTTACTGTTATGCTAAGTTTTGTCTCCCTGTACTGTCCTTTGTACGGCGCTGCGAAACACTTGTGGCGCCCTATAAATAAAATGTAGTAATAATAATAATAATAATAATAATAATACTGTAATGCTGTATGTATGTATGTATGTATGTATGTATGTTAACTATTTACTTTTTTTGTATTCAAAATTTAATTTGTACTGTAACTCACACAGAGCTGGATTTACATTTTAATGGGGCCCTAGGCAAGATACCATTTTGGTGGCCCCTGTCCTCAATCAACCCATAGCCCTATAGTTTCATTCCTGATTGTGAGCGGAATCACAAGAGTGCCGTGATGCGTGCACAGTCTACCCATAATTGCTCAGTTGCATGAACATCAGCCTTGTGTACAAAACTGAATAAGGCCGTAGATCTTTTGAAAGTAGACTTAAAACTGCTCTCACATTTAAAGTAAACCGATCGCCCACATACAGTGGATGAAACCATTTTGTGTGTCCAAACATTCATCATTGTCACTTACAACATTGTCAAAAGTCCTTAATAGGTCAATAGGCTGCATTCTCAGGATTATTGGTTCAGGACCATGTATTTCTTGGCCTGGGCAGGATCTAGGTGTATAGATGAGAGAGTAAAAGAGACTGCAATTCCACCTTACACAGCAGTTGAAATCTGTATACTCTGGGCCCAGGCCTGGATCTACACAAAGATATTTAGGTAAGTTAATCAAGAATGCGTAGCATCCCTACCCTAATTCTGATCCTAACTCATCACTAACCACAAATCTAACCCTAACCCTACGCCAACACTAATACCCTAACCCAAACCCCTAAACTAACCATAATATCCTAACCCTACGTTTTTAACCCATTAGTACTATAAAGGTGGGTGGACCTCTTCCCATTGCTCCTTACATACAACACAGAAGCCTGATCTGAAAGAGTGCTAGAGTTTAGAAGGTCTCTGCGAGGCGACATCTGCAGTGGGGGCTATGGTGTGGACACAAAGAGATGGTGGTGTGGCGGGTTAGGGTGGGTAAGGGTACATGTACAGTAATGTGTGTGACTGTGCCCAGCTCAGTGCCTATGACGTGACGATGGTGATAAGACACCACAACAGACAATGGAGGGCTTATCTCTGGCTGCCTGGCACAGGGCTTTCATTTGCATTTTCACACTGGGTGTCTGGCTAATATAACAGTGACATTACTGGGGTGCCAGGGTCATTTCACACGCTAGACTCATACTACCCAATTAAATAACCCTGCAATTGATAGATGTAAGTGTGATGGTGGCGTATAGTCCTGCCATGTAATGGGGATGTAGTCATGTGACCGGTGGTCTCACAATAACTCCACCTACATCCAGAAGCCTCACAATTCATACCACCCCCCCGCTAGCATTCTTAGGCAGGGATCCCGGCATCTGGTAAAAAAAAATTCCATGTAATGTAGGTGTGATGTAAAGTGAGCTATGATCTCCCTGAAATTACTTTTCAAAAGTAGGCAAGTGGGACTAATACTAATAATATCATGATCATGATGTGGATTACAATATACTGGTAATGTCCGTTCCCCTCCTGCCATAAAAAATAAGGGGTAGATGTATTAAACCTCGATTGGGGAGAAGTGTTATCACGTTATGTGCACTGATACCGCTTCTCCCCCATGTATTACTGCGGCGGTGTGTGCAAGGTGACAGGGGTGCTATGTGCCCTGTGTATGTCAGCGCTCCTATCTACAAAATAGCACATCAACACTGCTCACCGTTCTGAAACCTGCAGCTATCGATTTTCAGTAGTTGCAGGTATCATTGCCTATCCACCACAGCAAGGACGGCAATGTCCATGGCTGTGGCAGGTGTCACCTCCGGGGGGTTGTCTTCAGTATGCCGACTGTCGGGATCCCGACGCACAGTATACCGGCGTCGGAATCCCGTCAGCCGGCATACCGACACTTTTTCTCCCTCGTGTGGGTCCACGAACCCCCTGGAGGGAGAATAAAATAGCGTGGCGCGCCACCATGCCCGCAGCGTGGCGAGTGCAGCGAGCCTGCAAGGGGCTCATTTGCGCTCGCCACGCTGTCGGTATGCTGGCGGTCGGGCTCCCGGCGCCGGTATGCTGGTCGCCGGGAGCCCGGCCGCCGGCATACCATACTACACCTCTTCCGGGGTACATGTGAGAGCTCACAAAAATTGAGAGATCTCGTACATGCCCAATGAGCTGGCTGTGGGGGAGAGACACAGAGCATCAGCACTAGGCTGATGCGCTACGTGCACTAACAGTCATCAGCCTCCGGCAGCCAAGATGTTATTATGTTTCAGTGCTAGTGCTTCCCGCTTCACCTCGTTAAAGATATGTGCCGGTATCATACATCAACCCCTAAATCCTACGTAATTCATTTGTCATTACTAGTAACTTCCTTAAGTACTGTATATACTCGAGTATAAGCCGACTTTTTCAGCACTTTTTTTTGTGCTGAAAAAGCCACCTCGGCTTATACTCGAGTCAGCTTTAGTGCCAGATATGCCCCACAGTGCCAGGTTTGCCAGATATGCCCCACAGTGCTAGATACTTACCCTCCGTCGCTCCCGCTGGAGATGCAGGAGGGACACAGGAGAGCCGCGCGCTGCGCTCTCTGTGTCCCTCCTTCAGAAGACAGCGCGGGAGCGACGGAGGGTAAGTATCTAGCACTGTGGGGCATATCTGGCACACCTGGCACTGTGGGGCATATTTGGCACACCTTGCACTGTGGGGCATATCTGGCACACCTGGCACTGTGGGGCATATCTGGCACACCTGGCACTGTGGGGCATATCTGGCACTGTGGGGCACATCTGGCACACCTGGCACTGTGGGGCATATCTGGCACACCTGGCACTGTGGGGCATATCTGGCACACCTGGCACTGTGGGGCACATCAGGCACTGCGGGGCACATCTGGCAGTGTGGGGCATATCTGGCACATCTGGCACTGTGGGGCATGTCTGGCACATCTGGCACTGTGGGACATATCTGGCACTGTGGGGCATATCTGGCACATCTGGCACTGTGGGGCATATCTGGCACTGTGGGGCATATCTGGCACATCTGGCACTGTGGGGCATATCTGGCACATCTGGCACTGTGGGGCATATCTGGCACATCTGGCACTGTGGGGCATATCTGGCACATCTGGCACTGTGGGGCATATCTGGCATATCTGGCACTGTGGGGCATATCTGGCACTATGAGGTCTGTGTACGGGTAGAGCTGCATTTCCCACCCTAGGCTTATACTCGAGTCAATAAGTTTTCCCAGGTTTTTGTGGTAAAATTAGGTGCTTATATTCGGGTCGACTTATACTCGAGTATATACGGTAATAATATATATTGTGTGTTGTTTACAGAGGTTAAAGTGAGCCAGAACTGCATTCCATCAGTTCCATTTGGAGATGGACGGAACCAGCTGGGCCGTAACTAGTTGTGTGCATTGCCCACAGCGCACTTGCTCTGTGGGCGCACCTTCTACATACACCTCGACAGGCCGCATATCCCTCCCGCTGACAGCCGCCCTCCCGCTCCCCTTTACCTGGCGCCAGCAGCAGCCCCATGCCCCGATCATCTGGAGTCGCTGATCGCTCACTGTCACACTTTGTAAAGTCGGCAGCAGCGCTGAACAGGATAGCCCCCCTTGCGCTGGTGCGCTCCCACTGCTCGCCCCCTTTCTGCCTGTGAAGTGCACAGACTGTGCAGAGAAGGCAGGAGCCGGCAACAGCGCTGGAAGAACATACACACACATCACGTAAGTGCCTACACAGACACTACACTACACTATATTACACTACACTTCACTACAGTACACTACACTACACTATACCACAGTACACTATACTATACCACAGTACACTTCACTACACTACACTCTAAGGGTAGGGGGAGGGGGGTGTATGGGGGACTCTGCCTGCCGTACTGTGTAAAAGGGGGACCTATCCTGCCATAATGTGTAAAAGGGGGTCTCTGTCTGCAGTAACGTGTAAAAGGGGGACTCTGCCTGCCGTAATGTGTAAAAGGGGGACTCTGCCTGCCATAATGTGTAAAAGGGGGACACTGCCTGCCATAATATGTGTAAGTGGCGCTACTGTGTGGCATCATATGCATTGGTATTATTTTGTGGCCACGCTTCTTCCCCAAGAAGCCACACCCCTATATTTTTGGCACACGCCTACGGCGCACACTGGCCCTATTTTAAATATGATGTGGGGGGGGAACGCCAATGCTGTTTCTTGCACACAGCGCTAAAATGTCTATTTATGGCACTGTGAACCAGTTCCGCCTCCTCTGGCTCACCTAACCCAAGAAGTCAACCCGGCATGCAGGGAGATGCAGGGCGCCCGCTGACATTTTGTTACCAGTGGGCGCCCCGCTCCATCCCCACAGCAGCATCCGGAGGAAGGAGCTCACTCCTGAGCTACAGCTTCTGGCTCCCGTGTCCTGCAGAGTGCGCTACGGGAGAGACATCAGTAATACAAGGGCCATTACTATTGAGGGTATGCTGCACTATTAAAGGGGGCAATACCACTGGGGGCACTATTACAGGGAGGCATTACTACTGGGGGAAATACTACAGGGGCATTGCCACTAGGGGCACTACTACAGGGTGCATTACTACCAGGGGCACTACTAATGGGGGCATTGCATAAGGGGCACCACTACTAGGTGCACTGCACAAGGGGCACTACCACTGTGGACATTGCATAAGGGGCACTACCACTACAGTGGGGCATTGAATAAGGGGCAATACTGCTGTGGGCATTGTATAAGGGGCATTATGGCTGTTGTGTAATAGTGGCTCTACCAGTATGGACATTGTGTATAAGGGGCACTGATGTGTGTCATAATATGAATAAGGGACACTACTATGTGGTGTAATGTGAATTAGATTGTGCAGCGTAATTTGAATTGGGGATACCACGCCCATTTCTTTTTAAGTCACACACCCTTTTAGACCACACCCCTTTTGCAGTAGGCACAGTCCCTTTAATTAATAGTTGGGATGGGGGGGGGGGGGGGGGTTCCACCACCTCTCTAGGACCACTTTAAGCACTGGTTGTTTACATAGTACCTGCCTGCTGCACTGTTAGTCTGTGACTGTCATCCAGATCCCAATTCCTCACTCTGACTGGCTGCCAGTCCCTCTGCTCCTCACTGCTGGCAGTGGTATCTGCTACTGGGCTGGGACTGGGCGGCAGCCCCTCCCCTCCGATGCACAGTGCAGATAACAGGACTCTGGGAGTGCAGGTGAGTCTGCATCACATCATGCTGTTAAGGGGGGTACTCACGGAGCGATATTCTAAGCAATCTGACTAGATTGCTTAGAATATCGGCAGGATCGCTCCGTGTGTAGCCCCTTCGGCGATAGCGATGCGCGGCCCCGCACATCGCTATCGCCGCTGCTAGATTGGCCTGCATGCAGGCCAATCTAGCGGGTCGCTCACTTCACCCGCTGGGTGAAGTGAGCGGCCCCCCCCGTCTCCCCCCGCACGCTCAGCACAGATCGCGCTGTGCTGAGCGGCAGGAGAGATGTGTGCTGAGCGGTTCGCTCAGCACGCATCTCTCCTTGATCGGCCCGTGAGTACTGGGCTTTAAGGGGGGTACTCACGGAGCGATATTCTAAGCAATCTGACTAGATTGCTTAGAATATCGGCAGGATCGCTCCGTGTGTAGCCCCTTCGGCGATAGCGATGCGCGGCCCCGCACATCGCTATCGCCGCTGCTAGATTGGCCTGCATGCAGGCCAATCTAGCGGGTCGCTCACTTCACCCGCTGGGTGAAGTGAGCGGCCCCCCCGTCTCCCCCCGCACGCTCAGCACAGATCGCGCTGTGCTGAGCGGCAGGAGAGATGTGTGCTGAGCGGTTCGCTCAGCACGCATCTCTCCTTGATCGGCCCGTGAGTACTGGGCTTTAGTTGCACAGTGCACCTCTGGGAACGTTATGGATGAGCCGGATTTTTTTATGGGTCACCTTGGGATCCGCCAAGCTCTGGGCCGGTGCCTAGGTTGCCTTGTGGGAAATGCACCCCTGAACTCACTTATTACTTATCCAGGAATTTGGTACAGTAAGTCCAGCATTTGCTTCTATACTGTTCATGTTTTATGCCATAGTATAATTAATTTCCAATAGTGATTTGCTTGTTTTGGGGTGCACAAATGTGGCCTTTTATTGCCAGTCTAAATTTGTTTGGCAAATAGAAAATGTTGAAGTTAATATATCTGGAGTTATGATTTACTTGGTACTTATATCTTTTATTTATTGCTGCTTAATCACAGGGAGACAAGCTATTTAAACCTTTCATTAGCTGTGGGAAAAGGTGACTCGTTCCCAGTGTGTAATTTAATTCCGGTTTTTACCTTAGACGTGTCTCACAGTCTGCTGCCTTTGGGCCATGACGATTAAAGTTGTCTGTTTACTTTATATTGTTTCAGAGCAATTTTTCTAGATGTAAAAATAGACTAAATATAGGTATTTATCATAGATCCTTGACCTTCAAAACATCAGTTTGTAGAATATTGATGAACTTTGACCAAGGGCTGGGCTATCATAAATGCAGGGAGTGCAGCTGCTATGGGCCCCAGAGCTAAGAGGGGCCCGCCTAATACTTGGCTACTCTCTCGCAAGTCGTGGGGGACTCATGATTTTTTGGGTAGTCCCCCACGGTAGAGTATTTGGATCTCTTACATCCTGCCCGCTTCCTAGTAATGTGGGCAGGATGAGGAGATTATACCAGGGATTTGCGGCTCCGTATGGACTCGTTAGGACTAAATGAAGCAATACGTGACATTTAGCCCCTCCCCACGGACCCGACATCGCAAAATTTTACTATGACGGGCAGGGATTAATGATGTGACAGCCGGCCCTGCCTACCAAAAAGAGTATCTTGTAGCGTCGCATCTCTGGGCTTTTCCAGGTGAGGAGACCATAAAAGTAGGTAAGTATGGTCCACCTTCCCTGTTAAACTTACATGTGTTATATACATTTTTCACCATTAGGTGGTACATAGGGGCCCTTACAAACTTTTGCCTTGGGGCCTACAATACTGTATATTATCTAGTTACTCCCCAGGCCTGTAATGTGGCATATTAAGAACTGAGGGGCATTATAATGTTACATAATATGAACTGGGGCACTGTAATGTGGCACAATATGAAGGGGAGGCACTATAGTGTGGCATAATATGAGCGGGGACACTATGTCATAATGTGAATTGGGGTTACTATAATGCATAATGTGTACTGTCAGCCCTACATATTAACAACTGCTGGGAGAGGTGTCTCTCTAGAAGCTTTGGGACAGGGGCCCCTTTAAAAATGCTGCTATGAGGGACACAAAGTTCTGGCTACCGCCCTGACTCTGCCTATTACTCCACTTTGTATGATGTGCATGCTTTGCATACTAGCCATCAATACTGATTTAGGGGTAAATGTAACAGAGTGCACTTTGGACAAATGTGCGAGAACTCTGCAAGATCCCGGTGCTATATGTAATGTGAGAATATGCTAACTCATCGGAATCTCGCACCAACCGTTCTCACTGAAATACAACACGCCCTCCAGATGTTTCTCATGTCAAATTCGTCGGAATGTGTGAATTGCTAACTCACCGTAAACTTGCCAAAATCAATGAACGACCACAAGGTCAGCAAATTTAGGTTATTTTGGAATGCTAAAATGCACTTTGACCTTATGGCAGCGCCCCACTGAAACAGCCTGCTGGGAGCTGTTGCCGACTGCAGTCTCCTGCAGGGGGAACATTTTTATGGCAGCGCCCCACTGGAACAGCCTGCCGGGAGCTGTCGCCGACCACAGTGCCCTGCAGGGGGAACATTTTTATGGCAGCGCCCCACTGGAACAGCCTGCCGGGAGCTGTCGCCGACCGCAGGGCCCTGCAGGAGGAACATTTGCAGTGAAACGTTCACCATCAGGTGAATAGATGCAGTATGCATGCACACGGCATCTGTTCACGCTGCAGGGTGAGCTTTGAGGCTGAACTGGGCACACCCCCTACAGTGATGAAAAGGAGTGCGTCTTAAGGATACGCCCCTTTCTGAGTGGCCTATTGACAGGCAGGAGCCCAGAACCACTCCAGACCTGGAGTGAACACTAGGAAGGCCTATCTTTTTTACATAATTGGCCTATTAGAGCACATGTAAACCCTAAATAAACCTGACCTCAATCTATTTTACTATTGTGTGTCTGTTTACATTAGATAGGTTTTAAACATCTACCTATGTGAGGTTACTAATATCATTTTTGGGGAGTTTGAATTTCGTAAGTGTGTTTTTTTATTTGTCACAAATGACAATAACGTTGTTGTTGTTCGACAACATTGAAAACAAAGTTCAGTGCGTTTTTGAGTTGTGTGTCAACATGTTTGCCCTACCTAGACCTTTAGTCGGGCCACCTTGGTGGGCTTGTGGGAGCGGAGGTTGGTGGTATGGTTGGCTGGCTACTCGCTGTGAATGTAAGAAGCTCTCTATGCAGCATGAGTAGTGCTTGTGTTTGTTACCTAACTGATTGGTTAATGCTGTGTCGGTGCTGATCAATTGATATGGCCATTCTTGTTCTTTGACACTGTGTTGTGGCTTCTCCATGTGCGATTTTTCATAATGGTGAGGTAAAAGAATTAATTTGTTTTGTATGATCTTTCATGAATTCAAGCTGCATGCTGCGGACGGCATCCAAGGATTGGGACATTGCGCCCATAGTTGGAAGGGTAGTGGCTGTCTGTGAGGTCTGCAGCTGTTTACATTGTACAGTGTCCTCTAATGTGTCTTCTGCTATTGTTTCTACTGGATCTGTAACAGTCAGAATAAACTGTTCTTGTCCTCTCAAATCTCTCAAATCATCAATGACGATTGGTGCAGGTGGTATTCCATGTTGAGCAGGATTACCGACAAGGCAGTATAGATGGCTGCCTAGGGCCCAGGGTGACCCAGGGGGCCCACCGTCAACCTGATTTTCCACCAGCTAATGTAGTGTTAGTGCTATCAATGTAAAATTTCAGCTGGCACTGAATGGACCACAAACAAGGAATACAGGGGTGCCTATGTCAGCAGTGCCCCGGCAGGGTACCTGGCAAGCTGCCCAGAGATTCCGGTCTGTTTCCATGGCTGCAGACTCCAGACTGTGCATGCATGGCACCCATATATGTTGGAGGGGAGGAGTCTTGTGATTCAGCATGCTTCCCTGCCAGAACTGCGTTCTACAGCAATTGTGGGGGATCTTGCCTAGGGCCCCAAGGGGTCTTAATCTGGCTCCGATTGTGTGAGATGGGCCTGAAAATAGGACAGAATACTGTGTATAAGTAATCATGCATGGTAGTTTCAATTTTAAAGTGTCAAGTAATCAAGGTACCTTTATAGTACAGGATTTTTGCCTATCAAGAGCCCTCATTCCGAGTTGATCGCTAGCTGCTTTCGTTCGCAGCGCAGCGATCAGGCAAAAAATCGGCACTTCTGCGCATGTGTATGATGCCCAGTGCGCACGCGCGACGTACTTTCACAAAAGCCGATCCAGTTTCACACAAGGTCTAGCGACGCTTTTCAGTCGCACTGCTGATCATTGAGTGATTGACAGGAAGTGGGTGTTTCTGGGTGGTAACTGACCGTTTTCGGGGAGTGGGTGTAAAAACGCAGGCGTGCCAGATAAAAACGCAGGAGTGGCTGGGAAAACGGGGGAGTGGCTGGCCGAACGCAGGGCGTGTTTGTGACGTCAAAACGGGAACTAAATAGTCTGAAGTGATCGCAAGGTAGGAGTAGGACTGCAGCTACTCAGAAACTGCTTGAAAAAATTTTGTCGCCGTTCTGCGATCCTTTCATTTGCACTTCTGCTAAGCTAAGATACACTCCCAGATGGCGGCGGCTTAGCGTTTGCACTGCTGCTAAAAGCAGCTAGCGAGCGATCAACTTGGAATGAGGGCCAATGTTTCTGCACATGTGGGTTAATTAATTTTAAACTCATTTAAAATTGTATTTACATGTGTACTTACTTGTTTAAGGAAATCCTTTAAACCTGGCATGTAATCGTGTCTTAAGGACCATGTTTGGTTTACAGAGGTTTACATGCATTGAATGCTGCTTTGTTATATCAATATCCGTTAAATCAATCGCGGCATTAACTTAGACTATGGATGATGAGGATTAACAAAATGTTACACTAAAATATTATTTTTCTTGTCGCCGCTTACAGCTGATTGCGCAGTTTTAGCGATTGTGCTTTCAGAGTACTCACCAGCAATCTCCGAATCATCGCTTGTCAGACGTCTCCTTTTGGCTGCGTTTTTTTTCTTGGACATACAGCTGTAGGAAAATACAAGTCAATATTAGCAAATCCACTGTAAAGTTTGGTGTCTGAAGAGACAACAGAACAATAGTATGTTTGTTCAAACAAACCGTGTGCACTAATTTCTGTTTGTCTTTCTTTTTGGTGCGACAAAATGTGTTTTTATGGAAAATGGCATAAAAATGTAGAAACAGCAATTTTGGTGCTACTGAATGTTTCGGATAATTTATCATGTTCTATTCTGTGACAAATCCCCTATTGTTTGATGTTTATTTTAAAACTGCTAAACCAATAAAATTGCAAGATTATATACAGTATATTGATGAACAGGTGCATCACTAGCCTAGGTGACACCTGGTGCGAGATGAAGACTCAATACGCACGCCGTAGAGATGTGGCTTTATGTGGGAAGGGGGCTTGGCCTCATGACCTGTCTCCCGTTTTCGTCACTCCGGGGGTCCCGGAGATGCTAGGCTGCCCCGTTGTGTGCAGTGTCGGCTTCTACTCTGTGAAAGGAGCAGAGTGCTGCAGGTAATGTTACAGTACAGTACCCGGCTCTTGTCACTAAAGAGAAGCTGGCATTTTGGGGTCACCCCACGGCGGGTGACCTCCGGGAGCGGCCAGTAACCTCCGCATCCCTGTAGCGATGCCACTGTTGATGAGGACACACCAGTTTGTGTGTGAGATGGTGAGCGATCTGTGTCCTCCACATCAATACAGGCCAGGAAGTACTTCTGGAGAGATAATTTAACACAGTTCCTCTTTGCAGGAGGACAAGGCCAAGTGGTGTGGATGGCCACCCCGTTTTTGTCTAGCAGCATTCATGTCCTCTGCCAACTTGGCTTTGCTGTCTGTGTGGAGTCTGTATGTTCTTCATGTGTTTGTGCATGTTTCCTGTGGGTACTGTGGTTCCCCCCATAAAATATACTGAGTAACTTCATTGTATTTGGATTGGTGGTGCTATCTTAATAAATAATAGTAATTAGGAACTAGCATTGGTTCTGCCTCATGAGTATGAGAATTGATAAACTGAATACCGGTTTGATCACAAAGTAGCTGTCTACACTTTGAGTAAAGACTGGAACACTTTAAGACAGAGGTTCTCAAACTGTGTGCCATGGCTCCCTGGGGTGCCTTGGGACACTTGCAGGGGTGCCCTGGGTTGGTGGTCCAGGACCAATTCAATTTATTCATGGTCAATATAATAGGCAAAACCAGTGCTGGTGGCTGCCAGTCATAAAATATGTGGCCAAACAGAAGCAAATCTTGTCCCTCACCACACAGCTGGCCCTAAGGATGACATATAAACGCAATCTACTTAATGTAATATTTCTTTCTAAATTTCTCAATAAGAAATTTTTGGCCTAGGGGTGCCGTGAAAAAAATTGTGATATTCTAGGGCGCCGTGATTCAAAAACGTTTGGAAACCACTGCTTTAAGATATTGAGGATAGACCAAGGGCCAGACTGAATTAGACAGGAGCTACAGCTTGCCCCTAAACTGCCAATTATTGGAGCTGAAAATCAGTGCAACCCATTTTCTGGAATTGGTTCCAGCGACTGCTCAAAGCTAATTGAATCTGCTCATAATCCAATGAGCTAAGAGCAAACAATTGTCTACTTAATAAAGGCTTTATGATATTTATCTCTAACAATAATTTCCTGCAACTTTCTATGTACAGAGAACATTTATAATTGCATTTTTTTTTATTGAAGCAAGATAGAACAAATAGTAAACAAATTGTAAAATAGATATACAGTATTGTTAATAAAAATCAATCGATCTTCCAGAAAAGTCATATAACATAAGGCAGAACATTAACTAGTTATACGGTTTGTAATGTATCACTAAATATTTGTGATACAGGTTTAACAGTAAAAGTGGTGAATGAAATATGTGTCAATTGCATTTTTTCTGTAAACAGCACAGCTAATAATACGTAGCTCATTATTTACATTGTGACATGCCTATATTTTATCTGCTCAGTGTATGGTTTCACTGCTGTCATGTCAGCAATTATGACAAACAAGGCTGGTACATTTGTAAAACCGGTTTACACAATATCAGCAGAGGCATATGTCAAAGCGCTGTTTTAATAGCAGTTTATACACAGCATCTGTTACATGTTCCCTTTTGTGTTTATGTTACCCAAAAGCCTAAATTAAGACTGAATAATAACAACTGTAAAGTTCCACTGTCAGTAAACCGTAGCTCCCAACTGTCTCTATTTTCAAAATGAAGGTTTTAGACCCAAATGCCTTTTTCCTTGTAAATTAGTTCTCTTTGGGATTTCATATATAGATCTGCATGTACTGTAAAATTGGATCTACCGCCTGCCACTTTCTTTCCTGCATTTCCCGTAGCGTTCACCCTGCACATCATGTTTTAGCTTACCTGGTCTATGTGGCGTGCTGTATTATTTTATCTTCAGGTCTGGCACGGTGCCTGTCTCTGAACATATCTTTATTAGAGTACATTTTTAAAGACAATTTCACCCTTTGTTTTTAGTTTGTGGCTGTTTTAGGGTCGTACACAGTTGCACAATTATCAGCAGTCTGGGTATGCATCCAAGCCTCACTGCGCGTGTGCCTGGATGGTCATGCGGTGACAGAGAGGATTGATTCGCAAGTAATTGATATTCAGGGACCGTTTGTGGGAGGTAACGGGTAGTGGTGGCAAAATGCTGACGTGTCACAATCACCTCAGTACAAATCCTTTTCATATTTACATGCCGCTGATTTGCAGATTTGTTATCAAAGTTTCTGCTGCTTTCTGTGCCATAGAAGAACCCAGCCGAGATTCAAAATTCCAGTAGAATACCCCCCTCCCCCTAACCAGGATGGGGTGTATTACGGTATGCCGGCGCTCGGGCTCCCGGCGACCAGCATACCGGCGCCGGGAGCCCGACCGCCGGCATACCGACAGCGTGGTGAGCGCAAGGGAGCTCCTTGCGGGCTCGCTGCGCTCGCCACGCTGCGGGCACGGTAGCACGCCACACTATTTTATTCTCCCTCCAGGGGGGTTGTGGACCCCCACGAGGGAAAATAGCTGTCGGTATGGCGGGTGTCGGGATTCCAGCGCCGGTATACTGTGCGCCAGGATCCTGACATTCGGCATACTGAAGACCACCGCCAGGATGATGTTAGGTGCTATCAGGGGCTTTGTCATTTGTGAGATACTTGCACTCAGAGCCTGTGTAATGCTTATTTCTCCTGCAGGGGGTGTACCTTAATTGAAGAACAAGCCCTGATATAAAGATATATCTGTCCTACCTGGGTGGTTGGAGCAAAAATCTGGTAATGTTTGGGAGCAGAGGACCAGTGCCGTAACTGGGCATTTTAGCGCTGTGTGCAAGAAATGACATTGGCGCCCCCCCCCGCCATGTAAGATAGGGGCAGTGCGTGCCGTAGGCGCGTGAAAAATATATAGGGGCGTGGCTTTATGGGGAAGGGGCGTGGCCACAAAATAATAGCAATTCATACTACAGTGCGCAGTAGTCTCCATTATTCAAATTACGCTGCACAGTAGCGCCACTACACCAGGTAGAGACCCTTTTATACATTACAGCAGACAGCGTCCCCCTTTTTACACATTACAGCAGACAGTCCCCCTTTTTACACATTACGGCAGACAGCGTCCCCCTTTTTACACATTACGGCAGATGGTGTCCCCCTTTATACACATTGCAGCAGCCAGCGTCCCCCTTTTTACACATTGCAGCAGCCAGTCCCCCTTTTTACACATTGCGGCAGCCAGTCCCCCTTTTTACACATTGCGGCAGCCAGTCCCCTTTTTACACATTGCGGCAGCCAGGCCCCCTTTTTACATATTACGGCAGATGGTGTACCCCTTTTTACACATTGCGGCAGCCGGTCCTCCTTTTTACACATTACAGCAGCCAGTCCCCCTTTTTACACATTGCGGCAGCCAGTCCCCCTTTTTACACATTGCGGCAGCCAGTCCCCTTTTTACACATTGCGGCAGCCAGGCCCCCTTTTTACATATTACGGCAGATGGTGTACCCCTTTTTACACATTGCGGCAGCCAGGCCCCCTTTTTACACATTGCGGCAGCCAGGCCCCCTTTTTACACATTGCGGCAGCCTGGCCCCCTTTTTACACATTGCGGCAGCCAGGCCCCCTTTTTACACATTGCGGCAGCCAGGCCCCCTTTTTACACATTATGGCAGACGGTGTCCTAGAGAGAGAGAGAGAGAGATACTTACCATCTCCCCGCTGACAGGCTCCTCGTGCAGATTCCTCGGTGCAGGCAGGTGAGAAGGAGGAGGAGGGAGGGGGACTGGAGCCGCAGCAGCGCTATGTAATTGGTAGTAAGCGCCGCTGCAGCAGTCCCCTCTTCTTCCGTATTGGCTGCCTGGCGCTGCTGTGGATGCTGGGATGGAGGAACCACATCCCAGCATCCACAGCAGCGCCAGGCAGCCAATACGGAAGGAGAGGGGGCTGCTGCAAAGGCGCTTACTACCAATGAAATAGCGCTGCTGCGGCTCCAGTCCCCCTCCCTCCTCCTCCTTCTCACCTGCCCGGTGCTGCTCTCTTCTCCCTCCACAGCGCGGCGGCGCACAGCACAGAACAGGCGGCATGTAATGAGTCAATTTGACTCATTACATGCCGCTGGCCGTGCGCCCTCAGGGCAACTGCGCTGTGTGCCAAGCCCACTTGGCACACACGTAGTTACGGCCCTGCAGAGGACAGTAATCCAATTTGCTCCAAAATCGTGATAAATGGCCAAAAACTTTTGTCCAGATAAATTGGTTAAATCAAGTGATGATTTTAACAATGTTGACATAATAAATGTAAACTGTCAAACTTGTGTTGTCGACATGTTCAATTTCAACCTAAAGACTACTTTCCATTGGATTCAATCCAAGACTCATGACCTTCATGACTAAATTATGGAGGAATTTTTAAAGTGAGCTTTTACATCTCCCTCTTTTTCCTTTTCACTACAAAATAACTTTGAAAACTGCCACTTTATACTTTGTTGCAACAATGTTGCAGCTTTTTGCAACACAGCTAAACTTTAAAGTCTTCAATGGATGGAGTTTTTTAACGCTCAAGCAACTTAAGCGCTTGTGTCGCATCCTCTGCAGATTACCCCCAGCTAAAGTGTGTGTCTGCTCTTGTACCGTCCCAGGCCCCAGTGTGTATGTCACCATGCCCCTCCTCCCCAGTATGTTTGCCACCAAATCCCTCTCCTGGCCCCCGTATTTGTCACTATATCCCTTAAAGCCCCAGTGTGTATGTCACCATGTCCCTCCAAGACAGGGACAGCTCGACGGCCATTTGAGTGGAGTGGCGAGACACATGACTGATCTGGCAGAGGACCTCCAGTCCAGAAGCGGACCTCGGACAGCGAGACCTGGGACAAAGAGCCGCAGGCCCGCAGCTTGGGGTGAGATACTGTTTAAGCCCTTACGCTGCAATACTCGGAGTACAGAAGGGGGCAGGCTCCCCTGTGTTTTTTTTCCTTGCTGCCCCAGTGTAAGTTAATAAGGGGGTAGGATTCCCCTTGCCCCCAGTGCCTGCATTATTTTGGCTCATTCAGTGTACTGTAATGTGAATTTTGGCTCATTTTGCGTGCTATAATGTGAATTTCGGCTCATACGGTGTGCTATAATGTGAATTTCGGCTCATACACTGTGCTATAATGTGAATTTCGGCTCATTCTGCGTGCTATAATGTGAATTTTGGCTCATTCAGTGTGCTATAATGGGAATTTCAGCTCATACAGTGTGCTATAATGTGAATTTCAGCTCATATAGTGTGCTATAATGTGAATTTCGGCTCATTCAGTGTGCTACAATGTGAATTTCGGTTCATTCAGTGTGCTATAATGTAAATTTTCGGCTCATTCAGTGTGCTATAATGTGAATTTCGGCTCATTCAGTGTGCTATAATGTGAATTTCGGCTCATTCTTCATGCTACAATGTGAATTTCGGTTCATTCAGTGTGCTATAATGTAAATTTTCGGCTCATTCAGTGTGCTATAATGTGAATTTCGGCTCATTCAGTGTGCTATAATGTGAATTTCGGCTCATTCTTCGTGCTATAATGTGAATTTTGGCTCATTCAGTGTGCTATAATGTGAATTTCGGCTCATTCGGTGTGCTATAATGTGAATTTCGGTTCATTCAGTGTGCTATAATGTGAATTTCGGCTCATACAGTGTGCTATAATGTGAATTTTGGCTCATTCAGTGTGCTACAATGTGAATTTCGGTTCATTCAGTGTGCTATAATGTGAATTTCGGCTATTCAGTGTGCTACAATGTGAATTTCAGCTCATACAGTGTGCTATAATGTGAATTTCGGCTCATTCATTGTGCTATAATGTGAATTTCGGCTCATTCTGTGTGCTATAGAAACATAGAAACAGAGAATTTGTCAGCAGATAAGAAGCACTTGGCCCATCTAGTCTGCCCCCTTTTTTTTTTACATTATTTTTATCTCTAACCTTATTTGATCCTTATTTCTTTGTAAGGAGATCCTTATGTCTATCCCATGCATGTTTAAATTGCCCTACTGTCTTAGCCTCTACAACCCCTGATGGAAGGAATGGCGATTCGCCAGTCTGTATCACCAGTGCGCAGGGTTCTCTCCACTAAATGGCAGCATTTTTTTAGTAATGGCAACAATAGGAAATTTTAGAAGTGAACGGGAAGGGCATTACTTAGTGGGAGGGGCTATGATTAGGGCGAGGAGTCATAATTCTTAAACTGCCCCCCCTAAAAGTTAAGTCTAGATCCGCCACTGGGCAGGGCATGCTGGGATGTGTAGTCCTACAGCAGCTGGCTGCTGCTGAGTTTATATGTATATTCAACCATAGATTTATGCCACCCACTGGCGATGTAGTCCAATCAAGAGCAGGGAAATTTTCCCTCCAAAGTTGTGCATTTACACCATTACATATCAGTGGCCCTATTCTAGTAATACTTCCATGAGTGGTCTTTATTCTGCTATACACTGAAGTGTTTTATTTAATTACTGGTGTGTTTACAGCATTCCATGCCATTGCCTGATTACTCAGCACACCATCATGACTATTTACTTGACCATTAAGTCAGTGAAGACAGGTCAGGTTGCAGGATATCACAAAAAAAGCAGAATTTGCTTAACCAGCACCACTTCTTAATGGTTACCAAGATATACCCCATTTTCACGCGTTTAGTATTCTGCTATAATCTCCTTCTATACTCTCCTCTTATACTCAGCGGTGTGAACCCAAAAAGGAATTGGAGAAAGGAGTATATAGTGGGGGCCTATGAATTTTATTAAGCCAACAGATTCAGGCACGTATTTAAAGATTGATAGTTGTCACTACCACAATTGGTTAAATTCCATCTCAGCGGGATAACTAAAAAGGATCAGACGAAACTGCACACAAATGGAAACATTTACACTCCAAGCTAAAAAGATGCACCAAAAACTGTAGCATCAGGGTACTCAAATAAATTAACAGAGGGTTTTGTAGAAGAGGTTGAAATATAACTTTTGAAAAACAAAGTATAAAGAAAGCCAAATTCTTCAACACAGAAATGAGCCTTCATCACTACGTTTAATAGCCAACATAAAATAAATTAAAAAAACTTTAAGAAAATAGTGGGGGATTCTACAGAAGGACCCTATTATTGGCTATTACCCCCCCTCCCCCCCAAAAAAAAAACAAAAAAAAAACCTAAATGTATAGAAGGGCCTCCAATATTAGTTCAAGTTTAGTACATAGTGCCCAACCTTTACCTAAGATACTCTCGTCTGTGAAATCAAAAGGTTTCTACAGATACAGTATGTACATTGGGTGTAAGGAGATAAAGGGTGGAATTCGATTGTTTGAAAAGTGAGTTGGGTGTCTGTTTTTTTCATGTCTATTAGATACAGTGCCTTGCTAAAGTATTCACCCCCCTTTGCATTTTTCATGTTTTGTTACCTCACAACTTGGAATTAAAATGGATTGTTTGAAGGTTTGCATCATTTCATTCACAGAACATGGCTACAACTTTGAAGATGTTTTTGTTTGTTTTTAATTGTGAAGCAAACAACAAATAGGACAAAATAACAGAAAACTTCAGCATGCATAAATATTCAACCCCCTAAAGTCAGTACTCTGTACAGCCACCTTTTGCGGCAATTACAGCTGCAAGTTGCTTTGGATAAGTCTCTATGAGCTTGCCACATCTTGCCACTGGGATTTTTGCCCATTCCTCAAGGCAAAACTGCTCCAGCTCCTTCATGTTGGATGGTTTCCGCTTGTGAACAGCAATCTTCAAGTCAGAGCACAGATTCTCAATTGGATGGAGATCTGGGCATTGACTAGGCCATTCCAACACATTTAAATGGTTCCCCTTAAACCACTCGAGTGTTGCTTTAGCAGTATGCTTTGGGTTGTTGTCCTGCAGGAAGGTGAACCTCCGTCCCAGTCTCAAATCACAGGCAGACTGAAACAGATTTTGCTCAAGAATATCAATGTATTTGGCACCATCCATCTTTCCCTGGACTCAAAACATTTTCCCAGTCCCTGCTGCTGAAAAACATCCCTACAGCATGATGCTGCCACCACCATGTTTCACTGTGGGAATGGTGTTCTTGGGGTGATGGGATGTGTTGTGTTTGCGCCAGACATAGCATTTTCCTTGGTGGCCAAAAAGTAAAATTTTAGTCTCATCTGACCAAAACACCTTCCTCCATACATTTCGGGAGTTGTCCACATGCCTTTTGGCAAACTCAAAACGTGCCTTCTTATTTTTAACACTAAGTAATGGCTTATTTTCTGGCCACTCTTCCATAAAGCCCAGCTCTATGGAGTGTCCGGCTTATTGTGGTCACATGCACAGATACACCAGTCTCTGCTGTGGAACTCTGCAGCTCCTTCAGGGTTACTTTTGGTCTCTGTGCTGCCTCTCTGATTAATGCATTC
This sequence comes from Pseudophryne corroboree, assembly GCF_028390025.1. Classification (NCBI taxonomy): domain Eukaryota; kingdom Metazoa; phylum Chordata; class Amphibia; order Anura; family Myobatrachidae; genus Pseudophryne; species Pseudophryne corroboree. The sequence goes on along the minus strand of NC_086446.1, from coordinate 648,370,412 downwards.
CTTGCCCGGTCTGTGAGTTTTGCTGGCCGGTCCTCTCTTAGCAGGTTTGTTGTGGTACCATGGTCTTTCCATTTGAAGTTGCTGGATTTGATGGTGCTCCGGGTGATCATCAAAGATGTGGAATTTTTTTATAACCCAACCCAGACTTGTATTTCTCAACAACTTTGTCCATGACTTGTTTGGAGAGCGCCCTTGGTCTTCATGGTGTGAGGCCTCTTGCTTAGTGGTGTTGCAGCCTATGGGGCCTTTCAGAAAAGGTGTGTTTATACTGACAGATCATGTGACACTTAGATTGCACACAGGTGGACTTCATTTCACTAATTATGTGACTTCTGAAGGTAATTGGTTGCACTAGAACTTTTGAGGGGCTTCATAGCAAAGAGGGTGAATACATATGTACATGCCAATTTTAAAAATTTTATTTCTAAAAATTATTTTTTATATACATTTTTCTAATTTCACTTCACCAACTAGTTTGTGCTAGAGATGAGCGGGTTCGGTTTCTCTGAAACCGAACCCGCACGAACTTCATGTTTTTTTTACGGGTCCGAGCAGACTCGGATCCTCCCGCCTTGCTCGGTTAACCCGAGCGCGCCCGAACGTCATCATGACGCTGTCGGATTCTCGCGAGACTCGGATTCTATATAAGGAGCCGCGCGTCGCCGCCATTTTCACACGTGCATTGAGATTGATAGGGAGAGGACGTGGCTGGCGTCCTCTCCATTAGAAATTAGATTAGAAGAGAGAGAGAGATTGTGCAGAGTCAGACAGAGTTTACCACAGTGACCAGTGCAGTTGTTGTTAGTTAACTTTTATTTATTTTAATATAATATATCCGTTCTCTGCTATATCCGTTCTCTGCCTGAAAAAAAACGATACACAGCAGCAGCCAGTCACACACACAGTGTGACTCAGTCTGTGTGCACTCAGCTCAGCCCAGTGTGCTGCACATCAATGTATAAAAGGCAAAGCTTATAATAATTGTGGGGGAGACTGGGGAGCACTGCAGGTTGTTATAGCAGGAGCCCCCAGGAGTACATAATATTATATTAATTTAAAATTAAACAGTGCACACTTTTGCTGCAGGAGTGCCACTGCCAGTGTGACTAGTGGTGACCAGTGCCTGACCACCAGTATACTAGTATATTGTTGTATGTATTGTATACTATCTCTTTATCAACCAGTCTATATTAGCAGCAGACACAGTACAGTGCGGTAGTTCACGGCTGTGGCTACCTCTGTGTCGGCAGTCGGAACTCGGCAGGCAGTCCGTCCATCCATAATTGTATTACAATATATACCACCTAACCGTGGTATTTTTTTTTCTTTCTTTATACCGTCGTCATAGTGTCATACTAGTTGTTACGAGTATACTACTATCTCTTTATCAACCAGTGTACAGTGCGGTAGTTCACGGCTGTGGCTACCTCTGTGTCGGCAGTCGGCAGGCAGTCCGTCCATCCATAATTGTATTATTATTATAATATATACCACCTAACCGTGTTTTTTTTTTCATTCTTTATACCGTCATAGTGTCATACTAGTTGTTACGAGTATACTACTATCTCTTTATCAACCAGTGTACAGTGCGGTAGTTCACGGCTGTGGCTACCTCTGTGTCGGCAGTCGGCAGGCAGTCCGTCCATCCATAATTGTATTATTATTATAATATATACCACCTAACCGTGGTTTTTTTTTCATTCTTTATACCGTCGTCATAGTGTCATACTAGTTGTTACGAGTATACTACTATCTCTTTATCAACCAGTGTACAGTGCGGTAGTTCACGGCTGTGGCTACCTCTGTGTCGGCAGTCGGCAGGCAGTCCGTCCATCCATAATTGTATTATTATTATAATATATACCACCTAACCGTGGTTTTTTTTTCATTCTTTATACCGTCGTCATAGTGTCATACTAGTTGTTACGAGTATACTACTATCTCTTTATCAACCAGTGTACAGTGCGGTAGTTCACGGCTGTGGCTACCTCTGTGTCAGCAGTCGGCAGGCAGTCCGTCCATCCATAATTGTATTATTATTATAATATATACCACCTAACTGTGGTATTTTTTTTTCTTTCTTTATACCGTCGTCATAGTGTCATACTAGTTGTTACGAGTATACTACTATCTCTTTATCAACCAGTGTACAGTGCGGTAGTTCACGGCTGTGGCTACCTCTGTGTCGGCAGTCGGCAGGCAGTCCGTCCATCCATAATTGTATTATTATTATAATATATACCACCTAACTGTGGTATTTTTTTTTCTTTCTTTATACCGTCGTCATAGTGTCATACTAGTTGTTACGAGTATACTACTATCTCTTTATCAACCAGTGTACAGTGCGGTAGTTCACGGCTGTGGCTACCTCTGTGTCGGCAGTCGGCAGGCAGTCCGTCCATCCATAATTGTATTATTATTATAATATATACCACCTAACCGTGGTTTTTTTATACCACCTAACCGTGGCAGTCCGTCCATAATTGTATACTAGTATCCAATCCATCCATCTCCATTGTTTACCTGAGGTGCCTTTTAGTTCTGCCTATAAAATATGGAGAACAAAAAAGTTGAGGTTCCAAAATTAGGGAAAGATCAAGATCCACTTCCACCTCGTGCTGAAGCTGCTGCCACTAGTCATGGCCGAGACGATGAAATGCCAGCAACGTCGTCTGCCAAGGCCGATGCCCAATGTCATAGTACAGAGCATGTCAAATCCATAACACCAAATATCAGAAAAAAAAGGACTCCAAAACCTAAAATAAAATTGTCGGAGGAGAAGCGTAAACTTGCCAATATGCCATTTACCACACGGAGTGGCAAGGAACGGCTGAGGCCCTGGCCTATGTTCATGGCTAGTGGTTCAGCTTCACATGAGGATGGAAGCACTCAGCCTCTCGCTAGAAAACTGAAAAGACTCAAGCTGGCAAAAGCACCGCAAAGAACTGTGCGTTCTTTGAAATCCCAAATCCACAAGGAGAGTCCAATTGTGTCGTTTGCGATGCCTGACCTTCCCAACACTGGACGTGAAGAGCATGCGCCTTCCACTATTTGCATGCCCCCTGCAAGTGCTGGAAGGAGCACCCGCAGTCCAGTTCCTGATAGTCAGATTGAAGATGTCAGTGTTGAAGTACACCAGGATGAGGAGGATATGGGTGTTGCTGGCGCTGGGGAGGAAATTGACCAGGAGGATTCTGATGGTGAGGTGGTTTGTTTAAGTCAGGCACCCGGGGAGACACCTGTTGTGCGTGGGAGGAATATGGCCGTTGACATGCCAGGTGAAAATACCAAAAAAATCAGCTCTTCGGTGTGGAGGTATTTCACCAGAAATGCGGACAACAGGTGTCAAGCCGTGTGTTCCCTTTGTCAAGCTGTAATAAGTAGGGGTAAGGACGTTAACCACCTCGGAACATCCTCCCTTATACGTCACCTGCAGCGCATTCATAATAAGTCAGTGACAAGTTCAAAAACTTTGGGTGACAGCGGAAGCAGTCCACTGACCAGTAAATCCCTTCCTCTTGTAACCAAGCTCACGCAAACCACCCCACCAACTCCCTCAGTGTCAATTTCCTCCTTCCCCAGGAATGCCAATAGTCCTGCAGGCCATGTCACTGGCAAGTCTGACGAGTCCTCTCCTGCCTGTGATTCCTCCGATGCATCCTTGCGTGTAACGCCTACTGCTGCTGGCGCTGCTGTTGTTGCCGCTGGGAGTCGATGGTCATCCCAGAGGGGAAGTCGTAAGCCCACTTGTACTACTTCCAGTAAGCAATTGACTGTTCAACAGTCCTTTGCGAGGAAGATGAAATATCACAGCAGTCATCCTACTGCAAAGCGGATAACTGAGTCCTTGACAACTATGTTGGTGTTAGACGTGCGTCCGGTATCCGCCGTTAGTTCACAGGGAACTAGACAATTTATTGAGGCAGTGTGCCCCCGTTACCAAATACCATCTAGGTTCCACTTCTCTAGGCAGGCGATACCGAGAATGTACACGGACGTCAGAAAAAGACTCACCAGTGTCCTAAAAAATGCAGTTGTACCCAATGTCCACTTAACCACGGACATGTGGACAAGTGGAGCAGGGCAGGGTCAGGACTATATGACTGTGACAGCCCACTGGGTAGATGTATGGACTCCCGCCGCAAGAACAGCAGCGGCGGCACCAGTAGCAGCATCTCGCAAACGCCAACTCTTTCCTAGGCAGGCTACGCTTTGTATCACCGCTTTCCAGAATACGCACACAGCTGAAAACCTCTTACGGCAACTGAGGAAGATCATCGCGGAATGGCTTACCCCAATTGGACTCTCCTGTGGATTTGTGGCATCGGACAACGCCAGCAATATTGTGTGTGCATTAAATATGGGCAAATTCCAGCACGTCCCATGTTTTGCACATACCTTGAATTTGGTGGTGCAGAATTTTTTAAAAAACGACAGGGGCGTGCAAGAGATGCTGTCGGTGGCCAGAAAAATTGCGGGACACTTTCGGCGTACAGGCACCACGTACAGAAGACTGGAGCACCACCAAAAACTACTGAACCTGCCCTGCCATCATCTGAAGCAAGAAGTGGTAACGAGGTGGAATTCAACCCTCTATATGCTTCAGAGGTTGGAGGAGCAGCAAAAGGCCATTCAAGCCTATACAATTGAGCACGATATAGGAGATGGAATGCACCTGTCTCAAGTGCAGTGGAGAATGATTTCAACGTTGTGCAAGGTTCTGATGCCCTTTGAACTTGCCACACGTGAAGTCAGTTCAGACACTGCCAGCCTGAGTCAGGTCATTCCCCTCATCAGGCTTTTGCAGAAGAAGCTGGAGGCATTGAAGAAGGAGCTAACACGGAGCGATTCCGCTAGGCATGTGGGACTTGTGGATGCAGCCCTTAATTCGCTTAACAAGGATTCACGGGTGGTCAATCTGTTGAAATCAGAGCACTACATTTTGGCCACCGTGCTCGATCCTAGATTTAAAGCCTACCTTGGATCTCTCTTTCCGGCAGACACAGGTCTGCTGGGGTTGAAAGACCTGCTGGTGACAAAATTGTCAAGTCAAGCGGAACGCGACCTGTCAACATCTCCTCCTTCACATTCTCCTGCAACTGGGGGTGCGAGGAAAAGGCTCAGAATTCCGAGCCCACCCGCTGGCGGTGATGCAGGGCAGTCTGGAGCGACTGCTGATGCTGACATCTGGTCCGGACTGAAGGACCTGACAACGATTACGGACATGTCGTCTACTGTCACTGCATATGATTCTCTCAACATTGATAGAATGGTGGAGGATTATATGAGTGACCGCATCCAAGTAGGCACGTCACACAGTCCGTACTTATACTGGCAGGAAAAAGAGGCAATTTGGAGGCCCTTGCACAAACTGGCTTTATTCTACCTAAGTTGCCCTCCCACAAGTGTGTACTCCGAAAGAGTGTTTAGTGCCGCCGCTCACCTTGTCAGCAATCGGCGTACGAGGTTACATCCAGAAAATGTGGAGAAGATGATGTTCATTAAAATGAATTATAATCAATTCCTCCGCGGAGACATTGACCAGCAGCAATTGCCTCCACAAAGTACACAGGGAGCTGAGATGGTGGATTCCAGTGGGGACGAATTGATAATCTGTGAGGAGGGGGATGTACACGGTGATATATCGGAGGGTGAAGATGAGGTGGACATCTTGCCTCTGTAGAGCCAGTTTGTGCAAGGAGAGATTAATTGCTTCTTTTTTGGGGGGGGTCCAAACCAACCCGTCATATCAGTCACAGTCGTGTGGCAGACCCTGTCACTGAAATGATGGGTTGGTTAAAGTGTGCATGTCCTGTTTTGTTTATACAACATAAGGGTGGGTGGGAGGGCCCAAGGATAATTCCATCTTGCACCTCTTTTTTCTTTTCTTTTTCTTTGCATCATGTGCTGATTGGGGAGGGTTTTTTGGAAGGGACATCCTGCGTGACACTGCAGTGCCACTCCTAGATGGGCCCGGTGTTTGTGTCGGCCACTAGGGTCGCTTATCTTTCTCACACAGTCAGCTACCTCATTGCGCCTCTTTTTTTCTTTGCGTCATGTGCTGTTTGGGGAGGGTTTTTTGGAAGGGACATCCTGCGTGACACTGCAGTGCCACTCCTAGATGGGCCCGGTGTTTGTGTCGGCCACTAGGGTCGCTTATCTTACTCACACAGCGACCTCGGTGCAAATTTTAGGACTAAAAATAATATTGTGAGGTGTGATGTGTTCAGAATAGGCTGAAAATGAGTGTAAATTATGTTTTTTGAGGTTAATAATACTTTGGGATCAAAATTACCCCCAAATTCTATGATTTAAGCTGTTTTTTTGGGTTTTTTGAAAAAAACACCCGAATCCAAAACACACCCGAATCCGACAAAAAAAATTCGGTGAGGTTTTGCCAAAACGCGGTCGAACCCAAAACACGGCCGCGGAACCGAACCCAAAACCAAAACACAAAACCCGAAAAATTTCAGGCGCTCATCTCTAGTTTGTGCATATCCATCACATAAAATTCAGATATAAAAAAAATAATAATTAGAGGTTGTAATGTAACAAAATAGGTAAAAACGCCAAGGGGGGTGAATACTTTAGCAAGGCACTGTAGGAAAAAAACACCCAACTGACTTTTCAAACAATTGAATATCTCTCAAAGTGTGAAAGTAGCAAAATAGATGAGGTCGAAATCAATGGCAATAAATTCAAGATTTCTGTATTTATGACTTGTAACACAAAAAGTGCACTGTATAATATCAAATGCAAATACGGCCTCCGTTACATAGGCTGAACATCCAGACCTTTGTAAGTGCGCATAGGAGAACATGTGCGCATCATCAAAAAAAGCATGATAAGACATCATTTCAGACGGTGCCGTAACAGTAGTACCTCAGGCATGAAGAGAATCTGTGCCTTCAAATGGGTGAAAGGCCAGTGGCAGCGGAGAGACCTAGCAAGCCAGCTGTCAAGAGCCGAAATGAAAACAATCTTTGAATTAGGGACATTATCCAGGAGGTCTAAATCTCGATTGTAGATGAAATGGTTTTTATAAACCTATGATCGGCCATATAGGTTTTTGTTCAGACCTGTAAACTTCATTTCCACTTTGCACATTGTTGTTTGCACTTTGTTTCACTTGATGATACATTAAGCTGTTCATGCTGATTTTTTAAAATGATTTTATAAATGATTTTTATACGATTTCACTAACAATCTTAATATTGTTATTCATTGAGGTCAATCAATATTTCATAGTGTCAACAAAGAAATCATGTGACGCACGACACTAAGGACAGACTTCGGTAACTACGGCAGTAGTGTGTGATACCACATTGCTGTGACGACCGACCAGAAGCACCATATTAAACTAAGAGATAATAAAGAACCGAGACTGTGATTACAAAATTCCACGTCGCTATGCAACATAATGGAAGTGATGTATCTGGAGTGTACGGAAGTGATGGCCGAGTGCGCAGGATCATGGGCAGAGGTGGGCTGGCCCGGGGGGCAGGGTGCCATGTGCCCCCCGGGCCACACTACTGCCAAGGGTCACGGGCCGGCCTCCACCTTCCACTACACCAGCAGTGGCCAACCCGCGGCTCTTGAGCCGCATGCGGCTTTCTATCTTCACATGCGGCTCGTAAGCTCCCTCAGCACCTCCCGCTGCCCTAGTCTGCAGTGTCCGGAGCCGACCTGTGAGCCAATCAGAGCTCACGGACCGGCAGCCAATCAGGAGTCTTTGCTGCGGGTCCGCGAATTCCGATTGGCTCACGGACCGGCGCATGCTGCGCTCTCCTCCCCTCACAAGAAGCATACTGAGCAGAGCAGCACCGCGGCGGTGAGCAGCTTTGGGGGGGGGCGCAGTGTGGGCACATGTGTATCTTACACTGGGGGCATATCTGTCACTGGGGGGACGTGTATCTGGCACTGGGGGCATATCTGGCACTGGGGGGGACATGTGTTTCTGGCAATGGGTGCATATCTGGCACTGGGGGGACGTGTATCTGGCACTGGGGAGGACATGTGTTTCTGGCACTGGGGCATATCTGTCACTGGGGGGGACTTGTATCTGGCACTGGGGGCATATCTGGCACTGGGGAGATGTGTAGCTGGTAGTGGGGGCATATCTGGCACTGGGGAGACCTGTAGCTGACAGTGGGGGCACATTTGGCACTGGGGGCATATCTGGCACTGGGGGGACATGTGTATCTGGCACTTGGGGCATATCTGGCACTGTGGGCTTATCTGGCACTGGGGGGATGTGTATCTGGCACTGGGGGCATATCTGGCACTGTGGACTTATCTGGCACTGGGGGGATGTGTATCTGGCACTGGGGGCATATCTGGCACTGTGGACTTATCTGGCACTGGGGGGATGTGTATCTGGCACTGGGGGCATATCTGGCACTGGGGGGACATGTGTATCTTACACTGGGGGCATATCTGGCACTGTGGGCTTATCTGGCACTGGGGGGATGTGTATCTGGCACTGGGGGCATATCTGGCACTGGGGGGACATGTGTATCTTACACTGGGGGCATATCTGGCACTGAAGAAATGTGTATCTGGCAGTGGGGGCATATCTGGCACTATGGGGACATATATATATCTGGCACTGTGGGGGGCATATATGTATCTGGCACTGTGGAGGAATATATGTAGCTGGCACTGCGGAGGAATATATGTATCTGGCACTCTGGGGACATATATGTATCTGGCACTGCGGATGAATATATGTATCTGGCACTCTTGGGACATATATATATCTGGCACTGTGGGGGGCATATATGTATCTGGCACTGTGGAGGAATATATGTATCTGGCACTCTGGGGACATATATGTATCTGGCACTCTGGGGACATATATGTATCTGGCACTCTGGGGACATATATGTATTTGGCACTGTGGAGGCACCCATTTTTTGGTGTTTTTATATGTATGTGGCACTGTACGACATGACTAAAAAGGGGGTTATGACACAAGGTCATACTCCTACAAACGTCAAACCGAAAGGTGTGCGCATAAAAATGGGATGTGGCATTATGACAACTATGACACGCCCCCATTTTTGCTTGCGCGCCTTTGGCGCACGCATGATATGGCTCTTACCCTTGACTACAGATCTTTTCTGGCTCTTTGGCACTGACTGGTTGGCCACCCCTGCACTACACAGCTCTGCTGAATCCGCGGCCGCACTGACAAATTTATAATAAAGTATCTTTGGGATAATTTACACCAGGCCTAATTTTTTTTTATTAATAAATATTTTTAAAACAAAAAAAACTCCATTTAAGAAGGCGCCATTATTTATGGGCCAGTGCTCTGGACTTGCCCCCCAGGCTAAAAGTTGCCAGCCAGCCCCTGATCATGGGACTTGTAGTCTATCAATGTATAGGGATCAGCTGCGTTCGACAGAAGCGGATTGGATATTAACTATGTGTGTGTGTTTGTGTATATATATATATATATATATATATATATATATATATATAGTAACAGGAGTCTTGCTAGAATGCGCTCTGCTACAAAAATCCACCAGCGTCTGACTCAAGGCTTGTGAAAAAACAACAAAAAAACTTTTATTCAGGTTGCTCAAAAACAAAGATACACATAAAACAAAGATCACTGTCTCTAGTATAAACAACCAGGGAGGTTAGGCCCTCCTCACTCCTTTTGACTTAATAAGGAACCCATCAATTCTTCAATTCCTTTTGGGTTTTGAGTATAAGAGGAGAGTATAGAAGGAGAGTATAGCAGGATACTAAACCCATGAAAATGGGGGATACCTTGGTAACCATTAATAAGTGGCTCTGGTAAAATCTGCTTTTTGTGATAGCCTGTTATGGTGAAGGGGTGAGGAAATCTCTGGATTGTTACTGACTGTGGCTGCTCACTTTCTGCACACCTTAAGCACTTAACATTTTCTAATCGCAGGTTGAAGTATATATATATAGTAATGGAGCAAGAAGATGTTCTCTAGGAAAAAAGCCAGACATGAAATCTGTGTGTCTGGTTAACGTCAACATTCACTGAAGCATCATACTGTATACCAGAGAAAGACACCCATTCACAACTAATAATAATATTATTATAAAAATACAGTTCTGGTAGTGAAGAATAAAAGCACGTAATGTTCTTGGCTTCATTGTATTCAGATCTTGGCTGTGTGACAAATTAAGCTTCATTCATCTACTTGTGCCGCCAGTTTCTAAATGCCACAGGAAACATTGTCGATAAAGTTAATTGCACCATCCATAAAACTTCATAAAAACAATATGTTTAGTTAATCTTTCTGAAGATGTAATTATACTGTTCACATTGAGTAATTTCTTACATTCACATGCCATTTTTACAGTCTCATTTGCTGCCTTTACGTCTTGCCGCTATGTTACATTTGACTACAATATCCTTTACTTAAAAGACTACATATATATATAAAAATAAAAGTATGAATGGCAGCTTCACAACTGTATAACAATGGTAACAGAACAATGCCCTGAATCAAAAATAAAAACATTAATAAAGAATGAACATTTTGCTTTAAAAGCAAATTAAATGGTTGCCAACCATAACAATTTGGCCTCAACCATAACAATTTGGCCTAAAGTTAAGGGCCTTGGAGGTTAAATCAATTTAAAATGGTATATGTACAAGAATTAGATTTTAAGAAGCTGGTAATCCATGATTCCCACTGAGTAAAATGTCATAAATAATTAGATGTTTACCTAGCATATTCTCTTATAATTAGATATTTGTGCCGGCCGAAATCATGGGTTTTGGTTTTTTTTTTTATCTGTGTCTCCTTTGTGTTTTGGATCTGTATTGATTTTGCCCCAACTGCCCTTGTGACATTTGGTTTTGGATTTAGATCTGTATTTTTTAGTAAAAATAATAAAAACCAGCTAAAATCACAAAATTGTGGCCTGTTTTTGTCCTACAGTATTATTAACCTCAATAACATTAATTTCTAGTCAGTTTTGATTCCCTCACCGCTCACAATATTGTTTTAATCTGTTTTAGGCTAAAGGCTACAGCGAGCTGGCTAGTTACTAACCGACAGAGCAGCCGCACAAACATACGGCAGTTTATAGCACATCTATAAAACATTGCCACACAGCAGTGCAGAAATAACAAGTGGTGCAAGATGGAATTGTCCTTGGGCCCTGCATGCACAGGACATGCACAGTGTAACAAACCAAGCACTTTAGTTACAAGGACTGACACTTATGTAGCTGAAGTGCTTACTTTGTTTGGGCCCCCACATAATTCCCGCTGATCACTAATGAGGAGGAGGATGATGAGGGTGTTAATAACATTATAATCTTTTAAAATAAATTTCATGAATTCGCCACAAAGGATTTAACATGGAGGATGTTCCTAGATGGCTAATGTCCCTACCTCTACTAACTTTGGCCTCACAAATGGAGCAGATTCCTTTACAAACATTGGCAGGATTTGTGGAAAAATAATTCCACACCCAAGAGGTGGCTTTTTTGGCCTTATGCCCAGGCATCACAATAGCTTTCTTTTTATCACGGGCAAGAACTGCAGCCACTGGTGGCTGACTTACACACACACACAAAATCATCAACATCCTCAGTGTCAAATAGTAGTAGTACACACTCAATTTCTATTATGCCCTCATCACCATCTTTACGTGTACTGCTACCCACATGCACAGATGAGGTAGAAATAGTGGAAGGAGGTGAAAGAGGCTTCTCTATGAGGACAGTGTCGGAATCACACATAGCTAATGTGGACACCCATAAACATTCCTCAGGAATGTGTGACGGTTCTGAACGCACAGTTTGTTCTACTGCTCTAGCTGTTTTAATTTTTTTGACACCTCTTTTACACTGTTAGTGAAAAGTTCTTGTATCGTCATGAGAAGCAGAAGAAGATGCCTCACTGACAGTTGCAGAACCACCACTTATAAATAAAGGCCAAGGCCTGAGTCTTTTCTTGCCACTTTTTGTAGTGAATGGCATATTGCCAATTTTATGTTTCTCTGCAGCTAACTTTCCTTTTGATGTTTTTTCTTAATCACTGTAAACTTATATTGCTACTTTAATTTTTCATACACTGACTTATGCCCTCTATGCCCTTGGGCCATAGTAAATGATGTTGACGGACATGTATCGTCATGACTGGTGGCAGCAGCTGCAGCAGCACTAGCATGTGCTTCCTGCCCTCCTCTAAATTGTTCTTACTCCTTATCTATAAAGTATTAACAAACACAAATGAAGTGGGATATGGCACACACCACAATTTGTACAAAAAAAAGTACCACCTACAGTGTCGCACAATACGTGTATGAGTAGGAAATAAAATGTATTACTGTGGTACCACCTTCACCCACAGTGTCAGAAAATACGTGTATGTGTCAGAAATAGTAATCAAACACTGCGATTTAATTCCACCAATAGTGTCGCACAATGAGTCTACTTCAGACCTGATCGCTCCTCTGCGAATTTGCACAGGTTTACGATCGGAAAGTTCCCACCCAGACAGAGTGAAAATCTGCCCCGAGCAAGTCTGCGCACACCGTGTTAAAAGCTTTGCGAAGGCTGGTTAGCTACAAATCTGTTTGCAACTCACTCACCATCAAATGATGTTACCAGTCTGTGCATAGCCCAGGACTTACTCTTAGGAGAAAGTCCTAGGCTGCGCACAGACTGCACAGTATGGAAAAATCATTTGATGCGAAGGGCTTTGCAGATGTCCGCTGCCTGGTGAAGTTTTCGCACGGCGTTCACATGCATTCGCACACTTGCACGGGGCAGGTTTTCGCTCTCCCTGGGCAGCGACTATCTGATCTCAGACCTCTGCAAATTTGTAGCACAGCGGTCAGGTCTGAATTAAGCCCTGTGTCCTTTGGAGCTCTGTCCCAGCCACAGAGCCACTCTGTCTTTGTCAGTTGGGCAGCTCAATGTCCTTCTGCTTTTGCTAGGTCCATGAAGAAAGCAAAGTCCATGGATGCTTCAGTGTCCACATATGCATGATCCTGAACCAGTCCACAACAGTAATGGCTACTAGTCCAGACTGTCTTAAAGTAACAATTTGGGAATATTGTTAATATTGTAGGCTAAGGTACGATCCTGCATATACAAAGACTTTCCTGCTTGGCTTCCTAATGGAATGGTATCCGGAACATGGTGATTAAAGAGACAATGAGAACACAGAGGATAATGCAGAGGAGGAGGTTGCTGGAGCAGTTATTGCTGACATTGGCACCCAAAGGCGGCAAATGGTTGAGTGACCCCCAACCCGCATTCACCATGAATATGCGACAAAATTGGCTGAAGAATAAGTGTCAAACTGGTCACTGTTGAGATGGACTACTGACTGGGAGAAAGGAGAGCAGATGGCAGGATCTACCACAGAACCTGTGAGAAGCAACAGGACACAATGCACAGTGCTGCTTCCAATATGACCACCATACTCCAGGTTGCCCATGTTCTGCTGCCATGAGAAATACCCATACAGCAGCACTGAGCATATGGCCATGATGCGCGAGAGGTGTTAGCATTGCAAGATTTGTCTTGCAGTTTTGCAGAATCTGACAAATAACTGTGCACTTTTTTTTTTAAATCTAGCTAGCCTACAAAATTAGGAAAGAAAATGTTATAAAATGTTTAGAATGTATCCGCTAATAAATAGCAGAACGTACTCCTAGCCCTCCACACTCTTCCCCACCACAAGTCCATCCGCTATGCTCCCTCCCACTCCCTCAAAACCATTAATCTCTCTCCGCATCATGACTGGCCATTCAGTCCCCTTTTCCATCCAAATCTTCCTTACTTAACCCTCCTCTGCAGTACCCTTGGCAACATGTCCCCTTTATCAGGCCCGGCGACAGGAGGGGGGGGGGATCAAAGGGGACACCAGGACTGGGCCCCATGATTCAGTGGGGCCCCAAAGATCAGGTATGTGGGCTGGCATCTCTCAACAACCACTGACGGGCTCCCAACCCCTGACCTCCTGCTGACCGCGGTTCCTGCTGACGTCTGTGAGGACCTGTCTGAGCTGCAGTCCTGCTATGGCTCCCTATTATTAGCACTGAGATGACTGGGGACTTTAGAATTGGTGCATTATTACACACAGACCTCATCCCACAACCAGGGGGGCCTCAGAGATGTCAGTGTACCGGGCCACCAGATTTCTGTTGTCGGCCTTGCCCTTTATCATTGGTGCAGTCTTGTACCCGTCATTCTCATCATCCTGCCCTTTATCATTATAATCATAATTAACTCCTCACATCCACACAGCCATCATAACCTTCATCAAGTCCCTATTCTCTGTCATTATCATCTACTCCTTCCTGCATCATTAACTTCAACCCTCCCATCATTAGCCCCTGTATTCTGTATTAGTATTAACTCTTCCCCTCCATAAGTGTTATTAACCTCCCTCAAAATCCTTTACTCCTTTCTTATTATTAACCCCTTTCCTTACTACTTTGTTGCTCTGAGAAGAAATAATAATACCTAACCTCCTACCACCTTGTCAAAAGCAATTTCTAAATAAACAGTGCAAATAACTGGGGAGCCTGGCTGTCTTTCTTTTTAAATTACTAGGATACCTTCTGTAACTGTCTTTTTCTGTCATGTACATGCAGAGTGAGATCTTGGCTGCAGTAGTTTGCTTAGCGCAACTTACATACTGTACATATCTCGCATGCACCTATGCAGAGTTGTATAATTTTGGCACGTCCACCAACTTAATATCGGATGGGGGCGGTAACGGTAAAACTAATATAGGCACAACTATGAGCAGATGGAGAGGCGTACTACTACTACTAATTGGCGCTGATAGGTAGCCATATGCACTGTATATATTATTTCATATGTACTGTATATATTATTTCTAGTTCTTGCTGTATTAGAGAGGTTTTATCAAGTTACACCTGATTTGTTTGGTATTTATTTTAGGGGTTTATTTACAAAGTATAGAGTTGTAAAATCCGGTGCTTCTGTTCATGTTTATTATTATTTAAAAGAGCAATGTTTGCGGTTCCGGTCTGGATGCGATAGGGAGCCTGCTGTGTAAGCTACATCCCTGCCGCCCAGCAAATGACCTTTTCTAGGCCATTTACGGCCTCCATAGCTCCCGGGAATGGACCTGCCGCCTCGTGATCGCAATGGATCACTTTGTGACCCCTGTGACGCCCGTGGCCACGGCACCTCAGCCTCCAGTGAACATAGCGCCGCCTCAGAAGTGCTCACTCCCGCACACAAAAAATGGCTGTGGACGCCGCGGGCTCCACTGCCTCCCAGGTATGCCGCGCACCAGATGCCCCTGTCACCTATGGCGATGTGGTGGAGGCCATTATAGCCACCATGGCCCCCCTCCTCTTCCAGGCTGTGTCATATCACACAGCTGCTGCAGTAGCTAACTCAGAGTGCCACTCTCACTGAATCTCAACTGCATGCTGCTAATCATGATATAGAGGACCTGCATCATTCTGTAAAATCACTGACATCTGAAAACTACAAAATTTGGAATATATTAGATGATGTTGAAAACAGATTGAGAAGAAATAATGGGGGTAATTCCAAGTTGATCGCAGCAGGAATTTTTTTAGCAGTTGGGCAAAACCATGTGCACTGCAGAGGAGGCAGATATAACATGTGCAGAAAGAGTTAGATTTGGGTGGGTTATTTTGTTTCTGTGCAGGGTAAATAATGGCTGCTTTATTTTTACACTGCAAATTAGATTGCAGATTGAACACACCACACCCAAATCTAACTCTCTCTGCACATGTTAAATCTGCCTCCCCTGCAGTGCACATGGTTTTGCCTAACTGCTAAAAAAAATCCTGCTGCGATCAACTTGGAATTACCCCCAATATACGCCTGGTGGGGTTACCAGAATCGGTTTAAGGCACTGCATTAGCTCATTTTACACGGATCACCCTCCCATCACTACTGGGCATTGAACAGGAATGTCAGGATCTTGTGATTGAACGAGTTCATCGAGTAGGACTGATCCCTACCCCGAATAGGCCGCGGCCCCGTGTGACCCTCTTTCGCTGCCTGAATTATCTTCACAAGGTAGCGTTTTGGTCAGCTTCCCGTAGAATGAAGGCCATACAATGGGAAGGGAATAAGCTGTTCATTTTCCAGAACTACTCTGTGGAGTTGACCAGGGCCCAGAAAGCATTTTCCCCTATATGCTCTCAACTTGTGTCAGAGGGGCGCAAGTTTGGCCTGTTATATCCTGCATGTCTACGCCTGTATGAGGGCACTTCCCACAAAGACTTCTTGTCACCAGCTGATGCCGTTGCTTACCTACGCAACCTCTCTAGAAACGATCACTCAGATATAGCTGATCCACCTGCTTCGTCCACATGACCACACAGCTTCACTACCACTTTGTGAGCTGTCTCTCCTCCTCTAGTTTGCTGTTTACCCGCACTTCCTCAATTCCTTTTTTGTGCGCCGAGGGTCCCATACCTCTCCTCCATGGCCTACTTGGTTTTAATCCTCATCTTGGACACTGATTTCTACCTCCACGTCCTCCCGTATTTGGATTACAATATTGTGGTTTTCCGGTTACTGACTCACACCCCTCTCCCCAAGTTTGTCTCTCCGGAGAACATTCCCATTTTTTTATTGCAGGTTTGATCGTCATGTGACTCGTTATCGGCAGCCTGGAACCGTCTCGCGGGTTTTGTACCCACCTTTTCTTGCAGGTCTTTTACCACTGGGCAGTCCCCCCCAGAACTCTTTCAATTTATTATTTTGTTATTTTAAGGTCATATAAGTCTATATTACTGTGTTTATATGGTGGGCTGGCCGAATGGAGCGCCCTACTCTCTTGCTCGGTTACTAGCATTCATGTATGGGCTGGATTTAGGTTTGCAGCTCTCACATGCCTGCTATCTGGTTACCCACCCATTGCGTACCGCTTCAGGTGTATTAACCACTACTAACCAGGAAATTGCGGATGCCATGAAATCCTTTTACCAGGTTCTAGATTCTACCTCTTCCCCACCTCCCTCTACAGGGTCACAAGAAGACTCTCCTTGGCCACCTGCCTTCAGGGACAACCTTCCTATCCCACGCCTCCCAACTTCCATGGTGCAAACGCTCCTAGATCCTATTTCATTGGAAGAAGTCAGTCGTGTCATAGGTTTATTTGGTCATGATAAGGCGCCTGGTCGAGATGGTTTCAGTGCGGACTTCTATAAAGTTCTGCTCCCCCGTTTAGGTGATACTCTAGTCAAAGTATTAAATGCCTTGTTGTCCTCCACATCTCTCCCTCTCCATTTTAACACTGCTATACTAAAAACACTACCCAAACCCGGTAGAGATCTTTTGTTACCCGGTTCCTACCGTCCTATTTCGCGCCTCAACCTTGACTATAAAATACTTACCAAAATTCTGGCAGATCGTATTAAACTATTACTTCCCCATATTATTCATACGGATCAAACCGGATTCATAACAGGACAACATTCTGAAATCAGTGTCCGACGAGTACTCTCAGCGATCCATATATCCGACAATTTACCCCCTTCCGACCTCCCACTAATCCTCTCCCTAGATGCTGAGAAAGCATTCAACATGGTCGAATGGAACCACCTATTCCTCACACTCTCCCGATTTGGCTTTCCAGACCCATTTATTTCACTTCTAAAGCTTTTATATACTGACCCCCAAACTATGGTATCTTGTAATGGAGAACTCTCCTCTTTTTTCACAGTGCTTCATTATATTTATGTAAGCTTCCTTATTTCGCTGTGCTGCTGCCTGGCTGTTTGGCAGGAACCTTTTCACAGACCCAGCCCGGATGAGGCTCTTTTTTCTCCTTATGCACTTGGAGCTCTTTTGTTATCCAAAGTCTCCTCAATCCCAACTCACATTCTCCACAACCCTCTTTTCCATGATATCTACTATGCTTAGAATACTTTGCACTAAAAATTTAATTGTAGCCTTTTGACAGCACCAACTATCCCATTGTGGGGTAATCCTGCATTTCCCCCCTCCCTCACCAACCCCAATTTTGTTGTCTGGAAGGAGAAGGGTTTGAAGGACTCTTCAAAAGTATTTTATCCAGGGGGCTCCATCTTACAATTTACGGCCCTTCAGGAGAAGTTTAATCTCCCACACTCGCACTTTTACATGTATTTACAAGTTTATCATTATCTCAGCTCAGTTTTGCCTAGTCAATTAATTCCTAGGGTAGTCTCTAACTTTTCTAATCCTTTACAGGTTTCTCTGAATATTCATAAACAGGGTCGTACATGCATTAGACAGCTTTATACCGCTCTTAAGTCGGTTACCACTGACATTAGATGGGATAAACTCTTATCCCAATGGAATTAAGACTTACCACACCTTACAGATCACCGTCAACTTAGTGCTCGTTATGTCTCAGTAATGAAATGGCTTACTTCCCCATATTTGCAGGAGGTTCATCTTTGCACCCTCCAAAGAGCCTACATCTCCCCAACCCAACCGGCTAGATTTAATCCATCAGAATCAGGGGAATGCCCCAAATGTCACGCCTGTATCGCTTCCTATTTTCACATTTTGGGAATGTGGTAGGATTCGTCATTTCTGGCATAAAGTTGTAGCGTTTATCAACCAATTACTGGGATTGAGGGTTCAGGCCTCACCATTGACCTGCCTATGTGCAAACTTTACTGAATGGGATCTGGGACCATCCCGCTGCAAGTTTCTACCGTTTCTAACAATATTGGTCACGGTGTCCAAAAAAATTATTGTAACTCATTGGCTCTCCGCTTCCTCTCCAAAAATTATGGAAGTACATGGGAAACTATTACATATCTTGTATTTTGATAGGAAGTCAGCCCAGGTCAATATTGAGTCTGAAGTTAAATCTTTTTACAAGAAATGGGGCCTTTATATTGACTTACGTGATCCGGCCACACAAACCCAAACTTTTAAAGGTATTCGAACACACTGAATGGTTTCTTCATAGACGGCTCTTAGAAGCCTCCCACTCTGACCCTTCTTCTCATTGATTTCTGATTCTCGTATTTTCTATGATTTTTTACAACAGTGGTGTTGGACTTACATCTTAGATTTTACGGATCAAATGTTGTTCTATGCGATCCCTCTCCTGCCCCCTCCCTCCTCTCCTCGTGTGTGCTCCCTTTCTTACCTCACCCTCCTACCCCCCCCCCCCCCCTTCCCCCTTCCCCTCTTTTTCTTCTTTAAAAATTATATATATAATTGTAATTTGATGACTATGTATGATTGCAGACTGCTTGATTGCTATTTCTCCTACGTCCTAGAGGATGCTGGGGACACTTCAAGAACCATGGGGTATAGACGGGATCCGCAGGAGACATGGGCACTTTAAGACTTTAAAAGGGGTGTGAACTGGCTCCTCCCTCTATGCCCCTCCTCCAGACTCCAGTTTAGAATCTGGGCCCAGTGAGACTGGATGCACACTGAGGAGCTCTCCTGAGTTTCTCTGAAAAAAAAAGACTTTATGTTAGGTTTATCATTTTCAGGGAGACCTGCTGGCAACAGGCTCCCTGCAGCGTCGGACTGAGGGGAGAGAAGCAGACCTACTTCTGTGAGTTTCAAGGCTCTGCTTCTTAGGCTACAGGACACCATTAGCTCCTGAGGGTCTGAACGCTAGGTACGCCTAGATGCTCGTTCCCAGAGCCCGCCGTACCCCCCTTACAGAGCCAGAGAAGGGTGAGTAGAAGAAAATCAGAAGACTTCAGTGATGGCTTTTAGGTAACGCACAGCGGCCGCGCTGCGCGCCATGCTCCCACACACACAGCGGCGCTACAGGGTGCGGGGTGGGGGCGCCCTGGGCAGCATAAAATCCTCATTTTGAGACTGGCTATGAGGTATTTAAGTGCCTAGGCACTAAATCCAGACCCCTGCAAGTATAAATAATTAAAAAAATAGCGGGGCTGAAGCCCGCCATTAAGGGGGCGTGGCTTAGCCCTCACAGCTCTCATCAGCACCATTTTCTCTTCACAGAGCTGCAGAGACGCTGGTCCTTCCTCAACACTGCTGTATCAAGTAACAGGGTGCAAAACAGGAGGGGGGGGCACAGTTAATTTGGTGCTGGATTAATGATATAAAAGTGCTAACAGGTCTGAGGCATTATATAAAAAGTATAAGAACCGGGATAGGCGCTGGGTTGTGAGCTGGCACACTCCCTCTGTGTTTCTCTTACAGACTTTTACTGTGTGTCTGTCCCCTATATGCCCAGTGTGTTTGTTGTGTCGGTACCTGTGTGTCGGCATGTCTGAGGCTGAGTGCTCTTCCCAGGAGGAGACTGGATTAGGGAAAGAAACGACTGTGGGAGTGACCCTCTCGGCACCGCCGAAGCCTGATTGGGTAAATGTTGTGAGTGCTTTGAATGCAAATGTGGCTCTATTAAATAAGAGATTGGATTAGTCTGAGTCTCAGACCCAGGCATGGAAGAAATCCGTGGAGGATGTGTTGTCACAAGTTCAGACCCCCTCGGGGTCACAAAAGCATTCTTTTACCCAGATAGCAGATACAGATACCGACACAGACTCTGACTCCAGTGTCGACTATAGTGATGCCAGATTAAATCCAAAACTGGCTAAAAGCATTCAGTACATGATTGTGGCGATAAAAGACGTGTTACATATCACGGAGGATCCTGCTGTTCCTGATACAAGGGTCTGTATGTTTAAAGGAAAGAAACCTGAGGTAATGTTCCCTCCCTCTCATAAACTGAACACTCTTTTTGAAAAGGTTCGGGAAAATCCTGACAAGAAGTTTCAGATTCCCAAGAGAATTTCGGTGGCATATCCGTTCCCCTCTGGGGATAGGGAAAAGTGGGAGTCAACCCCCACTGTGGACAAAGCTTTATCACGACTGTCCAAAAAGGTGGCGCTTCCGTCTCCTGACACGGCAGCCCTAAAGGAGCCTGCGGATCGTAAGCAGGAAAATACATTGAAATCCATTTATGTCACTACGGGTACGCTACTCAGACCTGCAGTTGCTTCGGCGTGGGTGAGTAGCGCTATTGAAAAGTGGGCAGATAACGTGTCATCTGAGTTAGATACCCTGGATAGGGATAGCATTCTTTTGACACTGGGTCATATCAGGGATGCTGCAGCCTACCTTAAGGAAGCTGCGAGGGACATTGGCCTTTTGGGATCAAGGGACAATGCTATGGCAGTCTCAGCTAGGAGAGCATTGTGGATTCATCAATGGAATGCTGATGCTGACTCTAAGGAGTCTCTGCCGTATAAAGGTGGTGTCTTGTTTGGTGAGGGCCTCGCTGACCTGGTATCTACGGCTACCGCAGGTAAGTCATCCTTTTAACTTATGTTCCGCACAACAAACGAAAACGCACCACTATCAGATGCAGTCCTTTCGGCCCAATAAATACAAAAGAGAACGAGGGTCTTCCTTCCTTGCTTCTAGAGGAAGAGGAAAGGGAAAAAGGTCACCGGCTGTGGCAGGTTCCCAAGAGCAGAAGTCCTCTCCGGCTTCTACCAAATCCACCGCATGACGCTGGGACTCCTCTATGGGAGTCCGCACCAGTGGGGTTCATTTGGCCCTAATAGTGTCCCAAGGGTACAAGCTGGAATTTCAAGACGTGCCCCCTTGACGATTTTTCAAATCAGCCTTATCAGTTTCTCTTCAGGACAGGGAGGTGGTATGCGGTGCTATACAAAAGCTATGTCAAAATCAAGTCATTGTCACGGTACCCCCGTCACAACAGGGAGAAAGCTTTTATTCGAGCCTGTTCGTGGTTCTGAAGCCGGACGGCTCAGTCAGACCAATTCTGAACTTAAAATCCCTCAATTTCTATCTAAGAAAATTCAAATTCACGATGGAGTCTCACCGAGCAGTGATCTCCAGTCTGGAGGAAGGGGATTTTATGGTGTGGGTAGACATAAAGGATGCCTACTTACACGTCCCCATATATCCTCCACATCAGGCTTACCTGAGGTTTGCCGTTCAGGATTGTCATTACCAATTTCAGATGTTGCCGTTTGGTCTGTCCACGGCTCCGAGGGTTTTCACCAAAGTTATGGCGGAAATGATGGTTCTCCTGCGCAAGCAAGCAGTCACAATTATCCCGTACTTGGACGATCTCCTGATAAAAGTGAGGTCCAAGGAACAATTACTGCAGAGCATGACGCTCCCCCTGACAGTTCTGCAACAACATGGTTGCCTCCTAAACTTGCCAAAAATCACAGTTGGTTCCGACGACAAGGCTGTCGTTCTTGGGTATGATTCTGGACACGGAATTACAGAGAGTTCTTCTTCCAGTGGAAAAGGCTCTGGAAATTCAGAACCTGGTCAAACAGATTCTGAAGCCAGCAAGAGTGTCGATTCATCAATGCACTCGGTTGCTAGGGAAGATGGTGTCGGCCTACAAGGCCATTCAGTTCGGCAGATTCCATGCCAGAGTTTTTCAGTGGGACCTGTTGGACAAATAGTCCGGATCCCATCTGTACATGCACCAACAGATAATCCTGTCTTCCAAGACCAGAATCTCACTCCTGTGGTGGCTGCACAGCTCTCACCTCCTAGAGGGATGCAGATTCGTGATCCAGGACTGGATCCTGGTGACCACAGATGCGAGTCTCCGAGGCTGGGGTGCAGTCACACAGGGGGAAAATTTCCAGGGAAAATGGTCAAGCCAGGAAGCTTGTCTACACATAAACATTCTGGAATTGAGGGCCATTTACAACGGCCTTCTACAAGCGGAACATCTTCTTCGCGATCTGCCCATCTTGATTCAGTCGGACAACATAACAGCAGTGGCGTACGTAAACCGCCAGGGCGGAACGAAGAGCAGAGCGGCAATGGCAGAAGCCACAAAAGTCCTCCGCTGGGCGGAAAGGCATGGAAGCGCTCTGTCAGAGGTCTTCATTCCAGGTGTGGACAACTGGGAAGCAGACTTCCTCAGCAGACACGATCTCCATCCAGGAGAGTGGGGTCTTCATCAAGAGGTCTTTGCAGAAGTGACAAGTCGTTGGGGAATTCCTCAAATAGACATGATGGTGTCTCGCCTAAACAAGAAACTTCCGAAATATTGTTCCAGGTTGAGGGACCCTCAAGCAATAGCGGTGGACGCCCTAGTGACACCGTGGGTGTTTCAGTCGGTATATGTGTTCCCTCCGATTCCACTCATTCCAGAAGTTCTAAAAATCATAAGAAGAACAATGGTTCATGCAATCCTCATTGTTCCAGACTGGCCAAGGAGGGCCTGGTATCCAGATCTTCAGGAATTGCTCATAGGAGATCCCTGGCCTCTTCCTCTGTGAGAGAATCTGTTACAGCAGGGTCCGTGCGTGTACCAAGACTTGCCGCGACATCGTTTGACGGCTTGGAGGTTGAACGCAGGATCCTAGCCCGAAAGGGTATCCCCGTTGAAGTAATTCCCACACTGCTTCAGGCTAGAAAGGAGGTGACGGCGAAACATTATCACTGTATTTGGAGAAAGTATGTGTCTTGGTGTGAATCCAAGGAGGCTCCTACGGAAGAATTTCAGTTGGACCGTTTTCTCCATTTTCTGCAAGCAGGGGTGGATGCGGGCCTATAATTAGGCTCAATTAAAGTACAAATTTCGGCCTTATCAATTTTCTTTCAAAAAGAATTGGCTTACCTTCCGGAAGTTCAGACTTTCGTGAAAGGCGTGCTGCACATCCAACCTCCCTTTGTGCCCCCGGTGGCACCATGGGATCTTAACGTGGTGTTGCAGTTCCTGCAATCTCATTGGTTTGAACCTTTACGTAAGGTAGAGTTGAAATTCGTGACTTGGAAAGTGATCATGCTGTTGGCTTTGTCCTCTGCAAGGCGGGTGCCTGAATTGGCGGCTTTGTCTCACAAGAGCCCCTATTTGATCTTCCATGAAGATAGAGCGGAGTTGAGAACTCGTCAGCAATTCCTGCCAAAAGTGGTGTCATCGTTTCACATGAACCAACCTATTGTGGTGCCAGTGGCTACTGACGCCTTAGAGGAATCGAAATCTCTAGATGTGGTCAGGGCTTTGAAAATGTATGTAGCCAGAACGGCTCAGATTAGGAAAACAGAGTCTCTGTTTGTCCTGTATGATCCCAACAAGATTGGGGCTCCTGCTTCCAAGCAGACTATTGCACGCTGGATATGTAATACGATTCGGCAGGCTCATTCTACGGCTGGATTGCCATTAACAAAATCGGTGAAGGCCCATTCTACCAGAAAGGTGGGCTCATCCTGGGCGGCTGCCCGGGGGGTGTCGACATTACAGCTTTGCCGAGCAGCTACTTGGTCGGGTTCAAACACTTTTGCAAAGTTTTACAAGTTTGATACCCTGGCTAAAGAAGACCTCTTGTTTGGTCAATCGGTGCTGCAGAGTCATCCGCACTCTCCCGCCCGTTCTTGAGCTTTGGTATAAACCCCATGGTTCCTGAAGTGTCCCCAGCATCCTCTAGGACGTAGGAGAAAATAGGATTTTAATACCTACTTGTAAATCCTTTTCTCATAGTCCATAGAGGATGCTGGGCGCCCGTCCCAGTGCGTACTGTATCTGCAGTTATTGGTTATGGTTACACACGTGTTGTGTTGCGTTTATATGCAGCCTGTTGCTGTCATTATTCATGCCGTTGCATGCGTTGGGTTGAATGCCATGTTGTACGGCATGCTTGAGGTGTGAGTTGGTATGTATCTCACCTTAGTTTAAATCAAAATAAATCTAGTTCCTCGAAATGTCGGTCTCCCTGGGCACTGTTCCTATAACTGGAGTCTGGAGGAGGGGCATAGAGAGAGGAGCCAGTTCACACCCCTTTTAAAGTCTTAAAGTGCCCATGTCTCCTGCGGATCCCGTCTATACCCCATGGTTCTTGAAGTGTCCCCAGCATCCTCTACGGATTAAGAGAAAAGGATTTACCGGTAGGTATTAAAATCCTATTTTTTTCGTCTGTCAAGGTGCAGGACCATGCTCACTTGCAGTTATTGACTGCTTTACTACCATAGTTATATGATATTGTTTGAGCTATACCTGTATCACTCTTTAGCACCAAGCCTTGATGGTTAATCTTGCTGTTTCATTGACTGTTGTGTTTATCTTTGTGACATTTGCATTCTGTAAATATACCCTGACCAGACATATCTGCTTTCATGCTTGTATTATTGTGTGAAAATTAATAAACAGATAAAAAAAAAAAGAGCAATGCTTTTACTTGCAGAACATGAATTGTTAAAGCATTGCCCTTTTAAATATCAGGCATAAACATGATCAAAAGCATCGGGTTGTTTTGTAAATAAACCCCGTTGTAATGTACAATGCAGTCATAAAAATGTTAATCCATACTGACAAGTCTGAGGGGTAAATTTACTAAGGGTTTTAAAACGGAAAAGTGGTGATGTTGCCCATAACAACCGGATTTTGTCTATCATGTTCTAGGAAGCAATAGAGAAATTATAGACAGATCTGATTGGTTGCTATGGCGCAACATCACAACTTTTTATTTTTAGAACCTTTAGTAAATTTACCCCTGTATAGGCACATACGATTTTGGTGTATTTATAGAACAGTGTGGGAAAACACTGGATCACACTGTAATTTGAATGTCATTTGTATGTCTGTTGCAATAAAAAATAATGATATCAGAGGGACAGCAATCAGGCACAACTGGTGGGCAAAATAGAGGGGATTGAAGTGACATTTCATATACTGATTTAGATTTGAGGGCTCAAATAAGTTTAGATCTTCTGTACCATGGGCATTGCTAAAAATACAGTATGTGAGGTAGATGGGCATTCATCCCCATCCAAACTAGCCTACACCATTGTACTTGCTCAGACAGGAAGTAGAATTTAGCTGTACCTACAGTATGGTTATGTCTATGCCCCCTTCGTGATTAGGACCTGGAAGTGACATAACGAGAGGGCGGGAGAGAACTTCCGCCCTTACAGCACCTAATTTTTTTCTCCGTTCTCCGTTAATTTAAGGTTATTTATTTTTTTCTATGCACCATTGGAGCCTAGCGGGCTCGGTTCGCTCGCCGCGCTTTGGGCTCGTGTCTCGCTCCGTTTTGCTCCGCTCGCCACAGGTTACTATCCCAAATAGTTTGTGACATGGACCCAGGGGCTTATGGGAAAGGTCCTTTCCACGAAGAGAAACTAGACGCTACACCTACGGTATGCTCAGTATCTTCAATGATCAGATTGCAACTTTAATTATTTCGGTTCATCTGGATTTTAAATGATGGGAAATTGAATAATTAAAATTCAATGTTTAGGGGATTAGAGAAGGGACTGTGCTGGGAAAATCAGAGCACGTGGGAGCCCTACTTTTGCATCAAACCACTACAATTATCTGAGAAGGCTCAGATTTAGTCATGGTAAAGCTCCAAGTATCCATTAACGAGAGGCGTTTATTTATTTCTGGAATGCTGTATTATAGAAATACTGGCACAAAGACAATGTCATGTTGCAAAACTTAGATGAACCAAAAGGTTTATAATATGTAATTAAGTTAAAGGTATTGTTTTCCTTCTGACAACTATAATTTTTGCCCTCACACATCTGTTTCACGAAGGCCTCAATATTATCTAGGTGAAGTTGTTTATTTTTGTTGCCCTTGAATATTGCCCATTTACTGTCTGCTTGCAGGCTGTTAGAGAATGCTTCCTGGCTGCTCTAATTGTGTAAGTAACACCCGACCATCATGAAGGCCCCTAGAACTGTGGGGCCGTGGGTCTATACGTTAAGATGGCAATGCCAATGACCACTCCCCCTTTTTTTTTTTTTGTCTCCACAGTCCCTCCCAAAATAACACTATACCAGGGCCGAAACTAGGATTCATGGATCCCGGGGCAAGACAGCAATTTAGCACACCATAACTCCCCCCCCCCCCACATAAACAGATAAAATAATAATAAAAAAATGAATAAAAAATAATAACATAATAAATACTACGCCACACAGTAGTGCAGCCTTATTTTCACAGTTATATATATATATATATAAGAACAAAAAGCGGCAGCACTCAGTCTGCTTAAATGTCAAATCACGTGTATTTAAAACACATATTTCAAACTAAATGTGTGTTTTCAATACACGTGATTTGCCATTTAAGCAGACCGAGTGCCATTGCTTTTTATTCTTCTGTACATGCCTACAACAGAGGGCACCGGAGCAACTATAGCGACATAGAGGAGTGCCAGCCTATATGCCATAAGAAAAAGATTTTTTTTATATATATATATATATATATATTTGTGAAAAATATATATAAGACCTGTCTCGCGCTTACACTATGTGGAGCTACACCTAAGGGAAAATACCCCCTGTTAGATGGGGTATAATAGTTATGAACAGAAAAAAGGAGTGTTTCCCCAGGGAGCTAGTGATTCTACTAGGTATGTCAACAAATTTATCACTTATAATAAAATAGTCATAGGAAATAGACTTATTTATTTTTAAATAAAACTCAGTAAGAAATGAGCTGTATCACATTAAATCCAAAAAGACAATCAATGTTCCATACATATAATGATGTTGGTAACAATTCAATTCAATCATATGTCAGTATACAATTGATCTTCCTTGAAGAAATGACAAAATCGCTGTCTTAACCCAACGCGTTTCGTCCTACAGACTTCATCAGGGGTATTTTATTTACAATCAAAAAATCACAGTATGGACAAGTAACTTAATGTGTCTTCAATAGGCAGGTAAAAACACTTAAAAAGTGATATCGAACTCGATTACACCACATGAAACATCTCTTTAGCCGAATATTCAAAACGACTCATTCTATGTTTGTTTAATGATCCCCACTTGATAAGGTGATTTCTAATAACAACAGTGGTGGAACCAATAGTAATAGGGACAACTCTTAGAGCAGCTTCCCACTAAATCGTATTGAGTTGTGGACAGAAAATCGTAATCGTGCCTTTGAAGGGGAGAGTAGTTTCTAGTCCTCGAAAGAGCAGCACCCTTTGTTGAGGTCGAACATGCTCAGGAACTCTTCCCCTACTGCGGAAACTCTTGGGAAGCTCAAACGTCAGTTGTCATTCTGCTCATTCTGTGCTGCTAGATTTGTTCCCTGTGAGACTCTGCAGCAGCTGAATTTTGTTAGTTCTATAAACTGTTTACTGAAGTCAATTCTGTTTAAAGCCACCTGAAAATCTCAAACAGTTCTGAAACCATTGCCAAATAAGTCATATTGTTCCATCCCCTGAACTCTATCCACAGCTCCTAACACGACTCTCTCCCAGACAGAATAGTAGTAGGGGAAGAGTTCCTGAGCATGTTCGACCTCAACAAAGGGTGCTGCTCTTTCGAGGACTAGAAACTACTCTCCCCTTCAAAGGCACGATTACGATTTTCTGTCCACAACTCAATACGATTTAGTGGGAAGCTGCTCTAAGAGTTGTCCCTATTACTATTGGTTCCACCACTGTTGTTATTAGAAATCACCTTATCAAGTGGGGATCATTAAACGAACATAGAATGAGTCGTTTTGAATATTCGGCTAAAGAGATGTTTCATGTGGTGTAATCGAGTTCGATATCACTTTTTAAGTGTTTTTACCTGCCTATTGAAGACACATTAAGTTACTTGTCCATACTGTGATTTTTTGATTGTAAATAAAATACCCCTGATGAAGTCTGTAGGACGAAACGCGTTGGGTTAAGACAGCGATTTTGTCATTTCTTCAAGGAAGATCAATTGTATACTGACATATGATTGAATTGAATTGTTACCAACATCATTATATGTATGGAACATTGATTGTCTTTTTGGATTTAATGTGATACAGCTCATTTCTTACTGAGTTTTATTTAAAAATAAATAAGTCTATTTCCTATGACTATTTTATTATAAGTGATAAATTTGTTGACATACCTAGTAGAATCACTAGCTCCCTGGGGACACACTCCTTTTTTCTATATATATATATATATACAAGGATAGATATGCCCGGCACTCCACTCACTGTTATTAGCAACTTGCTGCGGTGCCCTCCCAATACGAGATGCTTGATCCCAGATATGCAGACATAGAGACACGGGCGGCACTCGAGCAGACTTCACAGCTGTGTTAAATCACGTCAATTTATTGCCAACATGTTTCGGGGACAGTGCCCCGTCCTCAGGGCCAGACAAGCCAAATAAGACAAACATACAACATTTTATAGAGCACAGACAAGGACATTAGAGCAGAACATACTCACCTGCTCCACGGCGCGACCGCCCGCCAGTCTGAGTGGCCCCACTTCCGTGTTGCTTCCTGCTGACGTCACGGAGCGCCGCGTCGCAGAGAGGTAACCATGGTGACTATTGACAAACAACAATACGTCAACCATGGAAGAAATAATACACATATAGAGTTTGCTTGGTAATTAAAAAACATATAAATGAGTGCATAAACTTTAAAAGCTCAGGATGCACCACGCTTGGTGTGGGCAGCAGGACCTCAAACAATTACTGTTCACATTTTAACTGTGTATGATAAACTATACTTCATGAAGATAACTAAAGATATCTGCAAATATAAAGGAGGAGCATTGTAAGGGAGGAACAATATGAGGGAAGGGAAGTATATTCATAATTATAGCGGGGTAAGCCAGAGGCGATTAACTGTTAGTATAACTGAGCTATTGCTCTACAGAAAACACTGTAAACCCAGGTTCTCGTTGAGCCCCCCGGGAGACAATGTTCCCAATTTAAAAATCCATCTGGATTCTAGCTGTAGCAGGGCCCTATCCCTATTGCCCCCCCTAAGGTTACGGGGGACATGGTCGATTAGAATGGCCCTAATGCTAGCTACCCCATGACCATTCCGCATACAGTGGCGTGCAAACGGTTGTTCACTCTCCCTCTTTTCCAATGCCTTCTTAATGGCACTCCTATGGAGGGCCATACGTTCACGAAATTGTCTTATGGTCTTGCCAACATATGCAAGACCACATGGACACGTGAGTAAGTAAACCACATGTGTGGTAGTACACGTCATTCTATGTTTGATTGGAATTTTACGACCTGTGGACGGGTGGTTAAAGGTTGTGCCTACTGTCAGTGTATTGCATGTGGCACATCCTAAACAACGGAAACATCCATTTTTAGGTCTCAAAAAGTGGGATTCCCTATTCCTAGCCAATTCAGTGATATCAAGTTTTACTATGTGGTCGTTGATATTTCTCCCCCTTGTGTGACTTGGTAATAAGGCTGTGTTGGCCAAAGATGACAATGCTCCATCTGTTTGTATGATGGGCCACATTTGTTTGGCCTTCTTCACTACTTTCTGACTCCTATTGGTATATTTGTTAATCCAGGGGAAAATATCCCGAGTCGACCGTTTTTTAGGGCCAGCCTCCAGCACCTGTTGTCTAGTCATACTTAGTACCCGCTGTTTGGAAAACTCCAGTTCCCTTAAGGGGTAACCTCGCTCCCCAAATTTATGCTTCATCTCCTCCAGTGCCCTAAGGGTTTCCTCCGGGTCTGAGGTGATTCGCCGCACTCGCAAAAATTGCGAGTATGGGAGCCCTTTGCGTAGGGGAGCTGGGTGAAAGCTCTGATACTTCAATAGAGTATTTCTATCAGTAGTTTTCACATACAAGGAGGTGACCAATTGAGCATCATTATTTGTTATGGTTACGTCCAGATAATTGATAGTTTTCTCATGTATCGTGAACGTAAGCTGTACAGCATGTCCAGTTGAGTTGTGGCTGGTAAGTAAAGACACCAATTCCTCCTTCGGACCCTGCCACAGAATCAGGAGGTCGTCTATGTAACGCCTGTAATAAAAGACATGCATGGATACCAGTGGGTCCAGGGAAAACATTTTACATTCTAACTGATACATAAATGCATTCGCATAAGACGGGGCCACTGCCGACCCCATCGCTACTCCTGCCAGTTGTAGCCAAAATTTACCATTGTAAACAAAGTAGTTCCGACTAAGTACCTTGTTCAACAATGACAAGAAAAAAGAAACCTCAGGCCCTTTATACTCCATATTATTAACAATCAACAACCTTACTGCCTCCATACCTGCATCATGTGGGATGCAGGTATAGAGGCTCGTGACGTCCGCACTGCACAGGACTAATCCCTCCGGCAATGGACCCAGGTCTTGTAGCTGAATCAGTAGTGACGTGGTGTCTTTTAGGTAAGACGGTATAGATTGTATACACGGATTTAGATACGTGTCTAAATAGACAGATATGGGTTGAAACAGTGATCCCCTGGCCGATACTATGGGTCGACCTGGCGGGTCAATAATGGTTTTGTGGACCTTAGGGACCGTGTAAAACAACGGAGCTTTAGGGAAATCCACTGTGACTGGCGGGCGGTCGCGCCGTGGAGCAGGTGAGTATGTTCTGCTCTAATGTCCTTGTCTGTGCTCTATAAAATGCTGTATGTTTGTCTTATTTGGCTTGTCTGGCCCTGAGGACGGGGCACTGTCCCCGAAACATGTTGGCAATAAATTGACGTGATTTAACACAGCTGTGAAGTCTGCTCGAGTGCCGCCCGTGTCTCTATGTCTATATATATATATATATATATCTATCTAGTTGGCAAATGTTCTAGCAATCCACATGTCACATAAACTGCATCTGTTGCCCCAACAATAAGATAAACAGTATATAGCAGAGGTGCGGCACTCATGACGTCTTAATCAGAGCAATAATGATAATAATGATGGCACAGTCATGATCCTGATGAAAATCTAAAATATAGATTGAAACGTCGATTACTAACTTGGTGACTGTGCCATCAGTACATCATTATTGCTCTGCTTAAGACGCTGTGAGTGCCGCTCCCCTGCTATATCTGTATATATAAAAACACAGGGTGTATATGTATATGTGTATGTATATATATATATATATATACACACACACACACACACAGATATAAAACCACAGCACTCGCCACCCCGGAAGCGGGGTACATGACTGCGATTACCACTCATAGGGTGGGGTGCCTGTAGCCCATGACCACATACTTAAATAAATACAATCATAAAATTCAGCACTCACCATAGCAAGTTCACTTATCTTCACCGCATCACTAAATAAATGATGGGGGTTTAGTTAGTGAATTGGCCAATGCACGGTAGCCTGCAAACCGATCGCCAAGGTACCCCACCTTCATGCAGGTCATGCACTATCACAGAGTCTTTAAACCTGGCAACTGTTTCACACATAATATAACTGCAAATATGCCCACTTGGTTTAATGTGCACCTGCCACACACCTTATGGCTTTTAAAGGTACACTAGTCACCTGACACTGGCTGATAAATTACTAAGGAACAGCTGACACAGGTTAAGGATAATTGAGTCTACTGTGATAGCGTAGGACCTGCAGGAAAGTGGGGTACCTTGGCGATTGGTTTGCAGGCTTCTGTGCATTGGCCAATTCACTGACTAAACCCCCATCATTTATTTATTGATGTGGTGAGGATAAGTGAGCATGCTATAGTGAGAGCTGAATTTTCTGTTATATATATATATAAAAATATAACCGGAGCTCAGTTTGTAAGTTGGTGCCTGCAGTGCAGGTCACTAACAGGTGGGGCTGCGCTAGGCAGCCCTGAAAAGAGCTTTTAAAG
The DNA here is from genome assembly GCF_028390025.1 of Pseudophryne corroboree. Lineage (NCBI taxonomy): Eukaryota > Metazoa > Chordata > Amphibia > Anura > Myobatrachidae > Pseudophryne > Pseudophryne corroboree. The sequence continues at coordinate 648,337,878 of NC_086446.1, read as the reverse complement.
AAGATTACAAGGGCCGCAGCACTGTTTATTTCATTCTGACACTCTGTGCTGCGGCTCCATCACCTCCCCAGCAGCGCTGCATACTCCCGCGGTCGGGTTCCCGGGTACTTGCAGCGGAGGCGCACAGGTCGTCAGGCACGCCACCGCTGACGCTCTACAGGTGGGACCCGCCGGTAAATTTCGGTCCCAGGAGACGGACCGCGCCGCTGGCGTGGACACTGTACTGCACAGGGACCCCACTATATCCATCAGGGCAGGGAGCACAGGTCGGATTTAGTAAATCCATTTTACATAGGCTCCACAGTACCCGGTGGTGGGGACCAGCACAGGGGATAAGGTGCTGACCTGTAGCCCCTCCCCCAGCTTCTGGCGCCATCTACTGCTGGTGTTCCCGCTCTGGAGCTGCATTTCACTCTCCCTCACTCCCTGACAGAGATTTTGGCGCCATCTTCACAAATAGCTGAGCTGATCTCCGGGACTGCAGGGCAGTGTGTCCTCTGTATAGCCGCCTGTCTCATCAGCGCTGTGCATTTACAGACACTTAAGTATTCTACATGTCATTTTAGACAGTGTTAGGTAAGAACAAGTGTACTGTTATCTGAATATTTAGTACAAGTATTCTGTGATATACATCCAGTATCTACTGTGCATAGTTATATCTATATTCATACATATCTATATGTAGGCTTACTAGTCCAGTGCAGTTTTATTGTTTATCTCTAATAACTTCTGCAATGTACCTGTGACTGAGTGTGCCTGTAGCTGCTGTGTGAATTTCATTCTCGTGTATCACATTACTTGCCATCACTAGATTCTGTACCCTGGGGGGCTAGGTGTGTCAGGGTCTCATATATATATATATATATATATATATAGATATAGATATATATATATACAGAACGCAATGGATCCTGCACTCGCATCGAACAGTGTTAACAACAGTGGGGTGCTCCTAGTGGGAATCTCCCTCAACAGGTGAGCCCACAATAAATAGAAAAGAGTCCAACAATGTGGAGGTGCACTCATCCAATTACGCGATTTCAAGGAGCTTCAGTTTTTCACAATAACTTTATTGTAGTCGAATTCAGGCTTATTTTGGTCGACGTTTCGATCCTCAGTTTAGGATCTTTATCAAGACAAGCTTCCATTTATACACAATAGTTTGAAAGCATCACATATAGATTACTACAAAAAAAACAGACAAAAAACACAAGTATACATACAGTAACAAAAAACGAAAACATTGATGGACTACCAGACCCCAGCAACCTTTACTCGCAATTAACACCCAATACTGGTCATATGGACAGTACCACGTCTCTGTCCGCAATCACCGTGCGCAAACCACAACACCATGGGCGTGTGCCACCGGGAACTGATGTATAGTACTCACACCACAGCAAATCGTGCAGCTACACCACACCACCCCTGTGTTACTAACATCGTGCACTTACTCAAAAAAAATCAGTAAGTCGTATTCAGACAGTATCGGGGCTGTACAGCGTACAAATCAACAGTCAGATGAAGATTCTGCGGTAATAAATCAAAATATGTTGCAATGTATACACATCTACACACAGTGTATACAGTTTGGTATTTTTTACCATGTATTTGTCATCTCATACCGCTTAAATCCTCTGTTTGTGCCCTGTATTTACTGTCCCATAACACAGGGGGTTATTTACAGGCATTGTGTTTGTCTGGCTATATTGTACTGTTACGCTCTAAGGGTACATTCCCTATAATGTCTGCCACACAGGGCGGGAAATCCGCGGACGCTTCTGCATCATGCAGTGCTGGCACCAAGGATTTACCTGAGGGGGACGTTTTAGCTGATGGTTCAGGCACTGGGTGCCATACACCTCCCAGTCAACCCGCAGCACCTGTGGCCAATCAGGACCCACCTTGGGCTGCATTCTCAAGTATGCTGAGTATGCTTGTGACACATCTTACGCCCCCTGTGGGTCCTCCTGTGCCATTACAGCCACATAGTCCCTGTAGTTAATCCGTCCTGGGCGGACACTCTCTCTACCCAGTTACAACAATGAACTCAATCTTTGGTTAGACAAAAGTCTACCTCATGCCCCTCTGGGGCCAAGGGGTCATCTAAGTGGGCCATTTCTTCCTCACAATCCAGTAATATTTTGGATAATTTTTCTGATGAGGATGGGGAATATACTGATCCGTCAGACACTGATAGAGTAGCTTCTGATGAGGAATCTACAACCCAGGTTGATGTTTCTGACCTAGTGGTGGCTATTAAGCTGATTCTCCAAATAGATGATGAGATCGAGCCCACTACTGCGTCTAAGAAACCTGATAAGTTCAAACGTCAGAAAGTTACTAAAGTAGTCTTACCACATTCTGACCATCTAATTGACATACGTCAGGAATCCTGGTCGTCTCCAGGAAAGAAATTTTCCCTGTTTAAAAAGATGCAAGCTTGTTATCCTATCCCTGCGGAGTTGAGTAACAAGTGGGAAACTCCACCTCCGGTGGACTCTCATGTCGCCCGTCTTGTGATGTCATCTACTCTGCCTGTCACCACTGTCACCTCACTGAAGGAACCAACGGATAACCGTGTGGAGGGCTGCCTGAAGTCTATTTACTCTCTTACCGGTGCTGTACATAGACCCACTATGGCAGCCTCCTGGGCTGCGAAAGGAATTGAATCATGGGTTCAAACAATTGAGGATGAGCTACCTCAGGATTTTTCTGACACTGCAAGACAATATCTGTCTTATATTACCACAGCCTCCCACTATATTCAAGAGGCGGCCTCTGAGGCAGGAGTTATGGTGGCCAAGGCGGCTACTATGTCTATCCTGGCTCGCCGAATTCTGTGGTTGAGGTCCTGGAAGGTGGACCTGGACTCCAAAAAGACCTTGGAGGTGCTCCCTTTTAAGGGAGACATCCTATTTGGATCTGAACAAGATTGTGACTGACTTGGCAACTGCTAAGAATGCATTTCTCCCAAGTACTATTCCTTCTGCTCCGAAGGCTGAGTACCACTTTTCGTTCCTTTCGACCTCCCGGGAAAGCAAAAGGTCAGGCGTAACCAAGACAGGCTCGTGCTTCCAAAACCACTAAGCCCAAACCTAAACAATCCTGGGCCGCCCATCAGCCTGCTTCCAAACAAGACAAGCCTGCTGCATGACGCGACGGGCCTCCCCCTGGGGGACCCCAGGGTGAGAGGCCGACTTCTGCAGTTCGCCCAGGCCTGGCTAAAGACCACTTCAGACGCCGGGGTGCGGGAAGTTGTCTCACACGGGTACGCAATCTCTTTCAAGAGACGTCCCCCTCGCCAGTTCTCCTTAATGGTTATCCCTTCGGATCCATTGAAAGCTCAAGCTCTACATTTGGTTGTACAATCTCTCCTGGACACAGGTGTGGTAGTGCTGGTACCTCTGTCCCAGAGAGGCAGGGGATACTATTCGACCCTGTTTCTAGTTCCGAAGCCAAATGGGTCATTCCGGCCTATACTCAACCTCAAATCATTGAACAAATTTGTGAGAGTGTCCAAATTCCGTATGGAAACTCTGCGTTCTCTTGTACTGGCAATGGAACCTGAAGATTATATGGTATCCCTGGGCATACAGGATCCTTACCTGCACATACCTATTGCCTTATTGCATCAGCAATATCTGCAGTTTGCTATTGGCAACCTACATTATCAATTCCAGGCCCTGCCATTTGGACTGGCCACGGCCCCTCGGATCTTCACTAAGGTCATGGCCGTGATGATGGCCCTTCTCCGCCGTCAGGGAATCAGGATCCTGCTGTATCTGGATGACTTGCTGATCCTGGAGTACTTCCAAGATGTTTTCCTCAGTCATCTGGAACTGACGGTCCAATTCATACAAGCCCACGGGTGGCTGGAAAAAGTCCTCGCTGGTCCCTGCTCGGAGCATAGTCCACCTGGGGGCACTGCTGGGCACACACAGCCAGCAATTGTTTCTGTCTCCAGAGAAAGTCCTGAAACTTCAGGACTGGATCAGATACTTCCTCTCTCGCCCAAGTGTCGATACACTCGGTGATGCAAGTATTAGGCCTCATGGTGTCGGCGTTCGACATGGTAGAGTACACTCAATTTAATTCCCGCCCTGTGCAGACGTTAATCCTTTACAAGTGGGATGGCCTGCCTCATCAGATCAGGTCTTAAATGATCTCCTTGACTCCGAAGGTTCCTCTGTCACTGAGCTGGTGGCTACAGGACCAACATTTGAGCAGGGGCCGTCCCTTCTGGATCTCCAACTGGGTCCTCCTGACAACGGACGCCAGTCTGCAAGGTTGGGGCACGGTGTTGGAGCAATACTCTCTCCAGGGTCGGTGGACCAGGGAGGAATCTCTTCTCCCGATAAACATTCTGGAATTGCGGGCAGTGTTTAATGGGTTGACACTGGCCCTGCCTCTGGTATAGAACAGGCCTGTTCAAGTACAATCAGACAACGCCACCACAGTGGTGTACATAAATCATCAAGGTGGCACTCGAAGCTGCATGGCAATGCTGGAAGTATCAAAAAGCCTCCATTGGGCAGAACGCCATCTGCCGCCAATATCGGCAGTGTTCATTCCCGGAGTCCTCAACTGGGAAGCGGATTTCCTCAGTCGTCAGGACGTTCACATCTGAGAGTGGAGTCTTCATCCGGAAGTCTTTCAACTCCTAGTGGACAAGTGGGGCCTACCAGATGTAGACCTGATGGCTTCTCGACACAATCACAAGGTTTCGGTCTTCGGATCAAGGTCAAGGGATCCTCAAGAAGTGTTTGTAGACGCACTGGCAATTCCATGGAACTTTCGGCTGTCATACGTGTTCCTTCCAGTGTCACTTCTGTTCAGGATACTACAGAAGTTCAAGCAAGAAAGTGGAATGCTACTTCTAGTCGCTCCAGCGTGGCCCAGACGGCATTGGTTCTCAGACCTGCAGGGTCTATCGATAGATCGTCCTCTTCTACTTCCTCAACGCCCAGACCTCCTCGTTCAGGGCCCTTGTGTCTATCAGGACCTGGCCAGACTGGCTTTGACGGCGTGGTTCTTGAAGCTTCACAGCTTCACTTCTGAGGGCCAAGGGATTCTCTGAGGCGGTTATTCAAACTATGCTGATAAGGCCCACACACCGGCTTCTGCACGGATTTATTACAGGGTCTGGAACTCTTACCTCACATGGTGTGCTGCTAAGAATTATGATGCCTATTCGTTCAGAACTTCCAGGCTTTTGGCTTTTTTACAGCACTGCCTAGATTTAAGCCTTCGTCTGGCCATCCTCAAGGTTCATATATCTGCCTTGTCGGTGTGGTTTCAGAGAAAAATTGCGTCTATTCCTGACGTTCATACTTTCACTCAGGGTGTTTTACAGATTCAGCCTCCCTATGTCCCTCCTGTGGCTCCATGGGATCTGTCTGTTGTATTAAATGCCCTACAAGAGTCTCCATTTGAACCTCTTGAGTCTGTGGACCTTAAATGCCTTACGCTTAAGGTCGTGTTTCTGCTGGCTAGTGCTCTGCTAGGAGGGTGTCGGACTTAAGGGGTCATTCTGACCTGATCGCTCGCTAGCTATTTTATGCAGCGCTGCGATCAGGTCAAAATACAGCAAAACTGCGCATGCGTATGCACCACAATGTGCAGGCGTGTCGTACGGGTACAAAGCGGATCGGTGCTGGGCAATTAATTTAACGAAGAATCCATTCGCACAACCGATCGCAAGGATATTGACAGGTAGAAGGCGTTTATGTGTGTCAATTGACCATTTTCTGTGAGTGGTTGGACGTGTCCAAGCGTTTGCAGGGCGGGTGTCTGACGTCAATTCCGGGACCAGACAGGCTCCAGTAATTGCAGCGGTTGAGTAAGTTCAGACTTACTCAGAAACTGCACAAAAATTTTTTGTACCGCTCGGGCTGCACAAGCGTTCGCACACTTGGATAGTGAAAATACAATCCGCCATAGGCGGCGACTATCTGATCGCAGCGCTGCAAAAAATTGCTAACGTGCGATCAGGTCGTCCACCCTTTTTGATTTTTCACCCTGACCGGGCAGTTCTTCGAACTCACCCAGGTTATCTACCTAAAGTGGTATCTTCTTTCCATCTTAACCAAGAGATTGTGGTTCCGGCTTTTATCTCTTCTGGTTTGTCTTCCAAAGAATGGTGTTTGGACGTGGTACGGGCTCTCCGTATCTACGTGGAGAGGACTGCCTCTATCAGGAGGTCAGATACCCTGTTTGTACTGTTTGGTTTTCACAAACGTGGCTGGCCTGCGAATAAGCAAACATTGGCCAGATGGATTAGAATGGTGATTGCACAAACCTATGCACAGGCTGGACTCCCAGCAACTGCTTCTATCAGAGCCCCTTCTACTCTGTCTGTTAGACCTTCTTGGACCGCCATGGCACGTGCGCTGGGCAATTGTGCAAGGCGGCTACGTGGTCCTCAGTGAACTCGTTCATTAGGTTCTATGCCTTTGATACTTCCGCCTCCCAGGATGCTTCCTTTAGACACCGGGTTCTTGTGCCCTCTACGGTGCATCCCCTCCCATGAGGAACTGCTTTAGGACATCCCCTATGTATACCCTGTGGAATCCCAGTGTACCCTGCTGCAGAAAAAGGAGATTTATGGTAGACTTACCATAGTTAAATCTTTCTGCGAGGTACACTGGATTCCACAGGGCGCCCACCCTGACGCACTTAGCTTCTTTGGGTTTGTATGGCATTAGCCGCTGGTCCCTTCTCCTGTCGTGAGAATGTGGTTCTATGTGACTAACATCTGGCTTCTCTTTTGCCTGCTACTGCACTGGACTGGTTAACGAAACTGAGCTCCGGTGCCCTTAGGCGAGGTGGTTATAGAGGAGGCGGTGCAGTGCATCCTGGGAACAGTCAAAGCTTTAGCCTGTTAGTACCTCTGATCAAGATCCAACTCTACACCCCGACGTATTCCCTGTGGAACCCAGTGTACCTCGCCAAAAGAGATTTAACTATGGTAAGTCTACCATCTCTCTCTCTCATGTGTGTATATGTACATGTGTATATGTACATGGGCATATATATATATATATATATCCGCAATTGGCCACCAGTACAAACACTCGCAAACATCCACCAAGATTTATCTCACTCTTCTGCTTTTATTAGCTGGTGACATATCACCAAATCCAGGCCCCAACCACCTTTCCCTCTCACACTCTGCGGTCTCAAAACAACATAGAAATCCATCTAACCTCATAAATATCACGTGTCTCCCATCCCCCTCCAAATCACTAAAATGTGCCTTATTGAATGCACGCTCTGTTTGTAACAAATTAACATCCATCCATGACCTCTTCATATCTCACAACTTTAATCTGCTGGCTATAACAGAAACATGGCTCACACAATCAGACACTGCCTCCCCTGCAGCACTGTCACATGGTGGTTTCCACTTCTCACACACATCTAGGCCTAATAATAGTAAAGGTGGTGGGGTCGTAATCTTACTGTCACAGTTTTTCACATACACTGTTCTACCTCAGGTTCCATCACTCGCATTCACCTCATTTGAAGTTCACTCTATCAGGATTTTCACCCCCTTCTCTCTGCGTGTTGCAGCTATCTATCGCCCTCCTGGGCAACCTAAACAACAATTTCTAGAAGATTTCTCTGCCTGGCTCCCACACTTCTTATCCTCTGACATCTCCACCATCATTATGGGTGATTTCAATATAGCTCTTGACAGTCCACAATCTGTTCATGCATCCAAACTCCTCTCTCTAACCTCCTCTCTTGGCCTAACCCAATGGTCCGACTCCTCTACTCACCATGAGGGCCACTGCCTTGATCTTGTGTTCACCAGGCTCTGCTCAGTTTCCGAATTCACTAACACTCCTTTCCCTCTCTCTGATCACAACCTGATCACCTTCACAATCTCTTCTATTACTTTAAATTCTAGGACACTAAAACCAAGCAAGCCTCCTCTAACCCGCAGAAATACTAACAATATACATTTTCAACAACTTTCCACTTCTCTGCAACAACTGCTCTCACCAATCTCTACATTTACTACACGTGACACTGCTGTATCACACCTGCACCAGACCTTAGAGAGTGCCCTTGATGAAGTGGCTCCAGCTACCCATCACACTCCACGTAGGCTTAGATGCCAACCATGGCACTCTAAATCAACAAGACACCTACAAAAACTGTCACGTAAAGTAGAACGTCAGTGGCAGAAATCTCAGAATCCAAGTGACTTTCTCACATATAAGACTACCTACCACTCCTATCGTCAGGCCCTGGACACTGCCAAACAAACATATTTCCAATCTCTCATCTCTTATCATGCCAACAACCCCAAGCGACTTTTTAATACATTTAAATCACTTCTTTACCCTCCCTCACCTCCCCCACTAGCTACTATCCGAGCTCAAGAACTTGCTTCCTACTTCAAGGATAAGATTGATAAAATCCGAGATGAAATGGTATGCTCTAACTCAGCCAGTGACCTGCTCAATTCCCTACCTGAACCCTCTGGCACTTTCTCTTCATTTGATCCCACAAGTGAAGATGAAGTATCAACACTCTTTTCATCCTCCTACTCCACTACCTCTCCTCTTGATCCTATACCCTCACAGGTCAGTAAAACTTTGTCTCCTGCGCTTATCCCAACCTTAAATAAAATCTGTAATCTCTCTCTCTCTACTGGTATCTTTCCCTCTCTGTTTAAATATGCAGTCATTACTCCCATTCTAAAAAAACACAACTCTGACCCAAACACACTCTCTAACTACCGTCCCATTTCTCAGCTACCTAGTCCCTCCAAGCTACTTGAGAGGCTTGTCTACACTCGCCTTACACACTTTCTTAACTCGCACAACTTATTGGATCCACTTCAGTCAGGCTTTCGTGACCAATACTCCACAGAGACGGCACTGACCAAAGTAGTGAATGATCTAGTCACTGCTAGATCAAAAGGCCATTACACACTACTTATTCTTCTAGATCTCTCTGCTGCTTTTGACACTGTTGACCACTCTCTTCTCATACAAACACTACAATCCCTAGGTCTTCAGGACACAGCCCTTTCTTGGTTCTCATCCTACCTATCTAATCGCTCTTTCAGTGTTCACTTCTCTGATTCTACCTCTTCTTCTCTACCTCTATCAGTTGGAGTACCGCAAGGCTCAGTCTTAGGTCCTCTGCTTTTTTCAATCTATACCTCCTCTCTTGGTAAACTAATCAGCTCCTTTGGATTTCAGTATCATTTGTATGCTGATGATACTCAAATCTACCTATCCTCCCCAGATTTGTCACCACCAGTATTGGCTCGTGTCACTGGATGCCTGTCTGCCATTTCATCTTGGATGTCATCTCGCCACCTCAAACTCAACATTTCCAAAACCGAATTAATTATTTTCCCACCAGCTAAGAGTAGTTACCAACCTGATATCTCTATAACTGTTGACAATGCAACTATCCACCCCACAAGCTCGTTGCCTAGGTGTCACCCTTGACTCTGAACTGTCCTTTGTTCCACACATTCAATCTGTCTCTAAATCATGTTACATGCACCTTAAAAACATATCCAAAATACGCCCTTATCTTACACAAGACACTGCAAAAACTCTAATCCATGCACTCATCATCTCCCGCATTGATTATTGTAATAGTCTCCTTACTGGTCTTCCCAAACATAGGCTATCACCACTTCAATCCATTTTAAATGCAGCTGCGAGGCTAATCTTCCTCGCCAGACGTTCTTCATCTGCTGATCCGCTCTGTCAGTCCCTCCATTGGTTACCGGTATTCTACCGTGTCAAATATAAAATACTTTTACTTACATACAAGGCTATTAACCAAACTGCACCATCATACATCTCCTCACTCATCTCAAAATATCTCCCTACCAGACCTCTCCGCTCTGCACAAGATCTGCGTCTCTCATCCACATGTATTACCTGTTCCCACTCAAAATTACAGGACTTTACCCGGGCTTCACCCACTCTGTGGAATGCACTCCCACGCACAATAAGACTCTCCTCTAGTCTCCAAACCTTTAAACGTTCTCTGAAAACTCATCTCTTCAGACAAGCCTACCAAATTTCAGACCCGCACACATAACCTTCACAGCTTCCCTATCAAGTTACATCCCCTCTGTACAGTCCACATAAACTCACATTTTGTCTTCCAACATTGCTGGGTGATCATATCATATACAACCCATTAAGAACCTAGCAACCTGGGGAACCATTATGTGACAGGTAGATTCTATCCTTGTGTATCAATGCCTATTTCCCTATAGATTGTAAGCTTGCGAGCAGGGCCTTCCTACCTCTGTCTGTCTGTCTGTCTTTGCCCAGTTTTGTTCTATAATTGTTGTTCTAATTGTAAAGCGCAACGGAATATGCTGCGCTATATAAGAAACTGCTAATAAATAAATATATATATATACATACATGCATGCATACATACATACACACACACACACACACACACACACACACACACACACACACACACACACACACTAATATATAGATGTACTGTATTTACATATATAAAAAAAGGCTGCTCCTCCTACCCGGCCACCATCCTCACATTGTCCACTTGCCTCAGCCCAGGCCAGGAGGATGAGATGAACTGGTCGCCAGCTGTGTTTTCTCCTTCTCCCCTCCAGATGGCTGCCTGCCTAGGTCTGGTAGGCAGACAGGCGGGTTTGCAGGAGGCACTGCCATGTAGTTGAGCAGAGGGAGGCGCAGGCAGACAGTGCCTTGCAGCAGCATCTAAGGTGATCATGAAAGCAGATGGTGCATGGTGCTTGGTCGGCAGAAAGTGATTGCGGCAGGCGAGGGGGTGGAGGAGCAGCTGGCCGGGGAGTCGGCACAATTTATGGTGCCCTCTCAAATATGGCGCCTGGGGCATGTGACTCTTTAGCCCCCCTTCCTAGTTACGGTCGTGACTATACACACGGGGGTGGCCATCGGAGGGTTATCCATCGATGGTACCATTGATGGATAACCTCGATGGTGTTAAGCCATTGTAAGGTAACCATCAATGGTTTTACTCATCGTTGGTCACTTCTGTTTTTCCTGGAGAGAGAAATGCGGGCCAATCAGATCTAGGGGGCATGGCCTCACGGTGTCAGGGGGCGGGGGGCTCAGCTCCATGCCCTGACACTGTGATTGAAAGAAAAAAATCTGTAGAACTGAACCATCGGTAAAAGTATTTGACATCGGTCATAGGCCATCGATGATTTCGAATCATCGATCGTCGATGGCCATCCCTACTATACACCAGGCCTGGCTAACCTGTGGCTCTCCAGTTGTTGTGAAACTACAAGTTCCAGCATGCCCTGAGACAATTTCACTACTAGGGAATGCTAAAGCTGTGGCAGGGCATGCTGGGATGTGTAGTTTCACAACAGCTGGAGAGCCCCAGGTTGGCCAGGCCTGCTATACACTCTGCCTATATTATTTACATTGTACAGGTTGAGTATCCCATATCCAAGTATTCAGAAATACAATTTTTCTCTGACGTCCTAGTGGATGCTGGGAACTCCGTAAGGACCATGGGGAATAGCGGCTCCGCAGGAGACTGGGCACAAAAGAAAAGCTTTAGGACTACCTGGTGTGCACTGGCTCCTCCCCCTATGACCCTCCTCCAAGCCTCAGTTAGATTTTTGTGCCCGACCGAGCAGGGTGCAATATAGGGGGCTCTCCTGAGCTCTTTAGAAAAAAGATAATTTTAGGTTTTTTATTTTCAGTGAGACCTGCTGGCAACAGGCTCACTGCATCGAGGGACTAAGGGGAGAAGAAGCGAACCTGCCTGCTTGCAGCCAGCTTGGGCTTCTTAGGCTACTGGACACCATTAGCTCCAGAGGGACCGAACACAGGCCCAGCCTCGGAGTCCGGTCCCAGAGCCGCGCCGCCGGCCCCCTTACAGAGCCAGAAGCAAGAAGAGGTCCGGAAAATCGGCGGCAGAAGACATCAGTCTTCAACAAGGTAGCGCACAGCACTGCAGCTGTGCGCCATTGCTCCTCATGCACACCTCACACTGCGGTCACTGATGGGTGCAGGGCGCTGGTGGGGGCGCCCTGAGCATCAATAAAAACACCTTGGCTGGCAAAAATACATCACATATAACCCCCAGGGCTATATGGATGTATATTAACCCCTGCCAGATTCCAGAAAAAAGCGGGAGAAAAGTCAGCCGAGAAGGGGGCGGAGCCTATCTCCTCAGCACACTGGCGCCATTTTCCCTCACAGCTCCGCTGGAAGGACGTCTCCCTGACTCTCCCCTGCAGTCCTGCACTACAGAAAAGGGTAAAACAAGAGGGGGGGCACTAATTATG